>NC_133109.1:30419509-31091652 GCF_022965805.1 Primulina eburnea | reverse complement strand
GTGTTCACCTTTTCTGCTGTCGTCACAGGGTGTTGTGATCAAGTACGTCTGATGAAACAGTTGCATTGTTTGGAACTTTTAGGTGGGTTTGACGGGTATGCTTCAGTAAATAATACTTTGATTTCATGTTACAGTCGGAATGGGTTTCTCGATGAGGCAGAAAGGTTGTTTTTGAGATGGGTGATGTGAAAGACGAGGTATCATGGAACTCCATGATTGTGGCATACGGACAACATAGGAACGGATCTAAAGGTCTTAAATTGTATCAAGAAATGGTCCAATGCGAGCAGTATGTGGACATGTTTACCTTGGCAAGTATCTTGACCACATTTACGAGCATGGGGGATTTGCTCTGTGGGAGGCAGTTCCATGCTCGGATGATCAAGGCAGGGTTTCGAGGCAATGCACATGTTGGTAGTGGTTTGATTGACTTGTGCTGGAAATGTGGGTGTTATTCGTCTGATTCTAGAAAGGTGTTCGAGGAAAGACGTGATCCAGATTTGGTTCTCTGGAATACTATGATCTCTGGTCATTTGCTGAACCCCGGATTCTCAGAGGAGGCTCTTGTTTGCTTCAAGCAGATGCTACGTGCAGGTCACATTCCCGATGACAGTAGTTTCGTTTGTGTGATTAGTGCATGTTCTAACATGTCATCACCTTCTCAAGGGAAACAAATACATTCTTTGGCCATCAAATTTGATTTTCCACCAAACAGAGTAGCCATAAATAATGCCCTAGTGACATTGTATTCCAAATGTGGGAATTTGCAAGATGCGAGGAGAATATTTGATAAAATGCCAAGAGTACAATGGCGTTTCATTGAATTCTATCATTGCAGGCTATGCTCGGCATGGCCTTGGACTTGAAGTTTTATCTCTTTATGAACAGATGCTTGACAAAGATATTGCTCCTACTGGCATAACCTTTGTGTCTGTTCTTTATGCTTGTGCACATAATGGTAGGGTAGGACTGAAGATGGACAGAGATATTTCAAGATGATGACCAAAAAGTTCAAATTAGAACAAGAGGTAGAACACTATGCATGCATGATTGATATTTTGGGGCGAGCAGGAAAACTAGGAGAAGCAGACAGGCTGACAAAAATGATGCCTTTAATCCAACAGTGGTATTGGCATCACTGCTTAGGGCATCAAGAACGCACGGTGACATGAAACTAGCAGAAAAGGCTGCCAATCACTGCCTAGAGTTGGATCCTTTGAATGCAGCACCATATGTTACATTTTCGCAAATGTATACAGAAGAGATGAGAAGATGTGGCGGCCATGAAAAGGCCGATGCGAGACAAAAAGGTGAAAAAGAGTCCAGGATGTAGTTGGATCGAGGTGGAGAAAAAGATTCATGTCTTTGTGGCAGAAGATATGTCTCACCCTATGATGAAGGAAATTTACAAGTTTTGGGAGGACATGCCAGAGAAAATGAAGAGAGCCGGGTATGTTTCAGATGTGAGATGGGTTTCGGTTAGGGAGATGGAATAAGGGAAGAAGAGGAGAGAATTCTAAGGCATCATAGCGAGAAGCTGGCTGTGGCATTTGGTTTGTTGTATACTGAGCATGTTGTTCCTATACTAGTAAAGAAGAATTTGAGAATATGTGGGGACTGTCGTAGTACTACTAAGGTTGTATCTGCTATTACTAACAGGCAGATTATTGTGCGGGATTGCCATAGATTTCACAGCTTTAGAGAGGGTCGGTGTTCATGCAATGATTTCTGGTGAAGCATAATAAACACTTGACCAATAAAATTCCCTTTCTATTCGAAAAATTTATTGTTGCCTATGAGAAACAACAGTACTTACACAACTGTATAGATACTCGTCATATGATTAGAACATAGAAGTGTATCAGGCTCTCTAAATAAAGTTATGTTCACCTGGTTTCCTATCGTTGCCCAAGGCACTGGATCTGCATGTGGATATCAATTGGACCCTAGATGCTGTTGTTTGGGGTGAAGCTTGGAGTTCGTGTCTGAAACCCAATTTCAACTCAAGATTAAGCCAATCAGTCACGAGTCCATTCACATATATCAAGGCTCTACTAGCTCGGAAAATGACGAGCAAGATGCCAAGATCAGGAACTGGACACCGCTGCCATTTTCTAGGGATATGTTGCTACTGCTGAACTGCTAGTTTGCTGTCTGCTTCCTGTGGGGGTCTCCATTTCCGATCAAAGATGCTCCTTTCCACCACTTGCATGCAGGGTAACTTCTCATCAATGAGTTCTAACAACTCTGCCAAGCCAACTCCTGTTATGGATGATGTTTTTACATGTACAATGGATTCTGGTTGGGATTGAGAACGTTTAACAGCAGCCCTCCAATCCCATGAGAATTCCTTTTGTTGGTTATCTGATGTTCCACTTCCCACAGAGCAATTATCATAATCAACCCACGATTCTTGCTCTTCCCTACATGAGAGCCAGCCATCAGCGTAGTTAGCTTCTCCAACATTAATGTCTTCTTCGGCAGAGAATAGTTGAGACTTCATATCTTGATCATTATCGTGTTGAACATACAACTGGTCAGATGCAACATCACCTGTGTCTTCTCCTGAGGAATTGCTCCTGAAATCTTCATCTTCATGTTCGGTCTGGTATAATTCTGTTTCTTGAAGATCGACCTGAGGATAATTTTGGACAAGGTGAATCATATAATCTTCGTTTTGTCTAGCAGATCTATATTTTGTAAGCAGATCTTTTCTTTTTTTCTTTTTTATTTGATGAAAGTAAACAGTTCTTTTCTGGCTGTAATTTTTCCTAATTGATGACAATTTTTGCTATTTTACGGTAAAAGAGAAATGTAGATCATAATATCAATTAAATGCGATGTGCTAGCACATGTATTTTTGTATATATATTTAGACATTGCTTGAATTTGGTTTGTTCAATGCTTAACTCAAGTTCTACAAAAGATTAGTGTCATGTACAACTATCTTGTCGAAGTATATTGATTTATCATCATTATATTACGTATCATTCATCTTCTCATCTATAAACCAAACTATATCTTACATGCAAACTAAAATATGAAAACAAGACCAAGTCAGGAATTGCAACCTTATTCCAAACTTCAATCATATTGTGAAGCTTCTCCTCGGGCACTCCAATTCGCCTAAGAACTTCCAAAACAGTTTCCCTGTGTTCATCAAGATTTGGAGCACTTGAGTCCAGAACATGCTGCGAAATAAATACACACCCATGTAAACAGAGTATACCAGTTTTACTGTGAACGTGATAGAGAGGATATTGAATGTTCATACCACGAGGAGGTCAGCTTCAACAACCTCTTCCAATGTTGCATGAAATGCTTCCACTAGCTACAAAATTGACATCTTAATGACCCTAAAGAACAGTAACTGGAATAAAATGAAGTTTACCAGGCAACAATATAATCACCTGGACAGGCAAATCAGAGATAAACCCAACAGTGTCGCTAAGCAAAACTTTCCTCCTGATAGTATCAGAATCCAGTTAATACCGTAGAAGTGAGGATTGAAGACAAAAATCAAAGTCTACAAAATTGAGGATAGGCCAAATAAAGATACTGCTATTACCCAGATGGCAGAAGAACACTACTTAACTTGGGATCAACCGTGGCAAACAATCTGATACAAATGGAGTTACATCAAGACTCAAGTGTTATCAAAATTGGTATCAGAAAGGAGTTCCACTACAAAATATATCAATCCAGGGCAGAGTGTTGCCATACCGATCATCACAATAAAGATGACTGTCTGAGAGTGCACTAACTAACGTAGATTTTCCCTGGGAAAAATTTTGAGAAAGCCAATTAGTTAACGTCAGGCTATTTTATAACGAAGCATATACAGAACAAGTAATTTAATTAGAGCCACATACAGCATTTGTATAACCAACAACAGCAACAGTAGCAATTTCTTGTGAACCTCCATGCCTTTTACGGGAGGCACGTTGTACAGCTCTTGTTCTACGTACTTCTTCGATTTCAGATAACAACTTATTTCGCCGATCCAGGATTCTAAGCGAAGGTGAATGTTAATATGTTACAAGTGTGATACTTATAGATGCCTAAATCGAATTATCACTACCAATAAAGATAACATGATATATATGTGTTAAAAGCCAGTAGACTTGAATTGCATTAAGTATTTCTAAATTACCAAGAAGCAAGGACGCTAGAGAATGTCATATCGAAGACCTCTAGCAAACTTCATGACAAAAAATTCTTCCCTAGCACAGAATAATATTTACTTGTCTCCAATTGTATCATACTAGTCAAAATGTAATCACAATAAAACAAAAACACGGTGCACCATAAGCTGCTTTCAGTGGAATCATAAGCAGTTTAGACAACAGTCGCATAATTTCAATAAAGAGAAAACATATCCCCCAATTGGGATGAATCACATATAAGTTAGTAAAGAAATAATCTGAATGATTATTAAATTAACAAACCTTCGTCGTTGCAGCTGAAGCTCAGTTTCTCCAGCACCACTAATAAAACCACGCCCTCCACTCCCTCTCCTGAAAATCGTAAATAAATCCATAAGAAGTTTCTAGTAAATATCCACATGCTTTCGTACAAATAATAATGGCTAATAAGCTTTTAAAGGAACAAATTGCAGCAATTCACCCTCTGGCACTAACAACTTCTGCTTCTCCAACCCCACCAAATGTGTAACGCCCATCAAGACCACGTACACGAACAAGTCTGCTTCTCTTGTAGGTAAGAGCTGCTAACTCAGCCTGTAAGTTAATAGAGAAAAATAAGAACACATTTCCTAGCTCCTTTGTTTGGCAGAGTAAGATAGCAGGTTACCTGTAACTTAGCTTCCTTTGTGTGGGCATGAGCATTAAAGATCTCTATTATGAGACCCAGACGGTCAAGAACAGGTTTGCCCCAGGCTCGCTGCAATACAAGAAGCACAGAAAATCGACACAAAGATCATGTCAGTGGAACCATCATTTAAGGAACTTCTTTATGTATGCACACACAACACACCCGCACTGAAGAAAATTGTGCACCTACGAGGAAGTTGAAACAACCAAAAAAGACTGCTATTAGACAGTATAACATAACTTATATGTTTGTGTCAACCAATCCCAATAAGTAGCTAGATTTTTTCGAAAATAAATAAATGAAGTAGATTAGAAAAAGAAAATACAAATTTATATAATTTCGATATAACAGTGGGAAAAACAGGAAACTTGCCTCCAAATTCCGCTGTTGAATACCAGAAAGAATAGCATTCACAAAAATAGCATCTACTCCATGCTGTCAGTAGGGAAAAAGTGTATCAAAATATATCCAAATAATGAGAGCCGCATACGTCTCAGTGAAAGAGAAAAATGTCAACTTCAACCATGGTATTCTCTACCTTTGATTCCAACTCATTTATATGAATTTTGACAGTGCTCACGGTCCCAACTCCAAAATATGTGTCTGTAAATCATATGATGTAGATGAATATAAGTCCTATCCGATTGCAGTTTTGACAATAAAAAAGGATAATCATATATCAGTTTTATTAAGATGAACCATCTCCATGGAACATTGAATAATCACAAAAACCCAGAGGTAGTCCACAAGTATTAAACACATGGCACTCAAAAGAAGAACCACGGCTATTTTTAATGCCCGACACCAATCTATCTAAAACCTAAATCCCACACTTCAGAACTACTAACCTCAAAACAAATTCAAAGTGAAAGCCAGAAACACAAAAACAATGATAAGAAAGACAAGATACGACTAACCGGCACGAGGAGACTTTGCAGTTGGGTTCTGAACAACAAGATGAGGAGGGATTTCTTTATCCAAGAACTCCGTCTGGTAAAACCCATCTCGCTGCTGTTCAAGAGAATTCGCAAGATTGAGTGCCTCATCAAGTTTAGCTTTCAAAAAAATTTGCGGCCGGAACCTCGGCTGCACCACAAAAAGCCTCGGCGGAGCATCGGGATCGCTGTTCAATTTATCTCCATGAACATCATGCTGCTGCCTTCTCCGCAGTATTGAAGAGTTGGAGAAACATGAAAAAAGGGGCGGGAAGTGTGAAGTGATCGAGGGTGGAAAAGATAATGAGCGATGGTGGTGAACGATAGTTCTCAGCATTTTTCGACTAACTTTTTGTGTATCGATTCTTGATTATGCTGGATATCGAGCTGTTAATGTCGGGAATCGGGGGAGGGAAGAAGACGGTGAATAGTTGGTTTGGGCTTCATATTCAGGAAAGGGTATATTATTTGGGCTCATCTATAATTGGACAGGCCCATTTGTTACTATAATTGGCTAATTTATAAACTAATGCAAGGGCCCAAACATTTCAAGTGGAATTTGAGATGGGTAGCCTGCTCTCTATTTTATTTAAGTTACTAATTTTTATATTTAATTTTTTTCTCTTATTGGTCTTGGAAATTAAATAACTACTTATATATTATATGAAATCATTCAAATATAAAAAAATACAATTATAAATAGTAATATGATATTTGGATATGATATGAATATTCGATAATTCGACATGTATGAAAATGAAGATAAAATTGAATCCCTACGAGGATGTGAATATATATAATAAATAGGATTGGTGATAGATGATATAGAATGATAATCAAATCCATTTCATTGTCATTCCTAATAAAAGGATATTAATTATTTTAATTATATAAATAAATAATAATAATCAAAATAAAAAACAAAAATAAAAATAAATTCAAAAATGTCGAGCCGACGAGCTCTCAAACGCGGCCCCTCCTTTTAATTTCTTTTTTTAAAAAAAATTGTATTTTTAATTATTTAAAATATTATCATTTTAAAATTATTAATAAATGTGACACATGAATTTTTTGAAATACTATTGTTGATTATACGTCTGACAAATAAATCAATTGTATTCTAAGTTTGTAGAGTATGTGAACGATTGATCAATAATCATTAGTACGATTCTCCATGTTAATATTTTTTCAGACAAAATTGTGATACATGACTTGTCCAGTATGATTTATCTAACTAAACGTTTTTTGAATACTATTATGCTAATCAGAGAATTTACTCAATGTAGACTCGATGGTTAACGGCTACAAGTTCCCAAGTTATAAAATAAATAAATCTATCGATCAATTAATTATATTATGATTATCAACAAGAAATAAACTAAGAATAATAGTTTTGAAATAACGAATAACAATAAAAAAAAAAAGTGAGTAATTTATGAAATTATCGTTGTAAATATTAAAGCTGACGATATTAACAAAATTAAAATCAATAATAAAATACTATTTGAAAATTAGTTTGAGAATAATTTCTACTAAACCGACTGATTTTTCATTTGGAAATTATGTCCCTTTATTCAATTTAGTTTCGGTTACTTCTGTAAAGAAATCAATTAAACCAAATAAAATTATTTTTTCAATGCGAATTAATTTTTGTTAAATTCCAAATTATATTAGCTTTTTAAATTAAATTTCTAATTTTCAAAAAAATTTCCAACAGTTCAATTATTTGGATACTAACTTAATACATTATTTTAATTCAGTTTGGTTGGTTTGGTTTTTTTATGAAAAAAACTGTACGATTTCATGTACTATTTTTCATGTTATTTTTTAATATTATTTTAAAATTAAAATAGAAAAATTGATTTCCACCTACTAAAAACCGATATTGTAATATATGTCGCATGAAATTTTTAAATATTGAGGAGAAACTGATGAATATCATATATGAAAGTTTCACAAATCCAAATTCTTTTTATTATCTAATTTTGTTTTAAAAGAAAATATAAACCGATTATAAATTCATATTCATTTTTTTCATTGTCAGAAAATAAAATCCACAGCAGATAAAACCAGCCTAAATCGTTTTGTAACTCACAATTATATTAGACAAAAACTTGTGTGATACAATCTTACGGATCGTAATTTTTGAAATAGATCTCTTATTTGGATCTTCATGAAAAAATATTACTTTTTATGCTAAGAGTATTACTTTTTATTGTGAATATCGGTATAATTGACCCATTTCACAGATAAAGATTCGTGAGATCGACTCATTATATTAATATTTCGGCACGTGCTGTGTATTTAGATTCAGATGATGCAATAATGATGACGTACACACCACGGTGTTGTGCCAGCTCCCGATCTATTTCAAATTCTTTGATATGACAGGAAATGTCAATGCGTTAGCCAACAGTAGTACACTTTCTTTGAAAAAATAACTGGAGAACTGAACAATACACGATGCCCTAACTTCCACAGTTCTTGGAGCCAATTCAATATATCCTAATTTTCCCCATTTCAACAAGTTTTTCTACTCTTTATATATATATATATATATATATATATATATATATATATATATATATATATATATATATATTTCATGCCACTTGACACATTCAGCAAGGTCCACTGCCATTGAACCTGTTATCACACATACACGACACAGAAGAAAAAAAGAACAAGAAAATGTGCAGTCATTTGGCTGGAGCAGCTCGATAGTATGCCGGAACAGTAGCGGGGAAGAACATTTGCCTAACGCCTTCTGCCTTTATGATGGGCAAGATGATACTTGAAGCTCCCTGGAATGAATAACGTATATTTATGAATGAATGCAAGCAGAGCATAAGGTATTCGTGTTGATGTAAACATATTACATGCAGATCAATGGTGTTTCACTAACAAGACGATTAAGTTTTATGTTATATAGAAAGTTAAGAAGAGGGGGACTTGATCCGTGTTATAGTGCAATGAACTCAAGCTGGCGAGAGTAACATACCAAAAGTAATCTGACGCCCATCCACAGTCGACTTACTGAAGGGAATGGTACTAGCAAACGACCAACACCATACATAGCAACAGCGAAGAAATGGATTACCAAGCTCAATGGGCGGGGATTCAGGCCAGAAAGCAAAGCCACGGGTCCCCTCGAGCAGACCCCTCCAAGACTCAAGTAATCAAAACATGCTTGGCGCATTTCCTTTCTTGCTTGATCAGAAGAGGCACAGAACACTTTGTGCAAGGCCCCAGCCAATGTGTTAATAGTTGATGCCACTGGCTGTGAAATGAGGACAATATGAAAATTTCGGTATAAAATACTAAATGAAGATATATTTGCCACTTTAGGGCGATATATCAAGCTCTGTACTCTAACTTTACCTTACGTAGCGTGTAGAATGACTCGAGATATTTACACAATGAATCGGCATCCTTCAAGTCACGTAAGGGCCTAAGAAGATTTTGTAATACGACAATGTCAGACAATGCCACAGTCATTCCTCCACCTGTCAAAGGGTGGCGCATATTGAAAGCATCGCCCATCAATATAGCCCCCTTAGCAGGATAAGGAGCTGCTGGCATGCTTCTGTTCGGCATTGTTTTTATATTTCCTTTATCAACCGCAGATATGAACGCATCATGGAGCTCTGATGGAACCTAAAACAATGGAGAAAAGTTTAGTCTAAACTAAGAGAAAGCAAGACATTTTCGAGTCCGTGACCTTTTAGTTAGAATTTGGATATTTAAATTTCTGTTTTTATAATATTTGACATACCTGAGGAGCTATTACTGTTTTCAAATACTCTGCCATTTTCCCACTAGCAAGAGAAGGGAGTTTTTGACCGGGTATATCAACCAAGCAGCGAATTTCGGAACTACTAATTGGATAAAACAAGACCGGAGAGGGATCGGCTAGAATAACATGCCCATGATTTGGACATGGGAGTTGACAGTTCTCCAATACCAAACCAACAAAACATGAAGGAATATCCACCTGAAAAAATTAGAGCAATTCTTCAAGCTCAGGCGCCAAACACTTTTAAATGGAAAGAAAATATGATGTGAAGATATGGTCCAGTTATCTGCATCCTGTCCTTTCTTGAAATTACCTTTGGATCGCAAAGTGAACGTCTCAAATTAGAGAAGCATCCATCACAAACAATTGTAAGAGGAGCATAAGCTTTAAGCTCTTGGCCGGCTTTAGTTTTGTATTGCACGCCTTTTATAGTTCCGTTCTCCTCGAGCAAAGATGTTACAGTACCTTGCTCTAGTTGTACACTGTTGAACAAGGAGTATTTGAAAAGGGAAGATAAACACACAAGTTGAAAGATGGCAGAACCATTGACTGCTGACTTCAAACATGCTAAAAAATCTTTTAAAAATGAAAATTAATCTTCCAAAACACTTCGTTTTCACTGTCAAACTCATTCTCAATTCCTTTACTAGGTGAAACTGGATCAGATTGATGAAATTTCCTTTCCTTCAAACTATCAACAGTGCTCCCTTTATGCCAAAATTCTCTTTCCAAAATGTAAATAACGGTTTGTTCAATAAAATCCACGGTTGACTTAACAAGGCCTTGAAGCATAAGTACTAAGACCATGCATAAATGTAAGCAAATATTAAAAGGGCATAAAAATGTACATACTTGGGAAGACTAGTTGCCTTCTCTCTCATCCTCTGAACAAATCGTCCATTGTGAAAACTTCTTCCAGCAACATCTGAGTGGAAGTTTTCCAAGGGATATGACAATTTAGTGTTTTTCCCATCCTTGAAAAGAGCATATCCGACCACACGTTGGGCATCGATATTCTCAACGCAGTCTTTAAAGCAAAAATGTTCAACATAAGCTAAGATGTGAGAAAAAAACAGGACTTCTCATAACACGAGCATAATTTGGATATGTTCATTGCACCTTCAAGGCCCAACTCGATCAGTTTGAGGTATCCCCCTGGCTGTAGGAGCTCGCCAACGATTCTGTCCTGCTCTGATAAATCTCTTTCAATGACACGTACATGTCGTCCATCCTGAAATATTTAACAGTAAATAATACATTACGAAAGATACACTAAAATCAAACATCAACAGAGAAGTTGAGAACTCAAGCAAGTAGATGCTTAAAGACCAGTTTTTTTAGTAAAAAAAACACGATCTTTAGAAGACAGCTACATGGAACATGCAAACCACTTCCGATTTAGATCAGTCAAAGGCTGTGAACTAGTTCAACACCAGTGTTATGTGACTATTTTTCAGCCAGCTCATCGATTCTCCGTATGCCAGCATATCTTTGAGACAAGAAATATGGAAAATAAACTCGTATTTCAAATTCTTTTAGATGAATATACTAATAAGTAAGGAAGTACTATTGTATTCGTACGCAATCCATTGTCATTCATATCATTCAAGATTTAGTTTCAAACATGTTGGGGTCTGCTACATGAATTTTCGTCTCCATGATCCTCTTTTCAAAACTGAGACAAGACATGCTAGATAACTCCATTCTAAGTCAACACCAAATGCACTCGAAAATCTATGCTACAACAAGTTGCAAGTTTGAATATGGTGACATTTCCTCCACACGTCACCACTACCCTTTTTAAAATTATTTTAATCAACCACGCCAGCCAATGAACTGTATTAGTATATAATATAAATAAAGCATAATCCTTGCCAAATCTCAAATATTGATTTCTACAAGTCATTTTAGAGAATTATACAATAGAGAAATCAGTCTGACCTGTCTGACGATTAAGTAAGCCTATTTAATTAACCCCAATCCCACGATATCAACAAGAACATGACAAGTTAAGATACTAAAACAGAAACATCGATTCATGTGAATCAGCTCAATTCAGCATATTTAGCATCCGAAGACAATGATTCCACTATAATCTCGGACAACTTAAGCGAACTAAAGTCCTTTAGTCCTAACATAAACTGGAGAGGAGGTTGGACCTAGAAAGCCATCCAGTTATTTTCTAGAAGAAAAAAAATCAAATTTTATGCATTATTTTTGTTGAAATCCCATCTTTACATAAATTGGCCAACGGTAATAATTACATTTCTAACAATTTTATTGAACAAAATATGAGTGTGTCATCTGCTGAATCCACAAATCTCAAAGAAATAAGAAGAAGATTGATCTTCCAGATCTCAAGAGTCTATTTTTCCTTCCACCATCATTATTTGAAATCTGTAAAAACCTCCATTTCTGCAACTCTTACCAAGATAATATTTTTTCACAAAAAAAGGCTCCCGTTTTAATAACAACGAATCGTAAGAACAAATAATAACAACAAAAGAAGCATGAACAAGAATTGACCTTCCCAAGTGTATAAGCCAGAGCAGCTCCGGCAACTCCAGCACCCACTACAATAACATCCGGGTCGGACCCTTCATCTGGGCTGCGTTCCCCGTTCATCTGCTCACTCCGAATCTCGTACCCATTGTCCACAGTTGCACTTTCACGGTCCCTCTTCCGCAAAGATTCCACAGTCTTTCTTCGCAAAACGTAGAAAAGAACCACTCCCATCGTAAAAGCAGAGAGAATTCCCACAATGTACTCATCCATCACCACAATACCCATTACCCACACAATAATCGCCGCTCCTATGGCCCTTAAATAGAGGAGTTTGTCTTTGCTTTTCGAGAAGTTTCCGGGTGTAACACAAATGGTGTGATAAGTGACAACGTTTGTGTAAATGAGAAGAAAGATTGAGAGAGATGTGTGGCGTTATTTGTCTCACTGTAATCAAACAATGTGAAAATTGTTGCGAATATGGTCCTCCGTTGATGAGGAGTTTTGGATTCTATTTCAACCAAAATTTACGTATCTTGGTTGTCTGTAAAGAGTAAGTGGCAACCCATGCTCACTAAAAAATATATTTTCTGATAATTATGTTTTATATTATTAATCACTTACAAGTATTACATGTATGGCTAAGTTTACGTTTCCGTCTTTAATTATAATGACCAGACACCATTTTTTTTCGATTATTACTCATAAAACTTCTCCAACCCAAATACCGAGCTTTTACTTTCCCAAGAGTGGTTAATGAGATGTTAGCATTATTGAATTACATTAATCTTCGTTTATTATATATATATATATATATATATATATATATGTGTGTGTGTGTGTGAGAGATGAGGTTCACATAATAAAAAATAATGTAAAAATAAATAAAATCTTTGTAACGACATGTATCAATTATTTATTAGTGGTCCGAAAACCGAAAAGAACACCTAATTATTTAACGAAAACTATCAAAATAATATATTTTGATAAATTTATAATCTATGTACAACATTACAACTACCATATCAATATTTATCGCTCTATGATTTCCTTAAAATTATCATTTTTTTAAAAAATTTAAGGATATATATTAAATTATGTCTGTTTTTAATTACAATTAATTGTTTAAGAAATTTAAAATAATATGTTATATTGGAATTTTAGATACACGAGTGGAGTGGTAAGATTTATTTATAAAAAAAATGGAAATATATATATCTATCTATACTTCTATATTATTTATTAAGGCTGAGCACCTTATAAAAACTGTCGAGGAGGACACCATCTTTTTTTCCAGTTTTACCCTTACAGTTATAGTAATATTACACTTTTGTTTTTTTGTTTTTTTTATTTCAACACACACTTTTATTTTTATTTCAATAATTCAAATATCAATTTAGTCCCTCCATAATTTGTCAATTTTCACTTTAGTCCATCGATAATGATAAAAAAGATTGTACACACACAGAGACGGATCTACGCTATGGCTATACTAATTTTTTTTATTTAGCGACGGTTTTAGCGACGGTTTTTTGATAACCGTCGCTACTGTTGCGACGGTGCTAGTAAACCGTTGCCGATTGGATCGGCGACAGTTTTATCAAAAGCCGTCGCAAATATTAGCGACGGTTATTGCTAAAACCGTCGCTAAATTATTAAAAAATAAAAAAAAGGTGGATCGGTGGTTTTAATTAGCGACGGTTTATTCAATAGAACATCATTACCACTTTGATGTTTTTAATGCAGCAATAGATTTCATTTTGATGGAGTTAAATACTCGGTTCAATGAGTCATCGGTGAAACTTTTTTCTCTTAGTATAGCTTTAGATCCTAAAAATTCATTTGACTCATTTAACAGTGATGATATTTGCAAGCTTGCGAAGAAGTTTTATCCTGGAGATTTCACAGATCAAGAAATTGTTGTTTTGAAGTATGCATTGATACATTTATAAACTCGATGTGATGCAGAATTTAAAGGTTTCTACACTTGTTGAGTTGTGTCAGCAATTGACCGAGAGTGGACGGTCAAGTGTTTATGTTATGTTGACTAGATTGATTCATCTTGTTTTGACATTATCTGTGTCTACTGCCACTATTGAACGGGCTTTTTCAGCAATGAAGCATGTGAAGACGGCACTTCGCAATAAAATGGAGGATGACTTTCTTGCCGATTGTTTGACACTCTATATTGAACGAGATTTAGCTAAACATATTGATGTAAATTCTATTATTGATGAATTTTATGTTTTAAAATCCCGTAAGACACAACTTCGTTGAACGATATAATGTACTTTTTTTTTAATAATATATAATTTATCACATTGAGTTCAAGCCCACCCCAACTCCTATTCCTGGATCCGTCCCTGTACACACACGCAACGCGTGTGCAGAATAACTAGTATATATATATATATATATATAAAAGATGGCCACGTTTGCGTGTCGATTTATTGGACCTAATTCGTTCAAAGTATGGCCCGAGATTACGAATCATGACATTAGAGGACAAAATATTTCATGGACCACTTATATATTTATTTTTAAAAAAATAAAAAGATCAAGAAAAAAAATAAGAGTCGCTAGTTTTTCTATTATTTTATTTTATCAAAAAAAAATTATTGATTTGGTGGGCATTTTGCGACAATCCTATTTTTCTTCTTTTTTTGAAATATAAAATAATTAATCATACATATTATGACTGATAAATATTTCTAGAGATTAATTTATATGTGTATCATGTTTTATGTACGACCGAGCGCTTGTCGCTTTACCAAAAGTTATAGTTAGTGGTAATGGTGCACCTCAAATCTTTTAAACCGCACAGCAGCACAAACACCACGGTTCGATCGCTCTACCAAACAAGGACAATTATTGCATCCAACATTTTATGTCTTTCAAGTACAGATATTGATTTTTTATGACGATAGAAGTCGCAGTCGTCGCTTTTTTATACACATTTAAGAAAAATTCGACGAATACACCAGCTTACAAACTTCGTTAACCAGAAAAATCATACTGGACAAGTTATGTGTAACGTGTTCACCTGAAAAAATGTGGATAGACAAAATCAGACATTGGGACAAATATTCAATACTCAACCAACTCGAGTATTTTGTAGGGACATATATATTGATTAATATTATATTGATATACACCATACGTTTTCTATATAAATATATATCTAACAATTTAGTATATAGATTTGGATAACAACTATACCATCATTATTCAGTAGTAGTTGTATTGAATGACAGATTTTTGGAAGGTATTATTTAATATTCTTGAGATTTATAATAATAAAATTTGAACTTTTGTATTGTTTAATTGAATAATATTATAAAGATTAAATAATTTACAACTCACACGTATGAAATGCATTGTCAGGCAAGTGTAAGATTATACAAGAAGTTCCTTTTTTATGAAAAAAAAAAGAACATTATACTAGAAGCAACTATATATATATACTATTATTAATTAATATTATAAAATATGATACACCTAGTTTTATGATATGATGAAAGCATTTTTCTAAGAAAAAAATAAAAATAAATCATGATCTCTCAATTTAAAAGAAAAGGCACAAACTTTTACAAGTTTGGCCATAGTTAAATCATGAAAATTCATAATATATGAAAGACAAAAATTAAATTAAAAATGTTGAAATAATATATTTTAATATGGAAAAAGTAATAGTTGAATATTTGAATGTTGAAAATAAGAGTTGTAAAGTTAGAAATTTGTGTGTGATGATGTAGGTAATGATGTATTTTATTTTTGGATTATGTGTAATGAAACTCTATAAATAGATCTCTCATTTGTGAAGAAAATCACAATTGAGTAGAGAGAAAAATATTATAAAGTGTGTAGTTTGGTAAATTTTGAGAGTTTGAGATTTTTACTTTTTACCATAAATTTTTACTTTTTCACAACACGTTATCAGCACGAAGCTCTAAAATTCCTACATACTTTTCCAAGCTCCAAACAGAAGAAAAAGGTAACAAAAGTTATAATATTTATTTTACTGTTATTTATTTATTGTGTATTTATTTAATATACAATATAATGTTATTATTAGAAATAATAAAAATAAATTTTTCATAAACTTGTTATAAATCCTGGGAGGATGTTAAGACGACATCCCACACTCCCGGTAAGGGATACGACAAGTATAAAAGCCTATAAGGTTTTTAAACAAAATAAATTATGACACTCATTATAATATTATGATATGATATACGTAATTATTTAAACATGTCTAATATTATATACATCATATTATTACCATAAAATTATACAAATACATACATTTATTTTTTGTAGACCAACGGTCATAAACGGTAACAAACGGCTAGTTTTTGCCCTATAAATATCATCTCACAAACACATTCAATCACTCCAACTTTCTCTTCTTCTCTAAAAATTATTCATCATCAAATTTTTCGAAGAAAAAAGAAGATGGCTTTCTCAAGGATATTTTTAATTATTTTGGTTATCATACTCACGAGTTTTGTATTTATCGGAGAATATCCTCCTCGTGCGTTTTCTTTATTTTTACAAATACTTGTACTTGTTGTTTATCCGTTACTTTGTATTGCAATATTTATTAACTAATAAAATGCATCGTAATTTTTTTTAGTACCACCATGTCAAATTTAACAAAGCTCGAATTTATTGCGCTCGACATCACGGGAAAGAATTATATGCCATGGACTCTAGATGTAGAAATGCATTTTGAGTCATTGGGTCTAAGCGAGACCATTAAAGAAAATGGCATATGCACGTCACAAGAAAAGGCAAGAGCCATGATATTTTTGCGTCGACATCTCGACGATGGATTGAAATGTGAATATCTGACTGAAAAAAATCTCATGGCTTTGTGGAAGGGATTAAAAGAAAGATTTGAACATATAAGGGAAGTTATACTTCCGACCGCCCGGGATGAATGGAACACACTGAGATTCCAAGATTTTAAAAAAGTCAGTGATTACAATTCGGCGATGTATAGAATAATCTCGCAATTAAAATTTTGTGGACATGAGGTCACAGAATCTGAGATGCTTGAAAAAACATTTTCCACATTTCATGCATCAAATATTACTCTACAGCAACAATATAGAGTACGTGGATTTGCGAGATATTCTGAGCTCATCGCCTGTCTTCTTGTGGCGGAAAAGAACAACGAGCTATTAATGAGAAATCATCAGTCCCGACCCACTGGATCAACAGCATTTCCAGAAGTAAATGCTGTAAGTAAAAATGAATTTATACCTGGAAACCAAAATCAATTTCAAAGACAAGGTTTTGGTCGAGGTCGAGGTCGTGGACGTGGACGTGGACGTGGACGTGGAATTGGTCGTGGTCGTGGACGCGGCCGTGGTTTTGCAAATAATAGAGATAGTTATAACTCATCTCAAAAGAGCGTCCCAAACCATCCACAGAAAAGACATCATGAGAATATAAGTGTTAATGAGAATCACTCAAAAAGATATGAAAGTTCTTGTTACAGATGTGGTACTCCAGGACATTAGTCCAAAGTTTGTCGAGCCCCTGAGCACCTTTGTAAACTTTATAAAGAATCATTAAAGGGGAAAGAAAAGGAGACCAACTTCACTGAACGCAGTGACCGTTTGAGTGATTCAACTCATCTTGATGCTGGTGATTTTATGAATGATTTCTCTGGAAATGATCAACATGTTGGTGGGATAGAAATGAACAATTTTGATGCTGCAGATTTTCTCAATGATTTTTCTGAAAATGAACAATATAGTGGTAGAATATAAATGTACAATAATTTGTTTTTCATGTATTCATATAATAATGTTTTATTGTACAATTATGATATGTATTATATTTATATATGTAATTTTATTTCATTGCATATTTTTTTGAAGTTCAAATATGGAAAATGCTATGAGCAAAGCTGAAGTTTGCATACCCGATAGTGGTACAACGCACACTATCCTCCGAGATAAAAGATATTTCTTGGAACTAAAACCAACAAAAACAACGGTGAACACAATATCAGGTCCTGTAGACTTGATTAAAGGATGTGGTAAAGCACAATTTTTGTTACCTAATGGTACAAAATTTTTGATCAATGATGCTTTATATTCACCACAATCGAAAAGAAATTTGTTGAGTTTTAATGATATATATTCCCATGGGTATGATACTCAAACAATGAATGAAGGGAATGAGAAATATATGTGTCTTATCACATATAAATCAGGAAAGAAATATGTGATTGAAAAACTATCAATGCTCCCTACTGGATTGCATTATACACATATAAGTCACATTGAATCAAACATGGTAGTTGATAATTCCTCGATATTAACCAATTGGCATGATCGATTGGGACATCTTGGTTCAACAATGATGCGAAGAATTATAGAAAATACACATGGTCATCCACTGAAAGACCAGAAGATCTTTCAGAATAATAAGTTTCAATGTAAAGCATGTTCTCTTGGAAAACTTATTATAAGACCATCACCAGTCAAAATCCAAACTGAATCACCAATGTTTCTTGAACGTATTCAGGGTGATATTTGTGGACCAATCCATCCACCATGTGGACCATTCAGATACTTTATGGTATTGATTGATGCCTCCAGCAGATGGTCACATGTATGTTTATTGTCAACTCGAAATGTTGCATTCGCAAGATTACTTGCTCAAATAATAAAATTGAGGAATCAATTTCCCGATTATACAATCAAGAAAATTAGACTTGATAATGCTGGTGAATTTACT
Source organism: Primulina eburnea (assembly GCF_022965805.1). Classification (NCBI taxonomy): domain Eukaryota; kingdom Viridiplantae; phylum Streptophyta; class Magnoliopsida; order Lamiales; family Gesneriaceae; genus Primulina; species Primulina eburnea. The sequence goes on along the minus strand of NC_133109.1, from coordinate 31,072,830 downwards.
TCCCAGACTTTCAATGATTATTGTATGTCTATGGGAATCATTGTTGAGCATCATGTTGCTCATGTACATACACAGAATGGATTGGCTGAATAATTGATTAAACGTCTGCAAATGATTGCTAGACCAATGATTATGAAAACAAAGCTCCCTATTTCTATATGGGGACATGCAATTTTACACGCTGCTTCATTAATTCGCATCAGACCAAGTGCATATCATAAATACTCCTCATTGCAGCTTGCATTTGGTAAAGAACCAGACATTTCTCATCTGAGAATTTTTGGATGTATGGTGTATGTGCCTATTGCACCACCACAACGAAAGAAAATGGGACCTCAAAGAAAGGTGGGAATTTATATTGGTTATGATAGTCCATCAATCATTCGATATCTTGAACCTCAGACAGGAGATGTGTTCATATCATGAGTATCTTCCATTTGTTTCTTTGGAATTTCAATTCGAGCAGGGGCATTTGCAGCATGTATATATGATTTAATTACCCCTTTTGTGTCTGCAAATGCATCTGGTATTTGATTTGCTATTCTTTGCAAGTGTACAATTTGTTGTACATCTTTTTCACATTGTTTTGTTCTTGGATCCAGATGTAACAATGATGATACATACCATGTAATTTCTTTTTCGGTATGTTTTTGTTCTCCAAAGAAACAAATGGAAGATACCCATGATGTCATTAAACGCCTAAAGCGTGGAAGGCCAGTCGGTTCCAAGGATAAAAATCCTCGAAAAAGAAAATTCATAGAGAAACATGATGATCACAAAATAGAGAATGTTGTTCCTGAAGAAACACATGATGATGAAAATGTTCTGTCAGAACCACAAACTGACGAGAATCATGAAATCTCTATCAATTACATTAATACTGGAAAAATATGGAACCGAAAAGATATAGATGAAATTGATGATATATTTTCTTATAATGTGGCAATCGACATCATAAATGATAATGAAGATCATGAACCAAAATCTTTTGGTGAATGTAAAAATCGGCAGGACTGGATAAAATGGAAAGAAGCCATCCAGGTTGAATTGGATTCGCTAAATAAACGTAATGTTTTTGGACCTATAGTCCTTACACCTGAAGGTGTAAAACCTGTTGGATACAAATGGGTTTTTATTCGAAAGCGAAATGAGAAAAATGAAATAGTAAGATATAAAGCTCGACTTGTTGCACAGGGTTTTTCTCAAAGGCCTGGAATTGATTATGAAGAAACGTATTCTCCTGTGATGGATGCAATTACGTTTCGGTATTTGATTAGCTTGACGGTATCTGAAAATTTAGAAATGCGTCTTATGGATGTTGTTACAGCTTACTTATATGGATCACTTGATAGTAATATATATATGAAAATCCCTGAAGGATTTAAGATGCCTGAAGCACAAAGTTCAAAACCCAGAGAATGTTATTCTGTGAAATTACAAAGATCATTATATGGGTTAAAGCAATCAGGTCGAATGTGGTATAATCGACTAAGTGATCACTTGATGAAAAAGGGATATGTAAATAATTCAATATGCCCTTGTGTTTTCATTAAGAAAACAACATCCGGATGCGTAATTATTGCTGTATATGTTGATGATTTAAACATCATTGGAACGAATAAGGAAATTCAAGAAGTTGTGTCATACTTGAAGGAAGAATTTGAAATGAAGGATCTTGGAAAAACCAAGTATTGTCTGGGTTTACAAATTGAACAAAAAGAATGTGGAATGTTTGTTCACCAGACAAATTATACAGAAAAGATCCTTAAACGTTTTAATATGGATAAAGCAAATCCTTTAAGTACTCCAATGGTTGTTAGATCATTAAACATAGAAAAAGATCCATTCCGTCCATGTGAAGATGATGAAGATATTCTTGGTCCAGAAGTACCATATCTAAGTGCCATCGGTGCCCTTATGTACCTTACAAATTGTACAAGGCCTGATATATCTTTTGCCGTGAATCTGTTGGCAAGATTTAGCTCATATCCAACAAAGAGACACTGGAACGGAATTAAACATATATTCCGTTATCTACGAGGAACGACAGACTTGGGACTTTTGTATTCAAAAGATGCTAATCCAAGTATAATTGGTTATGCCGATGCTGGATACTTATCTGATCCACACAAGGCATGTTCCCAAACTGGATATGTATTTACTCGTGGAGGCACTGCAATATCTTGGCGTTCACAGAAACAAACGCTCGTAACAACTTCATCAAATCATGCCGAGATTATTGCACTACATGAAGCAAGTCGTGAATGTGTGTGGTTAAAATCAATGACCCAACATATCCAAATTTCATGCGGATTATCATTGGATGAGAAGCCTGTGATACTATATGAAGATAATGCTGCATGTGTTGCTCAAATGAAAGAAGGATACATAAAAAGCGACAGAACTAAACATATTCCTCCTAAGTTCTTCGCATTCACCAAGGAGCTTGAGAAGAATAAATGTATTGATGTTCGTCACATTCAATCAAGTGAAAACTCATCAGATCTCTTCACAAAGGCACTACCTACGTCAATATTCAGAAAGCACATATATAATATTGGGATGCGAAATCTACGAAATTTGTGAAGAGTTGTTCATGTCAACATGAGGGGGAGTTCACGTGACCGCACTCTTTTTCCCTTACTATAGTTTTTATCCCAATGGGTTTTTCCTAGTAAGGTTTTTAACGAGGCAGTACAAAACACGTAATGAAGACATCATCGTATCATGATCATCATCACAAGGGGGAGTGTTGAAATAATATATTTTAATATGGAAAAAGTAATAGTTGAATATTTGAATGTTGAAAATAAGAGTTGTAAAGTTAGAAATTTGTGTGTGATGATGTAGGTAATGATGTATTTTATTTTTGGATTATGTGTAATGAAACTCTATAAATAGATCTCTCATTTGTGAAGAAAATCACAATTGAGTAGAGAGAAAAATATTATAAAGTGTGTAGTTTGGTAAATTTTGAGAGTTTGAGATTTTTACTTTTTACCATAAATTTTTACTTTTTCACAACAAAAAATACTATATATTCACCCATTTGGTTTTATAAAAATGTCCATATCAAATCAAAACCCATAAAAAAAAAGATACATAAAATATTGTAAATACATATTATGCATATTAGTATTTTAGGGGATGAAATCTGCATGTTTAGTAAGATTAATTATAAAATTTTAAAGTGTTTTTGACTTTTTGTCTTTACTATGGACACCGTTAATTATGCATAAATATAATTTTTTTAAATCTTAAAAAAATCATGGACCACACATACTTAAATGAAAATGAAGACGAAAAAAATTTAAGAGTGGCTATTTTTTTTTTTGAAAAAAAAATAAGAAATTTGGTGTGTATTTGGATCCGATCCCTTAAATTTTAAGAATAAATTAATTACACAAAAACTCTTGTGAGACAGTCTCATATGTCGATTTTATGAGATGTATTTTCTATTTAGGTCAACCTTGAAAAATTATTATTTTATATCAAAAATATTATTTTTTATTTTAAATATAAACATTATTGACCCGTATCATAAATAAAGATCCGTAAAATCATCTCAAAAAAGACATATTCAACTAACTAATCATACAAATTATGACAAATGGATGTTTCTAATAATTATTATGTAACACGTTAGATACCTTTTGGATATAAATATTTTGAAAATATAGTAGATCGTTCTATAAATTTCAACGTCTTTAAATAACAATTTTACTTCGATAGCGTCCATCGGCGTTTTTTATATGTAATAATTGTTTTTTTCAGAAGCTATTACTTAATTTTCTTGAAGATTAATATAATATAATAAATAATAAATGGTTGGATCTTTATATATAATGACTGTAAATAGTGTATTCATATTCATTGGTAATAATTTGCATATGAATTACAAGAATACGTCTCTTGTGAGACGGTTTCACAAATCTTTATCTGTGAGACGGGTCAATTTTACCGATATTCACAATAAAAAGTAATACTCTTAGCATAAAAATTAATATTTTTTCATGGATGTCTCAAATAAAAGATCTGTCTCACAAAATAAGACCCGTGAGACCATCTCACACATTTTTTTGTCGAAACCATTACATAAAATTTTTATGGGCATGTATACATATTCATATGGCCCGAGGCCTCGTAGCCTAATTTCAAAAATAGTTATATATTGTTTTGGTATATAATATGTATATATACACAAGATTGATCCGAACAATTTTTAGGTTAGGTCCGAATTTAATTTTAAAAAGAGGCTCTTAAATCAAAACATGTATTTATATTTTTTTAGATTCATAATAACTTTCTTGACTTAAAAAATAATATAAAAACTAAACAATAGGAAATAGTCAAAATATATATATTATAATTGATTAATAAGATCAAACATGTACAAAATGATCACTAAAAAACAATTTGTCTTAAAATTTTAGAGCCAAAAATACTAAACTTTATTCAGTAATTTATTTCTCAATTGATAGCATAATCAAGTTATTCGATATTTTCTTATGACATTGTTGATTACAGAGAAAAGTTTTGATAAACTTTAACTTTGAGAAACTTCATTTTACTATAACCGAAAAATAAAGGATAATCAACAAGACTTTATAAGCAAGGTGAACAATTGAGAAATATTTATTTATTTTCTTCAATTAATTTAGTACAAAACCTCTATGAAACATAAAGTAGGTTTTTATATCTGTCCAATTACATATGTAATAAATTTATAAAATAAAAAAAAGTTTTTTTTCTTCCGGGGAAAAGTAAATTTATATTGATAAAAAAATAAAAAACGACCTAAAAATAATAAATTTTATAAATAAATTTATCGAGATCCCATAAATTATAAAAAAAAATTATATTGGACACAGGAAAATTAATTTTTTGTTATATGAACAGAAAAAATTTGATAAATAATAAATTCAAACACTACTATATAATAAATTATGTGCCCCGAAAAAAATAGGCCCGAGTCGCACGACCATGAGAATATATTACTTTAATGCTAAGACAGATTTCTTAACATGTTTTTTTGGGTTCATTTTCCGATGTTGGAGATTTCTTGTCTTCCCAGTGTCGGTTTAAGGAGAAATCCAGAAAGAGATAATAGCAGGGTACGTGTAACAAAATATTAATTACAAAAAAGATATTTTCACTATAATTAAAATTTCTATATGAAAAATTCAATGAAATCATGTTTTACAAAATAAAATATGCACGGGATATTAATATCCCTTTACTCTTTTCAATTAAAAAAATTTAGTTAATTACTTGAATTTGATAATTTATCCCAAAGTTTTATCTAATACAGGCCCGCATAATAAGTTAGTTATGTCTTGATTATTAAGATCTGAATTAACCATAAAAGTGAATTTTAAAATGATAAATTATGTAGAAATAATTTATCTGACAGATTGCTAATATGCAAATTTTTCGTTAAATTATTAAACGTTTGGAAAAAAAACCTATTTACAATACATCAAACTCTTAAAAAAATGAGAACCTATAGTTTGGTCACGTAAACTGGTCTTTTTTTTTAGATTTTGGTTTCATCCACGATCAAATTTCAGTTTTAATATATTATCTATCACTGTAAGTTTTTGCAATCTTGTTTCAGCTTCTACCAACATGACGTTGATATGCGGTCATCCGTATAGTGTCACATCAGTATTTTCGATGAAAAATAATTAAAATGTGTCAAAAATTGAAAGGCACAAAACTAAAACCCAATTTTGAAAAAAATAAAAAAACCAAAATATACAATTTAATATCTTCATTATTATATATATATATATATATATATATATATATATATATATATATATATATATAAATTATCAAAATTGTGATTTTCTCTTTTGGAACGTTCCTTGAAAGAGACAGAAGTAAATGTCTAGTGAAAAAAAGAAAGTAAAACACGACATAATTTTAATAATGTTTACTCGTTCTTGATTTTTATATTCCTCCATATACATAATAATGAAGATATTAAATTGTAAATGTTATTGTCGGTAGTGTCTTAAAATGTTAATTTTTGTTCTTTTGTCATTATTTTAACTATTTTTCTAAAAAAAATAGTTTTTTAGTACAAAATCAAAGACGATGACTTAGAAAGCATTGGTAATTTTGAGTGGTGCTGTTTTTGAAAATTCGATCGACATGATATATATTGGACTAATGACAGATTTTCAGTAAAGCCACTAAGTGACGTAAAACCTCCTAAGAAAAATTAATAAGCTAATGAACCTTGCATTTTTTTTATTAAAAAATAGTCGAAATTGAAAACCCTAGTCTGGAAATCGTCGTATTTTTTGACCATTTTTATACTCTAGTTTTTTAGTAAAATTCTTTGTCCATGAATTAATTGAGGGTTTTGATCTGCTGTTTTTTTCCTCGAATTTAACATATTGCAAAAATAAAAGGAAATTAGCAAAATAAATTATTCATAATCATAATAATGTAAAAATATTAACAGTATACAATTTTAAAAGTAAAGTATTTATTACTAACAATATTATTAGTTTATTTTGGTATTATTTTTATTATTAATTTCAAAAATTAAAAATAACTGAAAAAATGTTTATTTATCAAGTGGTTGAAGTTATTATTTCAAGTTGCGGCTGTTTAGGGTAATCCTCCCATTTTTTTCTAATTTTATTTTTACAATATTGAATTTCAACAAAAAATACTTTATTAAAGAGCTTAGGGTACTTTTGTCAATTTATGTGAAGAATGGCAAAAACTGATCATTTTCCACACATGAGGATAATAAGGTATTTAACTGCATATATGTGTGTGTGGAAAATAGCTTCTTGTTGAACTACAAGAGAAAACATACATGTAAGAATGAGTGTTTTCGTCTTATCAAAAAGTATAGTTTATGGTAACGATACAATTTAAATCTTTTAAATCGTAAAACACCTCAAAAACTAAGTTTCGATTGTTCTATTTAATTGAGACAATTATTATAACTAACGATACATAATAATCAATCTACACCCAACTATTTATACAACAGAATTGCAACAAGATTTCATAAACGCCTAACGGCTACTTGCTCATGAGTTGTTTGATCAGTTTCCACTCACGTGCTTCAGTGCTCACTAATAAAAGAATAAGTCTCTTGTGAGACAGTCTCACGAATTTTTATCAGTGAGACGAGTCAACGTTACCGATATTCACAAGAAAAAGTAATACTCTTAGCATAAAAAATAATACTTTTTCGTAGATGACCCAAATAAGAGATATGTCTCATAAAATATGACATGTGATATCGTCTCACACAAATTTTTGCCTTAATTAGAAATCTCAACCGAAATTAGTTATCAAGTTTCTTTTTTTTTTAATGAAACATCATCGTTAAACGACCCGCAAATCTCTGTTTACAAATGATCAAAGATAAAAAAAACCATGAGTGAAACTAGGACTGCGTAGTCATAGGATTGATGGTTGAGGAACGTAACTAGGAAAATAATTGTCTAGAAATTTCAAAGCGCTATAAACCCGTCATACAAATAAATAGGTGGATTGAGTGGACAATTTCCTAAAAATGGGTTGCGCGGGTTTGGACTGATCGCCGGCTGGCCGCCCCCACCTGACCGGCTGCCTCATCACCTAAAATAGGTGGGTTGAGTTGGTAATTTCTTATCACGCCACTAGTCTTATGAAATAATGTTGAAATAATTAGAATATATATATATATATATATATATATATATATATATATATATATATATATATATATATATATATATATATATATATAAATGGTTATAAACTTTTATGAATGTAACAAAATAAGCATGTAGAAAACTATATATAAAAACAAAAGGGGAAAATAATGTATTAATTAGTATTTGGGTAACTAGAAGGGAACGAGTAACCAGAGTATGAGAAGAAAAACGAACACTAACTAGTTCACCGGATTACAGGCTTAGCAATGAACCACGCAGTCTATCCATGAATAGAATCCAAATCTACTTTCTAAGAACTTATTAGCTAAAAGCTAATGAAATTTTAGAGCTCGAACTAGATCGATCAGTAGTTGTTTTACCGATGAAATGATTCAAATCTCAGTAATCGATATATATTTGATATATGGTGAAATGTAATTTCTTAATATGTTGTCCAAAATTCCAGCATATCAAGGACGAACAAATCACGTCGATCTTCGAAATCACGATTTTATCGAAAAGCTCATGTCGAAAGGGTTGATGCATGCGCTGCAACTCTGTAGTATCATGAATGAACAAAAAAGCCGAAATTTTACAAAACACCTCCCTTTTCAATTAGCATGTCTACTTCAGAAATCAACTTGGTTAGTCTTTCGTTTTATAGTTGGCAGAAGCAGGACTGCCAATAAAATCCACGAGTAGTTCAGATATTTCAGCAACCTGAAAATAAGTAAGCAAGAAGCATGCAGTCCAACTGTTGTTGCCTGCTATTCTTCTGCGTTGTGCAAATATCCTTCTTTCCAACTGTTGCGTATTCCCAATCCCCATGAAGCACTACACATGCACATTTAGATATACTAAATTTCCACACCCCTAGCTACTCATCAAAATATAATATAATATATATATGCTATGGTTTCCACCGATGACACTCATCTGTTGGATATATAATTTTGATATAATTCATCACATCCAATAGACGAGTGTCATTTCATTGATAAAAACATAAGTGGGTACAATTTGTAAACAATATAATGAAACTATAAATATCGAAAACCCTAAATTTTTTTTTTTTTAAAAAAAAAGAGTGAGGATTTATTGTCATTGAATGAGTAATGAATGTAGTGAGTCCAAACATGGTTGAAGTTTGTTGTGAATTTTGAGAACAAATATGGGAAGAAGAGGCCCCACTGTATGAGTCACAAGCATGCAATTCTCTCGGGACCCTCGTTTTTGCTTTGACTCTCTTACATTTACTTTCGCCTTTCGGTGTTTTCTCTTTGTTAGTATTCTTTTAATTTTTTATTTGACAATATATATGGAGATCATCATCTTACTAAACGCACATTGAAAAAGAAAAAAACAAAATCATTTTAATAATTAGGGATTATTTTAAATAGTTCATTGAATATTTCAACTTAAAACAAGCATTCATAATTTTACAATAGAATATGCAAGTAGATAAGTTGGTGAGAGGGTCGATTAATTAATTTGTTTGTCAATAAAGGTCACAACAACCTCCCTTTTCCAACGTGAATTTATCGTTAAAAAAAATTAGGTCTCTTGTGAGACGGTCTCACGAATTTTTATCTGCGAGACACGTCAACCCTACCGACATTTATAATAAAAAATAATACTCTTATTAACATAAAAAATAATATTTTTTCATGGATGACTCAAATAAGATATCTGTCTCGCAAAATACGTGAGACCGTTTCACACAAGTTTCTGCAAAGAAAAAAGAGACAAACGATTTTGATACCGAGTTAGAATCAAAACGGTTTTGGTCCATACGTTAATATTGTATTTGTATTAATGAATTTCAAATATATTCAAATATATTTTTGATTTGTAGCATGTTTTTATAATTACTCATCTTGATTTTATGTTCATATTAATCAAAATGAATTTCAATTTCACCCAAAATATCATTTCAAATTAATTTACTTTCTAATTAATGTGTAAAAGTAAGGTATTAATTTAAAATCTATCTATTGTTCCATTATTATCAACAAAATTATAATCAAAATCCATTGATTTAAATTCAAGATAAAAAAATTGTAATTATGTTATTCAGATAAATACCCAATTTTGAGAGAATACAATTGGTCACACGTGATAAACCGAGAGTGCCAAAACCAGGAGTGGTGGGCGACAAAGAAAAATGAGCACTATGCCACTCGAAAGGCTTTTTTTAAAAAACTAATACAAATTTTAAAATTATTTATTAAAATATTACAAAATTGAAAAAAAAATAGTTCAATCCACCACTTTTTCATACGAATTCTAAATTTTTTTCAAAAAAAATAAAATAATTTTGCGTGACTCTCTGTCACGGATTCAGTGTCATGGATTCATTTGCGACGAATCGTCGATTCATTTGCGCAAATTTCCTCCTATTGATTTGCGCAAAATTCTTAAAGGTTGTCACGAATTCTTTGTTTCCGGTTGTGTTTTTCGACTACGCTACGTTGGTTTATCAAGCATCAGTAATTTTTAAGTATTTAACATGTATCAATTTTATTTTTATTATTATTGAAATAATTTTGTTTTATAATATTATTTTTTGATAAAAATGTTAAACATTATTAGATGATAATATTGTTCGTTGATTTTATAATCAATTTCATTCGAACGACTCTTAAAAAGTAACATTATTATTTTTGTTGATAATATTAAAATTATTTTTGTGTTTAGTGTTGTTATTATTATGAGAACAATAAAAAAATCATTTAGAAATGGGCGCAAATGAATTTTGCATAAATTGATGGAGGAAATTTGCGCAAATTATTTAGAGTTCCGTAACAACATTTAAGAATTTTGCGCAAATGAATCGACGAAATGGGCGCAAATGAATCTGTGACACTCTGTCATGGATTCATTTGAATCTGTGACCCACTTTTTTTATTTTTTTCCAAAAAAAAATTAGAATCAGTAAGAAAAAGTGTCGGATTACACTATTTTCATAAAAATCTCAATTTTATAATATTTTAATAAATAATTTTTAAATTTATATTATTTTTTAAAAAAAGCTCGCTAGAAACTCACAAACATTTCATTTTGTTAATGTTAGTGGTACAACCAAACTATGGTATAACGTTATTTACAATAATTAAATAATGAGATTTTGTTATTATATAGTGTGATTTTGTATTGAATTTATCATGACATGTTGATAAATGAAGATTTTATATTGAATTTTTTGTGTCATAAGAATTGTTGTATAAATTTGATTGTACGTGTAGCATTATTCTTTAATTTATTCAATCTTAGCTTTACATTTCTATCAAATAATTATTATTGAAAATTATATACTATTAAATAAAAGTGAAAAAAAAATTAGAAATTAGGGGGGAAGGGGAAGGAGAAGAAAAAATTCCAGGGGAAAAATGGGAATTGATCAAGCTAACCCATCCATGGAATTCCCATCAAAGGAGAGGAAGAAAGCGTAAGAGAAGCCCAAAGAAGAAGAAAGCTGGAATCTTTATGGGACATACCAGCGATTTTAATCTCCGACATTTCAGTTGAATATGGGGGAATTTGGCGACTGATCTTCAGTAATCAGGCATGAATTGGCTGGTTTTGACTTCTTCATTGGCCAATTTCTGCTCCGAAACCCTCAACCAAATGCAAACAGCGGTGAAACTCAGCACCAGACTGATGAACCCACTCCCCAGCCCGATCCCCACGATCTCCAAAATCGACAACCCTTTGTTCTTCATCGGCGGCAGTGGGTAGCCGTAGAGATCCTTGTTACCTTCGTACGAACTCACATTGAATCGCGGTAGGTTCCCGCTTCGGTTACCCAGTGAAGCGGGTATGAGCCCGGATAGCTTGTTATTCGATACATCGAAAACCGAGAGTCTTACCAGGAGGCCGAGCTGCTGCGGGATCGGGCCCGACAGTTGATTGTCGTGCAGATCGATGACGTTCAGGTAAGCACAAAGAGCCAATTGCTGCGGGATTTCTCCGGAGAGGCTGTTGGAGGAGAGATTCAGTACAGCTAAATTGACCAAGTACTGGAGGTCTGTGGGGATCGGTCCGGCGATGGAGTTGGAGGAGAGATCGAGGGCTTGCAAGTTGGTGCAATTCGAGAGGTAAGGAGAAATGGTGCCTCTAAGCGAGAGATTGGAGAGGGAGAGCTTGTAGATTCGGCCATTGTTGCAGGTGGCGCCCTGTAGAAACGAGGTGAAACCCTGACACGGATTCGCGAAAACAGTTCGAGTCCAGTTCTGCAAGTTCTTCAACGGGTCCTCCAACGACTCACTGAGACGGGTGAGGCAGAGCTCGTCGTTCGGATCCGCGGCGACGATGGCTAGCAGGGTCAAAGCCATCAGCTGGCCCGCAAAACCCATGTATTTTCAGCGCATAAAAAAGGTGCCCACCAACGGAAACTCTCTGTAACAACAAACAAATGAATCGGATTACGCTGAAGCTCGACAATCTGCGCGATGGAGATGCATATTTCTTGTAAGGATTTTGCTGTTTACGACATGGGGAGTGGGGGGAGCACGAAGCCCACAAAGGAAACTTGAAAACGAGAGCAATGGTGGTGTTGACACGAGTGAGGGAGAGGGTGGGGGGGTCAAAGACGGTGACAACACGGATTCTGGTCGCGGGGGCACTTTGGGTATATCATCACCAAATTGTTGTCAAATCCAAAATCAAATCAATACCTTGAGTCGGTTTAAAATTAAACAAACCAAATCAATTTTTAGTGATAGAAACTTGTTTGTCTCATGGTCATATTTATGAGACAGATCTCTTATTTGGATCATTCATTAAAAAGTATTACTTTTTATGCTAAGAGTATTACTTTCTATTATGAATATGAGTAGAGTTGACCCCTCTCACAGAGTATGATCCGTGCGACGGTCTCACTTGAAACCCACTCTTAATTTTATTGTTTTTAAAAATATATTTATTTCTCTTTACTAGTTTTATGAGATATCTAAGTGCTGAAAGATTAATGTGAAGTGTTTTTTTTTAAACCAAAGTAAATTTTATTTGGTAATTTTAAATTTATAATCGCATTATCGTACATTATATTGGTAAATGCTTTTAATATATGTACACATACTGATATTTTTTATATGTAATGTCTATTTTTTTAAAAAATAAATTATGTTTAAAAATAACAAATATTTTATATATAAACAAATTAAGTTTAAAATCAATCAAACCCAAGCTGAATAAAAAAAAAGTTAGGTTTGATTTAGTTTGTTTTATGCTTTTAATGGTTTGTATAGCTTTCTTTTTAGTAAAATCGATACTTTGTTCGTTACAATATTTCAAAAAAAGAGTGGGTTTTTTTGTGAGATGGTCTCACGAATATTTAACTGTGAGATGGGTCAACTCTACCGCTATTCACAATAAAAAATAGCTCTTAGCATAAAAAGTAATATTTTTTCATAAATGACCCAAATAAGATATTCGTATCACAAAATACGACCCGTGAGACCGTTCACACAAGTTTTTGTCTATAAAAAAAACCGTAATCATCCGTATTTGATCACTGCTAATTAAATTAAATGAATATCCTATTATAATACTGATGGATTTAAATATATCATTTATATGTATTTATTTTTGAATTTTTATATATTTGTAAACCTTTTCTTTGCCGTATCCATTTATACATTTCTATTGTTGTCTGTGGTAAAAAAAATGTGGGGCCCTTAACTCCTAATCGTTATTACAATGTAATCTGATTAGGGTTAATTAATCACAGCGGAAAACGAGTTTAAAATTTCTTTACAATGAGCCCAAAATATCTCTTTTAATATTTAAATACTAAAAATAGTATCTAAATTCAAATCATAAAACACGCCCACACGAGATCAAAACCAATCACATACAAACATATCATATCCTCGGGACATGCCCCGGTATATAGATACATATATATATATATATATATATATATATATATATATATATATATATATATATATATATATATATATACTGGGAACAAGACATAAACATAAACCTCATCCCAAGCTGTGGCTCCCACCAGAAGTACCCTCTCCGGTCTCCTGATATCCTAGAGTACCTGCCATTGTCCACACACAAAGACAACAACAGCCCCCCTTGGGGGTGAGCAAAGCTCCGTATGGAACAACCAATCATATATACCACAAGTATCTAAACAATGATATATGGTATGCAATGCATGTATATCGTGGAGGTATCAGGTCAAATGCCCATCCACTGAGCACATGTCAGAATCAATCGAATCGCTATCAAATCAAATCAATGCTCGAGCTGGCACACCGGCCGATATGGGAATACACATATGACAACGTCGACGAAGCGTCGTCAATCCCACATCTCATATCCAATCATATGGGGCCACAATTGTCTATGCTTTACGGGTCATATAATACCGGCATAGCGATTGTGTTCACAAACCCCGGTATCCAATCAAATCATATCAGGGTATCCAAGGATCATAGCTCAACGTGCATGTCATGTATCGATGTATGCATAAAATGATGTGTGTTAACAAAACATTTATTTTATACATCGATACTCCAATCTCAATGTCATGTATGCCACATCAAATCATCAAATAGGCACATAGACACGTATTCCAATCCAATCCAATCAAATCAATCCAATCATATATCATATAATACAGATACCTGTCGTATGTTACCCGGTCGTAACATACCTCAATTCTTCGTTCCAATTGATGTAGCTGGAAGATACACTTTATCTACATCAATTACATACTCCAAAATCATTAATATGAGTTTCAAATATCATTTGAAACTTCAAAAATTCATATCAAATCATAATCATATCATAATTCAATTCCGACTTCGAATACAAGTTTATTGTCGGATATTCTACTACATATCAGAAATTCAACTTCAAATACATGCTATTCCAGCACCTTGATATTTAAAGCTGCTGAAACCAGAAGAAAATTACCTCAGTCAGAAGCCCTCGACGCGCAGATAACAAATATATAATTTGTTTCGCGTTTAGACGGCGTTTCGAAGTCAATTTTAACGAAAGAAAATCGAAATCCCTCGTGCTTTCTCGAAGCTATGGTGAGAAATGAAGAAAGAAACGAAACAGAAGAATTTAAGCTTATCTCACCGCCTCTCGCGCTCGGGCGGTAGAATTCTCGCGCCCGAGCGCGAGACACTCTGCCCCCGAGTACAATTGCACCGCGCTCGGGCGGTAGGAAATTACCGCTCGGGCGCGGCATGTTCTGTCCGAGAACATGATTTACATCGCGCTCGGGCGGTAACAAACTACCGCTCGGGCGCGAAGTATTCTGCCCGAATACTCTCCAACTCAACCCTGGCGCTCGGGCGGTCATTTTCTACCGCCCGGGCGCCGCACATTCTGTACAAAATATAAAATTTGTACTAATTTGGCGTCCGGTCTTTCCAATCGAGCTCTTACAACGTCAATTCATATCCAATACTCATGGTCAAAATACACATCATATACATAATCACATATTAAATTCATTAATTATCGATAATCACATAGGATTTACGATAATACGATACACGGTCCTTAGAGTGAACCAATAGAGTGAAAATAACAAGTCCTGTGAGTAGTGCTAAGTGCAAAAAAGATGTGAATGACCATAATGAGAGAGCATGCTTAGGTATTTATAGAGGTGGAAAGGCCAGTTACTTTGTGGGAGAAGGATTACGAGTTATGAAATTTCCCTTGGATGAATGATTTGTTCTTATTGGGGAGGGGCATCAATTTCTTAAAAAAATTAAATGACCTCAAAAAAATAAATAGGATAGGGTCATTGCAGGATCAAATATTTGTTATTTTAGTCAAAATTATATCAAAATGTTAGGATCATAAATCAGTAAATCATAGTTCACGGAAGATGAATAAACACTTTAAATATATGACAATATGTAATAAGATCGATAAATCAATGTTCATAACGAATAATATATCAAGTTTTTTTTTTCAACAGACATCATTATTAAACTTTTAAATATATGATGTGTGTTAGGATCATAAATCAATGTTCATAAGGGACGAATAAACATTTTAAATAATTTTGCTTCTAAAAAAAAAGCTATAATAGCTCGTTGTTAAAATGTTCAAAAATGAAACGAGCATCAAGAAATTATATTGAGTTCGAAGCCGAGCGGAAGAAATTCAACATAACCCTATAAAAATTGATTATTTTTTTTGTAAATGATTTGAAAAGAATGCAAGTTGAAATAAAAAAAAAAAAAAACAGTTTGATTGAAGCATTTAATCAAGCACTTTGTATAAAATATTTTGGTATTTTATAGAATTTAAAAATACTTCAACAATGTCTACCATACAATAACAATAAGTAAGTGCGATAAAATAAAGAGGCAAATATGTGTTTATGAATGTTTGGAGATAAACAACTCGTACGTCACTCTTTTTTCCATTGTCAGAACACAACCACTAGAAGACTGTGATTTTTACAATTTCTTGTACAAACCAACTTTGAATTAAGACTTATCACTTGACTAATCGAAACTCCTATCACACCCTCGATTGTAGACCACAACTTTATAATCTGCATAATGTTTCACATCTTTTATGACAAAACTACAAACATGATCTTTAACGTTTTTGAAATTATGTATTCTTCAATATATGAACATGGAAGCATGCTCTATAAAAATTGATTTGTTGTCAAAACACATATCTTTTTTTTTGTTCCTTAACCGCATTTTCTTGTATTTGCTATCATTCTAACTTCTTTTTCTCTTAAATCTTCTCATTCTTTGAATGCTCATCAAACTCTCTTGTTTAATATTCAAAAATATGGTATTTATGCATGGCCTCCAAAAGTTTTTTAAAGCGCCAATTAAATTTTGAAGTCTAGCACTTGGGCCATGGTTATACAATCGCTTACCAATATAATTTTAAAAATTAAATTTTATATTATGTTTTTAATGAGAAAATCGAAATCGAAATCGAAATCAAAATCGAATACGAAGGAAAAGAGAAAGTTGAGAAATAAGAAATGGAGATAGTGGCGGCGGTGTCTCTAATAAATTGTGCTAAATAATTATCACACATTTAATTAATTTTTAAAGTTAAAAATATAAATTTATATTTTATATGTATTGATTTAGGGTAATAAAAAGTTCATTAAAAATGTTTCTATATATAAAAAGTACCAAATATTTAATATATATTTTTTAAAAAAGTTACTTTAAGCACTGTATTTTTAAAATTTAAAATTTTTTATGAGAGTTATTTTAAGCATATATATTTGGTGACTCTAGTATTTATTTTAAAATTTTGATTAAGTATATAAATTTAATTAGAGATACAAAATGTATTTAAAAATTATAAAATAATCATTACGAAAATAAATTTCAAACTATATTTTTGGAGCTAATATCAGTTAAAAAATGTGGGCATCATTTTGATTAACTATAATATAAATGCATATTATTAAATATAAGTCCACTTTGTTTCCATCTATATTATCAGAAATCCAGAATTTTTCCAAATTTTAAGTTTCTATTTTTCTTTCAATGTTTGTATCATTGAATAGTTTCTATATTTCTTAAAAGATAGTTAACATATTTTTTTGTGCTTTTTCAGTTTAAGGCTTTTATGCACTTCTTTAATTTGATGAGTAATTTTTGTACAAAAAAAGTGATATACATATAATATTTGAGTAGGTATATTGTGAGACGGTCTCACAAATCTTTATCCGTAAGATGAGTCAATCCTACCGATATTCAATAAAAAAGTATACTCTAATCATAAATTTGAGTTCTAGTTTTACTTTTCTAAATTTTGTTGCGTCGGCCTCTTTATTATAAATTCTTGAATTTAAACAAATCAATATATTGTTGGACAGTGTTCGACTTTGTCATGTGCATGCTGGTAATTAAAAAATCGAAGCTTCGCTTTAATTCTTTAATTTTGTCCTTTTCATTAGCGTCACGACATACTAGCGTTCAACCCCCTAAAACACTATTTCATTAACCTTTAAATTAGCCGACTTTCAAAAAATAAAATAAAATTGAATTGATACAATAATCAGACTTTTTTTTTAATGATATGAGAATATGCTGTTGATACCATTCAATATGCACTGAATAAACCTATGAACTGACTCAATAGTCTACAAAACACGTTAGTCAAATAAATTTTATATAACAAATTTTATATGACAAGTTCGCCTAAGTTTCATTCTTTGAACTATTAATTATAAAATTTATTTAATATTTTCCCAAGCAACCTAATTAATTATTTTTTAATGCTATATTATATTACATTATCATCACAAAACTTATAATAATAAACTTAAGCCGTTCATTAAGTAAAACAATTGGACAGTCTATAAATTAACAAAAAAGAGCTTAATATTATTTAAGAGTGTGTCTCATGTGAGACCGTCTCACAGATCTTAATCTGTGAGATGTGTCAACTCTATCCATATTCACAATAAAAAAGTAATATTTTTTTATGGATGACCCAAATAAGAGATCTGTCTCACACATACGATCCGTGAGACCGTCTCACACAAGTTTTGCCATTATTTAATTAATTGTTTCAAAACATATTATTTATATTAGTTTAAATGTGATCTCACATAAATGTAATTTAATGAATGATTTTATCATGCAATTATAATTTTGTTAATATTTTTTCAAAAAAATTATATTATATTGCTTTTAGAAATCTATTTTATTTTATTAAAGTTGAGTACATGACAGTAACCACCCAAGAAAGACACCAACTTTTTCTTCCAACTTTACCTTTATATGATACTAATATTATACTTTTGTTTTTTTTAAAAAAATTTCAACACACAATTTAATTTTTATTTTTATTTTATTTCAACAATTCAAATATCAAATTAATCTTTTAACAATTTATCAAATTTTACTTAAGTCAATCGATAATAATAAAAAAGACTGTACAAAAACGTATCGCGGTGCGGAGTAACTAATATATATATTATAGGGGGAGTGTTATTATGAATCACACTCCACAATTATTAAACGCACTCCACTTTTAATTTTTGTAGTAAAAATGGACAATAATACCCTTTGATTGAATGTTTTTTCAATAGTAAATTCATTAATAACGTCTATTATTTTTAATTCTAATTTTTTTAATCAAGTGCTTATGTATTTTAATGTTTTCCTCTATGTTCTTACGTTTTGTTGTAAGTCAAAAATTTTAATGATTATTATTCATAATATCTTTTAAAAGATATAGTTATCGATAAAATCTTCATTTTAAAATTAAATGCTATCTATAATATTTATTGTGAACATATTTTAGTAAGTTATTTTCTAAATAAAAATACAAAAGATGATATAGATTTTATTGTAAATTGTGTATCTATATAAAGAGTAGGTTTCTTGTGAGACGGTCTCACGAATATTTGTTTGTGAGACGTGTCAACCTACATATATTCACAATAAAAAGTAATACTTTTAGCATAAAAAGTAATAATTTTTCATAGATGACCCAAATAAGATATATGTTTAACAAAATACGACTCGTAAGATCGTCTCATACAAATTCTTACCCTATATAAAATGACATTATAAAAATCACGTGGTTAATAACTAGTGTATTATATAGACATTTCATAAAAAGTAATTTAAATAACTGAAAATTTTAATTTGAATCTCGAATTTTAATATATGTTTAATATAAAATCTTATGCTTAACTAAATTTCCAGAATTTTGATCACCCGATTTTTTTTTTAAAAATTTTAGGATAAAATATAAAAATCTTAAGAATAAAATTTCACTTGATTGAAAATTTTGAAAACAAAAATAAAATTAAGATGATATAAAATTAACAATGAGTTTAATTTAAAAAAAATTATTTTATTTGATGTATTTTCCATATTTATGGATATCTATAAATTTTAAAATAATTTTTGAATAACTAAATTCCTAGATAATTTATCTTGGGTAGGTCTCACGAATCTTTATCTGTGAAACATGTTCATAATAAAAAATAATACTCTTAGCATAAAAATTAATATTTTTTCATGTATGACCCAAATAAAAAATCTGTCTCACAAAATACGATTCGAAAATCGTATCACACAAATTTTTGTCATTTATTTTAAGAAGTAAGATTATTAATAATATTTACCAAAAAAAAAAGCCACTCTGACAAATTGATACATAAAGTTCCATTTTGCCCTCCGCGTAGTGAAATGGTCCCAACGAATTTGCACGGACAACAAGAAACCAAAAGAAGCAAAAACACATCCAATTCTCAAATTTCTGTAGCCTTACACCGTTGATTACATTCTACTTGTAAAGATAATATCCTCGTGATAAAATCAATGGTCCAAATTTAGTCACATATACATGAAGTCCACTAATTTTTTTAAAATTCACATATGTATGTGAATCTTGTCCATCCAAACCATATGGGGCAGTACTCCATATGTAGCATCGAAGCAACCGCCTTACACCAACAATTTGTTGGAGCCTAACTTGGATCCAAACACGCCCTTATATCATTCTGGCCAATGAAATTGAAGGGTCTTCCATCTTCTTGGATCGGACCCATGAATCTTTTTTGTCTCCTTCCATTTTCTAACCCGATTATGGACTCGTCGAAAACAATTCGACTCTAGTTCACGTCTACTACAGAAGGCGCTCCTGTAGGATTTTTTTTATATTTTGGCAGAGTTTGGAGAATTATTATTATAATTGGATATCGACCCGAGAGCTCACTCATCGTCTCTACACGACGAGGATTTCAGACTCCATGTATATAATTGATATCTTAAATATGATTCCAGAGTTTTGAGGAATTTGACGAGAACAAAAACTTGTGTAATACAGTCTCACAGGTCGTATTTTGTGAGACGGATATTTTATTGGATTATCCACTATAAATTATTACTTTTTATACTAAGAATATTAATTTTTCTACTCAGAAGAGAGCTACAAAATTAAACTACTTCTATTTGTGGATGATCGATTTTTTACTTTAATCTATTGATGGTGATTTATTAACTAAACTCAGACGAAGAATATAATAATATTTTGTAGGAATAAGAAATTTCATAAAAAAAATTATATCCAATATAAATCCAAATTTAATTTGTGGTGGATATATTACAAATAAATAAAACAAAATGAATGCACCTCACAAGAACTCCTACTATTTATTGAGAATTAAAAAATTGTATCCATCACAAATTTAATTACATTACTTTTATACAAAAACCAGGGAGATGATATTTACACTTCATTTGTTAATAAATTTGACACATATTTTACAGATTAAGTGGAGTGTAGATAACACAAAATAGAGTATAAATCAACTCGTTAAATATTATTACTTGGATTATTAAGAAAATAGCTATAGAAGGAAATTTTTTGAATTAAAATAATTTGTTAAATTAACATATTTTCATATTGATTTTGAAATGAAACTACTTTTTACAACTTGAATTATTGTTTTTGGGAGGTGCAAGTTCAACCACGCAGCATAGAAAAATTTAAATAAAAGGAAAATTGAAATATTTGATTTTACAAATCCAAATATGTATTGATATTCATTTGGAGATGTCAACATGACCCACGTTAATTAAATTTTAAAAATATATTTTATTTCATTTACAATCTATAAAATGGATTTCATAAAAAAAAAATATAGTTTAGCACTTATAAAAGACGCCAAATTAATGACAAAAAACGTGGATTATAAAATAATGTCCCATAGATTATCCAAGATTCACTTAAGCATTGGTCCCTCCTCCTCTTCTTCCTGTAAGCTGAAAGATTGATTGCTTCTGGTATGGTTATCATGTCACTGACTTAGAACGTAGTTATCTCCGAATTCTTATTTACAATATATTTATAGTGTGTTTGGCCACCAAGATTTTGGAGGATTTCGTGGGATTTGGATTTCAAAATTCTATTTTTACTGTTTGGTAAGGTGATTTAAATAAAGAATTCGGATTTGTTTAGAAATTTATGAGATTCAATGTGATTTCTATGAATACATCCAAATCTCATCAAATTTAATAAGATTTGGCTGGATTTTGATTTTAAAAACATACAATTATTAGTTTTTATCCAAATGAAATTGATTTGGGAAAGTCAGCATGATTAATGCAAACTTCACTGCATTATGCTTCTTTGCTCCAACACCAAGCCTCTCTCTTTTATTTTTGAGAACTTATACATAAATCTTGTTTCATCTCTTCATCATTATTCACCAACACATTATTCTCGTTATTGTTGAATTGGAAAATGAACAACTCATGTTAGGATAAAATATATTTATTTGATTATGCATTAGATTCTTTGATGAATTTATTGATGTTTTAGATTGTTTTGATTTCTTTATTAATAATTTTTCTGGATTTAAATTTTCATTTTTTGAATTTGTTCGATGATTTTTTAATTATTATTTTATGTGCACTATGATTAATAAATAATAATTAAATTTTGAATTTACATACACAAATAATAGAGAAGAATTATTAATTTCTAAACTTCTTTGGGTTATTTATGTTTAAATGATTTCTAATGATAGCTTAGTAAAATTTTAAAATTTCAAATTCGAATCTTTTTTTCTCCAAACAAAAAATGAATTTGTAAATAACATTTTTAAATTTTAAACCAAACACCAAATAGAATTCCAAATACTTTCAATTTCCAAATCTAATTCCAAATCCAAATCAAAATCAAAATTCATAATTTGAAAGAACCAAACACACTGTTACGGTTTCTCTTTCGATTCTTCATAGGTTGTAGAAGCTATGGTCGGGGTTGTAAACAAGTTCTTTATCACATCCACATTTATCGTGTTGCGATTTTGTATGGACTCAATCACAAGTTATTGCCTGGTAAGTTTTCAAGTTATAGCACGGGTCTTTTGGCTGGTGTTTCATATTTACTCCTGCAGCATCTACTTAACTTGGATGCATTGTTCATTGATATGGATATAGACTTTCCTGGGACAGCAAAAAATCAAGAAACATGTTATAAACGGACATCTTTCAAAGGTGATTGTTAAAATCAAGTTGGTGTGGGAATGGATGGAATGGAATGGGAATGTGCTTTGGTAAAGAAATATCACTAAGTTGGAATCCATAGACAAAAATATCTAACCAGCCAAAGGTTCTAATCTGTCAGTCGAAATAGGATTCTGATTGATTGAGCATGCTAATGATGTCAATATTTCATATGGCAAAAATTATTTCTTATGTCGTCAAAGTTTGCTTCCTACAACTGTAATCAACCTCCCCCTCCCCTTGTTCCCTGTTCACTGCACATGCTTACCACTACTTGAAATCCAAGCGCGTTTCGTCGACTCTGGGAATGCAAAAATTTATTTTACAAGGCTGTATTTGATTTCCTAACATGTACAATAAAACAGGTAGTGCTCAGTTGTCACCCGAGTCTATGACATTGTGGAGTGGAATACTTGCGGTGATATCTGTGAATGCGGTTATAGGATTATACATTTACTTTGGAATGAAAGAACCTTCAGACAAGCACGAACCAGATCCTAAATTCCTGACTCATGAATCAGTGCGGACCAAATGAAGCTGACCGTACTAAGCAGGAATGATCGATTCTGATTCGTGTGCACGTATGGGATGAGTTGTTGTGCCTGTTTTACATATTCATTTCCACATATTTGGTCAGTGTTTCTGAAATTTGGATGCTTAACCACTCAATTTGTCAATGGAAGCCGAATTTAGGTGTTCCTATAATCATCTCTTGCTATTCTATCACCCTTGAGTAGAGTTAACATTATCACTTATTTTTAACATCCTGTCAAAATCCCTTATGAAAACCGTCACGTTACACTCTCACAAGGATGTAAATATGCAAAAATTTATACAAATGGTCATCTACGATACTGAGGGAAAAATGAAAAACAGAAGCAGAGTTAACAGATACAGAGCTTCAGCATTAATGTAGAATACAGTTTTTGCACATTGTTGGCAACAAAGGGTGTAAAGTTCTTCATTTCCTTGACCGCTGCAAGTACAAAAGCATCGCGAGACTGAACATGGTAAATTCTTTCAAGTCCTTGTTGGGGCTTCAGTGGATGCATCACACCTCATTTTTATAAAAGCAGTTTCATGCTGCTACCGACCCTGAAGGAGCCAGCTTTTGCCCAAGCAGCATTGCCAAGACACTATCGACCTGTAAAAATACCTCATGTTTAGGGAGACCTCCATCGACCTGCAATCGAGGGCAAAGCAAAATTATTGACCCAGACTTCAAGGGCTCATGTGGGCGCGCCAGATATTTGTTCAAAATATTGCTGCAATCTCATATTTATACCCACGTGAATGACAAGTGTCTCTGTAGTCTGTAAAAAGAAGAGCATGATACCCTATTTCAGTCTTGTGACACATGATTTTCATCATTTTTTTAGTTTTTCCTTATTATAGAGGCGAAGATTATGTGCATTTCAATTGGAAGAAATTTCATGACAGAAGGCATACTACATACCATAAAGGTTACGTCTCCGTATATTGAAAGCACATCTTCCACTTCGTGTCATGAGTGACCAAACACAGTTTGACCTGAAAAGAGGAGCATAAATATACACACGCTACTGCTTCCAAGAAACGATGGATAAGTAAAAACAACTAAACAAGGATAGAAGACTAAAAATTTGAAGAATGCCTTTTCTTCAGTGTCAGTAATATTTAAAAGTACAATCAATACTTACGTATACAAAAATTTACCTACCATCACAACGATTTCATTAGGTGTGAGCTGCCATTTCTCCATGTATTCCCTTCCCAGCTTACCATTTTTCAACCCCGCAGCGACTTCAGCCCTTAGAAGATCTCCAGCTGCTATATGCACTAAATTGTACTGCGAGGGAAGTAACGAACGAATGCAACAGGATACTTTCGAAGATATGCTAGTAGAGATGAAACACAGACCAAGCAAGCAACAAGATGAACAAGTACAACAGGTTTATTCAAAAGATATGCTGGTACGGATGAAACACAGGCTAAGAAGGTAATGGCATTATGACATAAATAACCAAATGATAAAAATCTCTACATATTTATCAATATATGCTCTTTAAACCAGCCAATGTGCTAAGCACCAACCACAAGATTAATAATTAATCTGAGGGAACAAAACAACAAGATTCAAGCCTAAAAAGTATTACAAAGAAGTATCACAAAGACAAATGACAAGGAAAAAAAAACTAAAACCAATCCATAACCTGTATCAAATCAATGACTAAGCATAAAAGAACAGCAGCAGGAAAAAGGGAAAATTATTGTGCCAACGTCAAATTCACTGCTAACAATTATATTCAAATGCTATTAAATAGTTTAAATGCAAATTAAGAATAAATAAAACATGCTCCTTTTCAGTAATAAGCTCGCATTGATTTCTTTTACCGGAAGCTGGGGCTCTTGATATCATCACCCTCAAAGGCTCCCCTTTCTCTCCTGATGCAACAACCCGTTGAGTAAATTAAATCCAGAAAAATTTACCACAACTACTTATTTCAAGTATAAAATAACATCAGGAGAAAAAAATTTAAAAATGCTTACCAGCATACATGGAGCAGCTTTTGACTTTCTGAAATGGGTTTGTGAAAATCTTTGGTTAAGTTGGATGGATAAACAGAGAATCTAAGGATTAGATGATGATAATCTTGAAGGGATAAAAAGGTGATTATGGGAGGAAGTTGAGGGCTTGTTTCGACTGCAGGATGGTAATGTCGTAGCTGTGAAGTTGAAAGAGAGAGAACTGCACAAAGTCATTTTTGGCTGTTGATCTTTGTCTCTAGCAGAAACCACCGCTACTTGAATTCAATTTGATAACTATCCCCAGTGCTCTTAAAAGCGAATCAAAGAAATTGAGCTAGGTCTTGTTTGGTGGTGCAAGTTTATGGAATCTAAGTATGATAATATGATTTTTAAAGACCTTTTCTTGTGCTGGGCAAACACAACTATATAATAAAGTTTCAGTCTCTCACGCTTCCTCACCAATTTCAAGAGTTTGTTTTCAATTGAGAGAACTCATTTCAATTAGTCCAATATCATATATTCGCATCAATTCTTATTGTCACGACAAATTTATCAAAGTAAGGTGCTGCTTTAAATTATTCATCGAGGGAACTGAAACATGAAATGGATAATTGGATATAGTGGTAAGGGATTTGAAAGAGAGATGCTAGAGTTCTGGGTTGAAACTGTTCGAAGTAAGTTTCTCATCTTTTTGATTGGGTTGAATCTGTTGAAAGTAAGTTTCTGATCCTTAGATTTGGTTGAATCTGTTCGATGTAAGTTTCTCATCTCTTAGATTTGTTGATTACTTCAATAATTAAGCCGTTAATGTTGGCTAGGTGTTGCCATCGCAAGCTGGGATTGGATTTCTTGAATATATGGGTTCTGTCTTCTGAGAGAAGTATACTAGCAAATTTGCAATTCATGTGTTTGAGTTGTGTTCCTAACACAACTTAGATTGCAAGATTCCCAGCCATTGTGAATAAATGGCAAAAATCTCTGCAGTAATAACTGAGTCTGGGTAACTTAAGAATCTAGTCCTGATCACTGACAATGCAGTTAAATATTGATCCTTTCCCTTCTTCTACTAAGCACTTATATGGTTACTTATATGATTCTTACTCTCTCAAAGCTTTTTGCTAAGAAGTAAATTGGTGTTGCACAATATATATACATACATCATAAACGTATACATATATATATATATATATATATATATATATATATATATATATATATATATACCCACATGTATATAAAGTTAAAGAAAAGAGAAGAATCGAGTGAGGCTCAGACACGCATAAATGGGTCATCAGAGATGAAAGGTCGAATACCATTGATTATCAGCATCGAGAAACGATTTCTATCTTCATCGCCTCACAAGAACTCGCAGAAAACCTATTAACAAGCAAAACACGTTTCCTTTATTTCTTCCTTTAAGCATAAGCGTGTTTCTTCATTTCTATTTTGTATTGATATAAAAGCAGCACATTACGGTTATTGTATTTTTACTTCTTCGAGACTTCCATTTTGAGTATTGAATGAAGTCCCATTTCTTTTAGCTTCCGCCATTATTTTCTTAGCTTCTGTTATGGTATCAGAGCATAATTTCTAAGCTGAAACTCTGATTATCTTCAATGGCGAGAGGAAATCCAGTACCAATTTCTCAAGCTACAAGCTCAAACAACTCAGGTGGCCGAGTATCTTACGAAGATTCGAGTAGCCCATTCTATCTGCAAAATGGCGATCATCCTGGTTTGGTCTTGGTTTCTCATTTACTTACAGGTAACAATTATAATACCTGGAGCAGAGCAATGTCAATGGCTTTGACTGCTAAGAATAAGCTTTTGTTTGTTGATGGTACGCAATTACGCCCTGCATCTGGTGATTTGTTGTATGCTGCGTGGATTCGATGTAATAGCATGGTGATCTCGTGGATTTTGAATTCTGTCAGCCGAGAGATTGCGGATAGCTTATTATACATGTCCACTACATATGAAATTTGGAATGATCTAAGAGATAGATTTCATCAAAGTAATGCTCCAAGAGTTTTTCAGATTAAGAAACTCTTGACTGGATTACACCAAGGCTCGATGGATATTAGTTCATATTACACTAGAATGAGAACTTTGTGGGACGAATTGAAAGATTTCCAGCCGATTTCCGTGTGTCACTGTGGTTCGATAAAGGAATGGCTGGATTATCATAATCAGGAGTGTGTGATGCAGTTCTTAATGGGTTTAAATGAGTCATATGCTCAAATCCGTGCACAGATCTTGATGATGGAGCCACTGCCAGTGATTTCGAAGACTTTCTCTTTGGTTGTTCAGGAGGAGAGGCAAAGATCGATACATCATGATTCTTCTGTAAATCTACCTGATCAATTCAATACTCCGAACGTTGCAGCTGTAAGAGGTGCTCCTACCATTAAGGGAACCAAGTTTGATAGGCCTGTTTCTGTTTGTTCACATTGCCATTTTCCCAATCACACTGTTGATAAATGTTACAAATTGCACGGATATCCTCCAAGTCATCCAAGATATAAGCAGAAACAGAGTGACGGAAAAGTCCATGTTAATCATTCTCGTAGTTATTCTGATGTGCCACTGCCAACTATTGGTGCAGAGAGTGAAGGAAGAGTCCATGTTAATCATACTCGCAGCTATTCTGATGCGCCAATGCCAACTACTGAAAATCTGAATCCAGAACATTGCCGACAGCTTATTGCATTTTTAAGCTCGCAACTTCAGCTTGGTGGCAACACTTTGGTTTCACAACACCAACCTGATACTACACTTTGTTTCACCGGTACATCCTCATTATTCACTACCTCTACTTCTGCTCTTACCTTATCTTGGATCATAGACACAGGTGCCACACACCATATTTGTTGTTCCTTGAAGTCTTACCATGCCTTCAAACCGTTTCATTCTAGTGTCACATTGCCTAATAATTCGATTGCATCGGTTACCCACATAGGGACAGTTAAGTTGTCACGTGAACTAATCCTGAAAGAGGTTCTTTATGTCCCTCATTTCAAATTTAACTTGCTGTCCATCAGTTCCTTAACCAAACAAATTCCTTGCTCAGTATCTTTTCTTCATGATTCTTGTCAAATCCAGGTTCTCAACCAGGACAAGATGATTGGGATGGGTAGAAGAGTGGGCGACCTATACATTCTATGTCATTTTCCAGCTACAATTTGTAATGTTTCCCTTTCCAAGTCTCAACTTTGGCATTATAGATTTGGACATGCTTCTTTTCCCAAGTTATCTGTTTTGGGAAAGGCTTTGGATATCAATCCCATAAATAACAATGATATATTGAACTGTGAAATATGCCCTTTGTCAAAACAAAGACGATTGCCATTTATTTCCAATAATTCATTGTCCAGTAGTCCTTTTGACTTGATTCATATTGATGTTTGGGGTCCCTTTAATCCTCAAAGTGTTGATGGATTCAAGTATTTTCTCACAATTGTTGATGACCAATCTCGGTACACATGGATTTATTTGCTTAAGTCTAAATCTGATGTGCTTCATATATTTCCTTCTTACTGTCGGATGATTCGTACACAATTTAACAAGCAAATAAAGTCAGTTCGATCCGACAATGCTCCCGAACTGAGGTTCTCTGAATTTTTCAAGTCCGAAGGAATCATTCCTTTTCATTCTTGTGTGGAGCGTCCACAACAAAATTCTGTCGTAGAAAGAAAACATCAACACATTTTGAATGTGGCCCGGGCTCTACTTTTTCAATCCCATATTCCTTTATCATACTGGAGTGATTGCATTCTCACTTCCGTATATCTTATTAACCGCACACCTACATCCCTTTTGTCAAATATATCTCCCTTTGATCTACTTTTTCATAAAGTCCCTCATTCTCTCATTTAAAGGTGTTTGGTTGCCTGTGCTATGGTTCAACTCTCCTTAGTCATCGTACCAAATTCTCTCCCCGTGCAATCAAATCTGTTTTCCTTGGTTACCCCCCTGGCTACAAAGCATATAAATTGCTTAATCTTCTCACAAATGAGATTTATATATCTCGAGATGTAATATTTCATGAGAATATTTTCCCTTTCCAATGTGAATCTTCTTCTATGGACACTACCTTCTTCTCTGATTCTGTTCTACCAACCCAGGCCCCTTCACAGCCTTTAAACACTCCGGCTGCAAGCTCCAATAACGATGTTGCTGCCCGTCCACATCGAGTTCCAACTAAACCTACATGGTTGACTGATTATCAATGTTATGCCACTGCATCTTCTTCTCATGCCTCCACAACTCACCCTTTATCTTCTGTTCTTAGCAACCATAAACTTTCTATTCCTTACCAAGCCCTTGTTCACAACATATCTTCCATTGTTGAACCAAATACTTTCTCCCAAGCTGTTGTGAAACCAGAGTGGCGTGAAGCCATGGATGCTGAATTGCAAGCTCTGGAAAGCAATCGAACTTGGTCTATTGTTTCCTTACCACATGGGAAGAGTACTGTGGGATGTCGTTGGGTATATAAGGCTAAATTTCGAGCTGATGGCACACTAGAAAGGTATAAAGCACGGTTGGTTGCTAAGGGATACACACAACAGGAGGGGGTGGACTATTTTGAAACATTCTCACATGTGGCCAAGATTGTCACGGTCAGAACATTGATGGCGTTGGCTGCCATCCGTGGTTGGTCTCTTACCCAACTTGATGTCAATAATGCCTTCCTACATGGTGATTTAGATGAGGAGGTGTACATGTCATTGCCTCCGGGATATCAACAAAAAGGGGTAAATCTTCCCATGAATGCAGTTTGCAAGCTCCACAAATCTTTGTATGGCCTTAAACAGGCTTCACGTCAATGGTTTTCCAAATTTTCATCTACGTTGCTCACCATTGGTTTTCATCAGTCACATGCTGATAGCTCTTTGTTTATTCGAACACGGGGTGATGTTTTTTTGGCTTTATTGGTTTATGTGGACGACATTGTTATTGCCACGAATAATGAGCAGGACGCCTTAGATTTGAAGCTGTTCTTGAATAGTCATTTTAAATTGAAAGATTTGGGTAGTTTGAAGTATTTTCTGGGAATAGAAGTTGCAAGATCTTCTCGTGGCATCTCCATTTGTCAACGACACTATGCACTTCAACTACTTACTGAGGCGGGTCTCTTAGGATGCAAGCCTCGCACAACACCGTTGGATGTCAATTCAAAGCTAAACAATGAAGATGGTGACTTATTAAGTGATCCCTCTCTATATCGAAGGTTGATGGGAAAGCTCTTGTATTTAACCATCACAAGACCTGATCTTGCTTATTCAGTCAACAAGCTAAGTCAGTTCGTGTCCAAGCCTCGAACTCCACATCTTCAAGCCGTATATTCAGTGCTCAAGTATGTGAAAGGCACGGTTGGTCAAGGTCTCTTTTATGGACAGTCAACCCCACTCAAACTTAGTTTCTTTTCTGACTCGGATTGGGCAGCTTGTCAAGACACTCGGCGATCAATTTCTGGATATTGTGTCCTTCTTGGTGAGTCCTTAATATCGTGGAAATCCAAGAAACAACAAACCGTTTCCAGGTCATCCGCTGAAGCAGAATACAGGTCGATGGCCAATGCTACTTGTGAGGTGATTTGGCTGTTATCATTGTTGAAGGACCTCTGCATTTCTTGCGATGAACCTGCTGTGTTGTTCTGTGACAGTCAATCGGCTATTCACATTGCATCCAACCCTGTTTTTCATGAGCGAACGAAGCATATTGAAATAGATTGCCATATTGTTCGAGAAAAACTTCACAGTGGACTCATCAAGATCCTG
Source organism: Primulina eburnea (assembly GCF_022965805.1). NCBI lineage: Eukaryota > Viridiplantae > Streptophyta > Magnoliopsida > Lamiales > Gesneriaceae > Primulina > Primulina eburnea. The sequence goes on along the minus strand of NC_133109.1, from coordinate 31,041,856 downwards.
CATCTTTCAACACATTTGCAGCTTGCTGATTTGTTTATCAAGTCGCTACTACCGACTCGCTTCCGCATGTTATTGTCCAAGATGGGGATTCACAACATCCATGCTCCATCTTGAGGGGGCGTATTAACAAGCAAAACACGTTTCCTTTATTTCTTCCTTTAAGCATAAGCGTGTTTCTTCATTTCTATTTTGTATTGATATAAAAGCAGCACATTACGGTTATTGTATTTTTACTTCTTCGAGACTCCATTTTGAGTATTGAATGAAGTCCCATTTCTTTTAGCTTCCGCCATTATTTTCTTAGCTTCTGTTAAAACCCAAATTAACTGTACTAAAATCATCAGAAAAACGCACTCTTTGGGCTCGAGAATTTGAGAAAAAAAATCACATACCTAAGGAGAATTTCCAAGAAGAAGAAGAAGCGGGTTTAAGCTTGCTGCCTCCGAGAGCAGGAGGGGCATCGAGGGAGATGAGATGGCAAAAGCTGGTTGACTGAAGTAGTCGAAAGTTGTTGGGCTTGATAAATAGAAACTAATGGGCCGAATTATCTTTTCATTTTAGGATTTGGCCCAGTGATTTCGTAAGATAATTTTGTTCTTTCGCTTAAAACGATTTTATTTTAGGCCTTTTACTTCACATTATTGATTTAGTCAAAAAATGATTTTAAATAAAATTTATATTAGGGATTATAAATATAAAATTTAATTAATTGTACAATCGTTTAAATAAAACGAACTAATAATAAGTAAGATTTTTGAAATGCCATGAATGAAATTCTAAATTCATTAGTGAATACATGTCATGCTCAAATGGAACTCTAGTTGTAATAAACACACTCATAATTAAACTCCTTGTAAGAAGTCAAGCTAAATATTTGATAAAATAATGTTATAAAAACAATATATATTTTATCATTGAGTATGTCTTTTGTGAGACGGTTTCATGAATCTTTATCTGTGAGACGGGTCTACCCTACCAATATTCACAATAAAAAGTAACACTCTTAACATAAAAAATATTAATTTTTTATGGATGACTCAAATACGAGATCCGTTTCACAAAATACAACTCATGAGACCGTCCACATTAATTTTTGCCTTGATCATTTGCACCAAACAATGTCTTTACATTCAGAATCTCGCAACACATTCTTATCTCATTAGTTGAGTCATTCGTTCTGCCCATAATCGGGTCATTTGTAACTTGACGCTCCAAATGTTCATTCATGGGCGTGAGGAGGGTGCGTTAGTTGTCCTACATCGGTTGGATAAAATACCTGAGAGTTTATATATGGACTTGGACAATCCTCCCCCTTGAGCTAAATTTTGGGGGTTAAGTTAGGTTCAAGTTCCAATCTTAACACTACCCACATATAGTTATTATGATTTTTTTAGAATAATCATAAATCTATTATTATTAATAACATAAGAGTCATACAGCACATTCAGTTTCTTTTTGTTCCATCTCATTATCAATTTTCATGTGGAAAATCATGTATATTTTGGTGAGTGCTAAGTCTCTAGTGAGATGGTTTCACGGATTTTATTTATGATAATGGTCAACCATGCTTATATTTATAATAAAAAGTAATATTTTTTCATGGGTGACTCAAATAGAATATCCGTCTAACAAAATTGACTCATGAGATCATCTCACATTAGTTTTTGTGGTGGGAGAGTAATTTGTTAAATAATAACGTTTTTTTAATCAAATATGTTAATGTAGTACAGTAAATACCTTAGAAAATTTTGTTCATGTTGGTTTTTTTTACTGGTTAGTTTATAATGTCATTTGATTCATACATATTATTTTACACACGCGTTTGTTAATAGTTATTATGATCATTTTTATAAATACAAAATGTCAAATCTGTCGTAGATTAATTAATGTACTTATAATTTAACTTTGGTATATTTAAATCGTAAAATATTATCCAAAACTTCTGATTTATTTATTTTTTAAATTTCTACGGAACAAGAAACATAATCGATTTTTATTAAAATAATTTTTCTACTATGAGCACTTTAATTTTGAGATATACATGCGCATTAGTGAATGAAATTATATCTATCTCAAAAATATGTTGACGATAGAATTTTAGCTACAAATTTTAAAACATATAAAAGAGTTTTAGTTTAATTTACCACATTCTTCAAATCATGCATGAACCAACAACTTATTCAATATTAAATCTTATGTGAGACGATCTTACAAGTCGTATCTTGTGAGACGGATCTCTTATTTGGGTCCTCCATGAAATTTTTTTACTTTTTATGTTAAGATTATTATTTTTTATTGTGAAAATCGGTAGGGTTGACCCGTCTCATAGATAAAGATTCGTGAGACCGTCTCACAAATGACCTACTCTAACTTTTATTCCGTCTTTTATTAAATAACAATAATAATCACCGCCGACCTATATCCCAATGCTAAAAAGACACTATAGCTTCATGGTTTCTTTAAACAATCAACCACCTCCTTTAAATTAAATACTCATTTGACCATGGCATGTATATGTATAATTTTTATTAAACATACTCACTATTAGCAATTAGCAATGACAATCAGTTATTTGACGTCATGAAACATATTGTATATTCATTCTGTGAGTTTCATCTTAGCGACGAACATAAAAATGAACATGATTGGTGAATATCATATCAAAATTATACGCATATACACACATATACTGTCTACTTATATAATTATTTTGTTTTATAACGACGATTTTTGTGGATAATGTTTTCTTAAGTTAAGTAAGTTCATATAATAGATATTATACAAAATATAAGAACTCTCCTTGTTTGTTAGCGTATGTGCAATATTTAACCATGGCATGTTCATTTCGGTCAACAAATGGGAATAAAGCAAAATTCAAATTAAATGAATCTTTTTTTTTTTTTTTTTTTGGATTTTATAGCTTTCTTCAATAGAATCCGATGATTAAGATTCATTTGACGCGTTAATTAGTGGTCTAATTGTGTTGAGTTAGTCTATTCTTCACTATTAGATCATGTTAATCATTCACATTTTAACGTAAGTTGATATAACGTAAGTTGATATAGCGTGTTGATGATCCAAAAGCTAAAATTTTAGCTCGTGGGAAGAAACACTATAAATATAGATTCACGTGTTCGCCTGACAATATGTAAATATGAGTATTTTTAGTATCATTTGTTAGCAGGAGTATTGAAATATAAAAGAATAAACTTGAACCGAACTTAAAGTTTAATTTTCATCCGGATAAGTAGACATGAAAAAAGAAAGAAGAAAGGTGATCTTTCTCCATTAGGGGCCACTAATTAAAGATGAAAATGAAATTGTTTTTGAAGTGTCAATGCTTCTTTTCTTCTTTTTTTCTTTCTTTTTTCTAAAAAAAAAGAACTAAATACTCAATAGCAGTGTTGCCTTTTCGATAAGACCCCATTTCACCTTTTTGTTCCAAAAAAAATATCCATAGACATAAGCCACAAAATATTGAGAGCAAAAACTTGTGCAAGACGATCTCATGAGTCGTATTTTGTGAGACATATATCTTATTTGAGTCATACATGAAAACATATTATTTTTTATGCTAAAATTATTACTTTTTATTGTGAATATCGGTAAGGTTGACACGTGTCACAGATAAAGATTTGTGAGACTGTCTCACAAGAGACCTACTCAATATTGAGTGATGATTGTTTTTCTTACAATTTTTTTCATTTAAAATTCATTTTTAAAATTTCAATAATAATTAAAAATTGAGATATGGAGCTGAAAATTTGATCTAGGTATATGTAATGGTCGGTATCAAATTACTACTTCTTCCACTATCATTAATTTCCAGAATTTGTCAAATTTGATATATACAGCTCTAAAGCAATAAAGCAAATTCCCCCTTTTTTCTATTCTAAATTTCAACTTCAACACCATTCATCTCCAATATAAATTGACACCATGTCTAAATTTCCTTGCAACATCATAATTTAGAATACTTCTCATTTTCAAGAATCCAGAAATCAATTTCATCGAAGAAAAAATGTCCAAACATTACCTATCCTTTTTCATTATCGTTCTCCTCTTCTGCTTCGGTATATCCTCCTCTAGTCGTCCAACTCCGTCGATCCATAATGCCGAAGAAAAACATGAGGTTCGTTCGCAACGTAATTTATTGTGATAAATATATTTACATGATGGAAACTCACCATGCGTGGTTGTGTTCTTAGATTTATATATATATCCTATAAACAAATTTTTTGTTCTAACTTTGCAAGGATATATCGAAAATTTAGGTTGAAAGAGAGGGAGTCCAAGTGGAAGAAAGTTGCCAAGGAATTGGAGGAGAAGAATGTTTAATGAGAAGAACTCTAGCAGCTCATCTCGACTACATATATACGCAAAAACATAAACCTTAAGATATATACTCTTGAAGAATATTAGTGTGTGTGTGTGTGTGTGTGTGTCTATATATATATATATATATATATATATATATATATATATATATATATATATATATATATATATATATATATATATGCATGTACACAAACACACACGAGGTTATGATTATGATTATGATTATGACGAGAAATAATATTGTGTTCTTAGTTTTGTATGAAAGTATATATAGAAACTTAGTTTGTAGGAACACAAACTACTTTGTTGTTGACTTAATATAAGATAACATTTGACGATGAAAAATACACAACGTATACGAGGATAATAAATCAATATACTTAGCATGATACTGATCATGTGTAGAACTTGATTCAATCATTAGACACAATTTTGATGAGAGATCAATTAATATTTTATACATCAAATGATATCTTAGACTATAATATATATGACACATTTATTAAAAACGTGGAAATACTTTTTCAAAAAAATAATTGAAGAAAATATAATTTGTCTATATTGATTAGATAAAATCTCTGAGAGTTGCATATATGAATTTGGATAATGTTATTCTTTGAGTTAGTTTTGAGGTTGAATTCGGTCCAAATTTTAATCTTTAACATGGAACAGAAATGCTAAAACAAATAATTATCATGGACATGATGCGTTGTGAAGTGCAATGGAGGACTTCAAATGAATTGATGATTGGAGATTTCAAATTCAGAGTGGTCTCCCAAATTTTGAGACTGAATATTTAGATGATTATATTAATTTAAATTCTGAGATGGTCCACACGTCGTTGTCGGGAGAGAGATATACACAGCGGGAACTGAAAACTTTCAATGAAAAGAGGACCAGTCTATTTCATGAAATTAATGTTTGACTTTGCTCCACCCTAGACTTCTGTTTTTACATCATAATATAATTTGATTCACACATATATTTTTATTTACTAGAAAAATGCACGTGCGTTGCACGTAAAAATCTAAACTACTGAAAATATATGTACGAAATTTTGATAATATTTATTTGAATTAAAACATGGCTAATAATATTTCTCAACTGAAACAAACCAAGCCATATAAAATAAAAAAATCATGACCATAGACGGTATATGAATCAGAGAAATTATCTTATCCACTCGACACACTTTCTAATATGCTTCTTGGTTGATTTTGACAACTCAACAACTCTTTGTCGTAGTTTGTTATAATATGCATATAACTATTTTGGTATGCTCAGCAAGTATCTGATCGTCTTTAACATCTTTTATGTTATTTACAATCTTTATCCGGGATCTGACATGCTCATAATTTGCTTCTTTATCACGATATTTTTTCGGTTTCTACATTGTTTCTATCTGATAATCTTATTTTTCCAAATATTTTTTTGTTGTTAAATGATTTTTCAGTTTTTGAAAATCATCAACTATAACTCCTAAGAAAAAATGCTTTTACTCGTGATAAGTTTTCACTTGTGACTAAAAGTATGTATAACATATATTTTTCAACAACATAACCAATGAATAGTGTTACACCTTCTTCAAATATTGTGATATTTGTGATATCATTTTTATATATTTAGTATCGATATTACAACATATAGCTATAAGGTTAACAAATTTTTAACAACTATTTCTCAATCACTGTGAGAAAAATACTTGAAATCTCTTCAAATGGCTATATCCTAGAATTGTGTTCTCATTTAATTTGACGCAATTCAAGAAAGTCATCTTGATCGTCATTTTTTGGAAGCTTTGAATAATGATTGCGTGCATCATGTCATGAGGATGATATAGTTTCAATATCATTTGTTGCGTTTAGAACATAATATTATATTATTCATTGAAACAAAACAAATTTTCTTATATCGAGTTTATATTTTGTTTTATAATATTTTATATCTTGTGGAACGATATACAATATTAATTATTGTATTTTAAAAATATTGAGAAGAGATACGAATAATGTAATTAAGATATGCATATGAGATATCATTCAAATATATGTCAAAGTATTTGTCTTATTCAATATCTCATCTAATAATATAACCACTTAGATTTCATGAGCATTTTATGATAGTCAAAATTAATTTGATGAAATATTGTAGAATTTTATTTGAATTTCAATATTTGGCTAAGTGAATTTATTTGACGATGAGTTTTCTATACTACCATCATATATGTTATGAATTAGCTGGTTAGACACTTTGACTAAAAAAGAGACAAAAACAGTCTCGTAGTCACCTCGAAATATATCGAGATAATATTGGAAGAAATAAAGTGAAACTGGGTTAATGTCTCAATAAAATGCACAGAATTGATATATTATATTGTGTCAATAAAGTTTTAGAATTGTTCTCATACCATTATAAATAGAATGAGAATTATGCACAATTTGTTTTTCATGTATTTCTTTTTCTGAATGAAGAATTTTTTCTTTTTGAAAAACTATTTTATTGAAAAATATTAACATTTTATATGACATACATATGTCGCACAACCATGAAGTAGCAACATAATCATTACATAACACTTAACGTACACATACAATTCTTAAATTTCTTCTTCATTGTGCTTCGTTGAAATTTAAATCTGAATCATTCTTGATCTTAACATTTTGCTTTAAATATGATTTAATATATATGTATATGTTTCATGTTACTTAGTTGGACCTAATTTCAAATATCTATAAAAAAAATGTGCTTGAATTATATCATACAGAAATTAGGACATAATATGTAGGACCAAGCGCTTGCCTTTTTACCAAAAGCTATAGCTAGTAGTAATGGTGCAAATCAAATCTTTTAAACCTCATATCTGCTCAAACACCACGGTTCGGACGCTTTACCAAGCAGGGACAATTATTGCACCCAACAATCTTCCTCCCAAGAATTGAACTCCTTGCAATTAATGAGAATCGAACCCGTGATCTTGGCTCTGATACCAATTGTAGGACCGACCGCTTGCCGCTTTACCAAAAGCTATAGCTAGTAGTAATGGTGCAACTCAAATCTTTTAAACCGCATAGTAGCTCAAGCACAATGGTTCGACCACTATGGTGCAACATGTCTCTTTTTTTTCATCCACTATGTTTGTCTTAACTTTTTTGTTCGAAATTTGACGCATTTCGTAGACTATATGTATGAAGAACCAAGAAATTATATAATTCACATAAATCATTTATTATTCTCTTCGTACAACAGAAGACCCAGAATATGTGGCTTTGATTGGTATACTCTCATACTTATTTTTATATAAACTAACCAATTGCTGCCGACAATACTAACCAAAACGTATAAAAAAATCATAACGCAAAGAACCTCGATAAGAAAAAAAAATGATAACTCAAAGTTTAAAAATAATTTATTTAGTACAATAACAAAGAAATTGAAGTATACGAGCAATAAAAAGCATAAATCACTCTCCAATTAAATATTAACTCATATTATTCACAATTTGTAAATTTTCCAATATTTTTTTCAAATAAAGAGAAGACGCCTTATTAATATCATCGTTTTATAGATATTCATTCCACTTCTTTAAAAAAAAACACAAATGAAAAATGGTGACTTGAAATCATAATAAAACCATTTAGAAAAGCAGCCGTAAAAATATAATACAAAGTCACACAAATTTTCTTAAACCATAGAAAAATATTATACTATTGACAAAATATATCTAGCAACAACAAAACATGCGTTAACTTGTGATATAATTAAAATTTAGAATAATGCATAATCATTGAATTAGAACAAAATCGCATTCCAAAAATCTACTGGATATTATATATTTTAATAATTTATCCATATTTGTCGTTCGTCAGAGTACTCTTAGACCGACCAAATTTTGTAGTCCACCTATTATTTTCATAATAAATAATATTACAAAAATAATATAAGCAAGAACATAAAAACTCAAATTAAAATGCCTTCTATCAATCTAAGTAAAAAAAAATTGATTAGAGAATATAATAATATAGTAAAAAAATTAAATATTGATTTATAGACAGAAGTTTGGAAATATATTTGCCCCAATAAATAAAAAATATTATCTCTTGATATTCTGATACATAAGGTAAAAACGAAGAAATATTTCAATTTTTTTAGTATTTTGTAAGTCACTTCAAACTAAGTAATCTAAGCAAACAGAAAACATGCATCATGTGTTTAAAAATTAAAAAATATCTCAACAATAAAAAATTGAAAAATAAACATTTTTGTTGGATATTTGATTTTGTTTCTCTTTCCTTTGTGCAAACAACCAAATCACATAAACAATTCAAACACAATTACATGATCAATACAAATGACATATAACAATCAAACATGTAACGCTAGGGTAAAAAAACTCCTCTCATTGCAAGAATACAAAATAATCAAATGGAGCATATTATTTAGTAATATTTATTTAGCAGCATTTATAAAAAAATTGACTAAATAACTTAAAAACAGTGTTTGAAATCACTTACAGACAAACATTTCTCTCAATCACATATCTCTATTGACACATAAAGAGTGTGAAAATATTTTTATTCTAAACGACATAAAGAAATTTTGTATGACATTAATATTTATTAATAATTATTTTTATTCAGTCCGACTCATCTCCCTTTGTCTTCCTATTATTATTTGACGACAATATATAAATTTAACTAATAAAAATTAAATTTAAAATTAAATTAAAATAATAATTAGTTTGATTGAGTTAAATACACTATTAATGATCTTATTAAACTAAGATAAAAAATGACTTAAATAACACCATTAACATGACTAATTGTAAAACAAAAAAATAATATAATAGTAAGCTCACAAATGAAAGTCATATATTTAATAGATTAATTAATAGATAATATATTATTTAGTAATATGTATTTAGCATCATATATTGAAGATTGATTAAATAACTTAAATGTTTGCAATGAAATCACTTACATACAAACATTTTCTCTCAATCACATATTTTTGTTGATATATAAATAATCTATATATATCTACTTTCTAAATAGGAAAAAAATGTTTTATATGATGTTAATATTTATTAATAATTTAATTTTATTCAATCACACTCATCTGTATTTGTTTTCCTATTACTACCTTAATGTTCGTAATATTAACAATTTATTTAAATTTATAACATTATCATAGTGATTTTTTGTGAATTTGATGTCAATGTAAATATTAAAGTAAATAATTTTAAATTTAAAAATTAAAATATATTAATGACTATTATTAAATTAATAGATGAAAAAAACAAAAAAAATAAATATGCATTTATGATAGTGCTTTTATGTGAATTTGATGTCAATGTAAATATTAAAGTAATTAATTTTAAATTTAAAAATAAAAATATATTAATGATTATTATTAAATGAATAGATGAAAAACAAACAAAAAATAAACATGTATTTATGATACTGATTTTCTGTGAATTTGATGTCAATGTAAATGTCAAAGTAATTAATTTTAAATTTAAAAATAAAAATGTATTAATGAAATGATTATTATTAAAAGAATATATGGGAAAAAACATTTATTAATGATTATTATTAAATGAAGGTAAGAATATTTATGTAAATTATTATTATTATTAAATGAAGATAATGATATTTATGTAAATTCACAATTCACATTCATATATATATATATATATATATATATATATTTGTATATAAATATAGATATAGATTAAACCTCGACATATAAATTTATAATTTCTTATTTTATGTTTTGTTAAATATAAATTTTTTTGTATTATTTGTAAAAATTAAGATTATGAAAATATAAGTAATACATAAATTGTAAAAATAAGTTCGAAACCTATAAATGTTTTTGTATTTTTTGTAAAAAATTAAGATTATGAAAAATATAATTAATACATAAATTGTAAAAATAAGTTCGAAACCTCTATTAGCATAATTTTTTGTATTATTTATTTTAATAAAAGAATGTATAACACTATTACTATTATTTGTAAGGTATTTTCACAATTCGAATCATTAGTTGTTGAACAAATATTTTGATATTATTTGTAGTCATGCCATGAAAGTGAGTGAAAGAGTAATAAATAATAATTAGTCAATGAATTAATAATAATTGATTAATAATAATTAACTAATTACATAAAAGGAAGACAAAGTGTCATTAAAGTACAATTTTAATGAGGATAATAGAGGAAATTCAAAATTCAATTGGTATATTTATATAGATAATAGATTTTGTATTTTTTGTAAAAAATTAAGATTATGAAAAATATAATTAATACATAAATTGTAAAAATAAGTTCGAAACCTCTATTAGCATAATTTTTTGTATTATTTATTTTAATAAAAGAATGTATAACACTATTACTATTATTTGTAAGGTATTTTCACAATTCGAATCATTAGTTGTTGAACAAATATTTTGATATTATTTGTAGTTATGCCATGAAAATGAGTGAAAGAGTAATAAATAATAATTAGTCAATGGATTAATAATAATTAACTAATTACATAAAAGGAAGACAAAGTGTCATTAAAGTACAATTTTAATGAGGATAATAGAGGAAATTCACAATTCAATTGGTATATTTATATAGATAATAGATTTTGTATTTTTTGATAAAAAATTAAGATTATGAAAAATATAATTAATACATAAATTGTAAAAATAAGTTCAAAACCTCTATTAGCATAATTTTTTGTATTATTTATTTTAATAAAAGAATGTATAACACTATTACTATTATTTGTAAGGTATTTTCACAATTCGAATCATTAGTTGTTGAACAAATATTTTGATATTATTTGTAGTCATGCCATGAAAGTGAGTGAAAGAGTAATAAATAATAATTAGTCAATGAATTAATAATAATTGATTAATAATAATTAACTAATTACATAAAAGGAAGACAAAGTGTCATTAAAGTACAATTTTAATGAGGATAATAGAGGAAATTCACAATTCAATTGATATATTTATATAGATAATAGATTTTGGACAAATATATCCTTTGATTCCTTAAATTTTCTCGGCAAAGAAGAATTAGTTTCATGTAGCAATCATTTTTAGTTGAGTAAGTCATTTGTGAGATGGTCTAACGAATTTTTATCTGTGAGACGGATCAACCCTAAATATTTACAATAAAAAGTAATAATCTTAGCATAAAAAATAATATTTTTTCATGAATGACCCAAATAAGAGATCTGTCTCACAAAATACGACCCATGAAACCGTCTCATACAAGTTTTTGGCTTCTTAGTTTGATATTAGTATTCCCAATCCCAGGCATGATATACATGCTTTCGGGCCTCCTCTCGAAGATTACTGGGAAAAGAAGCAGCGGTCGTAGATCCGTAACTTGTTGAGAGATTATACCAATCGTGGTAGAACTGCCATCTCTTCTGGAGCTTATAATGTGGTAGATGTTGAAAGAGAATATCGAGGCATGAATTCAACTGATACAGACATCTGTCTCAAAAGAGAAGAGAATCAAGAAAACAAGAATCAACACGGAATCATTGCCTTGATCAATTGCAAGATGTACATATTCAACAAACCCGAATGAACATGGACACAGATTGTATATATTCTACGTTTCTGTTTTTTTGGGTTTGCATTTTTGTTACAACATTTTAAAATAGAGGGTTTGTTTGGATATAAACGTTTGAAATCAAATGATTTACGTTCATACTCCAAATATATTAAGATAAAAACTTGTGTGAGACGGTCTCATGAGTCGTATTTGTGAGACGGATCTCTTATTTGAGTCACTCATGAAAAATTATTACTTTTTATGCTAAGTGTATTACTTTTTATTATAAATACAGGTAGGATTGACCCGTCTAACAGATTATGATCCGTGAGACGGTCTCACATGAGACTTACTCATATATTAATTCGGTTTGTTTGGATATATATTTGTACGAATCATTTCATCCAAACACAAACATAACGTTTACGAATTCACTAAAATCCACGGGCTATTCAGAATGCTTAGACACAAAGCGATACACACAGATGTAACTGCAGAAGACTTGTCACTCACATATCTAACTGTTTCAGATCCCCTATCCGCCATCTCTTCATGAGCAATACCAACACTTCTCTTCACACTGTCCGATAATTTCTCCAACGAAAACTCGAGAAAAGATCTTACTGTTTCAAATGCCACCGCTCCAGTCATATCAAGTACAAGCTTCCGGTTTCTTGGCACAGCCAGAGTTGATGACATTTTGCCCACGAAACCACGATCACGATTCTTGAATTTTCTTGGATTTAAATGGCTTAAACTTGGTTTTCTCCCAATAATCGTCTTCTCTACCTCAAAGAAACCACCATTCAAATCAATCTTCGAGGAATGATCAAAATCTGGTTTCGAAACAGCACCTGAATCTGTATTCAAGACATGATGAGCCGTATGGATAATTGTTTCCACTGCATTGTTACATACAGATAACACCATATCTTTCACTTTAGATTCATGCTTGGGATTAGTCAAGCCACAGAAAAGTTCATCAAATGTGTTTACGTTTGAGGTCTTGTCCAAATAAACCTGCCACGGCTGTGCTTACGAATACTTGGGTACAATATCCAATAAGCTCCCTAAACTTGTATTGATCACAGATAAACTCGGCCCACATCGAAAAATTCTCATTTGTCATCGAAGAACTATGATCAGCATTCAAAAACTCGGAACAGAAGGCCATTACCGAGTTCCTAGCAAAACTCCCGACAACTACAGAAGCAAATCCAGAGCCTGCACTCGAAAACAAATTATCCGCAATCCGGTCAGACAAATCCGAACCCGCAATCATAGAATAACCGTTTTTGGTCATCTCATGTCCATATGCTTGCAAGATTCCTACACTAAAAGCCCTAGTGATTCTTGCCAATGAATCATGAAACTCATTTGACAGGGTCATTTTATAAATTTGCTTCAAACTTAGTGGAATTTCGTTTGAATCTGATTGTATAAACTGTTTCAAGTCTTTGGAAAGAATCCCGAATGCCTCAGCTGAATCAGACAACATTTCAGCCACAGAAATTGAAGCCCCCATCAGTTTGGACAACCTTTCCCTCTTCTTAACAACAGAAGGCAAGTTGTAAATCTCATATGCACCGTAGCCTGTGAATCCCAATGCGCACAAAACAAGAACCCATTTTTTCCTGTTCTTTGTGTACAGTAAACATTTCTTCACTAATTCGAGACTACCCATAAATTGTGCAGAAGTTACCAATATGGAGTGACAAAAATAATAATGGGTTCGGAGATTCAAATCCTGATCACTGTTTATTCTTCAATTATCACAAAAAGTTAACGATCATGCCCGTTTCAAAGCCTTGAATGACAAATATTCATTTTGCAGCTAAAGATTAAGGTTAAGAGTGATGCAAACGCAAACCTTGGGAAGAGACAAAGTCCATATATGTGTAAGAAACATAGGGGATTGCTGCACTTGTTGGTGATTCACTAAGAATCTCGCATGTAGGAAAGCGATTGAATTTTGAAACGCTACTTGATCAAAGAAGATACCGGAATTAAAGTGTCTTTTAATATAATATAATATAATATAAACAATTTATACATGTATGTATGGACATAAAATACGTGTGAAGCAGCTAAAATGGATATGGATGATCTGAGAACCATAAAGCCGGGAGGATAGGGATGGAAGCTTTATTATTACATGATGATGACTCATGCACGTAACAGGACCCATTTTATAATCAAAAGTGTTCCAGACTTCTATGATTACGTCTGAATTTGGACAATACGACATGCTCAATATATATATATATGAAGTTTAAAAATGAGAGTCCGAGTTAGACTTTAGCTTCGAAATCTTTTAGGATGGGATTCGTACAAAGTATTCTGTTCATGATATTTGATATGACGAGTAACATCTCAGGATTGGGTTTGTTCTCAAGTGGACAATTTTATTACAACTGTCAAACTATTGGATGTTTAAATGAACAGAATTACACGCGCTTACATGCTAATCAACGGGCACTCGAAATCTTAATACTGTAAAATGGCCACTACCATCTTCACTCAAAAGAGAGAAATAAGTGCGAACAGCTCTTGAAGCCAGGAATTAGTTCATATTCTATGTTGATCAAGTTCAAGACCAAATTCACATAGGTAAAGATTGAGGCTCAACTTTGAGCGTGTGTTTTTCTATTTTCGACAATTTAACGACATCTTTTCTCTTCTCCCCATCTCTACTCTTGGTGGTCCTCCATGCAAAAGGTGTTGTAATAACACCCCACCCTCCGTTTCGTTTCTCTTACGCTCCGATATTATTCTCCACCTTCCCATCCTGGGTCCATATCAAATACGACAGCGAGAGTGGGGCTTGTCGTGAATCAATGTATTTTCACATTAAAATGGGTGAAGAAGAATGCTGCTACCGAGAATGGGTAGGGAGAAGAGGCGCTGACATTAGGTTTAAAATTCAGAGAAGAAAGAGGTAATTTTAAGAAAAGGCAAAAGCAATCAAATGGCTTTCTTCCTGCATGATAAATTTATCAGCTTAGCATGCCATAATATAGTGTCATTTGTAACCAGTCTGATACAGAACAGCCAAAGGTGTGATTAAGTTGGATATCATATCCAACCTATCTGATGCTCCAGACGCAACCTAAGTACAATAACCCCAAAATAAGATCATATATGAAGATACACTAAGATGGGTGTTGGCTGCATCTCCGATGTTTCTGATGGTATTAACTTTCACTAGGGAACTTAAATAAAATCAGTCATATCAAAATCAGCATCCATACTTTATTTACGTGCACATTATATACAAACACTGTATTTCCAAGAGTTTAACTCAAGACAGTAAAATGGAAGAAAAATCATTCACAGTGCAAAGGTAAACTCAGATATAATGCAAGACTTACATGATTGATGAAGCGACATCAATGTCATCAACATCGAGCCAGTCATTTGATTCTTTCTTGTCATGGGTATTTACATTTTCTTTGCCAGAGTACTTATTGTTCAAATCCTTAGATGGATTGGACGAGCTTTTACTTAGTTGAACCCATTCTGGAGAGTCTTTTTTGAAACTGTGATCGGATTTTTTGAAATTCGAGGATACGTCACCATCATCTTCTTCAAGATCGCTAAATGAGACGTCTTCTTCGTTTTCAATGGGAATGGTGACTCTAGACGCAGGACCAATTTCTGAACTTTCTTCCTTTAACCAATCATCAGCATCATCTTCATCTTTCTCTCCCAAAACATTTGGGAAACCAGAGTTTATGGTTTGGTCTGTAACCTGGCAGGCATCATTTTCTTTTATAACGGACTTGTCAACGATTTGAATTTCATCACTCTCAATCGGATGCTTAACTGTTTCAGAATCTGCTAGCGCGTTGGCTGAATGTATCTCAATGTCTGATCCCTTGGTACTCTCGTTTCCAGAAAAGACAGGGGATAGCACTGAAAGAGGCTCTTCATTTTGAGAACCAGCATTGGTTTCTGGGTTAAAAGATTTACCACGTGACACATCTTCTTGTTTTGATGAAGTTCGACTCTTCAACTCTTGTGTCAGCAAGGCTCTTGCTTTCACTATCTGCATGCATGGCAACGGCAATGGTGAACCTCAACGAAACTGAAGTTTAAGGAAACAAACAGAACAAATGCACACATTAAATTTGAATTGTTACAAATAAAATGGGCTGATAGTGTCCAGCATTCTAGCCCATCTAGCAACATACAATCAACATCTAGATGATCATTAATTCGATTGTAGGTCTAGGTCCATATATTTCTAGGAAGTGAATCATGTCAAGATTAAATCATTGTTTGACAGATTAAATAGATGGATTTACTACAGCATTATAAAAATAAGATCTCAGGCTACTGAAATTTGAATGGAAAGAATTTTTTATACTAATTCAAATTGTCAAATGTTTCTCTTCTACTCCAGAAAACAAATATCACGAGAGTTGCTAATGTTTTTCTAATGTTGTTTCATTGTTATATCCCACCAAAATAACACCTAGTTCAAGAATAACATAATCATAGAAAATAGAATGTGATACAGCCGTAAATCCGTATAAAAAGATTGAAGAGCATTGACAAATATTAGTTCTGGAGTAAGAGAACATTGTTGTCAAGAACATACGGAAGACCTACTATCATTCACATGGCGACTGAATATCATTCCCAAACAAAAGAGAGAATGAACTTGGATTGATTATCCAAAAATGCACATAATCTTGCAATGCAAATCATTCTTAGAACGAAAACAAGCTCGGACGGCCACCTAAACTACAGAAACATCCTCCTTCTCAAATCAAATTAAACCAAACTAAAATAAATAATAGAAGAAATCAGAAAGAAAGAGGCAGAAAAGTAAACAAAGAAATAAGAAACAAAAAATTCCAAGATGTGCTTTCCAGAAGTGTATGACTAGAAAACATATTTTCATTGTGTACCATATGAAACTAGCAGCATAGATTGCCAAAGTAGGCAATGCATTGAATAACCGGAGGTAAAGGAGAAAGTTCCAAGAGATTTAGTTTTCACGCTCCACATGATAAAACAGAAAATTCAAAAACACTTGGTTTTCACACTCCAAATTTTGTGGATTTCTTCACTTGGTAAGAATTGCTATGCCTTATGTTTGCAAGGAAAGCATGCTGCGGTAACAAAAGAGAATCGAAATACAAACAGTCAAACAAAAATGCTATGGTATTCTTCCCAGTTCCCATCTACAAAAGTATCCGGCAAAATTTCATCCGACAACTACAGATGGGAGCACTGAATATCCATGCCAAATTTGTTACAGCTCCAACTCAGATTCTCTTCTGACTCAACATTACATGTGTAAGAAAAAAAACTGATGCAACGCAAAACTAATAAGCAGAAGATGAGAAGGATGGTGATTATGAAGAACCTGTGGGGTCGATAGAAGTTCAGCTTCATGGCTATCCAGTCTAGGGTGAAGGAGAACAAAGTAAATCTTCCAGAACCGAGTTTCACTCATGTATCCAGGACAAAGCTCAATCCTCAAAGCAGTTAATCTCGGAGCGAACCGTTCAACAGCTAAGGCATGTTCTTGTTGGGCATCAGACATATAAAAATCTATAGTGAACAAAAATAACGAGCCAAATGTCCATCACATAAAAATTGTAATACCCAATCAAAAAAGTTAATGCCTCCTCAAAAAAAAAAAGATAACATACAGAATCCAATTCTTTTAAATTACATGAGTTCAGGATTGATTTTTAAAAATTTGAAAGGCTCAAGTTATAACAAGGATGCTCCAAAGGTCTGATAGTTCATGACAAGTTAAACAAAGATCTCTGTCATTGTTTCTCAGCAATCAACAAATAAAACATTTCTTTGTCAAATACAACTCCCTTCTGTCATCCACCTGTATCACCCAACAACTAGTTCATCGATTGTTACTTTCATATGATGTCTTCGGGCTGTTGGTTCTCACATGCTAGGACTTGAATCTCCCTTAAGAGAGCCATTTAATGAATATCATTTGTGTTTCAACTTTCACCCCTAGTTGTACATAACGAGAAATTACAAAAAGCCGTAGACTCAATTGGAGTTTGAATTGATGGCAAAACAAATTCAACAATTAATTGCCCTAGCATGAGATAAAATGTAATATGCTTCTAATCTTAGCATCATCAGCAAACCAAAATTTATTCATCAATATAAAAAAGACAATAAAACAAACAAACTTTATATTCCGGAAACAACATAAATCAACTATACCAAGATCATCTTCAGCATTTTGGGGTAGAGGAAAATCCAGCCAAGTCTCTGGATGCATAGCAATGTCCCGAGCGAAGGCCACCACTTCCTCACTGACACCCACTGCACCATTCCTCGCCGAATCAAAACCCTCCTTGCTCCCCTCCTCACCTTCATCATCCGATCCCAACTGCAGGAAATCCGAGGCCATTTTCGTGATTTCAGTCACGTTGATGTTATTCGATAGCCGAGAAATCCCACTCTTGAACTTTCCCCCAATCTCCGCAAAGTCACTCCGAATCCCCGAAATCAAATCCGGATCGGATTCATCATTTTCCTCGTCGTTTCTGATCTGCTGAGGAGGGGGAGCCAAAAATGAAGCCACTCCCCAGAATTGACGTGTCAGGGTTTTGGTGAGGTCCGAGAGATCATCCTTGACGCCGCGCGGCGTAGAGGTTGGAGATGATGCATCGTCGCTCTGGAGGTGAGGGCCTTCCGAATGCTCAGATTCGGGTTTGTCGGTCCTGACGTCATCCTCGTCGTCATCGAGCTTGAGAGAGTTGGCGATGGATCGAGCCAACCATGACATTGTATAGGAGGAGATCGGTTTAGGGTATGGATCGCCGGTCAACTGCACGTGGGAAGTTGGGGACTACTCCACAGCTTTTAACTAGAATGGAATGTCAATCGCGACGAAGCTTGCTGAACGCTGTCGTTTTACTGATTATTTTTCCGTATTTATCATTTAGCCCCCTGGGTTTCGGATGGATGGACTTTACAAAATATAGTCAGATATATGATCTAATGCACTATACTAATCCAAACCAATCACGGTTTGGATTTACAAAGTTGAAAATCAACCAAACTGAAAAACTAAAACAGATCAAATGTTATTATTAATATAATTATATATTAGTTGTCTGACATCGGTTGGATAAAATACCCCAGAGTTGTATATATGGACTTGGACAATCCTTCCCTTGAGCTAGCTTTTAGGGTTGAATTAGATCCAAGTTCCAATCTGAACATGATATAAGAGCTTATGTTCTACCGTTATGTATTGAATTGTCCATAATTGGACCACTCGTTCTGCCTATAGTTGGGTCATTTGTAAACTTACGTTCCAAATGTTCATTCCTGGACGTGAGAGGGTGTATTAATTTTCCCACATCGGTTGGATAAAATACCTGAGAGTTGTATATATGGACTTGGACAATCCTCCCCTCTTGAGCTAGTTTTTAGAGTTGAGTTAGGTCCAAGTTCCAATCTTAACATTATATGTATAGTATTTTTTTTAAAAAAAAATTAACTTTTAATTACGTTCTTAAATCAGCTAATTGCATCCCCTTGCACAAAAATCTCTTAAAAAATATTAAAAAGCTAATTCATCCTTATTTTTAAAAAATCAAACTCATTTCATCCTTATGTTACAAAAAGTTAGGCACATTTCAGTAGAAAGTTTCATGCTTGATTTTTAAAAACTCAGAGTTTAACATGATATTAATTGCTTTTTGGTTTTTAGGATGGTGTTGATGCAATTGACGCCAATTTTCAATTCTAATTATTTCTTGTTACAAGCATGTTTATTGTGATACATATGATGAAGCTACTTTATTAACTCCATTTCTATCTCTTTATTAATCTTTTTAAATCTGTATATTCATAATTACTATTACAAATTTGAATATATATATATATAAAGATGCGCAATTAGATATATATGGGAATTATATGTGCACCAGGGGTTTTGAATTTCGAACATTTTGATATCACTTGATTTTTTTTTCTTCTCAAAATTAAAGTTCATAGTAGATTGATTGATATAATAACTTTTATATTATAAATACACATGGAACGAAAAAATGATGAAAGCTAAACAGGAAAGAACATATGAAGACCATGCAAAGCTGTGGAGGAGGAGACACGCTGACCGCGAGCGGACTAATCAGCTGGTACTTGAAACCACTCATGCATGCGGCAATGGCGCAGCCTCGTGCAGCCGTGTGGGCTGGAATTCAGGCGCCCCAGTGAGCTTCTGAACAACATCCCTAAAGTTGACGGGTGCCACGTTGTACACTTTCGGCGGGGTTATTCGTGGCCAAGGTGCGATCGGTTTCTTCATTATCTTATCTTTCGCGACGGTCGGTGGTTGTCTTTTTCTGCTCTTTTCTTCTTTGTGATGATAATAACTCCGAGGAAACTGGGTTTCTGAGTGAGCTGAATCCGAATATGCACTCGAAGAAGAAGAGGAGTATGATTCCATGATCAAAATTGCTTCTATATGATCACAAATCTTGATATGTTTATATCAATCGTGTATTATTATGATACAAGAACTTTGGATGAAGTGATTGAGATTTAGTTGGTTTGGATGGTGTTTATATATATATATATATATATATATATATATATATATATATATATATATATATATATATATATATATATATATAAAGATGTACACGCGTTACATGTGTTATTATTATTTTTAATTTGATCAAATAATATTAAACAATTAACACGGAATTATTTTCAATTTAGAAAAATTGTTTGATTTAAAACAGAAGTTTTGTTTAGATTTTTTATTAAAATATGGAGTGATTTGAAGAAGTTTTTAATAAGATAAAAAAAATAATTATCATTATGAAATTAAATATTTTGATATCTTCTAAAGATGATAAGACGATATAATATATATATATATATATATATATATATATATATGGTATTGCAATTAATTTCAATTGAATTCAACTCAAATAAAGAGGGAAGGAGAAAGGGACTTAGCCTTCTTCCTGGGGGCCTTCCAGATTTTATTATCTATCATATAATTTGTCAGATGTGGTCGGCGCCGTTGGCAGTGAAAGGCGAATGGACACTTTGGTGAACAAGTTTGACCAAATTTTTTTTTTTTTTTTAAAAAAAGTTAAGGGTAATGCATGTTCATATAATAGTATATTTTTCAGTGAATCACACGTGATATCATAATATATGAACAGTTAGAATTAGTATTCTTATAAACTAGAACTCATAGAAATAAAATCTATTTACGGATGAAATCAAATATGCATTATTTACAGACAAAAATATTCGGTTATTGGAGAAAAATAATATATTTTTAATGTCGAATCAAGATCAACTATGATAGAATTAAAGCATTAGGTTGAACTATTCTTTGGTGTCAAGATAATAACTATGAATAATCATCGACTTCCGGGAAAGGGTAAAAGAATGAAACATATTATGGAGCAATTTCTAGTCGATGTCAAATTCTAAGTCAAGTTTATATGTTGTTGGGTTTTTTTCAAAAATAATTTAAATTTTAAATTTTTTTTCAAAAATAATGTAAAAAAAAAAAACATTTACAAAACTACGGTAATCCGTGCTCACGAAGCGCGGATGCTGGTTAGTGACGGTATTCACAAACCGTCGCCGATTCACATTTGGCGACGGTTTTATTAAAACCGTCGCTATATTTAGCGACGGTTAATGGTAAACCGTCGCAAAATTTGAATCGGCGACGGTTTTTATTATCATTGGGCGTCTCTCTGCCGCAGCATGCTAATATGCATGCCGTGAATAATAATATTGACGGTGTGTGATTAATGTACACCGTTAATGTGGGGACCCGGACGCTAATCATCTTCTTAATCGTCATTATTAGGATCAATGCACTAATCAAAGTAATTAGGGTCATAAAAAAAATTATTCTTTAAAATGCGGAACGTAATGGAATTCATCTATTATACATATCAGTCTAATATAAAGTACAAGACTTGTACAACATGTATTCAACTCAAACTAAAGTTCAACTACTACAAATCAAGAGCTGAAACCTATCTACATCAAAGTCCGGAATCACCACTCTAATCTTGATCTCTCATCTTCTTCTTGACCCTGATCCTGTCCCACCTGTTGTCATGCACACATACAAACACGACAACAGCCGGATAACTCAGGTGAGAATAAAATCTCAATATAAATCATGTATACATGCGATCATATAAAAACATATATATAAAAGCATGAAACATATATCAAGACATGTATCATAATCTAAAACATGAATCGATATAAAACTGTAATAACAACATGAATTGTAATCCACGAAACATGATTCAATACCAAACGGTAACTCAAACTCTCGACTCGATCTCTCAGACTCGAATCATCGCTCATCTAGGGATCCCGGTATGAATAAGAACGTGTCACCTACTCTCCTTTCGCGATGGCGTTCTTATTGCTGGACTTTGGTCTATCAATGAATCCATATACCAAACGTCCAGTGTCTTGGCGAATCAGCCGAAGACTTGGCATGTCCGCCAATCCTATTCTGACAATGTGCAATGTGCCCATGACAACAACTCAGTCGCCATTGGACACCTCTGTCCGTGACTCTCGCTCAATAGCTATCCGCTATCCTCTGTTTTTCTATAAATCAATAGAATAAGCGTACTCATGCAAGTCATACAAAGATATAAAACAATATCATACAAGTATGTGGTTTTAGGGAAACTCAAGTCTAATCCGACTCAAGTCCAACTCCCGGTTAACATTGATTTATACATTTATCTTCTTGGTCTGACGAAGTCGAAGTCTCGAAGTCAAATCTGTCCATATCCAATCTGAAATGACAATATCAGATAGACCATATCAATATATATATCTAGCTCAATTCAAGACCTGTTCTGATCAATACTCAATTCACGACATAATCGGATCAATATTCATATCAACACATATGCTGATCAATATCGAATCAAGATATAAGCTGATTCATATCACGATATCACGATACAAGTACAATTAATACTGAATCTGATCAATATCAATTACTGATGTCTCGACGGCATAACAATACAGTCTTGATAACTCCGTCAATCTCAACACCACAGATATAATAACAGAACTCATAATCAATATCGATACAATCATAATCTCAGTCATAACAGATCATAACCTCAATTCTGTACCATCTCAATCATATCACTTCAGAAAATCATAACAATTATATAAATAGTCCGTTCTTCGATCTGACTTCAAATATATACTGATCAATATATCCAGAACACATAACAATAGTCAAATCTCCATTCGTAATCAGTAACGATACAAGTCTGATATCAACTCTCAATTAATTCTTTCTAAAAAATCATAATAATTCCGTACAGTATCTGTTCTTCAATCCAGTTTCGATTCTACGATGTCTACTATATCAAGAACATCATATATGAATTCTATTCAATTCCAACAAGAGCATATTTTCAAATCATCACAAAACATAGTAAAACTTACGTCCTTGCGTAGATATCGAAGAGAGGAGCACAGAACTGTGTTCAGATTCAAATTCTAATAGACGGATCACATACAATCACCTTTCTAGCACAAGATGAAGTTTGGAAGGATTTTTAGAGAAATCTCGACTTCCTTGGCTGAACATCTGAAGGAAATTCAATTATACATATCGAATTGCATGCAGGAGACACGTGGCGCGTTTTCTGAAATTTCGGTCCAGATGTTCAGTTGAACATCTCCTGGACCTTCGGCCCAAAATCTCAATTTATGACACTGGCCTAGATGTTCGGTCCAACATCTTGGTGCAAAATGCACCAACGCCCGGTTTCGTCACTTGAGCTCTTAAAACTTTCATTCATCGCAATCTTGTTATCGATAATTAATCTCAATTACCGTAATATAATTCTCGGGCATTACAGTTAATATCTAGACACGATTTTTTTAAAAATCTTTTACTTTTAACAGCGCACATAAACATGCACGCTGTTAATAATACTATCAACAGCGTGTCTTTATTGTGCACTGCGAAAATTGCATATGTCATTAACAGCACACATAAATGCATGTTGCAGATATTATTATCCGCGGTTTTAATGCACGCTGCGCATAGTACTATGCGCAGCGTGCTTTTATGCACGCCGTTATTTCTGTCAAGTGCAACAATATTAACAAAACACAGTTTATGCGATGCCGTTTTTATTACTATAAACCGTCGCTAAATATATTGACGGTTTTAACAAAACTGTCGTAAATTTTGAATCGCCGACGATTTTTATTATCATTGGGCGCCCCTCTTTCGGAGCATGCCTAGCATGCCGTGAATAAATAATATTGACGGCGTGCGATTAATGTACGTCGTTAATGTTTAGACACGATTTTTTAAAAAATCTTTTACTATTAACAGCGCATATAAACTTGCACGCTGTTAATAATATTATCAGCGGCGTGTCTATATTGTGCGCTGCGAAAATTGCATATGTTATTAACAGCACACATAAATGCATGCTGCAGATAATATTAACGTCGTGCATAAAAGCACGCTGCGCATAGTACTATCCGCAGCGTGCATTAAAAGCACGGATAGTAATAAGAAAGAGGGAAAAAAATAATAATATATTTTAAAAGGAGCAAAAAATATTTAAAAATAAAAATTTTGAGTGGGAGTACAAAAAAGATTGAAACAAAAAATCCAAAAAAAATGATAAAAAAAATTAAAAATATATATAAAAGCTTTTTTTAAAAAAAATTGTGGCACAACATCCTCTACTGTGGGGATGCCACAGTAGAGGATCCTGGTCCAACCTAGTTGTCGTTCCTGTCCAGCCTTCACGTGTGCTTCTAAAGGTCCCTAAGCATATGTAAAAGCATCCCTTCCAAGTCGTCTACCATGGCAGCCCCTCTTGCAAAGATAACACAAGTTTTGGGACACAAAAACATGAGGTATTGACATGCTATGGCATAAAAACGAAAATAATCATAAGGTAAACGTATTTTTCATGCAAACGTAATTCAAATAGATAATATGGTGTGATAGATGAGAAAAAGAAGATTTATGGCGTGCCTTTGCGTTTAAAATGCTCGAACTATGAATACCGTAGCGATGGAACGTCAGTGACGATCGGAGGACGATCTCTATTTTTTTCTACCTTTTTTCTTCCCCTCCAAAAACCCACTTTGAGATACAAGGGAGTCGAGTGATCATTGTTGGAACGAAGAACGAGGAAGAAAAGCGAAGCACGAAAGAGAAAAAAAATCAAAAACTTTCTCCTTGCACGCCCCTTGAAGGTACGGCCGATTCCTTCTTTTCTTTCAAATTTACGTGAATTCTATGTGTGTGTTTTGTGGGGGTGTGTGTAGGTGTTTAGGTGTGTGTGTTTATGTGTGTGTAGGACTCTTTTAAAAAAAATTTAAAAAGGTTTTCTAAACACTTAATTATCGGACTTAATTAAGCCTAGCTTTTTAAATAATTAATTAGGCCCATTAAGATTAATAAAAATATTAGGCTTAAATTAAAAAGGTTTTAAAATACATATTTTCAAAAATCCTCTTATAAAAAACATAAAATTATTTGCTCCCTCTAATAAATTTAAATTTGACTTAAAAATACAATAATTTTTTAAAATTTTTAAAATAAATATTTTCTTAACTAAAAATAAAATTTTAGCTTTTAAATTTTTAACACATTAATCATCTCAAGTCCTCCGTCCCCAGTCAACACCGATATTCGTTTAAAAATCTTTAAATTATGAAACCATGCAAAATTACATATTTAATTATTTAGTCACTCGAAATCTATCATTCATGCATCCAAAATCATTAAATTAAAATATTTTAGCGATTTAATAATTTGCATGCATGTGATTCACGTAGGCCTTCAAATTTTCGGGACGTTACAAATATAATTATATTTTATATAAAATTTATTATATGAAATCATTAATAGGGGTGTCAAAATCAGACACGACCCACCAACCCGATATGATTCGACCCGAAAAAATCAGGCTTGGGTTTGGAGTTTTCGGGTTCGGATCAGGTCAGATTGGACCCAATATCTGACCCTAAAAAATAATCGGATTCGGATGGGTTGACTTGAAAATTTTAAATTTATTAAAATATATAATTAATAAATATTGCTTAATTTTTTTATATTTTATATTTGAAAAAATATTTATTATATATTTATATTATAAATTTTTATAATTTAATATTTATTTTGTATATTTTTTATTTTTTTAAATAATTGTTTATTTAATTTAGTAAATATAATTCAATTTTTTACGATTATATTTTCTAATTTAAATCATATATAAAGTTGATTTTCTGTTTGAATCAAATTATTATTTATTTTTTGAATTTTTTTAAAAAAATTAAAAAATCTAAATCAGATTTAGTGGGGTTAGTCGGGTTCGGATTGTGAATTTCAGGTTCGGTTCGAATTGGGATTCAACAATTTTTAAATAATACTATACGTAAACCCAATCCGACCCCACCACACCGGATCCACATGATTTACCCGATTCATTACGCGCTATAAGTGGGCCACTTATTTATATTGGTTATTATTTTGGCCAAGCCCTCAAAGGTAGAGAAGTAGAGACTAAGAAGAAGGTGCAAGGTATTGGCCAAGAACACTCGATTGCTTCACGCATAATATGTTTTCCTGTTAAGAAATGTTAGTTTCTGATTCTTTTTACGGTTTTGTCGAATTTTTCTTCTTGTTTTCTCTTCAATTGCTTTTGTCTGATCGCATTTTCGAGGAAATGTACTCGTTGTACGTTAAGGTTCTTTCTTTTGAGCCTCTATTAAGGGATTTAATTCTTGTGCTAACGCTAGATAATTAGGTTTGGAACTGAGAAATTGAGATTTGAGTACGTTTTGGGGGTGGATTTTGATCCGATTTGCTATTCCCTCTGATCTGTCTTCTGGAAGAGAACATCTTCACTTCTTGTGGTGCCGCTGTATAGAAGAAAAGATAGTTTTTTTATAAATTTTAATCTGCTGTTTCTTAATTTTTCAGGGATAACTATTGCCAATTGTTTTCCTTGTGAAATTATTGTGGTTTTAGGGTTGAACGTGGCAATTTAATGTCATGTTGTATTATTTTTGCAATCTTAATTTCTGTAGTTCAATCTATTTTGATAGTTCGGCATGTCAAAGAACAAAGACGAAGGTAGTGGTCAGGATGCAGCAGAAAGAATCCAGGCTGCAGCTTTGTCCGCGGCTAAGGGTCTCAGCCGAGCTCAGGCTGAGCGTGCAGCTGCAGCAGCTGTGCGGAATATGAATGCATATATATGGGCAGAAGGAAGAAGGACCTAGCAGATGGCAGGAGAGGAAAGAAGCTAAGAGGCAAATGTATTTGACGAGTACTGAGAAACAAGTGAGACTGGGTGAAAGGAAGGATTGCAAGAGCTCAACATCCACAATTTGGGCAGCTTCACAGTGCCAGAAATGCTTCCAATCGGGACATTGGACGTATGAATGCAAGAATGAGAGAGTTTATATATCAAGGCCTTCTCGAACACAGCAACTGAAGAACCCAAAACTTAGAACGAAGGTTTCAATTTCTTATGATTTGGATAACCCTGATATCCCGAAGGTGGAGAAGAATGAGAAACAGGAAAAGAAGTGTAAGAGGAAGCATAAGTCCAAAACTGAGTCTGATAATGATGGTGAAGCTTCGGTGTTTGAATCTGACAGTGAGACATCCTCAGTTACTGCGTCAGATGATTCTGCTGGAGCGAGCGAATCAAGTTATAGTTCATCTACTGATTCTGAGGAGGAGAGGAGGAATAAGCGCAAGAGCAAAAAGAAGAAGCAGAGGAAGAGAAAGCACAGAGAGCGTAGCTCCTCGTCTGAGTCCTCTGAGTCGTACTCAGATTCAGACTCTGATTCTGAGGAGAAGACCAGTCGGAGAAAGAGCAGGAGCGGGAGGCATGGCAGAAGGCACAGAGGCTAGTAAACATGAATAATAAGGTTTTCTTGTTTGTTTTTCTTTCGTAGCTATGGATAAAATTGAAGGCGTCGTCATTTCGCCGATTCCACCCTATACAGGGAAAAAAAAGCATTTGAAAAAGAGAGCTCCAGCAAGAGAAATTGATTCCAGAAATATGGTGCACAGTGCCTACGATTCATATTTTCATAGTGTCATTGCATCCACAAGAATACTCTTAAGAATACAGCAATAACATTTGCAAGGTTTCCAATTCATACAGCAGCCAAACAAATATTTTTGATTGATTATTCTCCCAATTTTGTTTTGCTACCATGAGTTTCGTTTCTCCCCAAAATTCGTCCTTGTCATCTAAAATCAAATACATAATGAGATTCCTATCTAACCCTTCAAGAACAAAAATGTACTACGGATAAAATTGAAGGCGGTGGTAAACGATTCTTCTAGGATACATAACTCAATTGATTCCCCATCGATCAAATTCCAATACGAGGAGTTAATGTTGAAGAACGACATGTAGCAACTTTTTTTCCCTGAGACGCTAGCATTTCGAGTTAGTTTGTGGTTCTTTAGGACTAATGCTTTAAATCATAAATGAAAGAGCAAAAGCAAAGAGGGTGAATTCAAGCAGAATCTGTGTAAGGCAACCTCTTTAAACTATGTGAGACTAACATGGATGACATAATAGGATGGCACTCGTAACTTCTGAGCACCAGTTGCCTCAATCACATCTGATGTTAATCGAATATCAAAATCTTTGTCCTAAATTTTGCGATATATGCATATGTACTGAAAACTACGAACTAGGACCGTTCTCAACTAGCCAAATAACTGTTTGAGCTTATAAGCAACCCAGAACAAAAGCTAAGAATTAAACAATGGAAAAACACATCCTCCAAGGATTGACCAAAAAGAAATTGGCAAGGGCATTTTTTTCCAGTTTTGGAGCGACAATTTAAATCCATCTCCCAGTCAAGAGACTCTGAAAAATATAACCAATTTTCATCCATATGAATGCTATTATCGACCAAGAATCACAGTGTAATTAACTCGTTCAAACGCAACCAAGAAGTTAAGACATTTGAGTTAGAATGTACGCCACAAGTTTACGTGGTTCGGCGCTGAAACGCCTACATCCGCGGAAGAACACGCCAGTTGCCTTTTATTGATCAACTCAAAGGAAGAATGTTACAAATGCATGCAAAACAATAGCCAAAATTGAATCACAAATTGATCTCTCTTCTCTCTCAAAATACTCTCAATCTTCTCCTATCCATGCATTCCTTTTCACGCTGCTGAGTTCTGCAAATGATCGAGTTGTCTCCTTTTTAGCTTCTGCACCAGCTATATTTGCCCGAGACTCCTATCAACCGATCCCTCCCAAGCCCACGAGAGTCGTTACAACTGATTGCCTCCTCCAAAACTAACTGAGGTTCTGTTACTAACCACCACTAGCTTTGCCTTGATGCATCCCAACGGCTACTCAACTTGGGAGTCACCACAGTCTTCAACAGTTATTATACCACCATCCATGAGAATATCAAATACGAAAGGTAAAACGCAAAAATCCTCACAGGTTCTCCATCTTGACGGGCTTCCCTGGCTCTTTTGGAACAAGTCCCACGGCTTCAAAACTGGACAGACACGTTCAACATTTGGTTTATAAGATGAGACAATATTTGAAACTCTAATTGTTGTGATGCAAGAATGTGGAGCCTCGTACTTCACACCAAACAATACCTAAAAAGATTAAATATCATAATATAGCTGAAAATTAAAATTTGTGAATCTCACGTGTACTTCACTTTCTCAAATGTCTGTCATGTAAGAGATACATATCCTAATGTTGTATTTGAATCAATAGATTTGAAATTATAGACTTCAAATTCATTATTTTGAATTGTTTGGATGAACGAAATTCAAGTGTATTTGAAAACTACGGTATATCAAGTTAAACGATTTCAAAATAATTGTGGGTGTACTCGAATCTTTCTCCAAATCAAATTCATCAATTCAAGTGTAATTTTAAAAAAAGGCGCGGCAGACGTAAGATTTACCTAGGTTGTTTCTCATAAACACTAAATATAAATGTAACGATTCACTCAAGCAAAAAATCAGAGACTCCCAGTAAACAAACAAGATGGGAAAGATCTTAGACGGCAGTTAGAATCATACGGTAGGCCCCTATGCTTTTTCAAGAATTCAAGGCTTCGACAATGTTTTATGTTGACTCTAATACAAATTCAAAGTCAACTCCTGATATGATAATCTCATGTTACCTCGGCCTTAGAAACATCGGTGTTCCTACAAAAGAATCATGCATGATCTTCGACTGTCAAGCAAACAAATGCAAAAAAGACGAAATAGTAAAAGTTCTACTCCAAAGAAAAAGCAGTAGCAGAATCCAAAAGTGAGAAATTGAAGATCAATACAACACTTAAAAAAATGGAAGGAAATTATCTTCAGCGAGTAAAAAGACATTTTTTTAACAAGGAATACTCCATCAGGGTAAGACACATACAAGTAACAGTAGCGCTGTACCACAGCATTTCGTCCCTTTTCGATTTTATCCAGTTTTGAGTTTTCATCACAAGAAAGAAGTTTGAAGTCCCAATACATTCATCTTCAGCGAGATCATATTCATTAAAGATGATACGAGGAATCTATAAATGAAATGTGTTCTAAATATTTTTTTTTTTGATAAAAGACTAAAAATGTGTTTTAAATATAAGAAAGGAAACTTACTCAACCAAGCAAGAATTCATTCTCTCTCACCTGTCGTTGCACCGTCACTAGAGAGAATTCATTCTATTTCATTCTTTGTGGAGAGAGACACACAGTAAGAAGGGCCTTTCTAGAATATGAGTTGTGCGTTAGGTTTGATCTGAAAGACTGAAATAACATTTTACTAGGGCCTACAAACAAGTTATGAAAGACTACTTATCTGCCTGAAGCTCTTTGGTCTCGCTTGCCAGCATTCTCCACAGAGTATAATTGTATCAATTCTCTAAAAAACCAAAAATCAAGTCCACAGCTATAGCCACCGGTTCCAACCTGGATTTGAGAACCACTACAACAGAACCACTACAACAGAAACCCAGAACAAAAGATAAGAATCTTCCAACCCAATTAGTGCTCTTTTGAAGTACAAATCCAAACAGTCTTCCAGCCGAAAGCCGCGGTTATTCCTAGGGATGGCAATGGGCCGGGGCGGGTTTGCCATTCCCATCCCCATCCCCGAATGCCATCCCCACCCCCATCCCCGCCCCCATCCCCGTTTTTTCGGGTTCAGGGAATCCCAAAACCCGAAACTTCGGGGATCAACTTACCATCCCCGTCCCCATCCCCATTTCAAAAATAATAATATGGCAAGACGATGACGGATTCGGATATTTTCTCAAACCAAAACTTATTATCATATATTATTATTTGATATAATTTTAATATTAATATTAATATCAATATCAACCATAATAATATTATTAATATTTTAAAAATTATATTATTAATACTAATAATACTATTATTTTATTATTGATAATATATTTTCGGAGCGGGTTCGGGGATTTCGGGGATGGGGATAGTAATCCCATACCCGCCCCGAATTACATCGGGAATTTAAAAAAATCCCCGAACCCGAACCCAAACCCGAAAAAATCGGGGATCCCCATCCCCGTTTCGGGTTTTCCCCGCGGGGCCCCAAACCCGCGGGGGAAATTGCCATCCCTAGTTATTCCCCGATGACGACTACGTCTTCCTGACCTCACCGTCGAAATGGTTTGGTACGCGATTTTGACGGAATTTTCTTGAGGGTGAGGTTCAGGTAGACGTAGTCGTCATCGGGGAAAATGTGCAGCTTTGGGCGGAAGATTGTTTGGACTTGTACTTCAAAAGAGTGCTAACCGCCCTCTCAATCGAAAAAATACGTGTGATATTTATGCAATTTTGAAAAATGTTTCACCATCACACCAAAAGTCAGTCACTATAGAGGTTTAAATTTATTTCATAGTATAAACGTCAAGAAATTCCCTTCTACAAATGATACATTTTAAAGCATCGTGTGATTCATTTTAAAATTTTGTTTACTTGATTAGGTTCTTATAGGACAATACTCATAATAATCATGACAATAAATTAACTAACTACTTGTCAATTATTTGATCGAATTCAAATTTAGTAGCTAAGAAAATAAATATCCAACCTGAAATATTTAAAACGAAATTGAAAGAGATGTGCCCACCCATTTCAAAAAGGTAAAGAAATAAAGCATTGAAAACAACCATTCAATGGAAAGAATAACATACATATACATATACATATACATACATATAATATATATGTATGTATATATATGTAGGGTTTGACAAGTTTGCACGTTGATCTTGAGAGGTAACAAGCTAAGTTGTTGTCTTGAAATATAAGTTGTTGTCTTGAAATTATATTTCAAGATCAACATGCAAACTTGTCAAACCCTTGGCTTCCCTACAGCAGTGCTCATCCACAATTTCAAACAAATCCCACTCCAAATCTTTAAAGCAAGTTCCCCTATTTATAGATGGTGTGTCACTCTTTGAAGCATTCTAGAATAGTATAGAAAATTTTATATATCTAAAAAGCCCCTCATTTATTTTATAATCTCTATAATATTTCGTAATCTTCTAAAGTCTTCCAAAGTATCCAGAGTTATCTAAATTATTCTAGAGTCTTTTAGCACATTCCACACTCTTCTGATTAAGCTTCCTTCCTATTCATCTTAAAGATATTGTCTTGCTAAAACTTTTTCATAAAAATCTCTAAATTATTCTCCATTTTTATAGAAAATTCAGGATGCTTGCACACATTTTTAGAATATTCTAAAAATATGCATCACTTTTAACAATCAATCATCCAATTTTCTTAATATTTTGGTTACATGATTCTACAATTGAACATTTTTTCTCATATCAGTGAGAAAAATTATTATTTCTTAATATTTTGATTACATGATTCTATAATTGAACGTGTCTTCACTTATCAGTTAGAAAAATTATTATTAATTAAGCTATATACATTATGTTAAGTTTACGATGGTGAGTTTGTCATATGCTGCAGAAAAATGTGGAAAAATGAATTTTTATCCATAATATCGAAACAAGAAAATTCGATATGTCAAATTGAAGCCTTTTTTAATTTAGTAAAAGTTGGCCTCTGCGAATATTATTTTTATTTAAATAAATTTTATGTATATCTCTATTTATTCACGTATATGAAAATTAATGGTATTGAAATTTGATATTGTGTGTGCATATTCAAGGATTAGGCTGATGAAATACTAGAGGTTTTAGCGAGAGTTCTGAATCCTGAAAGCATATTGTCCTGCAAAGTTACTTCGAGGACTGTCCAATTCTTTTTGAGCTCATCCACCCATTAGCGCATCTGCTACGTAGCAACAATCACTTGGTCTCAGTTTGCTTTGTAGAGTCATTAAATACTATCTACATATTATATTTAGAAATTTCAGTTTGCGATGTGCCAAAAAACTGATGCATATATTGAAAAAAACGAAGGCCTGTCTGTTTTCTTGTTTGTGACAGAAGAAGATTACATTTTGATGCACATAAAAGTGAATTTTTAAAAAGTAAGGGTGTTTTTTTACAATACATACTGCTCCGATGATCATCATTTAGGAATTAAATGAGATGAATGAGAGTCGATCTTCCTGAAAAATGGTGGGATTGGGGATGGAAATAGTGGCTCTGACCAGAGGTGGAATGAGATTCCGAGATGGTGACACGGAAACCATTAGGGTAATGATCTAACACAGTTTCTTATCTTCTCGCTTTGCTGACATGAAGTATATCTTAATTATTAAATTAGTGATTAATGCAAAGATGTTTTATTTTACCCCCGCTATTATTTATATTTTGATTTTTTTTGTTATGCCAAGATCAATAAAAAAATTACACTGCTGGAATGTATCAATGAATTTTGCTGAACTTCAATCAAGGAATGAAAGCAAAAGTAACATCCAATTGAAGTTTTGTCTATGCATCTGATATATTCTCATTTTTTTTTTCTATGGAAATGTTTCCTTTTCTCAGTAAAGAATTGGTTTAAATAAAGCAAACAAATTCGAGATGCTAACTAACTTTTTTGGATCTTATTCCCTTTGAATTGACCAATTATTTCTTTCTGAACTGTAGCATCACCCAAGCATTGATCTTTGCCGTGTTAATAGATATATTAAAGTATATATGCAAAAAATTATAGACTAAATGTTTTTAGCTTTAAGGAGTGTATTCAAAGTAGGAGATTTATTGACTTTGAATTACTTTTGTAGATTTTAAAAGTCTAGAAGTATTCAATTAAGATTTTTGTATACTCTATAGAAGTCTAGTGTTATTCAAAATAGACTTTCATGGAGTTTTAAAAGTCAAATAATATTCAACATTGACTTTTAAAAACTCTATAAAGTCTAGAGGTATTCAAATTTTCAATAGGCTTTTAATAACTTCATGAAATTCATTAACATACAAACATTAAAGCCTAAGGTACAACTATAAATTGTCAAAAATTATATTTGGTTCAACCCAAAGATTTGGATGTATTTTTAAAACTTCTAACTCATAAACAAACTATTTATTTTTATCTATATCGTTTCACATCACCTATCTTCTTATCTTCTCTCCTCTCATCTATCTCTATAACTCTCTCAAATTTTCGAAATGTATATCTATATATATTTTCATCTTTCCTTTTCATATTTTTCATTTTTGGCTGATTGTTCATTTAATAATTTTTTATTTTAATATCACATGAAATTTTGACTTCTAGAATTGATTTTATGATTTTTAATTTATGATTTAAACAAATTAATGTATTAAATAATGATAAAAGATGATCCAAAAAATGATGCTTAATTCTTAATAATTGAATAGCATCGTAATAACCATGATTTTTTAAATTCTTTTTAGCATTTTCAATTAATATGTAAACTATGATATTTTTATACAAAATTATATCCACACAATGATAAATAATATTCTTTCCACATGTATATTATCAATTCAAAAACAAGGTTACAGATTAATTAATTGATGTATTTTTAAAAATTTACAAACATGCATACAAACTCACATATATACACATGTAAGGATTAAATGATATAACTTTTAAATAAGTAAATTTATTTATTAATATAAATATGAAAAACTATTTCAAACTGAATATGTTATATATGTCAATTAATTATTGGTTCAAAGAAATTAATAAAAAATAATATGTTATAATTAAGTACAAATTTTATAAAATTCTATAAAAAAAAATCGCAAAAGTCTATAAAAATCTTACAAAAAATCTACATTAATCCACATAAATTTGTTTATAAATCTGTGATATTCTGTAAAAGTCAATAAAAATCTTTAAAATCCATAAAATTCTATCATTTGAAAAAGTTATTAAAAGTCACCAAAACTCTGAATTAAATATACCCCACTTAGATATCATATGACAAATTATGTGTTCTTGTAAAAGTCACCAACCTGGATTTGAGAACGAACCACTACAACAGAAACCCATCTTCTGTCTGCTTTAATTTACCCACATCATTGACAACCATTTGATTGTGTGAAACTTAATCTATTAAGAACTCACATGATAGTTAATTTAGCACTTAATATGAATAACAAGGAAAAGGAAAACATACTAACAGTTTGAACATTTTACCCACTGCAAGTTCTTCTATACACAAACAACACATTAAATAAAAAAAAAGTAACTCTAGATTATGGCGGAGAACTGGAGATAGCAAAAGAACGGAAGCATATATATTAGTAAAAGTTAACAAGGACATAAAAATCCAATACATACCCAGCCAAAACCAGAAACTAAATTCAAAAATCAAACTCCCACTGTCTACATTGTATACAGTTTGGTTTTTATCAGACTAAAAGCTCAAGATGACATGATAGCATAATTCTAATAATAAAACAACACTTGAAGAGAACAAACAAAATATTAGCATAAACAAAGTTCAAAAGAGACTCCAAATTCTTCAGCAGTAGATCCTTAACCATTCAGCATAAAAGCCAAAGCAAATTCTGCGTCTAACTTGATCATTCTGCTGAGGCACCTTTCTTTGGTTTCAGATCCTTCACCTTTGCAATCCTTCCACTTGTTTTTCCATAATGCTCCATATTTTTCTTTCCCTTATTTCCACCGGACTTCTCTAAACCTGTTAACCTATCTTCCTTTGACTTCCTAACCTCCACCTTCTCCGCTTTAGCCTTTTTCTTCGCCCGCATTTTCCCATTCAACTCATCCAAAACTCCTCTCTTCAAAGTTTCCCTCTTGTTCCTTTTATTCCCCATATTTTCTCGAATTGTTAAATCATCATCCTCAATAACATTTGTCTCTTAATTACCATCAGCATCACTTTCGTTCATCAAAATTCCTTCCTTCTTCTGTCCCGCAAATTCATCATTATCCTCACTCCCCACTGGCTCCTTCTCATTCCTATCATCTTTATCATCAGCCTTCTCCATAACATCGCCAACATCCATATATTGAAGCTCATGAATTCTCCCAGTCTTCTTCTTCTTCTTCCCACTATTACCATCCTTGATCCCAATCATTTCCTTAGACTCGGCGGCATTATCACTCAATTTCACTAGCCCGGCTCCCTTCTCACTTTTCGCACCATCTATTTTCAACTTGAGGTCTGGCAAAGCTTGATAAATCGGCAGCGCCACAGAGTCATAGAACTTCAGGTGCAGACTCCTCACACCATTCCACTTCTTTGGCACCTTCTCAATAGCCCCCACAATCGCATCAAACACATTATCCACAACTTCATCCTTTTCCATCGACACTTTTCCGACCTTCACCACACAACATGTCCCGGTCCTCATGTACAGTAACGCACTTCCCAAAACCCTCTCCACTTGAAACTTCAAATTTTTTTGCTCAAATCCACCCCCAAAGGCAGCTTCTTTTTCTTGAAAAAATCCTTACCTATCAACTTGGGCAGCAAGTGAACAATCCTTTTGTCCACCAAGAATAAGTCGTAGCTATAACAGATGTCACGCCCCGAGACTCGGGTTTGACACCGGCGTTGTTTAACAGTCACGCGATTGAAAACAACAAGCCTTCGTAGCACAGTTTAAACCGAAACCAGTCTATGATTCATATTTCAACCGAAATAAATATTGTCTTTACAATAATGGAATAAAAAAAAAACGACAGAGTTTATAATGCGGAAGCGTCAAAAATAACTTAAACTAAATTCTTCTAGCGTTCACCATCCCCAAAATTGTTCGGACTCCTCATCCTCGAGTTTTTCTTCAGACTTATCTGGGAAGGTTGTAAGGGGGGGGTGAGTATTTGGGAATACTCAGCAAGCGGGGGAATATCGAGCACAATAAAACAACATGCATAATTTTCAAAAAAAAACACATACTTGCATAACTTTTCCAAACACTGCGATTTATCTACCTTCTATGGTTTACTGACGTCAGTCCCTAATTTTTACTCCTCTAAGGGGGCGAGGCCGTATAGCGGTTATGTCCCCCACCGCGTAAGGGTACGTCATGGTTGGGATTCCCTCCCATATACGGTCGATTCCTCACAGTGTTTTTAAAATCGTATGACAACACAAAAATAGAAGAAAAATTGTACTCGACTATTTTTTTCTTTCAAAATTTTCGAAAATAATCCCACATGCATAACCGAAATTTTAAACATTAAAATAGCCCACTTACCTTAAATTTCTTGAAGAAAACTTGAAAAAAAACTACGGTGGCTGGACTGCGGCAGGGCTTCGCTGTGCTCGAAAAAAAAAACCTAAGGAACTAGAGGGGAGGGGATTCTCGAAAGCTTTGAGGGAGAAGTGGTGTGATTTTGAGTTAGGTGACCCTCCTATTTATAGGGGTTGGATGCTATCTCGATAGGTATCATCCGTGTATCAAATCTCCAACAAAATCGTGATCTAAATCTTGGTGATACGCGAAAATCTAATCTTTATCCAACCAAATTTTCGAAATTTGTATGATATATATACTCTTGAATTCGAAATTCTAGGGTTGGTGTTATCCCATGCTTGATTTTTATCCCGGTATCAAAAATTATCTCAAATCTTAGCTCTTTATCTGCTTAATATTAAATAATATACATGATATTATTATTCACTAAAATCTTGCAAAATCTCACATCCTAAAATTTAAATAAAAATCTGGTATCCAAAATATACTGTCATGATAAAACGATAACTTAAAAATCTTGGGTTTTACATCCCTCCCTCCTTATGAGAAGTTTCGTCCTCGAAACTTGGGTTGGCTTGGTCTATGAAGAGGTACGGGTACTGGTCCCTCATCCTTTCTTCTAGTTCCCACGTGGCTTCTCTTTCAGTGTGGTTAGACCATTGCACCTTGACGTAGGGAATGATTCGTCGCCTCAGTACTTGGTCCTTGGTGTCCACGATTCTAATGGGAACCTCTTCGTACTTCAGCTCTTCTCCCAAGTTACTTTCGACTATGAGCGGTTCTACTTCCAACACGTGGCTGGGATCCGAGATGTATTTCCGTAGCTGGGATACGTGGAAAACATTATGAATTCTAGACATGTTTGGCGGCAGCGCCAATCTGTATGCTAGTGTGCCCACTCTTTCCAAAATTTCAAAGGGTCCCACATAGCGATGGTTCAGCTTCCCAGCTTTACTGAATCGGACAACTCCTTTCATAGGTGAGACTTTTACGTAGGCCTTATCGCCAGCGTTGAATTCCACTGGTCTTCTTTTCAGATCTGCCCAGCTCTTTTGTCTGTCTTGAGCTGCCTTGAGTTTCTCTCGGACCACTGTAACCTTGTCTACTGTCATCCGTACGAGATCGGGTCCTACCACTGTCTTTTCTCCCACTTCATCCCAATATAAGGGTGACCGACATTTTCTTCCATACAGAGCTTCATATGGAGCCATCCCGATGCTGCTGTGATAGCTGTTATTATAAGCAAATTCGATCAATGGTAGATGAGTGCTCCAATTGCTACTGAATTCTAGGGCGCAGGCTCGCAGCATGTCTTCCAAGGTTTGTATTGTTCTCTCGGTTTGGCCATCGGTTTGAGGGTGATAGGCCGTACTGAGAGTAATTTTCGTTCCCATGGCCCCTTGGAAGCTTTTCCAAAAACGTGAGACAAACCTTGGGTCCCTATCAGATAGGATGCTCACTGGTACTCCGTGCAGTCGTACAATGTTGTCCATGTACAGTGTAGCTAACTTGTCCAGATTGTAGTTCATACGGATTGGTAGGAAGTGTGCAGATTTTGTAAGTCTATCTACAATTACCCATATTCCGTCCTGACCTTGCCTTGATTTTGGTAATCCTACCACAAAGTCCATGGAGATGTGCTCCCATTTCCACTCGGGTATCTCCAAAGGTTGCAATAATCCTCCAGGTCGCTGGTGTTCTGCTTTGACCTGCTGGCATACTTGACATCTGGAGACGAATTCCGCTACATCTCTTTTCATGCCATTCCACCAGAAACTAATCTTGAGGTCCCTGTACATTTTCGTACTGCCTGGGTGGACTGAGAATTTTGACTTGTGCGCCTCTGCCATTATTTCTTGGTGGAGGTTGTCACTGTCAGGCACACACAGTCGTCCCTTCATCCACAAGACTCCCTTGTCGTCAATCTGATGATCCTGAGACTTCCCTTCTCTGACTTGCTCCTTAAGTTTAGTCAGTACCGGGTCTCGATCCTGGTTTAACTTGACGGTCTCCTGTAGGCATGGCTGGGCAGAGAGGGACGCTAGAGTTATTTTGCCTGGGCCCTTTCGACTTAGCGCATCAGCCACCTTGTTTGCTTTACCCGGATGGTAACTTATGGTCAAGTCATAGTCCTTCAAGAGCTCGATCCATCGTCTTTGCCTCATATTAAGTTCTTTTTGGGTGAACAAGTACTTGAGGCTCTGATGGTCTGTGAAGATTTCACATTTAGCACCATAGAGGTAGTGCCTCCAAATCTTTAAGGCGAAGACAACCGCTGCTAGCTCCAGGTCATGAGTAGGATAATTCTGCTCGTGCGGTTTCAACTGTCTTGACGCATAGGCGATCACTCTTCCTTCTTGCATGAGTACGCACCCTAGGCCGTCCTTAGAGGCATCACTGTAAATAGTGAAATCTTTATTCTCTGCTGGCAAGATCATCACTGGTGTGGATGCGAGTTTCTCTTTCAGTGTCTGGAAACTTTTCTCGCAATCCTCACTCCAGGTGAATTTAGAATTTTTCTGTGTGAGCTTCGTCAGTGGCACGACTATCGAGGAGAACCCTTCGACGAATTTTCGGTAATACCCTGCCAATCCAAGGAAGCTTCTGATATCGGTGGCGTTCTTCGGTCTCGGCCACTCTGTAATCGCCTCTACTTTCCTTGGATCCACTGACACCCCTGTTCTCGAGATCACGTGTCCTAGAAATGACACACTTTCCAGCCAGAATTCACACTTGCTAAACTTAGCATAGAGCTTATTCTCTCTTAAGATTTGCAGAGCAAGGTGAAGGTGCTCTTTGTGGCTCGCCTCGTCAGGAGAATAGACGAGAATATCATCGATGAATACCACTATGAACTGATCTAGGAATGGCTTGAACACTCTGTTCATAAGGTCCATGAATGCTGCTGGTGCGTTGGTCAGACCAAAGGGCATCACTGTGAATTCATAGTGCCCGTATCTAGTTCGAAAGGCTGTCTTGGAAATGTCTTCAGCCCTGACCTTCAATTGGTGATATCCTGTCCTGAGATCCAGTTTTGAAAAGACGGCGGCTCCTTTAAGCTGATCGAACAGATCGTCTATCCGAGGTAGAGGGTACCTGTTCTTGATTGTGATCTTGTTCAATTCCCTGTAGTCGATGCATAATCTCATACTTCCGTCTTTCTTCCTTACGAAGAGTACTGGAGCTCCCCAGGGGGACACACTTGGTCGGATTTGCCTTTTATCTAGCAATTCTTGGAGCTGTTCTTTTAATTCCTTGAGTTCGGCTGGTGCCATCCTGTAAGGTGCTTTAGAGATTGGTGCTGCACCGGGAACCAGATTAATTTCGAACTCAACTTCGCGGTCCGGAACTGTCCCTGGGAGTTCTTCTGGAAAAACATCCGGGAACTCACATACTATTGGGATGTCTTCTATCCTCAGTTCAACTTCTCCTTGCACTTCGTTGATCATGGCTAGGTATATGTCTTCTCCGGATTTCATGGCCCTCCATGCTTGGGAAGCGGAAAGGAGTGATTTCCGTTCCTTGGATTTACCATGATACACGATCTCCTCCTGATTTGGGGTTCGGAGCTTAACTCTTTTCCCTTTACAGTCCACTATCGCATCGTTTCTGGCTAACCAGTCCATCCCTAAGATTACGTCGAAATCGACCATGATCAACTGTATTAAATCAGCGCTAAAAGTCTGATCACCAATTCTGATTTTTACAGTCTCTGTAAATCTCGTCCGTTTCCACGGCCCTGTTAGTAGGTGTGGCTATTCGGAAAGGTTCGGTTAGCTTATCGGGCCTACATCCTAACTTCTTAGCAAATCTCTTAGACATAAAGGAATGGGTAGCACCGCAGTCAAATAATGCATAGGCAGGTACTGATTGAATCTGAATGGTACCTGACACGACCTCAGTTGCGTCGTCAGCCTCTTCCTGAGTCATGGCAAAGATCCTAGCATTGGGTTTGTCCTCCTTTGGCTTACTAGGGCCTGCTCCCGTATTTGGCCCAGTCCCTTTGTTTGGCCCTGTTGGTCGGTTGGCGGCGGTAGGACATTCTGCAATTCGGTGTCCTGCTTTCCCACATCCAAAGCATACCCCGCTGGCCCTTCGGCATTCCCCGGTGTGCTTGAAGCCACATGTTGAGCATGGCTTGAGTCCTTGATAGTTAGTGGCGGTGGATTGCCCGGAAGGAGGTCCACCTTGATTGGACCTCTTGAACACTGGTCTCCCTTGAGAAGGCTGGCTGTTAAGGGGTCGCTTGTTCCTGTTTTCCCCTTCTCTTCGACGAATATCAGCCTCGGCTCGGATAGCTGCGCCCATAAGATCTGCAAAGTTGGCAGGCTGATAGACTGCTAAGGCTGACTGGATTCGACTGTTCAATCCTCTCTTAAACCGGTGTAGCTTCAAAACTTCGTCCGCCATGATTGCCGGAGCATACGACCCAAGAGCGTTAAACTGAGATGTGTATTCCACTACGAACATATCTGGAGCTTGAGTGAGATTTTCAAATTCACTCAACTTCTGCAATCTGACTTCCGCTGGGTAGTACTGTTTCAGAAATGTCTCTCGGAAGTTCTGCCATGTGACTGGTCCGGTAGCGATCATGGCTGGTGAGACTGCTTCCCACCACTTAGCTGCTTTGTCCTCTAAGAAAGGCACAACCACATCTACTTTGAGTGCCTCGGGAACTTCCAATAGTCGCAGTTGAGTCTCGACGTTCTTTAGCCAACTCTGGCCAACTTCAGGATCGGCATCCCCTTCGAAGGTCGGGCACCTGTTTCTGCGAAGGGACTCATAATGGAATTTGACTCCATTCGGCGGTGGTGGAGGAGGTGGTTGATTAGCGTTCGGGTTTACCAACCCTTGCAGTGTGGTCGCCACTATGGTGGCTATAGCCATCAGATCGGCTCGGCTTAGGCCGACTGCAGGTGGGGGTCCGTTCTCTTGTCGATTTTCCTGTCTATTTTCCTGCTCATTAACCTGCCTGTTCTCGCGATCGGTGTTAGCGTAACGTGGGTTGCGGTTCTGTCTTGGGGGTCTGCCGGCCATTTCCTACAATCGCAAGTTCTAAGAATTTGTACGAGTAGATTTTATGCAATAGATTGCGCAGAAGTAAATTGAAATCAATGGAACAAATAAATTATTTTATTGATTTCTCAAAATAGATGAACAAGACCAACCTAAATAAATAAACATGACCAATCTAAAAATAGATAAATGTACTGAACAAAAGAAATGTAGCAACAACGGAAACAAAAAAAATGGTCCACTAAACGTTCTAATCTGCTATCTCGCCATTTCCCACTGCCACATCAGGTGGGGCTTCTTCATCCTCGGATTCTGGCATCTCGGGGTCCAAGAACTCTGCAAGATGCATCTGGAGGTCTTGATTTTCTGACTCCAACTCCGTAATCTGCTCTTTGTGGGTCAGAATCTTTCCTATCGCAATATCCAACTCACTTCTCACGTGCGCGTAGTCTGCGTCCTTCTTCTGAATGATCACCTTTTCTCTTGCCTTCCTCTCCTCTCGTCTATCGCCTTGGTTACCTTTTGGTTACACTCCGATAGTTGCATGACCACGTCCCATGACTCGTCAATCCTCAGCTTATCTCTCTTTCGTGCTTCAGTTAACTCTGTAGTGCGCCTATCCATTTCCTCCCTTGCCTGCTTAGCTTGACCCAATGCTGTGACTAATGAGTCTCGAAGCTCGGAATTATGTTCGTTGACGAGCTGGAACATCTCAAAGACCTCGTCGATTCTTTTCTCTTTTACCTCCAGCTGGGTCGTCAGGTCCTCCACCTGTTGTCTCCTCTTGAAGTTGGTAGCCCTCATCCTTCTGATGGTCTTTTCATGGTTCCTGAGGGCCCATCCGTTAGAACTCCTAATATTCTGGGTGTGCGCGTAAGATTGGTGGCCATCCAACTGAATCGATTCGATGAGGGCGATCGGAGTCACTTTCTTACGAGCGGTGAGACGCGTACGAGACATTTCCTAGGAACAATAAAGAAAGGAAATGCTCAGAATATATACAAAATATAGGACAAAATAAATGTCAAGAATTTATAGAGCAGGGTATTGAAATTTATGTGAAATATTTTTTTTTTTTTTTTGAAATTTCCGAAAATTTCCGGAATAGGAGGAATCGGCGGGTTGACTCGATGGTTCGGCCGAGTTGACACGCCGGGTTGACTCGCCGGAGAACGGTCGGAGTAAGAGTGCATGTCGGCAACAGTGTAAGGGTCACGGAACCGGTGATAGAACGTCCAGACTCGGTCGGGAAGCTACCTAATTTCGCCGGAGAATCGCGCAACCTGCGTACTAAACTCGAATTTGGGCGTTTCCGATTGGTCGCTCCGATCCTAAAATTGGTTGGTGATAAACATTGCCCATGGATTGAGTATCCTA
Source organism: Primulina eburnea (assembly GCF_022965805.1). NCBI lineage: Eukaryota > Viridiplantae > Streptophyta > Magnoliopsida > Lamiales > Gesneriaceae > Primulina > Primulina eburnea. The sequence goes on along the minus strand of NC_133109.1, from coordinate 30,997,890 downwards.
TAGGTAAAATTAATTTAAAGTCGGAGTAGGAATGGTAGGGTAATTGGACGAAAATGTTTTTCGGCATTTAGGGTTTATGCCCAAATTCTTAGATCTGAAATTACGGCTCCACCCGAACACGAAATCGAAAATTAGTTGAGGGCTTTCGTTCGTTTCGTCGATACGATTCTATAACAGGTCTCCGATCGAAAACGCGTTACCGGAAAAGGCCGGAATCGGAGGAAAAGCTCGGCGGCGCACGTAAGGTGCTGTTTGGCCGAAATTCGAAAAATTTTCCGAAATTTTTTTTTTTTTTTTTTTTTTTGAAATTCGATTTTTCCACTCGGATTTTACAACCTGGCGGCTCTGATACCACTAAAATGTCACGCCCCGAGACTCGGGTTTGACACCGGCGTTGTTTAACAGTCACGCGATTGAAAACAACAAGCCTTCGTAGCACAGTTTAAACCGAAACCAGTCTATGATTCATAATTCAACCGAAATAAATATTGTCTTTACAATAATGGAATAAAAAAAAAACGACAGAGTTTATAATGCGGAAGCGTCAAAAATAACTTAAACTAAATTCTTCTAGCGTTCACCATCCCCAAAATTGTTCGGACTCCTCATCCTCGAGTTTTTCTTCAGACTTATCTGGGAAGGTTGTAAGGGGGGGGGTGAGTATTTGGGAATACTCAGCAAGCGGGGGAATATCGAGCACAATAAAACAACATGCATAATTTTCAAAAAAAAACACATACTTGCATAACTTTTCCAAACACTGCGATTTATCTACCTTCTATGGTTTACTGACGTCAGTCCCTAATTTTTACTCCTCTAAGGGGGCGAGGCCGTATAGCGGTTATGTCCCCCACCGCGTAAGGGTACGTCATGGTTGGGATTCCCTCCCATATACGGTCGATTCCTCACAGTGTTTTTAAAATCGTATGACAACACAAAAATAGAAGAAAAATTGTACTCGACTATTTTTTTCTTTCAAAATTTTCGAAAATAATCCCACATGCATAACCGAAATTTTAAACATTAAAATAGCCCACTTACCTTAAATTTCTTGAAGAAAACTTGAAAAAAAACTACGGTGGCTGGACTGCGGCAGGGTTTCGCTGTGCTCGAAAAAAAAAACCTAAGGAACTAGAGGGGAGGGGATTCTCGAAAGCTTTGAGGGAGAAGTGGTGTGATTTTGAGTTAGGTGACCCTCCTATTTATAGGGGTTGGATGCTATCTCGATAGGTATCATCCGTGTATCAAATCTCCAACAAAATCGTGATCTAAATCTTGGTGATACGCGAAAATCTAATCTTTATCCAACCAAATTTTCGAAATTTGTATGATATATATACTCTTGAATTCGAAATTCTAGGGTTGGTGTTATCCCATGCTTGATTTTTATCCCGGTATCAAAAATTATCTCAAATCTTAGCTCTTTTTCTGCTTAATATTAAATAATATACATGATATTATTATTCACTAAAATCTTGCAAAATCTCACATCCTAAAATTTAAATAAAAATCTGGTATCCAAAATATACTGTCATGATAAAACGATAACTTAAAAATCTTGGGTTTTACAACAGAGCTTCCTTTTTGCTTCAAAAGGCTTGTAATTTGTCTTCAGTTTGGAAATCTTAAGAACTTTCGAGATGGGAATGTTCTGTGATTTCACAAGTTTCTTAATGTCTTCAGAAATAGGAGTCGGTGATTGAGCCCTGTCGTCTATGATCAAGCAAATCTGCGATGAAAGGTCCAAGAGGGGGTGAGGAAGCGATATTCGAAACGGTTTGGTACGCGATTTTGACGGAATTTTCTTGAGGGTGAGGTTCAGGTAGACATAGTCGTGGTCATTGGAGAAAAGCTGCAGCTTGGAAGATTGCTTGGACTTATACTTCAAAAGAGCGCTAACAGCCCTCTCAATCGTTGATTTGTCGGCGGGTTGTTGAACGACGGAAGCCATTTGACAAATACTAAAATAATATTTAAATTGTTTAGAAGAAGAGAATATCATTCAATACTTCTTGAACGAAATTGGTGAAAACTTCACCTTCCCTTCTGCGCCGCTTATATAGACTGCTGCTTCCTTGCAAAGTTTAATGACGTCAAATATAATTGGAAGAGATATTAATTTTGAGCGTAAATTTTTACCAATATAAATTTCATATTTTCAAGATGTATTTATCTCGTCATTTTGGATACTTGAGATTTTGGAGGATATCGTGGGATTTCAATCGACAAGGATAAATTTTTTATGTGATTTCAATTTAGATTTTTTTTTATGATTGGAAGAGATATTAATTTTGAGAGTAAATTTTTTACCAATATAAATTTCATACTTTCAAGATGTATTTATCGCGTCATTTTGGGGACTTGAGATTTTGCAGGATCTCGTGGGATTTCAATCAAAAAAGATAAAAATTTAATGCGATTTCAATTTAGATTTTTTTTAAAAAAAAAAATTATCATATGATAGAGATTTTAATGGAAATATTACGTTTTTGCTCTGATTTATTTGTACATAGAGAAATAACAAAATATAAAGTTATCTTTTTTGATTGAAATCTGATTTATTTGTACATAGAGATTTTAATGGAAATAAATCTGATTTATTTGTACATAGAGAAATAACAAAATATAAAAAACTTATTTATAATTATACTTTCTAAAAAAATTAAATAAATAAATCTATTTATTCCCATATTAAATATAAATCGTTCTTGCTTATTCCCCGGAAAGAGCCGAGTCTCCCTCGGACTCGAGAAGAATAAGAAGGATAGGGGAAGCCAAGGTAGGCCAGATCGAAAACCAGCCTGGGTGAAGAAAGTGTTATTATATAAGCATCATTGAGTGTGCAACAACTAGAAAAACATATTAGAACAACACACACTTCGACAGACTTGGGCTCCTAGCTTAGCCCGAGCGGTGTAAGAAGACTATGATAATGGATCAAATACTCTTTCTGTGTCATTACATCATAACCATTGTCATAGCATCTCGAGATAGACATCTATTCTGGGCTCAGAGATATGGATCACAATGCATCAAACTCATTATTATGTCAGTCATCACACGTAAGGGTGATGTAACACGACTGAAAGTAGTATGGGTTGTCAGTAGTGACTGTGTCATGTGAGCAGCGCATGTGCAACTGTTTGATCACGAGGAGTAGTCGGATACTGAAAATAAAGTCATCATTACATTTACCTCTATAAATACTCAGATATGTTAAATCATTGAGTGTGTCTCATGTGAGACTGTCTCACGGATCTTAATATATGAGACGGGTCAACCCTACCCATATTCACAATAAAAAGTAATACTTTTAGCAGAAAAAGTAATACCTTTTCATGGATGACTCAAATAAAAGATCCGTCTCACAAATATAACCCGTGAGACCGTCTCAAACAAGTTTTTGCCTTAATCATTTAGGACATTCAGTTAACATTTTTTCAAAAGCATTCACTATATACTCTCTATATCACATTTTTCTTTGCGTGGATATTTGATTGAGTTGAGCGCTGGAGTGGTTACGTCGAAAAACTTTTCGGCGCCCCACTAAAGTGTTTTTTTTCCAGGTGTGCAGAACACTCAGCACAGGGTCTCTCTATCCGATTTTACTTGTAAGTAAATATATATAACAATTTTTTATTAACAATATCGTTGAAAAAATTAATTACTTAAATAATCAACAAAATAATATGAATAAATAACAGAATTTTTTTTACATGTAAATATATGTTATAACTCATTTTATGATATTTTATAAAATTTATGAAAGATCAAGAGATCATATTAAACAAGAAATAGAAAAAAAGAGAATAATGAAGTGATAAGATAAAATCTTCATTTAAATGACATTGTATTATTTGAATTACAAGCATTTAACAAATATATATTAATTTGTTAGTTTTATGGCCTAACATGTGTATCAAATTTACGAGTCTTCACTGGGAAAACAAATGAGACTTTTGATCTTTAATTTTTGTTATCATATTTCAATTAATGAATTTCACCAAACTCCTTTGAAGCTTTCAAATAATATGTGTTCTATATGCGTTGTTTACTAGTATATAAAATATATGAATCACGAAGTAAAATATAATGCCTAAATTCAATACTAATTCTAAACAAATCTGAATAAATTTAAATTCATTTATTTTTGATTAAAACTAAATAAGGTCCGAACCTGAATGCTCCATGTACATACATCACTAACCAATTATCAAATTTATAATCATTAGTAATTACAATCATCAACCTCGACAACGGTAGATTTGTACATGTAAATAACATAAGCCACCAACGTCGCCACAGCCACAAATAAATCTGATTTATTTGTACATAGAGATTTTAATAGAAATATTACGTTTTTGCTCTATGCTTGAGATTCTGCCAAATCTCAAGTCCCTAAAATGACGCGGTAAATATATCTTGAAAATAAGAAATTTATATTGGTAAAAAGTTTACGCTCAAAATTAATATCTCTTCCAATCATAAAAAAAAAAAATCTAAATTAAAATCACATAAAAATTTTATCTTTGTCGATTGAAATCCCAGGAGATCCTGCAAAATCTCAAATCTCCAAAATAACGAGGTAAATAAATCTTGAAAGGATGAAATTTATATTGATAAAATATTTACGCTCAAATATCTCTTCCAATTAATTTTTTTTTTCTTTAAACTTTGCAAGGGCAGTCTATAAGCGGCGCAGAAGAGACGGTGAAGTGTTCAACCAATTTCGTTGGAGAAGTATTGAATGATATTCTCTTCTTCTAAACAATTTAAATATTATTTTAATATTTGTCAAATGGCTTCCGTCGTTCAACAACCCGCCGACAAATCAACGATTGAGAGGGCTGTTAGCGCTCTTTTGAAGTATAAGTCCAAGCAATCTTCCAAGCTGCAGCTTTTCTCCAATGACCACGACTATGTCTACCTGAACCTCACCCTCAAGAAAATTCCGTCAAAATCGCGTACCAAACCGTTTCGAATATCGCTTCCTCACCCCCTCTTGGACCTTTCATCGCAGATTTGCTTGATCATAGACGACAGGGCTCAATCACCGACTCCTATTTCTGAAGACATTAAGAAACTTGTGAAATCACAGAACATTCCCATCTCGAAAGTTCTTAAGATTTCCAAACTGAAGACAAATTACAAGCCTTTTGAAGCAAAAAGGAAGCTCTGTGATAGCTACGACTTATTCTTGGTGGACAAAAGGATTGTTCACTTGCTGCCCAAGTTGATAGGTAAGGAATTTTTCAAGAAAAAGAAGCTGCCTTTGGGGGTGGATTTGAGCAAGAAAAATTTGAAGTTTCAAGTGGAGAGGGTTTTGGGAAGTGCGTTACTGTACATGAGGACCGGGACATGTTGTGTGGTGAAGGTCGGAAAAGTGTCGATGGAAAAGGATGAAGTTGTGGATAATGTGTTTGATGCGATTGTGGGGGCTATTGAGAAGGTGCCAAAGAAGTGGAATGGTGTGAGGAGTCTGCACCTGAAGTTCTATGACTCTGTGGCGCTGCCGATTTATCAAGCTTTGCCAGACCTCAAGTTGAAAATAGATGGTGCGAAAAGTGAGAAGGGAGCCGGGCTAGTGAAATTGAGTGATAATGCCGCCGAGTCTAAGGAAATGATTGGGATCAAGGATGGTAATAGTGGGAAGAAGAAGAAGAAGACTGGGAGAATTCATGAGCTTCAATATATGGATGTTGGCGATGTTATGGAGAGGGCTGATGATAAAGATGATAGGAATGAGAAGGAGCCAGTGGGGAGTGAGGATAATGATGAATTTGCGGGACAGAAGAAGGAAGGAATTTTGATGAACGAAAGTGATGCTGATGGTAATGAAGAGACAAATGTTATTGAGGATGATGATTTAACAATTCGAGAAAATATGGGGAATAAAAGGAACAAGAGGGAAACTTTGAAGAGAGGAGTTTTGGATGAGTTGAATGGGAAAATGCGGGCGAAGAAAAAGGCTAAAGCGGAGAAGGTGGAGGTTAGGAAGTCAAAGGAAGATAGGTTAACAGGTTTAGAGAAGTCCGGTGGAAATAAGGGAAAGAAAAATATGGAGCATTATGGAAAAACAAGTGGAAGGATTGCAAAGGTGAAGGATGTGAAACCAAAGAAAGGTGCCTCAGCAGAATGATCAAGTTAGACGCAGAATTTACTTTGGCTTTTATGCTGAATGGTTAAGGATCTACTGCTGAAGAATTTGGAGTCTCTTTTGAACTTTGTTTATGCTAATATTTTGTTTGTTCTCTTCAAGTGTTGTTTTATTATTAGAATTATGCTATCATGTCATCTTGAGCTTTTAGTCTGATAAAAACCAAACTTTATACAATGTAGACAGTGGGAGTTTGATTTTTGAATTTAGTTTCTGGTTTTGGCTGGGTATGTATTGGATTTTTATGTCCTTGTTAACTTTTACTAATATATATGCTTCCGTTCTTTTGCTATCTCCAGTTCTCCGCCATAATCTAGAGTTACTTTTTTTTATTTAATGTGTTGTTTGTGTATAGAAGAACTTGCAGTGGGTAAAATGTTCAAACTGCTAGTATGTTTTCCTTTTCCTTGTTATTCATATTAAGTGCTAAATTAACTATCATGTGAGTTCTTAATAGATTAAGTTTCACACAATCAAATGGTTGTCAATAATGTGGGTAAATTAAGGCAGACAGAAGAATGGGTTTCTGTTGTAGTGGTTCTCAAATCCAGATTGGAACCGGTGGCTATAGCTGTGGACTTGATTTTTGGTTTTTTAGAGAATTGATACAATTATACTCTGTGGAGAATGCTTGCAAGCGAGACGAAAGAGCTTCAGGCAGATAAAGTAGTCTCTCATAACTTGTTTGTAGCCCCTAGTAAAATGTTATTTCAGTCTTTCGGATCAAACCTAACGCACAACTCATATTCTAGAAAGGCCCTTCTTACTGGGTGTCTCTCTCCACAAAGGCGTTTCTTTCTATATGAAAAATAAGATAAGAGGGCAATAAATGAAATAGAATGAATTCTCTCTAAGAACATTTTGTAAAGGGGATGGATCTTGCTTGGTTGAGTAAGTTTCCTTTCTTATATTTAAAACACATTTCATTTATAGATTCCTCGTATCATCTTTAATGAATATGATCTTGCTGAGGATGAATATAATGTATTGGGACTTCAAACTTCTTTCTTGTGATGAAAACTCAAAACTTGATAAAATCGAAAAGGGACGAAATGCTGTGGTACAGCGATACTGTTACTGTATGTGTTCTTACCCTGATGGAGTATTCCTTGTTAAAAAAATTGTCTTTTTACTCGCTGAAGATAATTTCCTTCCATTTTTTTAAGTGTTGTATTGATCTTCAATTTCTCACTTTTGGATTCTGCTACTGCTTTTTCTTTGGAGTAGAACTTTTACTATTTCGTCTTCTCAAAACAATCTGATTTTCCCAAAGTAAAGCCAAGCTTACTTCATATTTTCCACCACAATCTCCCAAACTATACATTCTTTTAATTCTATATCCCTCAGTATAATCATTACTTTGTATTCAACTTTCATCTCTTTCCAAAATCATTCCACTCATAGTATTTCACATACGATTAAAATAACTAAATTAAAAATGATGCAACATCATTTCCCCAGCAAATTCTATAAGAACCGATATCTACAGCAAAATGTTATTTTATTCAAGAACCAAATTTTTGGGATAATACTCATTTTCGTTCTTATTGTTTACCGCTTCTCTCATTTCAATCCTTCTTCATTTTTTACGGCTTAATTAATCCTTCAAGTTTTCAAAATTTTTTCCGAATTGGTCCTTATCGTTATCTTGACGTTAATATTAATGTTGACTCACATCATGTGCCTCTCACATAATCATTTCTTTGTAAAGGCAGTCAGTCGATTATTCCTTATCATTTTATTCCCCACATGTACAACAAGTTTATATATATTCCCAGTGTCGCTGCTCTCACTTAGGAAACGCACACTTAAAATCATCAAAGTCCAAATAACGTTTTTTCACCTAGAAATCGAAAATTGAAGTTAGAATCTGACAATTTCTTGGAACAAAACATGAGCCGTTCCGTAATTTTGCATTAAAAAAGTCTGCCCGGAGACTGGTCAAGGGTGAGCTGGCAAGAGAGAGACTGTCCAGTGTCGTGGGCTCAAAGCTTAATCCAACGTGGATATCCTTATTCAGTCAGTCGATTTAATTATTATATGGAATTATGGGGAGAAAATCATGTGTAGTGTTTGGTTTGGTTATTTGATATCTCAGTTATTTTGAAAATTTGTGTTTTCGGTTCAACACTTTAAACTTTCTAAATAGTAAATTTGGATATTTCGATTTTCAACCAAAATTGATCTATTTGTCAAAAATGTCAATTGATTCGCAAATAAATGTGTTTAATTTTAAATTTTCACAAAAACTCATGTGAGAACGTGATCGTCTTACGGTCAATTATGTGAGACAGATCTTTAACCCGATTGATTAAAAATTATTATATTTTTTGATAAACGTATTACTTATCATTTCAAATATGGATCGGGATAATCCGTCTCACAAAAAATTATTTCTTATATTTTATTTAGTTTTCATTATAATCGGGTGGGGTTCATGGTTTTTGGGACGAAGCACTTGCTTCTAAATCACCGATATGTTGAGAGTTATTTCTTTAGGGGCAAGTAAATTTACTTAAAATTCCTTTTAAAAAAGTAGACCCCAAAAACCACTAAAATTTGTTTTTTGATCTAAAAATCGTACGCGCTTGAAAGTTGAAACTTCACTAGCCGACTTGTATTTTGTGACACCCAAATATATTGTTTTTCATAAATACAAACCAAATTCGTTGGTGAAATGATAGACAAGAGATTTTTTTTTATTTTTTTAATGGAACAAAATGGATAACTTTTCAAAAAATCATCGATACGTAAACAATTTGTTCCTCTTCATTGATATAGGGGTTGAGTCACATGGACTTTTAGTAACACAAGTCACTCCTGATTAATAATAACAAGAGTATGTCTCTTATGAAATGGTCTCACGAAATTTTATCTGTGAGATGGGTCAATCCTATCGATATTCACAATAAAAAGTAATAATTTTTCATGGATGACTCAAATAAGAGATCCATCTCACAAAATATGACCCGAGAGACCGTCTCACACAAATTTTTGCCTAATAATAAATAGTATTTCGTGATGATAGTATATTAAATTTGACATACAAATTAATTTTTTTTTGTATTTGATAATTTTTGTGTAAAAAATATATAATATTGTATATATTAGGACATAATACTTATAGGCTGCGTTTGGTTGGAAGGATAGGATAAACGAATGATTAGTACATAAATGATAAAGAAAATTATTGTGGTAGGATTGTAATATATGGTGTAAAATAATATTATGTTTGGTAAGATTTTTAAGTGTAGGATAATTTTGAATTTTTTGATGAAAATACAAAATTGCCCTTCCCTTTCGCGACGGCGACAGTGGCGGCCGGCGGAAATGGTCTGCCGGAAAAGGTCGGCGGGTGAGATGGCTGGAAACGATTGCCGGAAAATTATCGACGGATTCTGAAAAACCGTCGCTAATAGCGACGATTTTTTAAAAACCGTCGCTATTAAAGACGGTTTTTGAAAAACCGTCGTTAACCGGCTGTCGTCAGTGTTCTGCCGGCGGTCGGCAGTTCGTCGCCTGTCGGCCGGTGGTCGGCCGCGGGCGGCGACCCGTCGGTGGTCGGCCGGCGGCGGTCGTGGAGGCGGTGGTCGGTGGCGGGAAGTGGTGGTGAGTTTGAATTTAGGAGAAGGGTAAAATTGGAAAAATAGGAGTTATTAAGAGTGAGATAAATAATCCTAGGGGGTGAGGAGGTATTATTTTAACCTACCTAATATAACCTAATCATACCTAGGAGGGATAAGATGAGTTTATTTAAAAATGAATCAAACGCTTGATAGACATGGACAAAAATAAACAATCCTACTTAAACCCATCTACCAAACGCAGCGATAAAGTAATGATTACATAAAATTTATTAAAATTTTAGATAAATTAAAGATACATGTTTCAATATTTTTGAAAAGCCAATATAAAATAACATCTCCAATTCATTTTTTTTTTGGGAGACGCACACACCTTAGTTCAAATTCTATCTTCTCACACGTACAAGTACAATTAACACGACAAATAAAATTAAATGACTTTGACTAGAAAAGTGTTCGAAGAAAATAACCAAAGTGTACACACTACACACACATATATCTTGACTTGAAGAAATGAAAACAAAACAAAAACAAAAGAATTCGGTTATTTAAAATCTATACCATATGATAAAACCTACAAATAACAAAATATTTTATTATTGAAACTTTTGGGGGAAGATAAATCAAGTTTTATTAATTAATTAATTAATTATTAATTTATATATGTCTAGGTGTAAATTAATATTATGCGTATACATAATTTTTCTTCCAAAACTCGAAGTGCTTAATTTATATCTGCTTTTGAGATCGTCACATAAGGCCCCAACAAAAAAAATAATTGTAAATCAACTTATAAAATGATCAAAACTGAAAAAAGTGTAAATTAAGAGCAAAAAATAACATTTCTATTAAAATCTCTACCATATGATAAATTTTTTTTAAAAAAATCAAATTTGATTGAAATCCACGAGATCCTGTAAAATATCAAGTCTCCAAAATGACTCGATAAATACATATTGAAAGTATGAATTATATTGGTAAAAAATTTACAGCTCAAAATTAATCTCTCTTCCACTTATATGGTTTATTTCATCCTATCATATGGGTATTGTCCACATGATAGAATGGATGGCTAAGATTGGTCCATGAATATATAGGACCCAATTTTTTTTAAATTGTATGTGTGACAAGATCTTATCCGTTGAAATGAAGTGAAGGTAGTGCCTACATAGGTAGGATCTCATCTATCCAATTATATCTAATGTCATTAAACTGGTTTATTTCATTTTATCCATGCGGATAGGATGGATGACCAAGAATTGCTCATACATATATAGTACCATTTTTTTTTGAAATTATATATGTGACATTTGACAAGATCTTATCTGTTGTTAAAATGAAGTGAGAGTACTAAGCACGTAGGAAGGATCTCTGCCCATTAAACTTGACTTGCAAGGAAGCAGCAGTCTATAAGCGCGGAAGGGATGGTGAAGTTTTCAACCAATTTGGTTGAAGAAGTATTGAAGGATATTCTCTTCTTCTAAACAATTTAAATGTCATTCCTCGGTCATTCATAATCTGAAACTGGAAAGTCTTTTTGAATTTTGTTTCATGCTGATGCGTATTTTTTACGTGTAAGTAATCGCTGTTAGTAACTCCCTATTTTGAAATGGCAGCTTCGATTTTCTTTTTCCTGTTTCGGAGTGTACGTCAATGGGTTTTTCTTTGATCTCTAAATTAAGGTTAAAATATCTTGATCGCTTTGGATTGCGTTTCAAATGTTCGTGTTCCAGTTTTCTTGGTGGTTGATACTGATGAAATTTCTTATTTCGAGGAAAATTGTTCTGTTTTTGTTTGTCGATAGAAGAAACTCATAATCGAGGGTTGGTAAACTTTTATTGGGTTTTCTTTTGATTCTACAGATGTTTCATTATGGTGCTGAAATTCTATTTGTTTCGTTGATGCACTCGTATAATAAATTTTCTGTGTTCAGTTTGAATTTATGTTTTATGTCCGCTTGAATTCTATCCCATTTTTTTGTATTAACGGGATTAAATTTTTTATTCCGTTAGTACGTTTGCGATGTTTCTTGATTGGTCTACCTTGTATTGGCAGGGCAATCTAAGCAACTGTATTCATGAATAGCAAATCAAGAATCATGAGTTCACTGAAACAAATTGATCAGTTTAAGGACGATATGGTCAACTGGGATGAATGGTACTTCGTTGAATCAGAAGAAGCTGAGCCAGAAGGAGAAAAGGGAGAGGCAAAAAGGAGAGAAAGAGGAAGATGAAGAGATGAAAGAGGAGGAGGAGGAGGAGGAGGAAGTGGAGGAGATGGAAGAAGAAGAAGAAGAAGATATATTGATTGAAAGTGCACATAGTGAAACCAAAATGGGCTCCTCAAGCATGGATGGAAACCATCACAGTGTATGTTTCATCTTCCTTTTAACTTTTTAGTTTTGTATGTGATTGAATAATTCTTGTTCTCTTAAACGGATAATCTTCTATTTCTTGAATTTCAAATATGACTCTTATGGACTCCGGTCTTTCATGATTGAGTTGGCTCAAAAGTGGGATGTATCGAGAACATATCTATATGTTTTTTAAACGTTGACTAGTTTTGTATAATTGTAATTTTGGATTAACAATGCCCCTATTATTCGAATAGTTGCCAGGCAAATGATGACGAAGCTTTAGTTTCTCTATGGTTTTAAAGACGACCGTCATTTCCTTTTACCTTAAGTTTTTATACAATTATTGATCTTAGTATGAGGGTCAATCTCAAAAGTTATTCCTTAAATTACGAATTAGACTAGCAGTAGTTTTTGGTGGATCAGCAAACACTAGCTAATTTGACATATTTGTCAACTTGGATTGCAGTTTCGACGATTCCAGTCATCTCCATTCGTGAGGAAGAAAGAAAGCAAGGACATCCAAATTCTTGTAAAAGACCATGTTCTCCCTTTCCTTCCAGCAAAAAGCCTTGTCCGGTTCAGGGCTGTATCAATGGAGTGGGATCGATGGATTCAAAATCCCTTTTTAGCCCATCAGCAAAGTTACTCTTTCCAAGAATTATCCGGTTACTTTTATCAAGCAAACGAAGAAAACATTGAGTTTTTAACCATGGATCGTAGTGCATATGGAGTTCCTACACCTTCCCTCGGTTTCTTGCCTGAATCTGTGACCATTAAAAGCTCCTCTAACGGCTTGCTACTCTGCGTAGATCAAAATGGCGATAATACTTACTACATCTGCAATCCTGTAAACAAAGAGTGGAAAGAACTTCCTCGGCCTCACTATTATCACAAGCCTGAAACAGCAATTGTGCTTGCCTTTGAACCATCAGTACTCAACATGGATGCTAGTTATCAGTTGATCTGCCCAGTAACTTTTGTTGACCCGACAATGATTTGCTTTGAAGTATACTCGTCTAAAACAAGATCCTGGACGGAATCATCCACAATTTGTTTAGAGTTGGAGGCAGGTTTTTACTCTAGCAGACTACGGATTCTATATCAAAGGAACGGCTTATTGGGAAACATCCTCAAGGAAAGTGCTGGCTTTTAATCCAACAAATGCGATTCATGAGATTATCTCACTACCTAATTATTGTCCACACGGAGGAATCTTGACAGAGATGAATGAGGAGCTATGCTACATTGGGATTTCTAATATCTATGAGAATGACTACTTTGTTGAAGTCTATGGGGGTCTGTATTTGAACTTGAAGTACAAAATGAAACTGCCTCTTCAAATGGCATTGAACAGATACCGACTTCTCCCGTGTCTAAATGGAAATATCGTGATGATTCTTAATGGGTGTGCTATACACTCTTATAGCTTGAAGGATGAAAAACTTGAAGTGATAGGCTCGAAAGCTGGAAGCTCCGAGGCAAAGTATCTGCCTTACGTAAATAGTCTAGTTTCTGTGGGGTAGGACTTCTATTTTTCCTTCATCGATTTTGCTTTCGTTGTATTGTAGCAGGGATGAAAATTTGTCATTGTGTGGTGGCATGTACACTGTCTAGATAATTCTGTTCAGTGCTTGTGTGACTAGATTTTTTATATTTTTGTAATCTTCCAATCTCTGGGACTCGTTTCTTTTTAGAAAGTAGGAACTCTTGGTTTTTCTTTTTTTTTTTTTTGACTCGTTTCTTTTTCGAAAGTCGGAACTTTGGGTTTTTCCTTTTTAAAAAAAAAAACAAAATCTTATTCCTGGTATTAATGCACAGCACGATACATAAATGCAATCTAATATTAACGAGTGATATTTGATTTCTTAACTGGTATTAAAACCAAGTATAATAACACCAAACATTTGTTTGGCAATAATTAAGGTGAAGAAGAAATGACAAAAACAATCCCATGTTATTCTCTCGTTGCAACTTAAAAACATTTCACACTTACTGTGAGATTATTTTTATTTCGCCAATCATAAAGGAAAATTCAACGACTTCATTTTTCAAACACTGCCAAAACTAGTGAAAGAAAATCATCAAAATGCATCTTTTTAACTTGTGCAAGAATTAGTGGGCTGACGGAGAATGCTGACCACACTCCCCCCCGACTCCGACCACCAACCCATCCCCATCCTCCTCCTCCTCCTCCTCCACCACCCCACCATTCCCAGCTCTGCCTCCTCCACCGCCACCTCCGTTACCTCTGCCTCCCCTGCCACCACCCCCACCATTTCCGCCTCCTCCATTACCCTTGCCAGCCCCGGCCCCACCATTCCCACCTCCGCCTCCTCCCCCACCACCTCCGCTACCTCTGCCTCCCCACCCGCCACTCCCACTATTTCCCCCTCCAACACCAACTTTCTACTACCACCTGCGTGCCTTCTCTTATTCTTTCTTCGTTTTCCCGGAACACTCATAATTTAACCAGTTCCGGTTCAATAAGTTGAGATACCATTCACGCTAATAATTAATTAATTAATTAATCATCACATGCCTATTAGGTATTTGATTTTTTCCCTCTTCTTGAAGCAATTGAAAGTAAATCTTGTGGAGGAATTAATACATAGATAGCTCCACAACGACATCATCATAGTGTCCAGGCATGCTTTAGAGTTCCGAGATTCGGGTCCTGGTCTGATTCATGATCAACCGTTGCCGGAATTGGTAAGAACCGTCCAAAACCGGTTAGCTTGGAACCAATCTGATCCACTACCCGAACCGTAAGTGGATGAACCGGTTCCGAGCCAGTTCTGAGTATTATTTTATACTACGGTTGTTTTAATTTTTTTTAAAAAAAAAAATTTAAATAGTTCCGGTTCAACAAGTGAAAAACCGACCTGATCCATTCAATAATGGATTTGGAGGGCAGTTCCGATTTCGGTGTTTAATGGGGCCAGTTCCGATCCAATTCCAGGTCGAACTGTTCAGTTAAGCATGTCGACTAGTGTCCATTATCTACATAACACAACCATATATGCAGTAGTTTGTTATACTAAAATATATAAATATAAATTTAAAATTTATCAAGCAAAATTTAATTATGAAAATTTAAAATTACAGTGGATATATTATTTTTGGTGAGTTTTATCAAGAACCAAGGCAATGGTGCAATTTGTTTAGAATTTTTTTTTTTTTTTTTTTACCGGGACAAGGATATCCTTCTTTTATATTTACCAAAGCAGCAATGAATATTTGAGATTGGCTGACAAAAATTTAAGTGATTTAATAAAAATGGAACATACAATACATAATGTTGTCTGCCTCACTGGAAATTCTTAATTTGAAAGAGGACCCAAAAGAAACTTAAAATGGAGAGGAAAACAGAATGCTGACATCAATTATACAATATATCGATCGAGGTTAACTTCCTGCTCCATAATCATTTATTTTTCTTTTGTAAAGCTATGACCAGTGTGTTACTTTGGTCGTCTTCGGTAGGGATAAAATATGTCGTCGAGACTCTGCTTTATTTGGTTCCCTACTTTGCGAGCGTTCTGGACCACACCATTTGCAACAAGGTTCGCGTTCCGAGTAAATCTACACATATAAAGAACAGAACATGCTTGTATCGCAATTGAATTTTGATGTATGTTCAATTGCAAATGTTACTTCGTTTTTAGACTTGACTAGAAGGCATAAGAGATAAACGTGCGGGCCGGGCAATAAGAAAGCCAAAATGTAAGACCATGTACTCGGCCTAAATCTAGTATGCGTACTAGGATGCCAAAACGGGAAATTAAAAGACATACCTGTTCAAGAAATCATCCCCAGTTGAATGAGCTGGTTTATGAGATCGACGTTGTGGCGAACTATTACCATCTGTGGCAAATAACACCAAATTACTTCGGAATTTACTCGATGTGACAAATAGCACAAACCAATCAAAATTAACTTCAGAAAAGCCATTGATTTCAGCAGCACACTATCCCCTTTTTTCAAGTGCAATTCGAAAAGATGTAAACTTACATCTTAAAGCAGACACAAACATAAATATCCAATATTTCTCTATGCAAACCTTGAAATATATTTAGTTAGAAAGTTCATGAATCCACATAGAATTATAAGAGAATTTCTCTCCGTTCAACAGCACCCAGCTATTACCATTTTCGTCAGTAATGGGCAGAAAGCAAGCGAATATGTTATATGTACTAGCACAAAAAGGTTAATACTAATTTATAATTGGTATTTGAAACTGCAAAATTGCTACTATTCCTAGCATACAAGCTACATGGTTAATTTCTTCTTCGCAGTTTTGAGCAAATATTTACAGATGTCAGTTTATGATGGTTAGCAACACACCAAAAGATGCAAGTTCAGGGAAAAGCTAAGTTTCAATCAGTGTTGAATTCCCTGAACTTGAGAATAAGAATACAATTTCTTCTTGCCTCACTTTATTGGCAAAATTTGTTTCTATTTGTAGATAAACCTATATCACTTTCTAGCTTGTTCGTGTCAACGTATGACAACACCAGTTTCCCCATTTAATGCCAAGCTGGGATATTTACAGATGGAATTGGAACTCATATAAAAGTCACTGCACCTTAAATAAATTAGCAAAGAGGCTAATGCTCATACTCTAACTATTAAGGCCTATATATTGGGTGCAAAGTTCGTAAAAAAAACATTTCAGTAAAAGTAAGCATATAGAGGTCAATCACCTTCTTTAGCATGAGCATGAGTAGGAGCAGATGCAGTCTCAGCCGTATTAACTCTTCGATCAACTAAAACCTGGAAACAAGGCTAATTATGTCAGCAAGATTACTATCATATGCCATGGCCGAAGTAGTGAATCTAGTCATAATGAGTCAAAATATTACTATCATATACCCTCGCCAATCAATGCCATTCATTAACAGACATAATTAATGGATTAACCTTTCCTGTGGTTGGATGTTACATACATGTATATGATAGAGATTTCCACATAATGAATTTTATAATATCTAAATTATCGCTGAATTGCTCCAATTTGGTAATCCTAACAAACATGATAAGTGACTCCAAAAAAAACAACCGAAAAATGCCTTTCCACAAACCATTGCAAGTAAAAATATGAAACTTCCCAGCCTGGGAAATCTCAATCCACTAAAAGCCCAAATACAAAAATAAAAAAATTAAACATCGTTGAAAAATCATACACAGCTTGTATCTTTTTCGCTTCTAAGAATTTCCTGAACAATAAACAAATATGTCAACCTTTGGTTCTCAATCTCACATCAATCTACTTGAATTTTCTTCATTCCCACAAACACTATATTGAGTCCACACAACCAAAAACATATGAACTTTACACTTTATCGACCCAAGAGATCTTATCAAATTTCTCGACCATTTTATATCATCAACCTGCTCATCTATGAGTACCATAATTTGTTTCAGGTTGTTAACATCAATTTGTTACCGTTAAACAACAAGTTCCAAATGTCAATGCAACGAAAAACATAGTATAAAACAAATTATTGAATAAGTAATATGTTCCACACGACTCAGAAAATTTAATCAAACACCAAACTACACAAACAAATAGTTAAAATGATCTTGTCAATCCAAACCACAAATTCAAAAAGATACACATAAATTTAAGGACAAAGTGAGATGCTGACCTCAAGACCAACACAGACCGGTAATTCTGCTCGAATCCCCTGACCGCTGGAGGCTTGTTCTTTCTGGTCCACATAAAGAGAATAACCGACACAACCGTATCTAAAATCTGTGATGCTCCTACCCTCTTCGGAAGCTTCCATCTCAGATTGTCCAACCATATATCGGGGCACTGGTCATCAATACAAAATCACCATCATCTCGAAACATTGAGCTAAAGGGTGCTTTTCCCCTACTTATCTAAACATGCAATTGAAAGAACACGGAAAATAGATGAGACATCAGGTTCACAAGGTTAAAACATACAACTTGGCAAGCAGCAAAATGGGATGTGCTGTACAGTTGAAACGCATTTAGTAATTTACTGAATTTCATTTCTTATGACATATTATTTTCTGCCCATAAAGAATGCAGCCCAATTGCTGTAAACCATATGCCAAGTCAAACCGATGATTAAAGAAAATAAAAAAAATAAAAAATAAGTATAAACAAGCGAGTGAAAAGGGCAAAAAAGCAAGAAAATATGCTATGGAACACCAAAACCAAGGAAGGGCATTCAGTTGCCATGGTTGTTAAACGTTTAAACCTTAAGGCAAAATGTATGTCCATTGATTTCTCTCCTATCACAAAAACTATGGTATTCTACTGCTGCAGGATATTAAGAAACTCTAGCATAGTCCAACTCACAATCATGCATCTACAACCATTTTCTGTGAATACAAGATGTGCAAAAGATAAAACATTTGCCCATCCTCGGTCTGACACCTTTGGGAAAGTGGATCAGAATTACTAATTCAGCTTTATCAATCAAATTAAACATATAAAATATCAAGAGTACATGAACCTTATCTTTGATTAGCACCAAGGTCCTCCGAACTTTATATGTTGCAGTCATCAACTATGAAGAAAGTCTATCTCAAATTTATAACTATATTCCTTTCTAGATATAAAACACTAAAGGCGTGAAATATAAACAAGAATCACAAAAATCAGAAAATAAAGTTGTCGGAAGGAACAATGAAAGAACAACCACAAGACTAAATAAATAAGCACTAAAAATACAATATAGGCCCAGGGGGCAAAAAAATTTAGGGTGATTAACACAAACCCACAAACGCGTGCTAATCCGAAATCACAGAAACACCTGAAATCGAATGAAATAATAATTAGGGCTCACCATTTGGAAGAGAACGGGTGAGACCCACACACAGAGGGTTGCGAGAATCGGCTTTCAAACGGGACGAATAATAAAGGCAGCCCTTGCAAGACTTGGCCTTGTTCCCGTTACTGGTGTTTGCCCAATCAGTATTCTTTGATGGCGGCGAGTCGCTGCTTCCATTTTGATTTTGTTCAATCTGATTGCTAACTGCAACAGAAGAATCAATTGAGTCATCCATCGATGATGCTCCCAATCGCATCTCTTCTGTGCTCGTGATTGTCTTCTCTCCTCCTCCTCCGTTGATTCTCCCTTCCTCCACACCACCCTCCATTGTTCCGCTCTAGTTTTTTCGCTTGCAAGTTCCTTCTAGTCAAATTATTTATTTTCTTGGCCCAATTATAATATTCATTTTATAAATTGATTAAATTCATTTTATAAATTGATTAAATTGTTGTGAAAAAATAAAAATTTATGGTAAAAAGTAAAAATCTCCAAACTCTCAAAATTATCAAACTATACACTTTATAATATTTTTCTCTCAACTCAATTGTGATTTTCTTCACAAATGAGAGATCTATTTATAGAAAATTTTTACAAATAATCCAAAAATAAAATATATCATTACCTACATCATCACACGCTAATTTTCAATATTCAACACATAATTTTCAACATTCACATTTTCAACACAAATATTTTACACATTTTTAAATAATTTTTCAAAACTCCCTTTTGTGATGATGATCATAATGATTGTCTTCATTACGTGTTTTTATACTGTCTCGTTAAAAACCTTACTAGGAAAAACCCATTGGGATAAAAACCATAGTAAGAGAAAAAGAGTGCAGTCACGTAAACTCCCCCTCATGTTGACACAAACAATTCTTCACGAATTTCGTAGATTGCGCATCCCAATATTATATATTTGCTTTCTGAATATTGTCGTAGGAAGTGCCTTTGTGAAGAGATCTGATGAGTTTTCACTTGATTGAATGTGACGAACATCAATGCATTTATTCTTCTCAAGCTCCTTGGTGAATGCGAAGAACTTAGGATGAATATGTTTAGTTCTGTCGCTTTTTATGTATCCTTCTTTCATTTGAGCAACACATGCAGCATTATCTTCATATAGTATCACAGGCTTCTCGTCGAATGATAATCTGCATGAGATTTGGATATGTTGAGTCATTGATTTTAACCACACACATTCACGGCTTGCTTCATGTAGTGCAATAATCTCGGCATGATTTGATGAAGTTGTTACAAGTGTTTGTTTCTGTGAACGCCAAGAAATTGCAGTGCCTCCACGAGTAAATACATATCCAGTTTGGGAACGTGCCTTGTGTGGATCAGATAAGTATCCAGCATCGGCATAACCAATTATACTTGGATTAGCATCTTTTGAATACAAAAGTCCCAAGTCTGTCGTTCCTCGTAGATAACGGAATATATGTATAATTCCGTTCAAATGTCTCTTTGTTTGATATGTGCTAAATCTTGCAAATAAATTTACGGTAAAAGATATATCAGGCCTTGTACAATTTGTAAGATATATAAGGACACCGATAGCACTTAGATATGGTACTTCTGGCCCAAGAATATCTTCATCATCTTCACATGGACGGAATGGATCCTTTTCTATATTTAATGATCTAACAACCATTGGAGTACTTAAAGGATTTGATTTATCCATATTAAAATGTTTAAGGATCTTTTCTGTATAATTTGTCTGGTGAACAAATATTCCACATTATTTTTGTTCAATTTGTAAACCCAAACAATACTTGGTTTTTCCAAAATCCTTCATTTCAAATTCTTCCTTCAAGTATGACACAACTTCTTGAATTTTCTTATTCGTTCCAATGATGTTTAAATCATCAACATATACAGCAATAATTACGCATCCGGATGTTGTTTTCTTAATGCAAACACAAGGGCATATTGAATTATTTACATATCCTTTTTTCATCAAGTGATCACTTAGCCTATTATACCACATTCTGCCAGATTGCTTCAACCCATATAATTATCTTAGTAATTTCACAGAATAACATTCTCTGTGTTTTGAACTTTGTGCTTCAGGCATCTTAAATCATTGAGGGATTTTCATATATATATATATATATATATATATATATATATATATATATTATTACTATCAAGTGATCCATATAAGTAGGCTGTAACAACATCCATAAGACGCATTTCTAAATTTTCAGATACCGCCAAGCTAATCAAATACCGGAACGTAATTGCATCCATTACTGGAGAATACGTTTCTTCATAATCAATTTCAGGCCTTTGAGAAAAACTTTGTGCAACAAGTCGAGCTTTATATCTTACTATTTCATTTTTCTCATTTCGCTTTCGAATAAAGACCATTTGTATCCAACAGGTTTTACACCTTCAGGTGTAAGGACTATAGGTCCAAAAACATTACGTTTATTTAGCGAATCCAATTCGACCTGGATGACTTCTTTCCATTTTATCCAATCCTGTCGATTTTTACATTCACCAAAAGATTTTGGTTAATGATCTTCATTATCATTTATGCTGTCGATTGCCACATTATAAGAAAATATATCATCAATTTCTTCTTTATCTTTTCGGTTCCATATTTTTCCAGTATTAATGTAATTGATAGAGATTTGACGATTCTCGTCAGTTTGTGATTCTGACAGAACATTTTCATCATCGTGTGTTTCTTCAGGAACATCATTCTCTATTTTGTGATTATCATGTGTTTCTTCAGGAACATCATTTTCTCTTTTGTGATCATTATGTTTCTTCCCCTAACATTGGGAATATTTCCTCATTAAAATGACAATCAGCAAAACGTGTTGTGAATACGTCGCCTGTCTGAGGTTCAAGATATCGAATGATTGATGGACTATCATAACCGATATAAATTCCAATCTTTATTTGTGGTCCCATTTTCTTTCGTTGCGGTGGTGCAATAGGCACATACACCATACATCCAAAAATTCTCAGATGAGAAATGTCTGGTTCTTTACCAAATGCAAGCTGCAATGGGGAGTATTTATGATATGCACTTGGTCTGATGCGAATTAATGCAGCAGCATGTGAAATTGCATGTCCCCATATAGAAATAGGGAGCTTTGTTTTCATAATCATTGGTCTAGCAATCATTTGCAGACGTTTAATCAATGATTCAGCCAATCCATTTTGTGTATGTACATGAGCAACAGGATGCTCAACAATGATTCCCATAGACATACAATAATCATTGAAAGTCTGGGAAGTAAATTCTCCAGCATTATCAAGTCTAATTTTCTTGATTGTATTATCGGGAAATTGATTCCTCAATTTTATTATTTGAGCAAGTAATCTTGCAAATGCAACATTTCGAGTTGACAATAAACATACATGTGACCATCTGCTGGAGGCATCAATCAATACCATAAAGTATCTAAATGGTCTACATGGTGGATGAATTGATCCACAAATATCACCATGAATACGTTCAAGAAACATTGGTGATTCAGTTTGAATTTTGGCTTGTGATGGTCTTATAATAAGTTTTCCAAGAGAACATGATTTACATTGAAACTTATTATTCTGAAAGATCTTCTGGTCTTTCAGCGGATGACCATGTGTATTTTCTATAATTCTTCGCATCATTGTTGAACCAGGATGTCCTAATCGATCATGCCAATTGATCAATATTGAAGAATTATCAACTTCCATGTTTGATTCAATTGGACTTATGTATGTATAATGCAATCCAGTAGGGAGCATTGGTAGTTTTTCAACTACATATTTCTTTCCTGATTTGTATGTGGTAAGACACATATATTTCTCATTCCCTTCATTCATTGTTTGAGTATCATACCCATGGGAATATATATCATTAAAACTCAACAAAAAATTTTTTGCTTGTGGTGAATACAAAGCATCATTGATCAAAAATTTTGTACCATTAGGTAACAAAAATTGTGCTTTACCACAACCTTTATTCAAGTCTACAGGACCTGATATTGTATTCACCATTGTTTTTGTTGGTTTTAGTTCCAAGAAATATCTTTTATCTCGGAGGATAGTGTGAGTTGTACCACTATCAGGTATGCAAACTTCAGCTTTGTTCGTAGCATTTTCCATATTTGAACTTCAAAAAAATATATAATGAAAAAAATTATTAACAATACATATGCAATTAATTGAAAAATACAAAACATATCATAATTGTACAATAAAACATTATCATATGAATACATGAAAAATAAATTATTTTACACTTATACTATACCAATATATTGTTCATTTTCGGAGAAATCATTGAGAAAATCTGCATCATCAATATTTTTCATTTCTATCCCACCAACATATTGATCATTTCCAGAGAAATCATTAATAAAATCATCAGCATCAAAATGAGTTGAATCACTCAAACGGTCACTGCGTTCAATGAAGTTGGTCTCTTTTTCTTTCCCCTTTATCGATTCTTTATAGAGTTTGCAAAGGTGCTCGGGGACTCGACAAATGCGAGACCAATGTCATGGAGTGCCGCATCTGAAACATGAACTTTCAAATCTTTTTGAGTGATTCTCATTAACACTCATATTTTCATGATGCCTTTTTGGTGGATGGTTTGGGACGTTCTTTTGAGATGAGTTATAGAAATAACTATCTCTATTATTTTCAAAACCACGGCCGCGTCCACGACCACGACTGCTTCCATGTCCACGTCCACGACCACGACCTCGACCAAAACCTTGTCTTTGAATTTGATTTTGGTTCCCAGGTTTAAATTCATTTTTACTTACAACATTTACTTCTGGAAATGCTGTTGATCCAGTGGGTCGGGACTGATGATTTCTCATCAACAGCTCGTTGTTCTTTTCCGCCACAAGAAGACAGGCGATGAGTTTATAATATCTCGCAAATCCACGCACTCTATATTGTTGCTGTAGTGTTATATTTGATGCGTGAAACGTGGAAAATGTTTTTTCAAGCATTTCCATTTCTGTAACCTCATGTCCACAAAATTTTAACTGCGAGATTATTCTATACATCGCTGAATTGTAATCACTGACTTTTTTAAAGTCTTGGAATCTTAACATATTCCATTCATCACGGGCGGTCGGAAGTATAACTTCCCTTATATGTTCAAATCTCTCTTTTAATCCTTTCCACAGAGTCTTTTTCGATGAGATATTCACATTTTAAACCTTCATCAAGGTGTCGTCGTAAAAATATTATAGCTTTTGCTTTTTCTTGTGATGAAGATATACCATTTTCTTTAATGGTCTCGCTTAGACCCACTGACTCAAGATGCATTTCTACATCAAGAGTCCATGGCATATAGTTTTTCCGAGTAATATCGAGAGCGATGAATTCGAGCTTTGCCAAGTTTGCCATGGTGGTACTAAAAATTACGATGCATTTTATTAGTTAATGAATATTGCAATACAAAGTAATGAATAAACAGTAAGTACAAGTATTCGTAAAAATAAAGAAAACACTCGAAGAGTATATTCTCCGATAAATACAAGACTGGTGAGTATGATAACAAAAATAATTAAAAATAACCTCGTGAAAGCCATCTTCTTTTTTCTTCGAAAAATTTGATGAAGAATAATTTTTAGAGAAGAAGAGAAAGTTGGAGTGATTGAATGTATTTGTGAGATTGTATTTATAGAGCAAAAACTAGCCGTTTTGTTACTGTTTATTACCGTTGGTGTATAAAAAATAAATGTATGTATTTGTATAATTTTATGGTAATAATATGGTGTATATAATATTAGTCATGTTTAAATAATTATGTATATCATATCTCATTATTATAATGAGGTGTCATAAGTTATTTTGTTTAAAAACCTTATAGGCTTTTATACTTGTCGTATCCCTTATCGGGAGTGTGGAATGTCGTCTTAACATCCTCCCAGGATTTATAACAAGTTTTTGAAAAATTTATTTTTATTATTTCTAATAATAACATTATATTATATTTTAAATATATAAACAATAAATAAATAACAGTAAAATAAATATTATTATTTTGTTACCTTTTTTTTCTGTTCGGAGCTTGGAAAAATATAGAGGGCTTTTAGAGCTTCGTGCTGATAACTTGTTGTGAAAAAGTAAAAATTTATGGTAAAAAGTAAAAATCTCAAACTCTCAAAATTATCAAACTGCACACTTTATAATATTTTTCTCTCAACTAAATTGTGATTTTCTTCACAAATGAGAGATCTATTTATAGAAAATTTTTACAAATAATCCAAAAATAAAATACATCATTACCTACATCATCACACAATAATTTTCAATATTCAACACCTAATTTTACCTAATTTTCAACATTCAACATTCACATTTTCAACACAAATATTTTACACATTTTTAAATAATTTTTCAACATAAACAATATTTAAAATACCTAATATTATGTAACACGCAACGCGTGTGCCTCAGCCGCTAGTATTTATATATATATATGTGTGTGTGTGTGTGTACTAAAAAAGTGCACGTACGTTGCACGTGAGCAACTAAATTGTTGGAAATATAAGTACGAAATTTTTATAATATTTTAATGAATTAAAATATGGCTAATAACATTTATTAATTGAAACAAACCAAACCACAAAATCAAAAATCATGACCATAGACGGTATATGAATCGGAGAATTTATATTATCCACATGACACACTTTTGAATATACTTCTGGGTTGATTTTGATAACTCAACAACTCTTTGTCGTAGTTTGTTATAATATACATATAACAATTTTGGTATACTCAGCAAGTATATGATCGTCTTTAACATCTATTATGTTATTTAAAATCCTCATCTGAGATCTGACATGCTCGTAGTTTACTTCCCTATTAGGACGTTTTTTCGGTTTTCTACATTGTTTTTATCCAGTAATCTTATTTTTCAAATATTTATTTTATTGTTGAATGATTTTTCAGTTTTTGACAATCATCAACTATAACTCATAAGAATAAATGTTGTTTTTAGTCGTGATTGGTTTTTACTTGTGAGTAAAAGTGTGTATAACATATATATTATTCAACAACATAACCAATTAATGGTGTTGTAATTTCTTGAAACATCGTGATATTTGTAATATCATTTTTATATATTTAGTATCAATATTATCAACATATAGCTATAAGTTTAATAAATTTTTAACAATTATTTCTCAATCAGTGTGAGAAAAAAACTTGAAAATCTTTTCAAATGACTATATTTTAGAACTGTGTCATCGTTTAATTTGACGCAATTCAGGAAAGTCATTCCGTTCGTCATTTTTTAGAAGATTTGGAACAATGATTGCGTGCATCATATCATGGGGATGATATAATTTCAATCTCATAAACAAAACAAATTTTATTATATCGAGTTTACATTTTGTTTTATAATATCTTCATGTATGAAGAACCAATAAATTATATAATTCACAGAAATCATATATAACTCTCTTCGTAGAACATAAGAGCCAAATTATGTGGCTTTGATTGGTGTACTCTTATACATATTTTCATATAAACAACAAGAGACAAATAATAGAATATCAGAAAAATCAATTACCGCCAACAATACTAAACAAAATGAATTTAAAAAATTCATGACACAAACAACCTCCATAAAAAAAAATGATAACTCAAAGTTAAAAAATAAATTAGTTATTACAATAACAAAGAAATTGAAGTATATAAGAGCAACAAAAAGTATAAACCACTCTCAAATTAAATACTAACTCATATTATTCAAAAATTTTATAAATTTTTCAATATTTTTTTCAAATAAAGAGAATGCGCCTTATTAACGTCAGCGTCATGGTTTCATAAATATTTTACTTTTTCAAAAAACACACAAAAGAAAAAATAGTGTCTCAAAATCATCATGAAAAATCATTTAATAAAACCTTAAGAAATAAAAATATAATACGAAGTCACACAATTTTCCTTAAAATCAAATAAAAATATTAGACCATTGACAAAATATATCTGACGACAAAACAAACGTTAACTTGTGATACAATTAAAATTTAGAATCATGCATAATCATTTAATTAGAACAAAATCGTATGCCAAAAATCTACTTGATATGATCTCTTTTGACAATTTATCAATGTTTGTCGTCCACCAGAGGACTCATAGATCCACTACTTTTTTTAGTCCACCAATTAATTTCACAATAAATAATATAATCAAGCACATAAAAACTCAAATTCAAATACTTTCAATCAATTTAAATAAAAAAAAATTGAATAGAGAATATAATAATGTTGTAAAAAATTTGAATACTAATTTATAGACAGAAGTCTGGAAATACATTTGTCTCAATAAATAAAAAAATATTATCTCTTTATATTCTGATATATAAGCTAAAAAACAAGAAACATTTCATCATTTTTAATATTTTCTAAGTCGCTTCAAACTAAGTAATCTAAGAAAACTGAAAACATGCATTATTTGTTTAAGAATTAACAAAATATCTCAAGGGAAAAAAAATAAAAATAATCATTTTTGTGGGATATATGGTTTTGTTTTATATTTTCTTTCGGCGAACAAACAAATTACATAAGGAATCCAAACACAACATGATCAATACAAACGACATATAACACCAACAACATGTAATGCTATGTTAAAAAACTCATCTCATTGCAAGAACACAAAATGATCAAATGAAACATATTATTTAGTAATATTTATTTAGCAGCATATATACAAAATTGACTAAATAGCTTAAAAACAGTGTTTGGAATAACTTACATACAAACATTTCTCTCAATAATGTATCTCTATTGATACATAAAGAGTTTGAAAATATCTTTATTCTAAATGAGAGAAAGAAGTTTTATATAACCTTAATATTTATTAATAATTTTTTTTTATTCAATCCGACTCATCTCCCTTCATCTGCCCATTATTACCTATCATCAATATGGTAGATATTTTTCATGAATTTGATGGAAATGTATAAATTTAGTAATTAAAATTAAATTTAAAAGTAAATTAAAACAATAATTAGTTTGATTGGGTTAAGTACACTATTAATGATCTTATTAAACTAACATAAAAAATGGCTTAAATAACATCATGAACATGACAAATTGTAAAACAAAAAATAGTAAAATGGTAAGGTTACAAATAAAAATCATATATTTAATAGATAATATTTATTTAACATCATATATAGAAAACTGACTAAATAACTTAAATGTTTATATTGAAATCACCTACATACAAATATTTTCTCTCAATCACATATATTTGTTGATACATAAGTAGTCTTAAAATATCTCTATTGTAAATGAGAAGAAGATGTTTTATATGAACTTAATATTTTTTAATTATTTAATATTTTTCAATGTCATTCATCTCCATTTGTCTTACTATTATAATTACTTTAATGTTCGTAATATTAATAATTTTTTTAATGTATAACATTATGATAGTGATTTTCTATTAATTTGATGTCACTGTATAAATTAAAGTAATTAAATTTAAATTTAAAAATAAAAGTAAAATTAAAATAATAAATAGCTTGATTGAGTTAAGTTCTCTATTAATAATCCTATTAAACTAACGTAGAAAATAACTTAAAGAACATCATGTACATTATACAAATTATAAAACAGAAAAGGGTAAAATAGTAAGTTTACAAAGTAAAATCAAAATAATAATTAATTTGATTGAGTTAAGTACACTATTAATTATAATATTAAACTAATATAAAAAATGACAATAAACAAAACGGTAAAATAATAACTTTACAAATAAAATTCACATATTTATAATAATAAAATAAAATAAAATAGATGTTAGTAATATTAGCAATTTTTTTAAATGTATAACATTATGATAGATTTATAAGTAAAATCAAAATAATAATTAATTTGATTGAGTTAAGTACACTATTAATTATCATATTAAAATAACATGAAAAATGACTTAAAGAATCCCATGAACATGACAAAATATAAAACAAATGAAAAGGTAAAAAAGAAAACTCACAAATAAAAATTAAGTACACTATTAATTAACATATTAAACTAACATAGAAAATTACTCAGAGAACCAAATGAACATGATAAATTATAAAATAAATAAAATGGTAAAAAAGCAATCGGTGAATGGATAAAGTTAGGGCAGGATTGTTGAACCTGCTGCTGGTATCTGATTTTGAACTTTTGAATCAAGTTTCATCAATTGATTGAATGCCAATATTTGTTACATATGAGAACTCTATCTGCTATAAGATTTGCATTACATGTATATCAATCATGTTATTTTCTTCTATTCCAATTCAGAAAATTATGCAACGATCTGATGAGAAAACACGCTTGGGTGAATGTAATCACATATACGAATCTCTTATTTTCTACACAAACACGTTTTTTTGGTCAAATTCAACACGCGCAATGTACTTGTGTTCAGGCATGAGTGAATCCCACGGCTCAAAATGAACGAGGCCCTTGTTATAGAAAATTTGTTAACAAGTAAAAATATTATTATTAATATAATAAGGCATAGTTTGGTACATGGGATAAGGGAGAGATTGATAAATAATCTTCCTTATCCCATGTTTGGTACATTTTTAAAAAGCCCATGATAATATCATGAGCCCTTGATAAATACTTTTTTAGAATGATATAGTGTCCTTTCTATTAGGTGCGATAATTTTAATCTAATGATAAAAAACACTACAAATGACTTAATTACTCTCAATTTATAAATGATTTTTTTTATAAATCTATGCTAGTAGGTAGAAATTAAAATCAAATAAATATTTTTATTTATTTTTATATATTATGTAATATGATAATTATATAAATGAATTCGAGATAATTATATAAATAATTTTTATAAATCTCAATAAAATTATTAGTATCACTCGATTAACCTCAAAAATTGATATTTGACTTGATTCACAAAATCAAAGGCTCAATTATCATATTATATAATATATAAAATTAGATAAAAATAAATAAATCATGCAAGCACTATCGGCGCATGAACAGATAAAAAATATGAACTCAAGTAACAACTTTGAAATTATAAAATTTATTATGATAAGGTTAATTTTTTCATTACAATCTAATATATAAATTTAATCATTCTTATTAAAATCATACCAAACATTAAATATAATATCATACATCTTATTTATCCTTAACTTATCCTTATATTACATATCACATATTTATCCTATCATGTGTACCAAACTATGCCTAATATTAATTTAAAATCATTAATTTAACTTAATAGAAATAAATTATGGTAAAGTTTGTCAATTATTTGTCATTGAATTATTTTTTGCTTTTTTAATTTAAATAGTAATACAATTTGGGTCTTGCTTTTGCAAGCCCAAGATCCCAAGAATTTTTGTTTAGAAAAATTATAAGAAACAAGAAAAAAGAAAAGAAAATATAATACAATACAGTGTCATTTGATAGTATAGGAATTAACATAGCACATCATCATTGTGTGCTGTTATCCTCTCCACCGCAGAGGATTCCAAGGGCATCTTCTAAACGGATCAAGATCCTCTACTGTGGGTGCTGTGGACAAAATGTCCATAGCACTATTAAAAAAAAAAACTTATTTTTTAAAAAAATTGGTATTTTTATATTTGAATCATTTCAAAATCAAAATTATACGTTTTTTAATTAAAATATATGATTAATAATCTAATTTAAAAGTACAATTTTGTCTATGGTTACAAATATATATTGTGGGGATAAAATGACGTCTCTCTTATGATTTTTTCTTTTATAATTTTTTCAATTTTTTTTAAAAAATATTAATAATTTTTTTTTTACAAATATGTGATTACGAACGAACAAGAAAAACCGACGTTACATTCAATTTTTTTTTATATTATAGATTCCGAACAAACAAGAAAAAACGACTGTACATTCAATTTTTTTAATATTATAGTTCTTTTTAAAAAAAATAAATTTTCTCCTTTTTTTATCTTGTTAATTTTTTATTTAGAAGTTAAAATTTTATTAATCACATATTTATAGCAAAAATAATAATCTTGTTGGCTTTTTTATATTCTAATTCTTTTGAAAAACTATTTTCTCTTTTTTTGTATTGATAATTTTTCTCGTTCCTTTTCAAAGTTTTAAATACAAATTTTTTTTTTCCTTTCTTAGAGATTTAAGAAATAATCCAATTTTCAAAACAAAGTGTTAAAAAAATTAAAAAAACACTAAGCGTTCGAACAATAAAAAATTACACAAGATAATTTTTTTTTATATCGTGTCAATTTTTTGGTATTATTTTTAATTGTTTGATAGGTTCAACATTTTAAAATTTTTTGTACATTTTTTTAATTGGATTATTTCTTATATCCCTAAATATATATATATATATTCTGTATTTAGACGTTAATTTTATTTTTGTTGCAAATATGTGATTAAAAAATATTTAATTTCCAAATAAAAAATTAATAAGATAAAAAAAAGAGAAAATAGTTTTTTTAAAAAGAACTATAATATAAAAAAAAGTGAATGTACCGTCGTTTTTTCTTGTTCGTTCGTAATCACATATTTGTAACAAAAAAAATTTAATTTTTATTAATATTTTTTAAAAAAAGAGTTGAAAAAATTATAAAAGAAAAAAATCATAAGAAAGACGTCATTTTACCCCCACAATATATATTTGTAATCAAAGACAAAATTGTAATTTTAAATTAAATTATTAATCATATATTTTAATATAAAAATATCAATTTTTTTAAAAAAATAAGTTTTTTTTTAATAGTGATATGGACATTTTGTCCACAGCACCCTCTACTGTGGGGGAAACCCACAGTAGAGGATCTTGATCCATCAAACGTGTTGTCAATATCGGTTGTTCAAATATTTTGGACGTGGTTTAATAATTATTTAAATCGTATTCCTAGGCAGAGCAAACAAGTAGGAAAAGCGATCAGGTATTTGATATGATAGATTTTCAAATCTATTTGATTTTCTTAATCAATATTTTTTTCTTCTTCTAAAATTCAAATACTTTCGTCCAAATATATTATTATTATTATTATTATTATTATTATTATGAGTAAGTCTCATGTGAGACGGGTCAATCCTATCCATATTCACAATAAAAAGTAGTACTCTTAGCTTAAAAAGTAATACTTTTTCATGGATGACTCAAATAGAGATCCGTCTCACAAAATACGACCCGTGAGACCGTCTCATACAAGTTTTTGTCTATTATTATTATTATTATTATACAAGCGAATTAAATTGGCCTCCGTGTCTTATTTATTTGTATAGGTATCGATTATAAATCATTATCGATGTGTAAATTTCTTGGTCTACGTTCAAAAAAAGTAGAGAGTAGAATATACGTTATTTAATTAATATAAAAAAAGTCTTTGAGATATTATTATATGGTTGGGTCAAATAAATCAATTGAAAGTTAAAAAATTTATGTGTAATGCGAGGAAATAAAAAAATGAAATAATAAAACGAAGTCCGTGTCTTAGCCAGTATATTCTACACGGTGGCTTTCCTAGGGGATAAAATTTTATAAAATAAGTATCTTATAATATGATTTTACGAAAAAAAATATTAGAGCAATCAATTTGATTAATATTTAAAATAAAAAATAATATTTTTTTATGAGATCAAACTGAAGATATGTCATATAAGAATTTTTATGAATTTTATATGGGGCTAAATTTTCACAATGATTTAACCAAAAAATTTGTTTTTTTTTAAAAAAATAACGATAATAATAACAAATTAAAAATTGCAATAGATAAAAAAATAGCGAGCGGTTATGGACTTAAGTTTTCAAATTCTAAAAAATCTTATTATTATTGACACGTACAATCTTTAATAGACTAATAGTTTCGAAAAAGTCCTCACATTAATTTATCTTTCGGCTTTCATACGGCACGTTATTCCAAGTCTCGGTCTACAAAGGCTAATAAATTGTTTAAATTTAATTAATTTTGTTACGTTGTCAAGTGAGCACGAAAAGTGTGTAGCATAACAAATCTATAAGTTTAATTACGAGTATATTTTATTTACATATATTAATTATTTGATCATCTTTTCTTACATATAAGTCATGACATAAAATTCATATGTAAGATAATTTAATAGTGGTATCTAATATAATAATAGGGAGTTACAATTTGGAGCTCTTTGTTCAACTCAAACTTTTCACATTGTAGAAATTGAATAATATAATTTTATGATTTTGTCACTGATCATATGAGGTAATGATTGGAATGAACAAAAATAATATTTCTAAATTTTGGGATTTTATTTTGTGAATTTATTAGGTGTTTCAAAGTTTTTTTTTGGCAAAGAAAAAATTTATACTGTTTTCATTTTTATTTTAAAATAATTTTTATTTTGTACATGATTATGCAACCAAAAGTAAAATAACTATTGATATTAGATGATTTAGATTGAATATAACTTTTTTTTAATTTCACAAAATTCTTTTCTATATTTTTTTACACGTACTTATTTTTACTAGTATCTTAATTATGATACATTTTTTCATCATTCATACTTTATCTTAATTATATATAATATAACAAATGTGCCCACATTTGTGTCAATCACAACTGAACGTATAATTCTGACACGGTTTATTACGTTCAATAAACGAGTATCATCTCATTGATAGACACATATATGTGAATATTTGATGGACAACATATCAAAATTGTGTGTATAGTTGATGTACAACATATCTCAACTGATATAAATACAATTTTGATATTTTGTTTATCAACCGTTCCCGCCACTGATGTTTCACTTACTTAATGGATGCACAATTTTGACATGGCTCATCATATCTAATAAGTGAGTGTGACCTAAATGATAGACACAAAAATAAACACGATTAATAAAGATCATGCCAAAATTATAGTCTAAATAAGTAACGCATACAGAAGGGAAAATGTGATGCTGCCGGAACGCTATTTCCTCGTGTATAGAATGTATTATATTAAATTTGTTAGAAATCCATTAAAAATATTAATTAATAACGAGCTAAATATAGGGCAACTTGTGTATCAGTACCCATTTTTTATAAACTTTGGTTTTGGTACCCAAATTCCTAAAATACCCTTCCTATCCCTTTTTAAATAATTGAGTTTTCTTTTAAAATAACGGCCCATCATGCTTCCGTAAAATAAATTAAATCTTATACCTCTTTGACCGGAGTGCCACCGGGTTATATCCACCGTATTTTACAGACTGCTCCTCACAGTCTAACCACGCGATCGCAACCTATGGTTACTGACGTAGATTCCTTCAGCAGCACTTGGCACAACCTTAATTCGTTTCCTACCTTAAGGTGTACAGTATAAGATGAAATTTTGAAAATAATACATGAGAGGGGCTAGAGCAAAAGATCTCTTTTATTCAAACACAAACATTTATATATTATATAGTAACCTCCTGTAGAGGAGGAGAAACTTGTTTAGCTACTTATCGTAGCTGAACTCTTCACACACATAAAACTTGAAAGAAAATATTACAACCTTGTATGAAAGAAATGGAGAAAATATTTGATGATCTTCACTTCCTTCTTCCTGCCTTATTTATAGAAGGCTTTTTCGGATTTGAAACGCGGATTTCAAATCTTCATTAGCCTTTACAGCTTGCTTGGGGACCATGTAGTGGTTGAAGGGTCCCTGTCTAGATTATTAATCTGGACATCAACTTCTCATCCTCTTTTATCTCTTTTAGGTACCATTGACGATGAGTTTCCAGGATATCGGCAGTAATTTCGTCTTTTTTATACTCTTTAAAATGATTTACTAACCATTTAAGAGCTTCTGCCTCTTTCCTCTTGTATGTTAACCTTCTTTTCAAAACTTTCAAATATACTCGATACATTTTTAAGTTTTGATTCTCGTATGGTAACTGGTTTTCATTCTGTCCTTATTTATGGATGAATTTTCCGGGCCCAGTTAATTTTTTATTCATTGGATTCCTTTTAGATTGGTATCCAATGCTTGCTGAGTCATCCACCATTTGTTATTGGTGGTCCATTTGTCTTTTACCACTAATTAGTGGTTGTCTTGATTCTATCACTCACATGATAGTGGTCCTGCTTTTTGTAATGGAGGGTCACATGTCCCTTTTAAGTTTGTCGAGGAATCTTTGGTTTTTTGTATCCTCGAGGAAAATGTGCATGTGGTCCTTCTCTACTTGTCCTTGCTTCGGTAAAATGTTTCCGATCAGATCTCGGTTTGAAACCTTTACCGAATTCTGGTTCTTTCTGAATTTGGCATTCAGGACAGATGTTCTCCGACCATCTTCCTATGTGTGCCATATTGCAGAACTTTCGGCGAGTCTCTTTGCTTGCCGGTAGCTTGCTGTTCCACAAAAGATTTCTTTTCTTCTCAAATAGATCTTCTGCAAAACTTGTTGTTTTTCCTGTCATGGTATTTAACAGGAATGATCCGTTCACTGAATGATTGTAGAATTTGAACGGAAACTTAACTTTGTCCATCTCAGTGAGACAGACCCAAATACCCCAAGCTCTTCTGGTAGAAATATCATCTTCGTTAATTGAAGACACCAGGGGTGTTTCTTCTGTCGGAGGGTCCTTGATGAATTTCTGGACGTTTAAATCTGGCCTCCTTAGCTTGATGAAATGAAAGGCTTCATGTGTGCCTTTCCCTGCTGGTTCTGGTGCTGCACTGAAAAAATACAACTCCAGAATATCTCCTCTGGACAAATAATCATTATTTGCCCAAGTTTCGTGAACAGCTTCCTGGATCCATTTTGGTAAACCTGAAATCTCCGGAAAGCTGGGTGACGTAGTATAAACTGAGGCAAGAGCCCCAAATTCATACCAAGCTTTAACCTCCTTGGGATATGAATTAGGTTTCATCCATACCCTTGGATATTTTCCTGAAACATCAACCCTATTTGTAGCTGGGTTAATGCCAATACGTGTTTTTAATTTCTCCCATTTCTGCTGATAATCCTGAATTGGAGAAATTACACCTTCATTAGTACCAACCTTAGCTTTGCCTTTGTCAATACGAGGCCTAAGGTTGATCTCTCCCTCTTCAGTCCCCGAGGTGAAGGGTTGACTTGAGGACTCAAGATAAGGATCAGGAGTCTCAATTTTTGTTTCAGCCGACTCATCTCGTGATGATCCCGACTTAACACTTGTGCAAGGGGTATTTGAATCCCCTGCTACAGGTATAGAGCCCTGTACTCGAAAACTCTCCATTTGAGAAACCAGTGGTCTCTCAATGCCCTGGAGGATAGGCCTTTGCATTACAGACCATAACTGAGTATATGCCTGTAAACATCCTGTAATTCGATCAGAGACAATTCTCTTATCAGCTTGTTGTAGCCTTCCCGCAACTTCTGCGTTAACAGCTAACTTGTTGAACTCGGTTTGAAGCATTTCAAGGTGTTCCCTTAAATGCCTCTGCATCTTGATAATAGCATCAATGTCAATGCTGTCCATCTCTTGTTAAAAAATCTGCAAGAATATTTTCATGAGATTTTATTATCATAATATCAAAAATATAATTTTGACACAAAGCTTGCCATCGTAATAATCTAGCCTTCTCCGGTTTAGACTCAATTTTATTCCTTAAAAAGGCTTTAACTTGAGTGTTATCAACTTTCAAAGTGAATTTCTTTGCAAGTAAAAATAACGGCCATTTTTCAAAAGCCCTCTTTACTGCATAAAATTCTTTTTCGTTGATATGCCATCTTATGGCTTCTGCATCTGAGAATAACCCACTACAATATCTGCATGGTTGTTCTCCATCTGGTGTGAGCTTTGTTAATACTGCAGCCCACCAATGATCACTGGCATCGGTATACAATACCAGATCATCCTCGTCTTGAGGAATAGCCATCTTTGGAAGGTTTTTGCAAACCTTCTTTAAATGGATAAGTCCTTTTGTGTGTTCGTCTGTCCATATAAATCTAGCATCTTTTTTCAACAATGGACTGAACACTTTCCTGTGTTTTGCTAGGTTTTTTATAAACATCCCAGCAAAATTAACAACTCCTAAGAAGCTTTGGAGTTGCTTCTTGTCTTTGAGACTTTCTGGAAAATTCTGCACTTTTTCGACTATGTGTTCTTGCAGAATTATTCCTGACTCATCGATTTCAATTCCGAGGAATTCAATCTTTCTTGTAGCAATGACTGCTTTCTTTTCAGATAAAACCAGTCCTTCTTTCTTGCAAACTTTAGAGAAAATCTCCAAATGTTTAACATGTTCATTCATATCTTTGGATGCTATTAAAACATCGTCGATGTAAACAAACATAAACTTGAAATAATCTTTGAAAAGATTATCCATCTTTCTTTGAAATATTTGGGGTGAGTTAGCCAATCCCATTGGTAATACTTCCCAAATATAATGTCCTTGAGGTGTGGAGAAAGCTGTGAATTTCTTGCTTTCTTCCTGCATCCGTATTTGATAGAATCCAGACTTGCAATCAAATTTAGAGAATATCTTGGCATTGCGAATGCAACTAATCAAGTGTTCTCTACTAGGTATAAAATACCCATCAAACTCCAGAATCTTATTAATTTCTTGATAATTAATAACCAGTCTGGGTTTTCCTCGTTTAATCTCACCATGATTTCTTACCAGAAAACCTGGACTGCTATATGGTGACATACCTGCTTTGATTAATCCAAGGTCCAAATGTTCCTTGATTATAATCTGCATATCCCTCTGATCAATGATGTTCATTGGGATGGGTTTACAACGGACAAATTCATACTCTTTGCCTTCCTTAATCTTAAGGCAAGCTCTGAGTTGATTTCTGTCCCACCATGCCAAGGGATCTTCATTGTAATTTTCTTTGATCCTTTTCTTGACATCTTCCAGTGATACCTTAGATTCAAACTCTACTTCATTTGTATGTAGAGTTATCTTAAGGCATTCTATATCTTCTGGTTGGAGTTCTTTATCTGCTCTTAACTGGAGCATTGTTTCTCCAAACCGTCTTGAATCCTTCATTTTTGGGTTCAGAAGTTTTCCTGAATCACCACGCTTGCTGCGAAACTGGATTGGCAATTTTCTGTAAAATGCCTCCCTAAGTCTCTGGACTATGATTTTGTGGGCACATGGTGTTGTGAACACTAATCTTCTAGTCTCATTTTCTTGTGTATAGGACTTGAACATTTGTAGGAAATTATTTCCTAACAATATGTCTGCTCCTGTATCATGAAAATAAATTGGTGGTGTCTTTACCTTGTACCAAGGTGTTTGTCCAGCACCGCCAATCATGATTTCAGTCATCTTAATTCCTTTACATAAGATTAAGATTCTTCTGGAAAAATCTCTTCCAGCAATCTTGGGTAACTCTTCTTCCAAATTATTTGGAAAAACTCCTCGTTTTGCTGTACATATTCCAGCACCTGAATCAATATATGCAGCAAAGTATTCTGCCTTATATTGTTCATACAACATTCCTACTGGAATGTATATGGAGAATGGACTTGTGGTCATTGGATTTTCCACATTTTATCATCTGCCATAAACTCCATTCCATACTCTAGACGTTTCCAAGGTTTATGTTCCTCGAGAAACTCTAGTCCAAGAATCAGTCGATCTGATTCTTTTCCTGAAATTCCTTGAATATAAACCTCCAATTCTCCGATATTAATCAGTCCTTGGTAAGTTCCTATCATCGGTTGTTCCAAATAGTATATTGAATTACAAGGAAATTGATTCCTTTGCTTTGTAATGTCAAATACTATTTCTACTTCCTTCCACCCTTCTGGGCATCTAAGTTTTCCTATTGTAGAAAAACTTTTCAGCTCCTGTTGGGTTTCTATGACAGGCCTTTTATCCCATCTGTAACTTGTAATTCTATCTCCTTGAAAAGATAGTCTTCTTGATTCCAATCTAAGACTTTGATTCCTCTGTAGAATCGGTTTGTCTTGGATCTGGATATCTGTTTCCTGTATTAAAGGAAACTCAACTCTTTCTGGATAAATTGCCTGAGCAACCTTTCCGAATATTTCAGGGATTTCAATAAACTCGTTTCTAATAAACAATTCAGAATGGTGTGTATTAGATAGAGCATATGAAATTTGATAGGTAATAGAATATGGCCTATTACCTTCTTTCATCAGCCTTTTTTCCTTGAAGTTCTGATGTAGTGTCAAGGCTCGGCTGAAATCTCGATCTGCCAGGTTGTAGGCTATCCTTGGATAGATTACCCCTACAATTTTTCCTGCACAGAGGTTTCCTGAGATTGTTCCCAGTACTGAATCTTGTAGATTCCCCATTCTTTTATCGCAAATAGCAATATCGATAGGTGAATCTATTCCTTCTTTGAAAGTAGCCTTTATCATAATTTGGATTGCTCCGATATGAATCCAGGACATAGTCCTTGCTACTTCTATCTTGAGTTTTTGTAATTCCTCCTTAATTTCTTCGGAAGGAATTAACTGCATCTCCATTCTATTTCCTGTAAGTTCCATCGGGATTGCCATTTCCCTTCTAGAAACTTTATAGATTAGGTGATGCTTTCTGTTTCTTAGGCCAAGACTTCCTAAGAACTTTTCTACCTGTCCTGCAGAGAAACCTTGGTATCTCTGTAGACTTGGATTTTCTCTCATGATTCTTTGAACCATGTTATGAGATATTGTTGTCTGGCTAAAAAACCCAGACAGATCTTCATGTGTTTCGTGTCGAAACACCTCGTCTTCAGTCAGATTCCGATTCTGTTCCATCAGATTCTTCCGGACTTAAGACTTCTTCTTCTTCATATATACTCTCATCTGAGGCAATGTCCTCAAATCGGTATACTTGAATGAGATCTTGGTAATAAACTGCATCTTCTATATCCGGAGTAGGATCGAAGCGTTTAATGCCTCTTTTCTCATTTTCTGGACAGTTGGTCGAGATATGACCTCTTGCTCCACATGTCCAGCAATTACAATCCTTGAAACTTTCATTGGCTCGCGTATGAGCTCTTCTGAAAGTTTTCTTTGTAGGTGTTCTTCCTGTGCTTCGAGATGAACTCGATGCCTGGGACGATATCCTACTTCTTGATGGTCCGCTTCTCTGTCCAGATTTATAAGATCTGGCTTTCTGTCTGGACCAAACAGATCTTGGTTTCCAAGAACTTCTTCCACTTCGTGCATAGGGATGAGTCCTAAAACTTCTCCTTTTATGCTTCTGTGGTTTACTTCCAATAATAGTTGGAAGATCATTTTCTTTACAACACAAAGGAGTTCTTTTGTTGATACCCCTTAGGCGTTTGTAATTCTTTTGTAACGCTGCCATATGACACCATTCTGCCAATTTTCCTTTAAGGAAAGAGGCTCTTCTTGCCAATGTATCTGGATTACCAGGTACGTATTCCCTTATGAGCATTTCTCTCTAAGGACTTGGCATTTTTGCGAAGAAAAGCTGCATAGCTATATCTTCTTCGACTCCTGAATTCCATCTATATTTGGTGAATAACATAATGTATTCATCTATCAAACATATATCATGTAATTCAAGACTATACAGAGCTTGAGTATATTTTTTCTTCTTCTCCGTATCTTGACTATTGAAATAGTCTACCCCTATAAAGTGTGCTTTGAATAGGGTAGCCATCTTTCCAGCGATCTCACTAAGAGATTCCCCAACTAGGACTGACTCTTTCATGTCTGCTGAAGTCATGTCCCAAGCAATTTTTACTGATCCCATAAGACTCATTTCCAAAAGTTTAATGAATCCTTCTTTGTTGAGATCAAGTGTTCCTGCTGCAATCCTCATAGCAGATGTCCAATCGTCTATGAGATCTTCTCTGTTTTTGAAGTCCAATACATCAAGGTTAAGCATAACCCCGTAAGGATGTATAGGATCTAAAACAGTTTTTCCATAGGGTGTTTGGTGCAAAGGAATTTGAGCTCTCCTTGCCCTTGTTCCCGCTGGGTGTGATCCTCCACCAGTATGGAAATCAGTCTGAGATTCTCTCATATTTACATTATGAGATCCCATACTTTCCCTTGGTGGTTCCTGAGAAGATGACCAGGTTATTGCAGGTAGTGTTTCACCTACTGCTGTATTCATCTTTAGATCTACTACTTTGAGATTTGCGAAAGACTCCGCAAGTTCTTGTAGATCCTCCAAACCAATCCTTTCTAGAGTTGTCATCAGATCAATTTCTTTTCTGAGACAGACTTGATTAGATTGATCATCTTTTCTTCTTCAGTTAACGGTTTTGACACCACTCTGGACTTCCCTTGTTGATGTAACAAAGGTTCGGTACCAAAGGATGGTGGTAACCAACCTCCTGAAGATCTTTTACTAGAACTTGGTTGTTGTTCTAGTTTCTGTATTCTTGTTTGAATATCCTTTAAGATCTCAAGAATTTCTTCTTGTTTCTCTAGGACCTTTTCAACCCTTTGAGGTACATAATATAGCACATTGCCATAATTTTGTACCGTTTTCTGTATTTCTCTAAGATCCAGAGAGAGCTTAGAGGAGTCTGGTACTATTTCCAGAAATTTATTATTCTGAATCATAAATTCTTACCTGAGGGTGCTGTTGCTTCCCTTCTGTCTATACAGATCCGTTGTTCTCTGAAGAATTTCTTCTGAGTAGATTTTGAAGTATGTTTTTACGGTTCTTTAGACCTTGTAAACGCATACCTTTCGTTCCGAGTTCAGTGAAGCATGTACTTCGCTGTAATTCTTGTTCTAATTGAATTATTTCCAGGGAAATAAGTTCAATTTCGAACTGGATGGTAGTCCCTGGCATATTTAACAGATCATTGAAGATCTGGTCTTTTCGGCCTGTAAGAGTCTACCTTTTGTGTATGCAAGGTTTTGCAAACACTGCTGTCTTTCATCAGGAGATAAATTTCCTGATTCAATGAGTTGTTTCAGATGCTTTATAGAACATCTGAATAGCTCTATTCGGAAACTAATGTTTCTGGAATAGAGATTGAAATGATTTCGGGGATACCTAAATCCTTTCATTTCTTGATATATGACATATACCGTCATATGTCTGATGTTTCCATCAGATCTATACCATAACTTGGTGGTCACCATTGGAACATACCTTTGTTCTCCTGTTTCTGATATCTAACAATAGTTAGATATACTTGTGTATTTTCCAAAATATTGGAATAGTTCTTGTAAATTATTCTTCTCGAACTAAAGTTCGGATTCATAATTTTTTCGAAATTCTCCTTCTCATACATTTAGTTACTAGTCATAATAAAATTTTTGTGTTTGAAATAAATTAACCATGCTCTGATACCATTTTCGAAAGCGCGGGGATCAATTAAACTTAAATAGGGCAAAAGGGCAAATTTGGCAATTTAGAAGAAAATTTTTCTTTCTATGTACTAAAACCCAACTCCATTTTCAAAATGTACTGAATCTCAATTAACCCCTAAATATATGTGTGTTCAGTTTTGTAATTTACATCGATCATTTATAAAAATAAATTAATAAACACAAATGTTTATTATTACCAGATGTATAATCTAATTGGGAAATTAAAAAACCTATATAAAATGAGCATTCGTCCCCCACAAAGCTTCATAATCATAGCAATCATTTTCTTCATTTCCTCCTTTATTTTCTTCTTCCATATCCAGTGCGTTGTGCGTAAGCTAGAAAAGTAAATTCTTGGAAGAACCGATGAGCACAAAAACAGTTCGCAAAGGGAGCAAGATCATCAGATACATGAAGGCGCCAGCCAGGATTCTTGCCCGAGCCCGAGATTTCTACGTCAACAGAATGATGCGCTGCGCCGGGCACGTGGGACAGAGCAGCGCCATTGGCTGCTCCGCCCCGCAATTCTCCACCCTGCCCAGAAGCTTCAGCGTTAACTCATCGTATTCAACCACCTCGGAGGAGGATTTCAGGGAGCTCATTCGGGCCGCCTCCACGCGCAGCCTCAGCGGGAAGATCGACTCTGAGCTTCTCCGGGTGAAGAGGACGTCGCCGCTTCGTGTTGTCCGCGGAGGCGTGGCGGTTGTGCCCAGGAGCCACACGGTTACTATCGGGAGGATCGACGAGGACAAACCATGCGAATTCGGGGTTAGCGAGGTGGATTCCGTTCCGAGGAGTAGAACTTATGCAGGCTGGTGGGGAAAGAGGTAAACTGTGGTGAACTTGGTTGTTTCGGGCCCGAAATTTGTGAATTGCAGAAGAATCCGAAGAGCCCGATGATCTAAACTCACCGGGTCAGTATCGTAATTTCACGTCGTGTGTAAAAAAAAGTACGGTCTTTGTTTACTGTTTCAAAATCGAATTACTACGATGATTATAATCTTGTAGTTAATTTGCACAAGAAGTTATCTATTATTGAAAAAAAATTTATTACAATCGAGTTTCAAACATAAAACATTGATCTAAACTATGAACTATGAAAGAATTTGCTATTGGAACAAGAATGCAGACGTTACGTACCAACGCAATGTTAACCGGATTAGCAGAGAATGAAATACATTTTTTTGCTTATATCAATGTCATTCGTCTCGATTATATTGTCTATTTTGTCTACATGATTAGTCAGAAATGATGCTCAGTTTTACAAATGCACGTCGAATTATTTATGGCAAAAACATGTGTGAGACGGTCTCACGAGTCATATTTTGTGAGATAAATCTCTTATATAAGTCATCCATAAAAAAATATTATTTTTTATTGTAAATATCGGTAGGGCAGATCCGTTTCACAGACAAAGATCTGTAAGACCGTCTCACAAAAAACCTACTTATTATTTATTGTTGTTTGGATAAGACCGAACAAGTTCTTCTCAATTGACAAAAAGATTTCAAGAAATTTCGTTTCTTTCCAACTTATTGTTAGGTTAATCTTTGTCAGTCGTCAAATCAATTAATTATATTTAAAGCTAAGGACAATTACATTCACTACTCATAATTAAAAACAATCAAATTATATTTAAATATTAATATATTTCAATTCTCTCGAGTTTAAAAAATTTTAAAATTACAAACACTTACGTGTTTGTATTTATTTACATTTCAAAGGTTAAATATAAAATTAATACAAATATGAAGGATGTATGTAATTAGAAACTTAAATATTTGTAATTTTTTGTAAATTCAAGTGAAATATATGTCATGATTAAATATAATCGAATATTTTTGTTAATATGATATATATAATAGGAGGTAGACGTAATTAACCTAAAAAAAGAAAAAAAATGCTTACTAATTTCGCGATTTACCTGCCAAAATACGGTAACAAAATTTATAAAAAGTAAAATTTTTTTAATGGAAAAAAATAGTGCACATGTCCAACTACCGAAATCTCAACCTGTCCAAAGAAGATAATGGCAGTCGGTCCACCAACTATGGGAAATTACCAAATATCATTCGTACACATTATATTTTTATTTCCTCATTAAAATATGACAAAAAATTATGTGAGACGGTTTTACGAATCGTATTTTGTGAGACAGAGCTCTTATTTGAGTCATCAATGAAAAAATATTACTTTTTAAGCTAAGAGTATTACTTTTTATTGTGAATATCGGTATGATGGACTCGTCTCACAAATAAAGATTCATGAAACCGTTTCACAAGAGACATAATCTCAAAAATATTTAATTTA
Organism: Primulina eburnea; assembly: GCF_022965805.1. NCBI lineage: Eukaryota > Viridiplantae > Streptophyta > Magnoliopsida > Lamiales > Gesneriaceae > Primulina > Primulina eburnea. The sequence continues at coordinate 30,953,437 of NC_133109.1, read as the reverse complement.
GCTTCTCTTTATTTATGAGATCTGATACCCCATAGATGGGCCCATTACCCCGAGCTCATCCCTAGCCCAAATGGAAGACATGCCCATCAAATGCCCGTGTATTCTCTTACAAATTCTAGGTTTGAGTGTTAATTCATTCATTCAATATTGTTTTCAGCAGCACCCTTAGCTGCTCCCCTCATATATCCTCAGTCACTGACTTGAGCATCGGAGGGGCTACGTCAGAACACTTTCCTGGCCCCCTCCTAACGATCTTATTTGTGATTTCAGGCTCAGGGTAATTTCAAAACCTGCGTCTGGATTAGTGACACTTATTGGAAGCGGACCCTAAATTTCCTGTGAGTATCACTTGGTGCCGTCTGTGGGAACTTTGAGTTGAGACGTAGAGATGGTGGGCAGGAAAGGAAGTAGAAGAGCTAACTCAGCAACATCGCGTCCTGAGAGGGGACCTTGACAGTCTCATGCTAAGGCAATGCAAGAACAACCCCGTCAAGAGACGTGAACTGAACAACCTCGTCCAGAGACAAGAACCGAGCAGCCCCTTCACGAGACAAAGGTCGAGCAAACCCGTCCCAATGAGAACGTGGAGAACTTGACCCTGGAGCAGTTGGGCCAATTTATCACCCGGACAGTGGATGAAGCCATGAAAAAGAATCCAGAGTCTGTGTTTGTAGAGGAACATGCCACCCGTCAGGAGCATGAGGAAGATGCTGAGGGCCATCAGAGCAGGGTTGAAGAGCCACAGCCCTACCAAAGGGGGGAGATTAGTGAGATGGGAGAAATGTGGAAGGAAATACAGATGTTGAGGCAACAGTTGGGAAGCAGAGCGCCGGCACCCAAGAGAGGAAGTCCTTTTTCACTAGCCATTTTAGAAGAAGGACTTCCTCCAAATTTTCGACAGTCGAATGTGGGAGAGTACGATGGACATACTGACCTCGAGGAACACTTGGGGAGGTTTGAGAATGCGGCCCTGTTATATCAATATTCAGATGAGGTCAGCTGCAGGGTGTTTCTGGGCACGTTTGTGAGGTTAGCACAGCAATGGTTTAACACCTTGCAGTCCAACTCCATACGAACTTTCGAGGATTTTTCATCTGTTTTCTTGCATAGATTCGCTAGCAGCAAAAAACACCAAAAAAACTATTTGAGCCTGCTTGTGGTGAAACAACAAGAAGCTGAAACTTTGCGAGAGTTTGTCCAGCGTTTCAACAACACATCGTTAGAAATACCAGCAGCCACTCCTGACATCATGATAAGTTTCTTTACCCAGGGACTTAGAGGAGGAGAGTTCTTTAAATCGTTAGTGAAGAAACTTCAATCAAGTTATGATGATATGTTATCTCGGGTGGAAAAATATGTAAATCTAGAAGATGCCCAGCGGCATAAGAGGATGGAGCAGCGGCCGAGGGAAGTAGAGTTGAGGGAGTGGAAAGAGGAGGTAGGAAGAGAGGTGCGGGCGAGAATGAGGAGGATAAAGCTAGGGGCAGAGAACAATTCTCATCACATGTTCCCCTGGATAGGAGTTGTGACGATGTGATGGAGGTGAGAGAGCCCGCAGGTAGGTGGGAGAAGTCACGAAGGGTTGATTACAGTGCTAGATTGCCTTCGCGGGGCAGACGAGAAAGATCCGCACTGGTAGCCGACCGAGGTCTCGTCCATCCCCTAGGCATGGTCAAGGCCCCCCATGGATAAATCAGAGAGTTGGGGAGCAGAGAGGAGAAGGTCGAGGTCAAGATGTCCCTCAGGAGCCCGTCGAACTGAGGAGGGGAATGGATGAGGATAACCACTCTACGAGAGGAATTATTCATATGATCTCGGGGGATGCTACTGACGAAGATTCCGGGAGAGCTCGGAAAGCGCATGGGAGGAGGTTGGAAAACTTTTAAAATTCTAGGGGTGCAGACTTACCACAAGACTTCGTCATCAGCTTTGGCTCGGAAGACCTTCGAGGCGTTGTGACTCCACATAACGATGCTTTGGTGGTGACAGCTACCATTGCCAATTATGATGTGGGAAGGATATTTATTGATAATAGAAGCTCCGTGAACGTCTTGTTCAAGAGCACGTTAGATCAAATGAAGTTGGAAGGATTTGAGTTTGAGCCGGTCTCCACCCCGCTGTATGGGTTTGCAGGACACACCATCCCGCCTTTGGGTCAAATTGTGCTTCCCCTATCCTTGGGGACTTATCCTCGGCGGGTAACAAAAATATTAGGCTTCACTGTGGTAGATATCACGTCAGCGTATAATGGAATTCTAGGACGACCATCCCTGAAGGATTTTACAGCTGTATCTTCCAGTTATCATCAGAAGCTTAAGTTTCCTGTGAAAAAAGGAGTTGGAGTCTTGTGCGAGGACTAAAAAGTCGCACGTCGTTGTTATGAAAGAATCGTGAAGGAAGAAGAAAAGAGAGGTCGCGAGCATTCGCATGGAAGCTTGAGCTCAATCTTACAGTTGTAGAGTCATTCGGAGAAGCTTCTAAGTGGGTAACTTTGTCCTGTGGAGGTACAAGAGGAGCATAGATGAAAGTTGGAGAATGCGCCGGACGAGGCTCTAAAGAGGCTCGGGAATGCTTACCACCTTAGGGAATATCATGCTGGATTTTATCGTTGATGTATTTCATCTTTGCATTTTCCCATGTAATCAGTTGGAATTCAATAAAATCAAGTTCTTCTTTTCGATTTATGAATGTTGGTGTATTATGAAAGCGAGAAAATTTTATTTTCCTGCTAAGGAATCGCCTAGCACAGAAGTTAGAGAGTGGAGGTGTTGAATTTTTATTTTCCTGCTAAGGCCCGGCTTAGCAGAGAAGTTAGAGGGTGGAGGTGGTGAATTTTTATTTTCCTGCTAAGGCATCGCCTAGCAGAGGAGCAGAGTTTGGGAGGAGAAAAATATTATTTTCCTGCTATGGCGTCGACTAGCAGAGGAGCAGAGTGGAGGAAAAGAAAAATGTTATTTTCCTGCTATGGCGTCGCCTAGCAGAGGAGCAGAGTGGATGAGGAGAATTAAATTTTTCCTGCTAAGGCATCGCCTAGCAGAGGAGCAGAGTGGAGGAGGAGAATTAAATTTTCCTGCTAAGGCATCACCTAGCAGAGGTGCAGAGTGGAGGAGGAGAATTAAATTTTCCTGCTTAGGCATCGCCTAGCAGATGAGCAGAGTTTGGGATAAATTAAATTTTATTTTACCTACTTGGGCTGAGCCTAGTAAAGCAGTCAGAGGATGAGGAGGTTGAAGTTTGATTTTCCCTGCTAAGGCCTGACTTAGCAGAGGAGTTACGAGATGATGAGGTGAGAGTTTTATTTTCTTGCTAAGGCATCGCCTAGCAGAAGAGTTAGATGGTGAGGATGTTGAAATTTATTTTTCATGCTGAAAACTATTTTTTTTAGCAGAGAGGGCGAGGGCACGGGGAAGTGGAAATTATTTTCCTTCAAAAGCTTAGTAGAGGACCTTGAAGATGGGGGCGACGGGGGCATACCGTGCGCTCTGAGTGGCGCATATGCACGAGGTTCTCTGTTTTGTTGCCTTTGAAGCTGTCTCGCGCGCATATGCACGCCTCTGAGCGGTGCATATGCGCGGCATCCTCTGTCCATTCGTGCTGGGCTTCGCGCATGTTTTCTTCTCTACGCCATTTTTGCTCATTTTCACGCCCATGTCGTAGCCTTACCTAGATTCCTGAAATCACACCAAAAATAACAAAAAAAAGCATAATTCTGCCCAAGAAAATTAACAATCTAAATGCGTTATAAGGATAATTTAAGTGCACAAATTGCACTTATCAATATGACACAGTGGATTGGAGGTTTTTGAGGGAAGTCCTAACATGCTTGAGTTTCCAGTGTAGATTTATCAATTGGATTATGGAATGTGTTTCCTCTACTTCATATTCCCTTATTCTTAATGGGCAATTCCATGGACATTTTCTAGAGAAGAGAGGACTTAGACAAAGTGACCTTCTATCGCCTTTCTTGTTTACTTTGTGTGTTGAAGCTCTATCTCGTTCACTTAAGCGCATGTCACGGTCCCCCAGTTATGGATTTCACCCGAAATGTCATAACTCACGATTAACTCATTTGGCTTATGCGGATGACCTATTAATATTCTCTCTGGTGGACACTCCTAATATCTCGTTAGTTATGTAATATTTGAATAATTTTGGGGATATGACTGATTTGAGAGTCTAGTGTTGATGCAAGCGTGAGACAGGAAATCTTAGACATCACTGGATTCAGTCAGGGAGTTCTACCATTTCGTTATCTAGGGGTCCCGTCAGCTTCTAGACAATTCAGATCTTCTGATTATAGCCTGTTGGTTGAAGCCATTGCTAAGAAGATTAATTCCCGGCCTATGCATTCTTTATCTTATGCTGGGAAGATTGAACTGGTCAGATCGGTTATGCAAGGGATCAAATGTTTTTGGTTGTCTATACTACCAATTCCGAATTGCATAATCGATATGATCTACTCATTGTGTCAGAAGTTTGTTTGGCCAACTAAACACCCTCCCATTGCGTGGAACATGTTGTGCAAACCGTTGGTTGATGGAGTCTTGGGACTCATAAATTTGAAAGCACAAGGCTCTGTTTGCTAAAACCCTCATAAAAATCCATTTTAGGAAAGAGAGTCTTTGGATTCGATAGGTTAACCACATTTATAGCATATTTGAATGTCTTCGGAATTGAGGTTGTCATAAAGATGAATCATCGCTTATCAAACAGATTTTAAACATTCGTGATGAGATGGTTCGTTGCATAGAATCAGTGGACGCTGCCACACATACACTAGATAATTTGTTTCGCACCAGCGCAGGACTGACTCGAGCCTACGATTTTTTCGTCCATTCAATAGGGAGATAGTTGTGGAAGCCTCTCTTGAGTAGGTATTGTGTTCTTCCTAAGCGTAGATTTAGGTTATGACTGTTTACCCATAAGAAGCTTCTTAGATACAGACTTCCGCATGTGACAGATTGTGTATTCTATGTAACACTGAGAATGAATATGTCCAACACCTCTTTTTTCAGTGCCCAATCTCACTGTGCATTTGGAAGGAAATACGTAGATAGCTCGGCATGGTGAAGAACATGGGTTGTCATACGACGATCTTGAAGGCTTAGAACAAACTACGGGAGAAATTCTATCCTATCTAAGATGAGAGTGACGACACTTGCAGCTACGATCTATCACGTTTGGAACATTCGGAATCGAGCCATATTCGAGAATGAAAAACCAAGGGTGGACGGGACAATCAAGAAGATACAGATTATTACTTTTTGTTGCATCCCTAGTTCTAGCCATGTGATTGATGTAGTGATGTAAATTTGAAGTTTGCCTCCTAGAGATGCTCAGTATACTTGTTATTCACACTTTTTACCCCTTCTTTTAATGAATGTTCAATTCGTTAAAAAAAAAGGAATAACAAGGCTCGGAAGATACAGTATTCGGGATTTTGGAACACTGGCAGGAGACATACTAGGATAGTACCGATTCCTAGCAGGTAATGAATCCCATATAGAGATTGCAGAAGAGTGGATAACACATAAAAGAGTAGTAGACAGGGGGGTAAAATGAGGTGGAAGTGAGGGCAGCGATTACTGCATAATTGAGTCTGAGCATAATGTAGGATAGGCCTTTGAGTGGCAAGAAAGCAAGTGGCAAGTGCTGCTAGCTAACAAGCAAAACATGGCTTCACCCAAGAAAGCAAAAAACGGCCAACGTGTGATTGGCCGGACAATCAATGGAGCTATTATGTTTGCCACCTCTTCCTTCATGCTACGCTGCAAAAAAGTCAAACCATGGAAAAACGCACAAGTGACAGAAATAGCTGTTGCCAAAATGAAAATTAACGGCATTTGAAACTTTTTGGTAAATGATAATCTACAGGTACAGGCCCTGCTGTATACCATGACACAAAATAAGGAGAAAATTAAATAGATGGTAATCACCGATTTTTATCGCACATATTTGCTTTATGGAACTAAAAGCAAGAGTTTTAAAACCTCATATCATCATGAGAATCCTTTGTTTTCGTCTTCTCAAGAAACTTCGCATTGTAATCAAAGTTAAATGCATAATAAATACTTCAATCCAAATGAAAGAAACCAAAACTACCAAAACACAAACATTGGTATGGTTGATGAGTGAAAAAGGGTCAGGTAAACAGTTGGAGAGTACTTCCATAAGATGCCAATCACACATGTGTCTCAAAGACGGAAGACAAGTTGTAAGTTCCGTTCCAATTTTTGGAAATCCGCTTTTCACAGCACGCTCGGCAAATTTTGCAGCACGGGAATGTCTACCACAGCTGGAACCTTCATAGCTGTATAAATGGTCAGAGAAAGGAACAAGAAGAAGCCTATCAAATGCCTGCAGATAAATAACACCATGAATCAAGGTTGGAAAATTCCATATGATATGATACGATACAAGTCAAACACAACACAAGCATCCATAGAAAAGTAGATACGGGTGATTCACAAAAAGAAACCTGGTAACGATGTAATGATCCCATGGTATAAGTTAACATAGTCAAGAAACAACACACACAATATGGATCCATATAATTATGATGCCATATTGTTATATGGTTGTGCCTATCTCTCAAACACGTCACTCGAAAGATGGTCCAAATCCTAAGATTGCTCATCTCCTTAAGCCATAGTCTGTGGCATACAAATCATTCATAACTTCGAGCCATGGGTTTGTGGTCTAAAATTTGAAGAAACGGCATCATGGATCAGCTCAATATACCAAAAATTGCAAAAACAGCTACAACAGAAAAATAGCACATTTTAGCAAGAAATCTCTTCAGGACCCTTGTTTTCAGGACCCTTGTTTACTACCATCAACCTCAAAATCTACTAACAACATGATGCTAAAAGGCCAATCCTCAGATCTCAAAAAAAGCATCTGCACCCAATGCATCAAATGAGGATCTCTTGCATCATTTTCTGGGGAAGTGCTAATGTCAAAGTGTGCAAAGTGCTTCAAATTCAATATTCAGAAAGAAAGTGCTTTCTAGACCACCTCAATGACCCACACTCACTTTTCTCTACCCCTTTTCACTTATTATGATAGTAATGCCGCCATTAGAAACACGAATAAACTAATAAGCGAACAATCAAACATGAAGCAATAAAAGAACTTAAAAATTGAACAAGAAACTAATCCTTATCCTAGAAAGTTCTTGATAAATTTTAAGAACATCTTTAAAAAGTAGCAAACTAGCATAACCACAGATCAACACAACAAATCCATACTTTCAGAGTAATCTAATACCAGAGGTAAGAACAGAAGCTAATGTTTTACTTACGTCTAAACATTAAGGGTCTCATTGCGAACAGTAAAAACACTGAGCAAGAACTGCCTCAAAGGCCATTCAGACCTGTAATGGCTAAGAATATACTCATTGTCCTTCAAATATCCAGGCAGTGCATGGTACTCCACCAAATGGTACTCCACTTTCTTCCACAATCTAGTTCCTTTACCTTCCTTGGGTGAAGAAATAACCCTTTGATTTTCATTTAATTCACCACAAGATTTTTTACCTCTTCAAAATTTGCTTGATTCTTGCCCATTTCTTGAATAAAGCCAACAACCCAAACACAATAAAAGCATTAAATAGCAATCAATAATATTGTAAACAATCGGCAACAATGTTGAGAAATTGAATGGGAAATCAACAAATATGCTAAAAATTATTTTTTTTGTCCATTCATCCGTTATTCCCCTCCCCATGTTCAAATAAACTAATAACAGTGAAAGGTACCTGAAAGAGAAGAGGAACAGCACCCACAAGGAGAGACCAAGAAATCTGATTTTTTAAAAAGAAAAATCACATTTCCGTATGTATCTTATATCGCTTGAAGGTATCGACTCAATAAATTTTTCAGGCGAGTAAATGAATAATAGAACAGGAAATATAGACCTATAAATTAGGAAAGTAACAGGGGACAAAATCAAGCCGCTAAAAATACTGGATGAACAATAGATGCATTACAAATTTTCAGCTCCATCTGTTTCTAATTTCCTTTAGTGAATAGAAAAATTAATAAAAAGCTGCCGATGAAAAAAAAAAAGAAGCAGACAGAGAAAGAAGATGCCTCGAAATGAAAGCTGAAAGCGAAATGAGCGGTACCCATTCCAGACTCCAAATTGCAGCTAAACCCAGTTCAGTAAAATCAATATGCATATACATAACCTCAAATTTTCACATTTGGACACGATTCACCTATCACGTTTTAAAAATTTAATGCAAGATTGCAACTTTTTCCAAGTGCTTCATGGAAGTTTAAATCTTTATCCAATCACTGCTCCAGATATTTAATTATTTAACGTAATCTTGTATTATAAAGCACTACTCTGTTGTCTCGATTGTTGAAAATTAAGTTTAATAAATCTGTTGAGACGATCTCACGAATCTTTATATGTGACGAGTCAATCATACCGATATTCACAATAAAAAATAATACTCTAAGCAGTAAAAAGTAATATTTTTTTATGGATGATCTAAATAAAATATCCGTCTTACAAAATATGATCCGTGAGTCCGTCTCACACAAATTTCTATCAATTAAATTTTACAAATTGGTACTAGAGCCCCTCACACAGGCTTGATCGTGAGGTGAGGAATTGCAGTATTCTAACGTAAAAGAGTGAGGGAGAGAGAAAAACAATTTAGAGCAAGAATGAAACAGTTCGGGAGTGATTGAGACCAAAAAGGTGCATGATTTGACACTGGGAAACTATTAAAAAAATGTATTTTAAATGTGTGATGTTTAAAGAGTCCCCAAGGACCAAAATTATTGTCATTATGACGACTTATTTTAACGCCTTCTTCTTTTTTGTTAAATTATTGTAAATGTCCAAAATATTTTGATTTAGATTTGATGCGATATTTGAAATATGAATCTGAAATGATATTTATATCGAATCAAATTGATAATAATTAGTATATTAATAATGATGTATTTGAAATCTGACCAAGCAATAAGTTTGATCTTGGATTGGTAGATTTTAAATCTATCGATTTTAAATTTATTTTGGTCGTTTTAGAAAAATTAGATCATGAACTTTAAATCTATAATCTATATAATTTTCTTATGTTTGAAATTTAACTAATTTTTGGTGTTATGGTCTGTTTTAATAATTATATATATATATTAATAAAATATTAAAATTTTAATGCAAATAACATGTAGCTTAGCAGAATGAGTATGATATTTCATAAACATCAAGTTGTAGGTTTAATTTTTATTTTGATTTTTTCTTTTTTTTTCTATTTAGTTTTTAATTCATATTCCTTCGTTATTTTTTATAATTACACTTTGATAATCATTTAAATATAAACCAAATAAATTATAAAGAATATTATATAAACACGAAATGCATGTGGCAATGCACTAGTATATATATATATATATATATATATATATATATATATATATATATTATTAAGTTTGAGACAGCTAAAGTAACTAAAATTGGTGTTATGATCTGTTTTAACAATTATTTAATTAATAAAGTGTTAAAACTTTAATATAGGTCACATGATACTTAACAAATATAGTCTTTGTTTCCTAATTATCAAGTTGTTGGTTTAATTTCTATTTGAGTCATTTTTAAATCAAAATTGCAAGATAGTCTCTCAATATTTTTTGAAATTATATTTTGTTTTTCATTTAAATATAAATCAAATAAATTATAAAAAATATTGTACAATCACGCAAACACTATAGTTTATATAATGTTTAGTATAAATGGGAATAAAAGATTTGTCGAATTTTTAAACAAAATAATTTAAAATTCTGAGCTTTCTTTCTATTAATAGTAAAGTACGCGATAAAAAATAAGGGTTTATTTCATCCTACATATGCGGGCATTGCCCCCATGATAGGATGGATGGTCAAGATTTGTCCATGCATATGTAGGACCCACTTTTTTTTTTGAAATTGTATGTTTGGCAAGATCTTGGCCATCTATCCTCTCATAGAGACAATACCCACATAGATACGATCTCATTAACCAAAAATAAGATAGTAGATGCTGAATGTAATAAATTTGTATTTTGTACGAGAGTAATCACTGTGGCTGTGTGGGAGTTGGTGATTGATACACATGGCTTAACAGACCTCGACGAGTCTCCGCCTCCGCGTCCACCGCCGCTAGTAGTTGCTCACCTCCAAAGGGTTGTTTAAATTAATGGCTGCTTCATCTCCAACATCTTGGACACCGATCCAGAACCAACGCCACGGCCAGGGAGCAAATTTCTCTACAACCTCGATTGGGTGGCAAAGAGGCGATAAGAATCAGCTAACAAGAAAGTATTTTGGGATTCAGTCGGTAAATACACGTTCATTGCAGGGTATTGATTGTGGGAAGAAGAACAATGTGTTGGAAGAAGCAGATAAAAGTAGCTCTGTTAAAGACGAGCTTTTTGTTGGGTTCTTTCGCGAGGCGTGGCCGTATTTTTTGGCTCATAGAGGCAGCACTTTCGTCGTTTTGGTTTCTGCTGAAATTGTCGATAGCCCTCATTTGGATCATATTCTCATGGTGCGTTTTTTTTAATATCTTTCTTCGATTTGATCACTTGCTTTGAACAGATATTCGCGCTTTGTTTATTTTTGTCTATCAGCAGCAGATTGAATCAAGAAATTGATTTTGTTTTTTGTTTTTGTGGCGTTTTTTTTATTGTTTTAATGATCCAGAATTGCAGCTATGCTTACAAATTATGAGTTGCTCGGTGTTATGTAGGATATCTCACTCCTTCATGGGCTGGGAATCAAATTTGTTCTTGTTCCAGGGACGCATGTTCAAATCGACAGGCTTCTCGCCGAAAGAGGTATCAAAATTATCACATTTTTGTCATGCTTCGCTTTACATGCAGATAATTGGAATTCTGTATTTGTGAGTTGCTGTGTCTTGATATACCTTTATATATGAGAATCTTGGTGGTTCCATTTGTCATCAGAAGTGTTCTAATTTGCGTCTATGGTTTTTCTATTCTTTCATATAGTGTTAATCGCCGTGCACTTTGTGACAGGGTCTGAACCAAAGTACGTTGGTAGCTATAGAGTTACCGATCCTGATTCTCTTAGAGCGGCAATGGATGCCGCAGGGAGGATTCGTATTCTGATTGAAGTGAAGCTGTCTCGTGGACCTTCATTAAGTGGCGTTCGACGGCATGGAGATAATCGTCGGTGGCACAATGGTTTCTGCGTTGCCAGTGGTAATTTTCTTGCAGCTAAGGTTAGAATTCTGGCATTCCGAAGTATCGCTTATATTTTCTTCAGAATGCATATGATTGAATAATCTTATTTTAATGGACACATTTGGTGTTTGGCTTGTTAAGTAATCATTCTTCATTTTGCAGAGAAGGGGAGTAGTTGAGGGTATTGATTACATGTCGACTGGCGAAGTTAAGAAAATAGACGTTGCTCGCATACAGGAGAGGCTTGATCAGGATTGTATTGTAATTTTAAGTAATCTCGGTTATTCGAGTTCTGGTGAAGTATTAAATTGCAAGTATGGTATATGGATTTTGATAGGTATTTTTGTTACTACTTGCAGGATGTGTATACTCCCTAATATTCTTTGTATGAGTTTTCAAAAATTAAAGCACATATCGATGAACATGATATTATGGTTCCAATCTCGAAATATTTTTGGTCATGAAATTTATGAATTTTATCTTCATGGAAGATGAACTATATATATATCTTCATTAAGTTATTTTCACCATAATGCATGAATGAGTTATTGTTGCTCGTGAAACGTTCAATTAAGGCATTTGCTTAGCCACTTCATGAGTGTTTGAGCTTTTGCGGGTGATTAATTTCTAGATCTTTATTTTCCGATGTATCTCCGACCGTATGTTTATACCTTGGATATTAATTCAAGGCATATATAACCTGGTCCCCAATATGTCAGGATGTGTTTTAAAGTACATGAATATTGTTCTACCATCTCAAACGAGCTAGAATTTTCGAGAAAAGTAGTTCTTACTTAATTTGTTTTTACCCATCTCTTCTGGAACTACATGTGCAAATAAATATATTCTGCTTTCCCTATAATGCAGCACTTACGAGGTTGCTACAGCATGTGCCTTGGCTCTTGTTGCGGAGAAACTCATTTGCGTCATTGATGGGCCAATCTTGGACGAGTCTGGAAGACTTGTTCGGTTTTTATCTCTTGAAGATGCGGATGTGTTGATTCGGGAAAGAGCTAAACAAAGTGAGATAGCTGCTAAATATGTAAAAGCTGTTGCTCAAGAAGATCTTCCTTCTGTTACATATGAGAATTCAAATTACTCATTCTCTTTTCCGAAAGGGAAGGCTTTTAGTTCTACTCCCAAATTTCAAAATGGTGTTGGCTTCGACAACGGGAGTGGATTTTGGTCGAGTGAACAAGGTTTCGCTATTGGAGGTCAAGAAAGACTGAGTCGATTAAATGGTTACCTTTCGGAATTAGCTGCTGCAGCTTTTGTTTGCAGAGTAAATATCAATACTTCATGATTTTATGACAATCTTCTTTTACTCATCTCTAATAATATTATTCTACATTTGTGTTTCTATATGTTATTAGGGTGGTGTCCAGAGGGTTCATCTACTGGATGGTACTATTGGTGGTGTTTTACTAAAAGAACTGTTTCAAAGAGATGGAGTGGGTACAATGGTGGCTAGGTATGTAAGTGTCTTTAGCAGATGAATGCAAATCATTCTCATGTGCTATGTTTGTGCTTTACCAAATGCTCATTTTTCACACATCAAAGCTGGAGACTAGATTCCCAATTCGATGAGCTGTGTATGTACAATTTTAAGCCTGTTCAGCACAACACATAGATCCTCTATGCAATTTCCCCCTTAAGTGCGTGTAGGGTTGCAAATTCTGGCTTAAGGGGTTCGTCTTATGGCTTGAACTCTAGCTTGAAGTGGCTCATAACTACATATTTGTGGGGTTTTCTCACAAATAATGACTATTTGGTATTGTTAAACTAAGATTTTTCTACTAACATATTATTACTGTTGCATTTATTTATCAGCGATCTGTATGAAGGGATGAGAACGGCTAGGATTACGGACCTTGAAGGAATCAAACAGCTTTTGCTACCGTTAGAGGAGTCTGGCACATTGATAAAGAGAACTCGGGAAGAGGTCAATAACTTTGACTCGCACGTTCATTTGGCCTGAATTATGTTTATGATCATCAGTCTATCTGCTTATCATTTCCTTCAACTTTAGCTACTCAAAGCATTGGATTCATTCACTGTTGTGGAAAGAGAAGGCCATATTATAGCCTGTGCAGCTCTTTTCCCTTTCTCTGAAGACAAGTGCGGAGAGGTAGCTGCTATAGCTGTTTCTCCTGAATGTCGCGGCCAAGGACAAGGAGACAAATTGCTCGGTATATGATATAAACATCTTTTATTCAATTTCTTGAGTCGTTTTTATTTTTTTGAAATTATGATTAGATATGTAAGACTCTCTATGTCATGCTTTTTGTTCATGCATCAGTCTCAGGCTAACCCCAATTCGGGAAAGTGGCGCGCAATTTATTTCCTATCTATTTAGAGTTGTGTCACATATTTCAATGATTTTGTTGTTCAACAGATTATATTGAGAAAAAGGCATACTCTCGGGGGCTGCAAATGCTTTTCCTGCTAACAACACGAACAGCAGATTGGTATGTGACTCATGAATATAAAAATTCAAAAAAAAAAGTACTGTCAAGAATTTTAGTTCTTGAATGAAACCAAATCATACTTGAAAGTTTTATTTATATTTATTTGTATTAGGTTTGTTAGACGTGGGTTCTTCGAATGTTCCATTGAATCATTACCGGAGCAGAGGAGAAACAAGATCAATATATCTCGTCGATCCAAGTATTACATGAAGAATATTCACCCTGATACTAGTGGCATTCCTCTCAACAATTCTTTCACATGATTTCTGGTAATTTTTATTGTTCAGTTAAGATCATTTCTAAAATTTTCATCTTGCAGGATTTCTTGATTCTTCCTTTATGATATAAAATATAGCATGTATAATAATGTAATATAAACTCACCTCTCGAAATAAGTCATAAAACAGACTACCAAGTTGTTTACCTCAGCTTTTGGACCTAAATTTTTTTTTTGGTCTAGCTCCTCTGCCAGAACCACACCTGATGAATTCTTACTCCAGAAACAATAATGGTAGTCGATAGATTTCATTTTCGAGATCATAAAGCAGCAAATTTCCATATCGGAAATAGATTTTAAACTAATGCATGCAAATAAATGAATAAATCGTTCCATATCTACTTATTTTGTTCATCTGTTCAAGGGTCGTCGCCTTAAAAAACTTAACATTTGATTTCTTGAGTTTTGTTTTGATAGGAGAGCTTGAGGCAATGAGGCTTATCTATCATGTTTCCTAGAACCAGTAATGGAATGACTCTGAGTGGTATCAGCAAGCAACATGGCTGCACCAAATCATCGTGTAATGTAAAAGAAACGTGGATAAGAGCGAGTACATGTCCAACTGCATCTCTTCCAGTAGTATGCAGGCGTATTTTCAAATCATCATGTAATGTAATAGAAACGTCGATAAGAGAGAGACACGTACTACTAAATTCCACGTCTAATAGTTTAATACTGGTCGCCAAGCTCAAGGCCCGCACAAAATTTCATGCAACATTTAGCCATATCCGATGAAGGAGTTCCATCGTTTTCCCTCGGGATATGATGACAAATGATTTATAATACGATGAATAATAAATATAATTATTAAGAACTCAGAGGTCATTAATAACGTATCACATTACATACCAAAAGTTGGTGGCTGCAACAATAAGCATCTTCCCTTTCGAAGTTAGTTACGGACTTGTTCTACCTTAACGATAAATCAATATCCTTATTTCCCTCCTAAGCATACGTCATATGATATTATTTATATTAGAACAGACCTTTCTATGCATGGAAAATGTCATGGCATCAAAGACTTGGTATTCTCCAACAATTTGAATGAAACTGCAAAACAAGAGTTCTACAATTCGAGCAACACCGCTTCAAAATAAAGAAAAAAGGCCGGAAGAACTGTAAGCCTGCTTAATCTGGCTTAATCTCCGATGATCAAAAGGCGAAAAACAAAGTGTATTTCTTACATCTTATTAAGCCGAAGTGGCTTCCATTCCAAGGCCACCTAAAAAATGATATATTAATGTATCAAACTGCAAAAAGTTTTGGAAAGATGTTCTCAAGGCTTAAGAGCAAGGGACACTCCAAATCTGGGAATGTTATCCAAGGCTTTGGTATCGAACTCGCTGGATATAGTCACCACTGATTTCCGCATAACCTCGTGCTGCAAAACAGTACCTAGAGTGCCATGATTGTTAAGCTTCACTTTTACGAGTGTCAGGTGGTCAAGGGCGTAAGATCCTCCCACGGTAAAAGTGTTCTCATTTGTAGACAACTTTCGGGTGAACTCGGCCACAGCAGCACCCTTCTTCAACTGATCTAAGTAGCGTATGTATGAGGTCTTTATGGTGTCCCCTTTGTCACCCCTACGCCGCAAGAATTAAAAAACTAAAATTTTCTTTTAACGAGACATCAAAGAGGATAGGATGGAACTTCATTCCATTTTTTAGAAATTTACAACAATCAGATTCAGAAAGAGCATAAAGGACTTACAAAATTATCGACGAACAGGAATCAGGTTGCGTCACAGTAATGCCAGCAGTATACTTCACCAGTTTTCTAGACGAGGTCTCATAGCCAGCTTCTATCCCCAAAGCAAAGGTGGGAGTACCAAGGGTGACTGAAAAGTCAATTGGAGGGGCTTTGTTAAGACCCACAGCAGCAGCAATAGATGCATGAGGGTGGAAGTACTGAAACTCCAGCTGCACTAGCAAATGCAGTAGCAAGTTAGAGAACAAACAAGGATACTTAAACTTGCGTGAAGTTGAAAAAAGAGTGCAGCAAGCAAACACCTTGCCAGAATCATAATTCGGATATTTCAGATTGGCAATAGTCTTTGATGAGGTGATGATATCGGCGACGGTTAAATTTACTGAGATCTACCAAACGGAAAATGGGGATCAGAAATGATGGTGGAACAAGTATGGTTTAATTGAGAATTAGTGGGTACTCTCACATTCGATTCTGTATCAACTTTGACATCTGCAGAGGTATTCTTGTATATGTACTGGGCTGCGACATCACCGAATGAGTAGCCTCCTTTTTTCACAGTGGATGTTGTAAGGGCCTACATTGGGAATGGAAGAGTAGAAAGTAAGTGTTCATTTCATTTAGCAATACACATCAAATGACAGAAGAGAATACGATGCAAAATGAAGCATGAAAGCCCCAGCTGATCGACGTTTGAGATAACTGCATAGAATAGCAAAAATAACACTAAAAGCAAGAGAAAGATCCCTTAATGCAGGAGTAAAGTAATTTCCGTACCATTTCATTGTCAAATGAACATTTTCGATTAGTGTCTTCAGTCTTTCTAATAAATCGACTTAGCACCGAGTAGGTACCAAGTAATCCAAGTAAAATAAAGAAAACATACCTATCAACAAAATATATAAAGAAATAAACAAAAGGAAAACCATCTAACTCCCCTTCCTTCTCCCTACCTACCAAACAAAAATAAGAATAGAGAAAATGGAAAGGAAGGGGAGTTAATGGAAAGGCATAAATGCCATTGAGAGAATTGTAACAGGCCAACGGAATATACAATTTGAAAAATCCTAGCATTTGATGACAGAGAATGACCACAAGATGTGCAATTATTCGTTAAACAAGAGAGCCAAAAATTGATGATCAGAGTTTGTGACCAAAGTAGATTTGAAAATAAGTTGGCCCCATTGCTGTAATACTAAAAAAGCCTTTTTTGTTATTCACCTTAAGAAACGTATAACTACCAATAACAACTTAACAACAAGACAGAAAAAGGAGCTAACAAATGCAGAAACACATTCCATAAGAATTAAGAATCCAGCGAGGTCATCCATAATAAGTTAAGAATAAATTCACGCCATACAACTTTTTCTTTGCATACAAATTCCATTACCAATGAAGTGCGATAACAAGCTGATGAAAAGCAAGTATTGTCAATGTTAAAAAAAAAATCAGCGACATCCAAATCAAAAATGGCAGGACACCATAGTAAATGAAAATACAACGATAAATGTGCTTATCGAAAACCATTTAAATCCATAAAAATCTGAGAAGAAATGTTTACGAAATTTTAACAAACACGAAGCATTAAAAAGAAACGCTCATACGCATACACAATCGTGGATTCTAATAATTCATACCACTCCGGATTCGCTGTACGTTGAAACAGATAATTTATGATCCGAAATATAGTCCTTGGTAAGCAGATCTATACAAAACGAGTAAATACAACGTTAAATCTACCAAAGAGAGGAACAACTCGAAAAAATAAAGTTGAAACGGATAAATCAAACCTTTCGCTTTCTTGCCGAAATCCGAGAATAGACCGGGTCCTTTACTCATCGTTCCGGCCTAATTTTGTATTTGCTCTGTCGAATTCAGAGCACCAGAGCTCGAGATTGAAAGATAGTGGGGATTTTTTTCGTTGGTTAGGGACAGTTGCAGATATATGAAATGCGGGGTGGCTTAGAAAATGGGGGCAATGGCATCGTAGTGGGTAGTTTTGTCTCACCCCTCAATTATACCTTTATTTACATTTCACCCCTAACCTTTCTCTACTGGCATTTGGTATATATATTTTTTAAGAGTGAGTCTCATGTGATACCGTCTCACGGATAATAATTATGTGAGATCGTCTTATACAAATTTTTGTCATTTTTTAATATTGATTATTTTCTTTAAAAAAATAGTTCATCATATTCTATTTAATAAAATTCTCTTTTTTTTTACAAATCCTACGTTTCGGTTGATGGAAAATGGAAGGATATCAAATTTTAGATAGATATTTTGAATTCGATATTTTTCTTCTATAAAGTTGGTAAATTACGAATTGTTGTTTTATATGAGATTTTTGATTATTTTAATATGTTTTAATTACTATTTAGATCACATATATTAAATTAATATTTAATTTGGAGTAGATAATGCATGATTTTTTTTAAAAAAAATATTAATTTGTGAAACAATAGAAAATAATGTGTAACTATTTGAATTTACGAGACAAATAATATCTGAATAATGAGTAGGTCTCTTGTGAGACGGTCTCACGATTCTTTATACGTGAAACGAGCCAACCCTATCGATATTCACAATAGAAAGTAATACTCTTAGCATAAAATGTAATATTTTTTCATGGATGACCTAAGTAAAAGATTTATCTCATAAAATACGACCTGTGAGACCGTCTCACACAAATTTTTGTCCTGAATACCATCATTTTTTAAGATTACATATTAATTCAGAGTTCTCTAGGATCAACAAATATAGATGTTTCTGGTGGTGACTTAGTCCAGTCCCCCACGCACCCGTCGCTGTAGTCTCCCCCCATTCGCTTAATGCACCACAAATCCTCGGTGCACGATAGGCTCTTCCAGTGGGGAATTCCTGACCTAAGTGGCTCGTGACTTGCTACTTCCGTAGCAACCACCCGACACCCCTTCTCCTTTGCCAGATTATGGGCCAGTCCACATAAAGACTTGAGCTATTTAACTGAATTTGGGCCTTCTCCTCCTAGTCCATATGCGAAATAAAATCCGAAAGGCCCAAAAATATCTGGAACTGATGGCAGTTTCAGCCATGGGAAGGCCCGATCCACTAAACGAGTAGTCTTCGCAAACGCTTTCCTCAACCGAGACGCGCCACGTACCTCAAGCCTGAAAACGTCGTTACAGTTCCAGAGACTCAGCACCGCACACGAATGCGGCGGCGCCTCCAGGAACCCCTGCACACCCGGCCAATGCTCAGCGGTGCAACAACCGTATGGAACAGCCAGGAGAGTGCCCAGATTGAGCTTATTATTCAACACCGAATCGATGTCACGGGGGAAGAACTCCATAGTGGAGAAGCGGCGGCGGTAGAGGTACTCGGCATCGGAGACGTCTATTCGTAAGATTGTGATCCGCTTCCCCAATGTGGCCGGATGAGCGAAGACGGGTTGCACTAATATAGATGGAGTCCGGAACTTGGAATACCCACATTTGTTGGTGAAAAGGTTAACAGAAGCTTGGTGGTCGTTTTTGTTAGGTACGAATTTAATGGGGTGGGACCCGCATTAAATTAAATAATATAAAACATGCTTTCTCACATATCCCACATCGGTTTTGTTATAAAATTGAACGAGGAATTGAGTTATAAATAGAGCTCAATTCCTTCGGTTATTGTATCCCAAAATCAAAAGCTTTTCAACTTTGATAAAAAGAGAGTGCATAGAAAAAAAGAGTGTATTTTTTTTCTTGAGTGCGGGAATTCTCTTTTGTGAGTTAAAGAAAATATTTTCTCGGTATACTCGGGGTCGGGATCGTTAGATATTGAGTGTATTGGTGTATACACTTGTTGTAATATTTCTTCCGGTTATAAAAGTTGCAGTGCTCCGTGGATGTAGCCTATATTGGGTGAACCACGTAAATCTTTGTGTTCTTGTTGGTTGTTTTATTCCGCATTTTTGGGTACTATTATCATCGTGATCGGCATCGCTTCGGGGTAATTCCCCAACAATTGGTATCAGAGCCTTGTGGTGAAAATTCTTTAAAATTCTGAGTATGCTCTGTGGTTGCAGCTCTGTCTGATCTTCCACATCAGAAAAGATTTTTTAGATTTTTTGTTAAGGCTAGAGAAGTGATGGCCGGAGATGATGGATCGGGACCGGGAATCAACAAGTTCGACGGTACAGATTACACGTTCTGGCGACTACAGATTATTGATTATCTGTACAGTAAGAAGTTGCATCAACCTCTATCTGGAAAAAAGCCGGAAAAAATGTAGGATGATGACTGGAAGCTTCTTGCTCGACAGGTGTTAGGTGTAATACGATTGACCCTAACAAAGAACGTGGCACATAACGTGGCGGAGGCAAAAACAACTGAGGAGATGATGTCCATTTTGTCGGACATGTACGAAAAGCCATCGACAAATAACAAAGTACATCTCATGAAGAAGTTATTCAACTTGAAGATGGGAGAAGGTGCTTCGGTGGCTAAACACATCAATGAATTCAACATGATTGTTTCACAGCTAACATCTGTTGAAATTAAATTTGATGATGAGATTCGGGCACTTATTCTTTTGGCGTCTTTACCAGACAATTGGGAACCAATGCGGGCAGCGGTTAGCAACTCTGTTGGAAAAAGAAAGCTACAATTTAATGATGTCAGAGATCAAATTCTTACCGAGGAAGTTCGCAAGATGGATTCTGGTGAAGGAACATCATCAAGTTCTGCTCTAAATCTCGAGAATAGAGGAAGGGGCAGGAGTGGCGAAAAGAGTTTTAACCAATGGCATGGTGGGTCCAAGTCAAGAAATGGAAAAGACAAAAGCAACTTTGAAAAGAATGTGAAGTGCTGGAGCTGTGGTGAGACTGGTCACTTGAAAAAGAATTGCAAATCAACAAAGAACAACGCTAATGTTGTTACTGAGGAGGTACATGATGCTTTGCTATTATCCATGGAAAGCCCTGTTGATTCTTGGGTTATGGACTCGGGAGCTTCGTTTCATACCACTGATAATCGTGATGTATTCGATAATTACATTGCGGGAGATTACGGAAAAATTTTCCTGGCTGATGGAAAACCTTTGGAAATAATTGGTATGGGTGATATCCGGATGAAGATGACAAATGGATCTGTCTGGAAAATCAACAAAGTAAGGCATGTACCAAAGTTGACACACAATCTGATTTCAGTGGGACAGCTTGACGACGAAGGCCATAAGGTGACCTTTGGTGATGGTTCCTGGAAAGTGAGAAAGGGAGCCATGATTGTTGCTCGAGGAAAGAAAACTGGAACACTTTATATGACTTCCAGTTTGAGAAATAAATTAGCGGCTGTGGATGCTGGAGCTAATTCAAGTCTATGGCATAGTAGGCTTGGGGATACGAGTGAAAAGAGAATGAAGATGCTTGTTTCAAACGGAAAGCTACCGGGATTAAAGATCGTTGAGCACAAGCTGTGTGAAGCTGTATTTTTTGGAAAGCAGAAAAAGGTGAGCTTTTCAAAAGAGGTCAGAGAACCGATATCGGCGGATTTGGAGCTGGTACATACTGATGTATATGGACCATCTCCTGTGACATTCCTTGGAGATCACTCAAGATATTATGGCACTACTGTTGACGATTCGAGCAGGAGATTTTGGGTTTATTTTGTGAAAAATAAATCGGATGTTTATGAGACCTTTAAACAGTGGGAGTTAGCCATGGAAGATGTGATGGATTTGCTGTCATCCAATCACATGTGGAGGTTGTCAGAACTTCCTGAAGGTAAAAAGGTTTTACAGAGCAAGTGGGAGTACCGGTTAGAAAATGACGGTAGCAAGCGGTACAAAGAAATACTTGTTGTAAAAGGTGAAAAGAAAGTCATTGGTTACACTGATATTTTCTCTCTGGTGGTAAAGTTAACTACTATCAGGACTGTACTTGGATTGATGGTAAAAGAAGATTTACATCTTGAACAGTTAGATGTAAAGACGATGTTTCTTCATGGTGAGCTAGATGAAGAAATGAATCAATCACAGGGATTTGAAGTACGAGGGAAAGAGAAAATGGTGTGCAAACTTCAGAAGAGCTTGTATGGTCTCAAACAAGCTCCAAGACAGTGGTACAAGAAGTTTGATGGTGTAATGAATAATGATGGTTTTATGAGGTATCAGGCTGATCACTGTTGTTATGTGAAGCTTGATGGTTATTATATCATACTACTGATATATGTAAATGATATGTTGATAGCAAGAGCTTGTCTGGAGGAGATTGATAAACTCGAGAAAGAGTTATCAAAGGAATTTGCTTTGAAGGATTTGGGTGCTGCAAAACAAATCCTTGGACTGGGGATCTTTAGAGATCGGGTGAATGGAGTCTTGAAGCTTGAGAAGATTCCTGAAAGCAAGAATCCAGCTGAGATGCTCACGAAGGCTGTTATCATGGAAAAACTGAAGTTGTGTTTGACTTCAGTTGGTCTCCTGGACTAACACAAAGAAGGTATGAGCTGCTGCACTGATGGTGTGAAGACATGATTGAAATCAAGTCTTCAAGTGGGAGAATTGTTAGGTACGAATTTAATGGGGTGGGACCCGCATTAAATTAAATAATATAAAACATGCTTTCTCACATATCCCACATCGGTTTTGTTATAAAATTGAACGAGGAATTGAGTTATAAATAGAGCTCAATTCTTTCAGTTATTGTATCCCAAAATCAAAAGCTTTTCAGCTTTGATAAAAAGAGAGTGCATAGAAAAAAGAGTGTATTTTTTTTCTTGAGTGCGGGAATTCTCTTTTGTGAGTTAGAGAAAATATTTTCTCGGTATACTCGGGGTCGGGATCGTTAGATATTGAGTGTATTGGTGTATACACTTGTTGTAATATTTCTTCCGGTTATAAAAGTTGCAGTGCTCCGTGGATGTAGCCTATATTGGGTGAACCACGTAAATCTTTGTGTTCTTGTTGGTTGTTTTATTCCGCATTTTTGGGTACTATTATCATCGTGATCGGCATCGCTTCGGGGTAATTCCCCAACAGTTTTCAGTAGCCATGTATGAATATTCGGCTCCATTTTCGGCAAACCATTCTTCCATTTTGTTCACTAGCTTCAACCCAATGCCCATTCTCCTATAAAGACAAACCTTAAACAAAGTTAATAAAATTACAAGAAAATTTTCTTGCTTCAATAAAAAAGTTTTCTTATTCATACCGACTTTTTTCGAAATTAACAATCTTTTATCATATGTAGACAATATTTAAAACTAACCATTCAGTGAAAGATTACAAGAATCACAGCCAGGATTAACTTGTGGGGGTTATGAAAATAGGATACGGGAGGCACGTGAAAAATACCGATGCAAAGGCGAGACACGGAGTCCTGAAATGTATGCGAGCTTTGTGTACACAGGGAAAAGTTGAGGTTTACTGAAAATTCTGAAATATATATTTTTGTCATTTCTGGATTCTCTGTGTCCGCAAGTAACTGTTTTGATGCAACCCCTTATCATCCCCACTATCTCTCTTCTTTCTTCATCTACTCTGCCGGCGCCCACCGCTGCAATCTCCGCCACCTGATCATATCGAAACAAGAACCATATATAGAGAACGAAGTGAGTGATGAATGACACCAACTTGAGAATCTTACCAAATTAAAGTTACATGCCAATTAATGATCAACGCGTTCATTAGAAAACTAAATTTGACGGCCATAAAACTAACCAGCATGCGATAAGCAGGAGAATGACGGACTCTGCAAATGGGATCTCCTAAAAGATCTGTGTATAAAGATAGTTTGCCGCTGGGCCCAGCTTCACACCGATTCTCCACTTGCTCCACTTCCCGTTTGTCCCTTTTCTCATCGTATTCTCTAACCAGAACTGCAGCTGTTACGCCTCCCTTTATCACCGGCGGCTCTTCTCCAACTTTATCCATTGATTCGAGTTTACTACTGCAAGACGAACCTTAATCCTCGAAGTTTTTCTAGTGATTCATGTTATAAAGATTGCACTGTTCTCGATTCTGCGAAACCATATATTCCAAAAATAAAGTGAAATCTACGCAAAAAGTTTCGAACTTCTTAAAATATTGTATCCTTAAATAATACAATTTGAATTTGGAACGTACGCCCAATCTTACATGGTAATTGATATCATTCTAGGCATCTTTATTTGGAAGGGTGTAGACATATTTGGAAGGTGTTCTTGTTTTTAAATATAAAAGGAGTATATTTTTGAAGGAAAAAATACAAGATTATATCTATAAATTGTCACAGTTTATCATATGTACATGTGCATGTTTATGGTAGAATATCAAAGAAATTCTTAGAAAATTTCTTTAGTTTTGTTGTTTTTTGCCTCATACATGCTTGACTTGTTGAGAAATCTTGCATGTTCTTTTTTTCAACTTGTGAAACGTGTACTATTTTTTAGCTTTAAAATCTTACTAATTTTTTTTAAAAAAACATAACATTCGAACTTCACATTTAAATTAACTCAACATTTTCATAACCAAAAACTTAATTTAACATTTAAAATCTCAAGTGCATAAATCTCTAAATCGTCAATTAACAAAAGTCCAACTTCCACCTTTTAACATGATCAAAACTACCTTCAAAATAAAGCATAAAAATCTCTAATAAATCATTATCAAAATCTTTATTTCAAAACTTTGATTATCAAGCTAATGCGGAAAATAAGTGTCCATTGAGAGTGTACTACCGGCCTCAATACACTTAAGCATTAGCGCCTCCCTCAACCTCATCCTCACTCGCAACACTCAAACCTATTGAGTCTAATGACTCAGCACGTTCTAAACATGAGTAACAAATAATACATATACAAGCACATGCATTAAAATCACACTTTTATTCAAAATAAGCTAGCATAAATTAATAAGCATAATTTACTCATAAATCATCAAATCGTAAAGCTTTCAATCATTTTTCATTTTGAGTGAAATTTGTTATTTGAAAGTGACTAGCTGTATCCTCTGGTCGACTGATCAGTCTTAGCTCACCATTGTGCATGGGGACGAGCACTAGATACCGACGTAAAATGGAAATACGACCGTTGGACTCCCTCTAGGGCCTTCTCCCGAAAACAGACTCCCTCTTGTGCCTTCTCCCTCACGATGTTCCCAAAAATCATATATCATATCTTTTATGTCACAATCAATTCACATCTTTCGAAATATTTTTTCTTTTTTCTTTTTGATCATAAAATATCTTGTACTTTCCACATTCGAAAAATAGCATTTTAAGAGTAAAAATTGCACAGCTTTATCATAAATTATAAAATTTCATATTTTTTTATCATAAACAGTTTAAAATATCATTTAGCATGTGTTATGATTCTTCGGGACAATGCCAACCTTTTTTGTACTACCCAGGTGTAAAATTATCGTTTTGTCTTTGAACTTTAAATTTCTTGATTTTGATTTTTCATACTTTTATTGACTCAAGATTATCCCAAATATTTATTTAAACTTAAATTTGACTTCTGATATTTTTATTTAACGTAAACTCGAGCTTTTTTATTTAGTTCCTTAATTTTTAAACCGTGAAGCGTTTAAATCGTGAATTATTCCCAACTTTAATATTTTATACCCAAACTTTAAACATCAGCTTTTTACACTTAAACTACCCTCGTGAACCATGAACCCTCCCGTGGACCATGGTTCGAACCACCTTTTCCTTCCTAGCCTAAAACCGAACCCTAATACTCTCTAGGACTCTTGGCCTCACCCAACCTCGAGCCACCACCGAGTCACCCCGGACCAGACCTTGCCCTAGCCCTCCTGGACCAACACACGCAAGAGCCCATGCGCGATCAACTCCTTAGCCGCGCGAGTTCTATCCTACTATCATCGAGCCATCATGGACAAAGCCGGCCCACTGGCCCAGCCCGAGCCCTGACACCAGGCCATCCTCCGTAGACCCTATGCATGGGAAGAGTCTTTCACCGGAAAGACTCTTCCCTACCGGCTGCTCTTGAGTCTTAGCCATGCTAGGTATCTTCCCAACTCTGAACCACATATAGCACAGGTCCTTGCCCAAGCCCTGGCCCAGCCGCACGCAGCCATGCACCAAGCCGTAGCCTTCTTCCCTCAAGAAGCCCTAGGTTGGTTGTCTCCCTTGCCAAGCTCGGTTCCAGCATGTATTTTATACCCTAACAACTCTTTTCCCGTCCCATAAACACCTCCTATTGGCAGCATGTCTTTAGGAATCATAACGTTTTTCCAATAAGAGTAAAATCATTAGAACTTTGAAAATATTTGTTCTATCGTTAAAAAAATCGTGCATAAATATTTTTCATGCAAAAATAAATAAAACAAGCATAATATGATTTGAATGATGCATCAAAAAAATTTAGAAACGTGTCTTTGTGTTTAAAACGCACGAATATTCAATTATCGGCGTGGGTTGCGAAGGACGACGAACGACCTTGAATTTTTGCTCTTGAACTTTTTGACTTTTGTGTGTGTGAAGTGTGCAAAATTTCGACTGCTATGGAGTGCTAGAACCCTAGTATTTCTTTTTTATTATTTTCAGAAATTGCATGCAAAATGGTTTAAGGTTTTTTGGGTTTTTTGTTTAGGGATAATTGAGCCTTCTAATCTTAGTTAAATTAGGCCCATAATACCTATTTAATTTTAAATATATGTTTATTAAAATTAGTTTTCAAAAATAATAATTTCAAACTTTTAAAGGTCTCTTGTTTGCCCAAAACCGTCTTCCCGGATAAAATCAAGCTCGTGTCGTAAAATAATTTTAATCCTACCATTTTTAGAAATATTTAATCATATTTAATAATATTAATAAAACTTGAAAATATTTATTGAAAAATATTTATTTTATATTGGTCATCCGGTCTCTTTTCCCCAGCCTATTATCGAATATTCGGGTAAAATCTACAGTTTTCATAAAATCATGCAATTAGACCCTTAATCATATAATATGCATCATGTAATGATTTAAAATCAATTAAATCAAGTAAACAATTTAAATCGTTTGCATGCATGTAGTTTACGTAGTTGACTTTTGGATGTTACAATTTGTCTGAGGGATAACCAACAGTTTGCAGAATGAAAGCATTAATGTTTTAGAAATACATACAATTAACTATGTTATTGAGAACTTGCAGTTCTAGGAAGGGAGCATGAGCATATGTATCTTGGGATGACAATTTGTAGGGTTTGGTAGGGTTCTATATCATCTGTTTCCATTATCATTTATTATATTCATCATTGTCTCTATCGAGTATTCAATTTCATCATTATCCTCTGATACTCACGGGAAATTTAAGGTCCGATTCCAGCAAGTGTCACTAGTACAGACGCAGGTTATGAAATTACCCTGAGCCTGAAATCACAAATAAGATCGTTAGAAGGGGCCAGGATCAAGTCAGTGACTGAGGATATATGGGGGGAGCAGCTAAAGGTGCTGCTGAAAACAATATATTGAATGAATCAACAGAACACTCAAACCTGGTATTTATAGGAGAATACGTGGGCTCTTGATGGGCATGTATTCCATTTGGGCTTGGGACCTGAGCCTGAAATCACAAATAAGATCGTTAGAAGGGGCCAGGAGGGTATCCTGGCGTAGCCCCTCCGACGCTCAAGTCAGTGATTGAGGATATATGGGGGGAGCAGCTAAGGGTGCTGCTGAAAACAATATATTGGATGAATCAACTGAACACTCAAACCTGATATTTATAGGAGAATATCTGGGCCTTTGATGAGCATGTCTTCCATTTGGGCTTGGGATGGGCTAGGGGTAGTGGGCCCATCCATGGGTATCACCAGTCTCTCCCTTCCGAGTCGAACTGAATCGCAGGTTCGAAGTTCGATTAGTTGTGCTGTCCTCGGGTTATCGGGTGTGAGCTGTGCATTTTCTTGGAAGGAACCAAGGGCTGCGTGCGAAGGGAGAGTGAGAGGCACTGTGCTAGGCGAGGGCGCGCGGGCGGCGAGTTGGGCGAGCTTGCGGGAGGACGAGGCAGGCGCTGGAGACGAGTTTATGGGAGGGCGAGAGCGCGAAGGCGCGCGAGCAGCATGTTGGGCGAGCTTGCGGGAGGACGAGCCGCGTGCTGGGCGAGCAGGCGCGCGACGAGGGCGAGGGCGAGGGCGAGGGCGAGGCACGGGCGTGCGGAGAGTTGGGCGAGCTTGCGGGAGGACAAGGCGAGGGGCGAGCGTGCAGGGCTTGGGCGAGGCGAGCGTGTAGGGCCTGGGCGAGGGCTCGGGCGAGTCGAGACGACAGGATGGTGGGCGCTGGGCGAAAGGGAGAGGCAGCATGGGACAAGCACTGGGCGGAGCTTGAGGGGGGTACGGCGAGGCTGATGAGAGGCGAGGGAAAGGAGTGAGGCGAGGTGAAGGTTAAGGGGCGGTGGCTTGAGCGAGGAAGATGGGGGGCCTGAGCGAGGGCGAGGGTGGCGAGGCGAAGGGGCGAGAGCGCGCTGGGCAAGGGTGATGGCTGGGTGCTGTGTAGGCGAGGGAGAAGGATGATGGCGAGGGGATGCTGGGCGAGAGTGGCGCTGTGATAATGAACACTCGGCGCGGCTGTTGTGAAAGCGAGAGCACAAGGCTCGCTGGCGGCTGAGCGAAGGATGGAGAAGGAGGATGGCGAGGGGATGTGCTTGAGCGAGGTGCTAACACGGGTGATGGAGAGGTGGTGATGAAGCGGCGCTAGGGTTAACGTGAAGGTAAGGGGTAGGCGGGGGAGAGCTGGTGAAGGAACTGCGGAAGAAATTTTGTTTGGGAGAAGTTCAGACCAAATCCTTCTTTTCAGACAGGATTGCGATTTGACTTGTTTCCAAATTTTTGGAGCCTAACGAACGGTTGGAAGAAAATGCACAAATCACACCCGATAACTCGAGAACAACACAACTAATCGAACTTCGAACCTGCGATTAAGTTGGACTCGGGAGGGGGAGATTGGTGATACCCCATGGATGGGCCCACTACCCCTGGCCCATCCCAAGCCTAAATGGAAGACAGGCACATCAAGAGCCCATGTATTCTCCTATAAATATCAGGTTTAAGTGTTCAGCTGATTCATTCAATATATTGTTTTCAGCAGTACCCTTAGCTGCTCCCCCTATATATCCTCAGTCACTGACTTGAGCGTCGGAGGGACTACGCTAGGACACCCTCCTGCCCCCTTCTAACGATCTTATTTGTGATTTCAAGCTTAGGGTAATTTCATAACCTGCGTCTGTATAAGTGACACTTGCTGGAATCGGACCCTAAATTTCCCGTGAGTATCAAATTTTAAATGGCTGAAGAAGTGAAGACCGGGAAAATTTCCCTCGGTCATAATAATAACATTTTTTTGAACGTTTTTATACTTAATAATTAATAAAACTTTTGATTGTAATTACAATAATCATCATTGTCATGTTTATTATATTAATTCACGGTGTTAGAATTATAACCCTTTTATTTGCATGGTACGCTTGAGGTACATTAAAATGGGTTTGAGAGCACCATTTATAATTTGTGTAAAAGAAATTAAACATGTTTCGATTGAAAATTATTTACATTTCACGGAAAAGAAATTTGAAAAACAATTTTTTTCTTCGTTCAGTTCGAGAGCGCCATGTATAATTTGTGTAATCCCACCGGTGGAGATAATAGGCAGTCTGCCTGCCCTCCGACAACGGAGAACTTTCACGACAAATCGAACGTTTCATCGCAAAGAGTGAACTATCTTGGCTGGCAGTGGCCATTCTCTTCGAGAGTAGGATATCCTCAGGGTTGAATATGTGGTTCCTGTCGTCCGTCGATAAAGTCATAGGCAAAGCTCTTCACTTTGTTCCATTCATTTCAAACCTCTTAATCGATCACTGAGTTGCATCAATTTTCGATGCTTTTCTACCAAGCTTTCTCGATATCCTATAATATCAAATTTTCAACTTCCATCATTCTCTTGGAGTTTGGTTCGTCTTTCAACGATTATGTCAATTAAAAATTTCGTTCTTCCATCTCATGATTGTACAAATTAATCGAATCTTAGATATCAAAGGGGAGAAATCAACACAATAAAAGACCGAGATCTATGACGAGGAAAGACGAACTCGCCCCCTCTCGCCTCACCACACAATGGGAGAATGCTGAAGCACTTCGAGTGTTCATATTATAGTCTAAAAGCAAATGCTTGTCAATGGATCAGCCAATGGCATCACACTCAACTTGAGAAACACAATCAAACGTCTAAATGATCCGTACAATCATATCACAGAGGCAAGAATGATCATAAACCCGGTATCTGGCACTTGGTCTCATTGGGCACGACTCCGGCTGCTTTCTGCATTCCTTATAGGATAGAAATAAGGATGGGCCTGCAAATAACTACAATCATCAATAAATGAAATTTGGAGAGGAATGATTGTCTAATTTAATGTGGAATAGGTACCAACTATATAAGCCAACAGATAAGCTTTATCTATAAATAAAAAATAAACATTTTTTTCTTTTCAGTATAACCCAACCCATTGATTCCATAATCAAATGGTATTAAATAGCATCTATCACATTTCAGAAGCCAAGAAAAAATATTTCCATGTGGAGCGAGTGGTGATAGCTGGAGAGTTTTACCATTGCTTCCTTTGCGGTTGGCCTTTCTTGATGATCATATCGTAACAGTTTGTCAACAAAATCGATAGCCTTAAAAAAGGAAAGAGGAATAAAAGAAAAAAATAATGTTAAGAATCACTGAAAAGTGAAATAGTGGAAGTATCAGATTATAAATAGAATATAATTCTTACATCGGGAACAGCCAAGTGTTGATTATCAGAATTGATGAACTTAGTCCACGGCTTTCTGCTATGTCTAGATTGACAAAGCATAGAGATTCTCAACTTGCAATAACCATGCCTATGAAATGAATAAATTTCAGTTATATAGCTACCTTCCAACAAGGGCAGCAAGGTTTGGGTCCAATTCCAACCGGTACTTACTCAAATATGCATTCAACTCATCTGTCCCCAACACCTGTCATGATATAAAAACTGAATAATTTTTGCCATGCCCGATATCACGTTTTTGACTAAGTTTATGCAGACATGCAATCATCGATAAGAATAAAAAGAAGATCAGCATATACTTCAAATATATTATTTAGCCACAAAAAGCAAGAAAGAGAAGTAGTCTGACATCTTATCTTCCTAGCACACAAAAAATCCAACATAACTGGGCAAAATTATTCATGAAGAAGCACCTGAGTGCACCATACAACAGATATTAGACAGAGGCATTTCCAGTACAAAAATCAAGATACCTTCGCAATCTTGACAAGTTGATCATAATTGTCGTGCCCATAAAAGAAAGGTTCCTTGCGAAATATCTGTACACAGATGCTATCGATATCAGTCTCATTTTCAGGGAAAACTTAGGAATATCTTGGAAAATCAATTGTTCAACCTCCTCAAGCAGATAAAAATCACTCAACTAGGGGCATTTTGGGAAAAATTCATAATCTGAAAAGCTTACACGATTGCACTAAATTATTTTGTACTCAAAATGAAGCCAAACTTCAGAATTTTAAATTCATCCAACCAAATGACGCTTTAAGTGCAACTTGATTAGAGTGGAGATCCAACACATGATACGTAAACCATGTATCAGATAATTCATAAAGTGAAATGCCTATACAATCACAACCAGTAATCTTTTCTATGCCAATGTTTAGGATTTCAAAATCATCCAACAGAATGACGCTTGAAGTGCTGCTTCATCAGAGAGGAGTCTCATCAAATGATATGTACAGGTCGATTTATAATCATATGTCCATTAAATATAACAAGACTTGTAAAAGTTCTGGCATGTAAAGCACAAAGTTTTGTTCCAGGGAAGGGAGTAAAAATAAACGCATACCATTCCCGCAAACATACAGCCAAGGCTCCACAAGTCCAAGGAGTAGTCATAGTCTTGCAAATCAACAAGGAGTTCTGGCCCCTTAAAATATCTAGAAAATGCAGCCCATGAAATAAAATAGGTGTATATCAGCCCAATAAGAAAAAATACAATCAACATAGGCAAGATAAGGCTACAACAATATTAATATTTGTAAGCATCACTATCAACTTCTGTAATAAATAAAAAATGTACTGCTTAATATATAGAACCAATTTTCGATATAAAAATCCAGCAAGTCAAACGTAACTACAGCCACTCAGACACAGAAGCCATAAGGGATGTTGTTAACATTAAGATGGAGGTTGAGATCATAAGATGGTCAACCTTGAAGCTACACGAACGTTATACTCTTTCCCAGGATGATAGAACTCTGCTAGTCCCCAATCTATAAGACGAAGTTTGTGCTGCTCATGATCTATCATGACATTATGAGGCTTGACATCACGATGCATAATACCTTGAGAATGGCAGTAATCTAAAGCCTACATACAGTAATGAATAAATAAATCTCTGCAATCAAAATGAAACAATAACATATCATATTATGGAAGAGTAATAGAATGCCATTTTTTGGGGGAGGGGCAGTGATTCATCATGAAAAATTATAAAAAGTATGATAATACCATAATGGTATTAAATTTTGGTATTAACAGCAACATTTAATAACTACGAGCAAGATAGAAAAACACACTATGTCATTGAACAGGTTACTGAAATTGAAGCCAAATCTAGCAAGTGACTTGTTATGTAACTCTTTGAGAACCCAGAATCATAACTCCAGAGCCACACAACTTATCGGCTGGTTTTACGAC
Organism: Primulina eburnea; assembly: GCF_022965805.1. NCBI lineage: Eukaryota > Viridiplantae > Streptophyta > Magnoliopsida > Lamiales > Gesneriaceae > Primulina > Primulina eburnea. The sequence continues at coordinate 30,921,100 of NC_133109.1, read as the reverse complement.
AAGCAGATGCCAATTACAGCTAATTTACAATTATTACCCATAAATGAGATGCTGTGCGCACTTTTTTTTCTAAGCAAACAGTGTGAGCCGATCCCGTAATTTTTTCACACTATTAGCAATCAGAATTCTCAATTCCAGAAGAGCAAATTACTAAACTAAATGAGCTTTCATCCATTCTAGTGATAACATGGACACCTGAGAATATGCTGTGCTGACAAATTAAAGTAACTTGAAACAGCTCAGAAAAACAAATGATTGTTCCATCTAAAATGATTGTTCCATCTACGATTCACTCATTATGACAGTAAAGATGGAAATTGAGACAGACACGTGAGTGTCCATGGATTCAAACCACGAGGAAGAAAAAAAACTTACCTTTAATAGTTCATATATGTAGTATCTAACATCGATGTCTGAAAGTGTGGGGTACAGCATTTTAAAGTCTGTGTTGTTCACGTATTCAAATATAAGACTTGGTGTCTTTGATTGCTGGTCTCTAACAATATCAAGCAACTTTACAATATTAGGCCCTCCACAAAGATTCTGTAATATTTTAATCTCCCTCTTGATCTGCACATGTAAATATGATTGTAAGTCCTCCAATATATTCATCTCCATGGTCCAAAAGCAGCATCAATCCCTTTCCCAAAAAAAAAAAACAAGAAAAGAAAGAAGTAACAAATTTAAAACAAAATGAACATATGGGTTGAAAGTCGAAAACATTATACAACCTGCAATTTCACAAATAACTATGGCTTGCGTAGAATAATTCACAAAATCTCATTCATAAGGCTAGTAACCAACACTTTTCTAAATTGAAGCAGAACGCCACAATCTTGGTGAACTTACATCCATAAAAATCAAACATAACCATAATTAAGTGCAGCAGATCTGAGAAACTAATAACTGACAGCTAAAAAACAGTTGGAGAGGTTAAGACAAGGGCAACTCATTTTACATCAAAATGGCTCACACTTTCAAAGAGATGTAAACTAAATTGGCAAGATATGACATAAACTAACTTGGCAAGATATGCTTAGCTTTCTAGGATCTAAAAGCCTCCAGATAGGGTCCAGCACATATACAAACCAAAAAGTAAGAAGAGAGAGAACGTGTGCATATTTCTGCCACACCCGCTAAAACAAATGGTCTTCAGAATACTAATTTCTCGATTGAGAATCACCAACCCCTTTCAGATAAGATTTGGTCATCTGTTTAGATATTCATGCAATCTATTCACTTGATAAATACTACAGTTTCTAGGAAAAATATATGATATTCACGACTATTTCCTATATCAGTGCCTATGGGAGGCATGAAGGTATTACACTCTTTGATTTAAAAAGAAGCTTTTCATATTTATGGTAAATTAAGGGTGATTCTGCAACATTAAATCTCTACATAGTGAAAACTCAATAACCGATCCGCATCAAAAAATCTGCCATAAATTTTAATATATCCATTTATTAAATTTGAACGTCAATTATCAGCATAAAAAAATCAACAGAAAATAACTAGAAAAGAATTAAATTGAAATTAGACAAATGCGCAGAAGGTAAAAAAAACCTTCTTCTTCTTAACAGGTTTAAGGATTTTGATGACGCATTTCTCATTGTTGGTGGCATGCACACCCTCAAAAACCTCGCTATATTTCCCCCTCCCCACCTTCCTCACCACCTCATAATCATCCTGTTCCCTGTCAAGCCCAATCAAAACCCTAAAACATCGCAGATAACGAAAAATGTCAATTCCAAGAACCAATAATACGCAATAGAATCCGTTACCCCCCATTGAACAGCGAGGGACTCGTAATCCCAATACTCCTTAGGGCGTATGACATTGACGTCGGGGTAAACCCGCGCCTTGGATGGGGCTCCAGGCCGGCGAATAGATTTTCCTATCTTTTGAGCCATAGTCTCAGGAACGGACACCCCGGAGCGTCGACTGATAGAGGAGAGCTTCTGCTTCTGGTTCTGCGGCGGCGGAGGCGGCGGCGATGGCTTTTCTTGTTGCTGCTGTTGTATCTGAGAAATTGAGGTGGATTGGAAAGCGATGCGGCGGAAGAGAGCGGCCGGCTGCGCGAAGAGGGGGGAGCAGCGGCAATGGTGGTGACGAGAGGCGATGAATTGCAAAGGCCTTACGGCCATGAAATGAAACAAGGGTTCCTATAAATATATTCTTTAGCTGTTTCCAGTGCTATAGGGACCCCTCCCAATGGGAACCCTCTTTCCTTCCCCCAAAATCAGAGAGAGCAATGCGGCGACGTATTTCGAGTTGATAAGGTTTGGGCCCATTTTGACTGGGCTTTTTCAATGGGTCATTTGACAAATTAAGTTTAACAAAGTAACAAATGTTTGAGTGAGTCTCATGAGACGGGTCAACACTACCCATATTCACAATAAAAAGTAATACTCTTAGCATAAAAAGTAATATTTTTTCATGGGTGATCCAAATAAGAGATCCGTCTCACAAATACGACCCGTGAGACCGTCTCACACAAGTTTTTGCCCAAATGTTTATACATGTACTTACACACTAGTCTTATATCCAAACTTTTAAAAACAAAAAAAAAAACAAAAATTTGTGTGAGACGGGCTCACATGTCATATTTTGTGTGAGTGATCTCTTATTTAGGTCATCCATGATAAGTATTACATTTTTCTGCTAAGAGTATTATTTTTTGTTGTGAACACCGGTAGAGTTGACTCGTCTCACAGAGAAAGATTCATGAGACCGTCTTACAAGAGACCTAATCTAAAAAAAAATATTAAATGTGTCCTTTTTAAAAAAAAATATAAGAGGGAATCTCATTTTTTTTATTCAAAAAAGAAAAGGGTGGGAGAACATAAACTTGCAACACATCAATCATGTTGCTATAATAATCTCAATCTAAAACAAATAAGAATAATAATTTGTATATTAATATTATTATAAATGTAATGAGGTGCGATGGAACTCATCTCCCACCCGGACCCTAGATGCTAAATTAACATTCGATTTCTTGCTCCAAAGCCTATCGCACCTCTTCGATTCCGATGCGATTACAAGATCATATCGATCAGTATTCTAATTCAATTCAAATTCTGGTTGAACCGAGCTTGAATCAAGTTTTGCATCCAAGCATATACATATATATAAACTCCTTCCAACCAGTTGGACTTAAGGGTGGGAGTCAGGTCGGATACCCGAAATTTTTGGGTAGCACATTTACTACCCGAACTCGAATTTTAATCGGTGCTACACGATGGTTCAGGTACCCGAAACTTATGTCAAAAATTTTGGCTTCTTTATCTCTCAATATATATAAATATATATTATGCACAAAATAGCACAACAACAATAAAAAATTGCAGGAAAACCATCAATCTAAATAAAACATATGGCAACTAAACTGCAGTAATTTAGCACAACAAAAAATCCATAAATTTAAACAATAATAAGCTGATAAAAAACATTATATATATAAATATACAAAAATTGGGTATCCAATATTTTTCCGGGTAGTATTTGACTAACCCGAAAATTATATTTCGAGTTCGGGTTTTTACTCGATCATAATTTTGTGATAAATAAGCGACCAGATCGGGTAGGGTCGAGTACCCCGTTACCCGATCACAATGGCCCACCCCTAGTTGGAGTTGCTTATTTATTAGCCTACAAATATTATGGAATGAGACATGTTTTGGATTAAAAGGAATTTAGAGTGCAAGAAACAAAAAATAGTTGATTGAAAGCTTTCCACAAACTTGGTTGTAATTTATTACCTAATTGTAATTATTTAATCATGGCTGCTTATCAAGAACGTAAAGTAGACCGCTGGTATTAATTAAATAGCAATTATTGGATATAAAACTCGTGCTTACGAAATATGATCAAACCACAAATGGACATATATATAAATTAATTAGAACACATCAGTCAAAATTACACGAATTATAAACCAAAAGACAAATGCCCCACTATTTGTGTAGCTCCATATTAAATATGTAGTAGCCCGAATTCTAAATTGGGTAAATTAACGGATTATTGGTGATTAAGAGGTTTAAGGTGTAATTTTGACCGAGTCATGATCGACGGACCGAAGATGGTTCAGAAGCACCGAAGAGTTCGGAAGGTCCGAAGTGAGTTCGGTGGATCGATCATTAGGTGTCAAGAGTTGATCGACACGTGGGAGTTCGGAAGGTCCGAAGTGTATGATCGGAGGATCCGATCATAAGCTGTCAAGAGCCAATGGACACGTAGCGTTCGGACGTTCCGAAGTGGTGTTCGGAGGATCCGAACATGGCCTATAATAGTGCTCGGATTTCTCATTTGTGACTTTGCCATTCCTTGAGTTAAGTCTCCTCTTTGAGAGTTTTGGAAGGATTCTAGGGCTAGTTGTTGTTCGAGCGATAGCCAAGAGCTGCCGGGATTGGTAGCATAGCAGCGCCGGAGTTTCGAGGCAATCGACATCAAAGGGCTGTCGACGGACGAAGGTAAACCCTAAACCTTTGGTAGTACTAGGGAGTACTGGTTTTGCTAGTCGAGCATGGTAGTATTGATTGAGTATGCTTTTGATGCGTAGGCTTGTTCTAGACCTGATTAGCGGTGTTGCGTAAGGCTAGGCTTGCTGTGATAGAGGTACGAAAGTACTATCCGAGATATCCTGGTTGAGTATACATTCATATATGTGTTGCATGATTATGTGGTGCATTGATATATGTCATATGATGCATGCTATTATGTCACGTTTATTACTGCACGTTGCATTTCATGTTGAGCCGTATCTTCTTCGAGATAGCCTTCACTGTTGAGCTGTATCTCTTTCGAGATAAGCTATATCTTGGGGCCGCTCAGCCCTGTCTTGTGGACGCATGGACACCGAGAGTACACAGTGGCCGACGGGTCGGGAGGGCTTCGGTGGTCCGGGACATTTTAGGTCCACGTCTGTCTTGTAGTGGATGCAGTGACCCAGAGGTTGGACCGCGCGGCACTATCCACTTGGCGCCTCTAGACTGAGCATTGTTGAGATCCTTTCCTTTGTGACTCCTGTTTCTTGACTACCCCGGTATCATGATCATAGCATGTGCATTTCATATAGGTCTGTATACTCATACTTTTGTACTGGGCGTTCTTATCGCTCACGTCCTCGGTTTTGTTTATTCTTGGACACCCCATTCCCTCGGGGCAGGCCTCAGGTTGGACAGCTCAGGAGGAGCAGGAGGAGGATGTTGAGTAGCTGGTTGGTTTAGTTTATCGGTATTGTTCTATTCGATATGGTTGTACTTGTATTTTTTTAGTTGAGTTATTATAGACTTCGATTGGATTGTATATTTATAGTTTGTTGACTATTTCCGCTGTTATCTCTGATTACTGTTATTAAGTAAAGTGCATGCTTAAGTTCTTGCTTAGTAGGTGATCCTGGAACGGGTCACTACAAAATAAAAGGCAAAAACTTGTGTGAGACGGTCTCACGGGTCAAATTTTGTGAGACGGATCTTTATTTGGGTAATCCATGAAATAGTATTGCTTTTTATGCTAAGAGTACTACTTTTTGTGGTAAATATGGGTAGGGTTGACCCGTCTCACATATTGATATCCGTGAGACGGTCTCACATGAGACCTATTCTAAATAAAATGGGTCTTTATCTTTGACTTCCATTTGATTTGGGCTAGCTCTTTCTTAATTGTTATTATATTTCATCTAGTATATCAATAAATTATCGATCCCCACTTTATGGTAAATTAATATTTTTGGTGTATAAATGATAAGGATGTTTTTAAGTTTAAGATATAGACTTTTTATGTTTAAGTGTGCATGATTGAGAGTAATATGAGAGGGGTGACTTCTTGAGAAGTTCTCGTGCGTCAAGTTACTGATGTTGCGTCGCTTGATCTGGTTGGCTAGATGAGCCGTAAAAAAAAGACATTGTGATGCCTAAGAGGGTGGCAGTGATCGCTGGATCCATGAGGTATCATGGACAATGAGGGGCTTCTAGCAGACTCTTAGGCGAAGTGAACATGAATGAATCGATCTCACATCAGAATGAGAAGAATTCCAAAACTATTCAGGTATGAGCTCAAAAGATTTTATATGTACTATTCATATCACTAAGGTACATCTTCTTTTCGGAAGTTCATCACTTAATAACTTTAAGTTAAGCGTGTTTGACAAGAGACAATTTTGAGATGGTGACCCTCTAGAAACTTTCTCATGGTATGTGTGAATGATGACATAAGCACGCTAAAAAAACAATCATTGGTACAATGAGGTCAGTCATCAAATCATGGGTGTTACAAAATGGTACCAAAGCCGACCTCTACTAGTATGGTGTGGTTTGGGGAAGAACAAAGCGAAAGCTGGTGGGCATGTGATACTCAATGCCGAAGAGGGTGGGGGTGATCGACGGCATGAGGTTGCATAGACAATAAGCTTCTCATGCCAGGCTTGTAAACGAAAAAAACATGAATGAATCGATTTCACACCGGAATGAGAGAGATTCTAAAACTGTTCAGGTATGAGACTATGGAGTTGACAAAAGTTTGATAGGATTACTCGTATCATTTAGATGCTTCTTCTTTTCGCAAACTCGCCGTTTAAGAACTTCAGAGTTAACTGTGCTTGATGTGAGGTAACTCTGGATGAGTGACACAATTTAGGAAGTTTCTCAGGGTGTATGTGAGGACATAAACACGTTAAAAAGACATGTTTTGGTCTAGTGGGGACATTCGTCAAATTTGTGACATTACAGACATCATATCTTAACGGGTAATATTATCTCTATTGGGATAAGACTAATATCTAGGATATATAAGATAACATTAGCAGATATATATGCATATCTACGGACTCATGCGCCTAAAAAGCCCGACCTATTAGTATCCAAATAGGTGCACTATGCACTATCACAATTACAAATAAATAAAGTTGTGTATTGGCTAACAACTAATAGCTTTTAATCTAGTTGTAAGCGTTTGATCCTATCAATTAGTATCAGAGCGATGTCTTATGTTCGATTCTCCCAAGAAATATATTACTATACTTCTTGGGGGGAAACGTTGGGTTAAGCATCAGATCTTAATGAGTGAAACTTTCTCTGTTGAGGATAAGGTCGGCGGTAAGGAAAATCTAAGACCGATCTCTAAGGGATACAAGACATCACCAACAGATAGTCACGCACCTCCTCGGACTCATGAGCCTAACAACCCGACACATTAACACTCAAATAGGTGCACCATGCGCTGCAACGATTATAAGGAAATAAAGTTGTGTTTTGACTAACAACTATAATTTTTGTTTAATGATAAAAGTTTCATCCTAACATATTTTTTACATCATAAATAAAAGTAAAAATACTAGATTAACTTACATTTTCCTTACCAAATACAAAACTACCCATGAAAAGAAGTAAATATATTGTTAGCCAAGAATAGTTTTGTAAGTGATGAGGAAAAATATAAGTCTAGCATTACTCAAGAAAAGTAGAAATTTTTATTTTGTACCTAAAATATAGTGTGAGTAACAAAAATTGATGTAAATAAGATTGAAATTTGAAGATCCCCAATCCGATCTTCCTACCTTTAGAAGTTTCATAAAAGTTCGAAAATTTTGTCAAACATGCTGGCTACACATAATTTCAAGCGAGTTTAACAAAATGAAAGTTTTGTAGAGATATATTAATTATTTTCTCTTAAAAAAGGATCGATTATTAGTTAGAAAAGATAATTTCATCGAAGCTAATTCATTCTTTATTATAAACAAATAATTTCAGACAAAAAACGACAATTTTAGTTTTAAATTTTTTTAATTAAATAGTCCTCAGTATTGGGACATGATTAAATAGAGTGGCAGACTTACTCTTTGCATCAAAGAATTATAATAAAATATTGCTCTCTAAATTTTAGTATCTTAAGCACGTGATTACCTGTTCAGTCCGTTGTTGATACTCTTCGTTTTGTGTATTTTGAGGAATCAAAATCACAAACTAAATAATTTTGGCATATGCCCGAATATTATTGGATATGGTCGAGAATTTCCCTAAACAAAAAATTCCAAAATAATTAAGAATACCAAATTTGTTTTTTTGTTTTTGTTTATTCCAAAAAATGTGTCCTCTTTCATTTGAATTCCTCAGAATCATCGCTTTAGTATACTAAATTAAAATTTAACTCTCCTGTCTTCACTTGATTCACCTTATATGCTTAATTCAAGATTCTTCTAATAAATATTCATTACATACCCTCAAATTTAATAATTAGATTCTAATACTTTATAAATTTGGACCATTTATATCAAGGACAAGATGTGTCAGGACTTTTTCCTAAGAGATTCCAATAATTTGGAGTCATAAAATAAATTAGTATAATTTTTTAATGTAATATTTACTCAAAATATGGATTAATTACCTTTAAAAAAATTCCTTATTTCTAATAATAACAAATAATTAGATTTCTTGTTAGACGATTTCAAGAATTTTTATCTGTGAGACATGTCAACCCTACCGATATTCACAATAAAAAGTAATATATTTTCGTGGATAACCCAAATAAGAGATATGTCTCACAAATACGACTCGTGAGACCGTCTCACAGAAGTTTTTGCCTAAAAAATTCAAAAAATATATCGATCGAGTTGTCTATTTTGGAAATGGGGGAAACCACATTTTTAATATAAAATTTAGGTATAAGTAGATGGAACAAAATAAATATAGAAAAAAAATTGTGAAGAGAAAGGCGAGAGTGTCACATGCGGAGGAGCATTAAGATCCAAACAGAGAATGATAAAAAAGGATGTGAATGGACCCGTTTGATATATTCCTTATATACAGTGTGATCTTCACATGTTACTCCACATTTGAAATTCTCTTCCGTCGCTTGCATGCCAGGTTTCTTCCCCCTGTCTGGTGGATATCACTGGGATAAGTTTTTTATGCACATTTTTGGATATTTGTACTTAGATCATATTAATATTGAGATTCAAACCTAACTCAACCCTAAAAACTAGCTCCAGTAGAATGATTGTCCAAGTTTATATATGTAACTCATAGAAACTCTATCAAACCGATGTGAGACATCTTAATAGACACCACTCACGCCTTGGAATGAACAATTGGAGCGTGGAGACATTAACGGGTGACTCAACTATGAGCAATTCAACATATAACAGTGGACCTAGCTCTGATACTATGTTTAGATTGTGATTTGAACCTAATTCAACCCCAAAAGCTAGCTCAATGTGGAATTGTCCAATCCAGATATGCAACTTCCAGGAACTCTATCTAACTGATATGATAATCAACAAATGCGATATATGAGTTATTTATGCTATAATCAAATTAAAATACACGTCTGTAATTTTGTAGAAACACGGAATTTTTTTGATGAAGACAAATTATTACTCTACAAAATTTAAGTTCTTTCACAGACTTTGCTCCTGTAAATTTCGAGTATTTAATGTTGATTTTTTTTTTTATTGACATTTGAAGTTGGAAATTTTATATGACGTTCAAACTTCAAGTGGGAAAGACTTGTGAATATTAAAAAAGAGTATGAAATTCATGAATCAAAGGCTCATCCTCATATAATATATATATATATATATATATATATATATATATATATATATATATATATATATATATATTGACATGGAAAAAGACCTTTCCTTTCTAATGTTGATTGCATGCAGCACAAATATTTGGCTGCGTATTGAGTCTCCGAGGGTCCCTCGATCGTGAAAACCTAACATGCAACTGCTTCCCGCCTATTTAATTTTACTTCATCACTCTCATTGTTCTTGGAGATTGCAACATTTAATTACGTATTATGTCACCTTTAGGGTTTGTTCACAACCTTATCTATTGTCTATTATTGTGTAAAATGAATCATAAAATTTACTTTTTGTGACATCTACATATATAAATATTTTAAGACAAAAACTTTGTTATTTGCTAGGTTTTTTCCATATCAATGTGTGCACGGAAATATTAAGTACATCATTTAAGTGCATAAAATAATCTCACATATTTAAAAGCTGTATATTCAACATTTATTTTATTAAATTTATGTGATTAAAAACTTATGAGTGAAACAAACAGGACAAATGAATAAATATTACACACACACGCACACACAAAAGTTGTATGAGATCAAATAAACAAGTCCAATTACTTACAAATCATAGCCACATCAAAAGAGCATAAATAATGTCGTAATGTTTGAGTGTTTATTAACCATTTGTCCCCACTTCACCCGAAGAATATATGACACAAATATAGAGGAGAAGAGTGGGAATTCTTGAAGTGGGTGAAGTTAGCAGCATAAATGGGAATTTTCTTATATAATTTGGTAGAAATGATTTGTGTATGATGAGTCTGTGTATAGCCCGTGAGTAAGCCAAAGCTTCACAGCGTTCAGCTTTACTGTTACGTGACAAATTACAAGTCCCATATGTTGACAAAAACTCATGCCTGGCCGGCCACCTCACATGTTCCCAAAAACCCATGTCTAGTGGCTCAAGGGGTAGTTCGGATAGTAAGATACTGGTGGATTTTTATCACAAGGTCGGATATTCAATCTATCGTCGTTTTTGTCATCTCAACTTTGATTTTATTACACATGGCTTGTCCAATATAATTTACCAGATCTGTGTGATTTTCAACTACTGTGTTCTTTGATTTTATCCAGAATGTGCCGAGTTTACTAACATACGTTTTCATAATACATTTTGTACCTATCTTCCCATTCATTCATTATAGGATTTAAAAAATGTTGCAAAGAAACAAAACTCTCCTTATAACAACATTGTGTATATTGATAATGACTTGATCTAAACCATAAATGAGAGTATTTGATTGTAGTAATTAGAAAAAAAACAAAATTTATATTTTAAAAAAGTCGCCTTTCTTGGCCGCTCCTCCTCCTTTCTCCGTCGTGCACCCACCAGGCCAGCTTTTCTCCTCTATATTACACCCTTTTCTCATTTCAATCTCCCCCTTTCCTCTGGTTTTATGCACGTACCAGCTTTGAAAGAAAGTCCCCTCTTTTTTTCTTTGTTTTCTTGAATCTGTCACTTAATTACATATATAGTGAATTTCCCTAAATTTACTCTAAACCAAGATTTCTTGGACACGAGAGATCTTCAATTTCCCTTCATTAGATCCTTTGTACCCACAAAAAGGTAATAATTTTAACCCCTTTTTGGAAAAGTTGAACAGTCGATTTCCCTTTGATTCATTCGCAGAATTTTTCCCTTCAAAATAAGAGATAATGGATCGTTTCGCAATACCCAACTGTCAGGTACCACTTCCAGTCTAGTCCCTTTCTCTCGTTCTGTCCCCCTTTCGGTTTTCTGAATTCTCTTTTTTGTTTCTCCGAATTCTTTTTCAGCATATATAAACCTTTCTTTTCCTGTCATAATAATTATTTACTGGTTTTAATCTATCCCCAATGATGCAATTCACTGAAACATTACCCCTGTTGAATCAAATCCCTCCATTTCCATCTCCGCCAATGAACAAGAACCAGCTTTTCCGGGCCCGGCCATGGCCGGGATTCCCGACGCCGAAATCTGTGGGGAATTTCGGGGACTCGAATTGCATGGAACAGTTGCTGATTCACTGCGCAAACGCCCTGGAAAACAATGACGCGACTCTTGCTCAACAAATCTTGTGGGTTCTCAACAATATTGCTCCTCCGGACGGGGACTCGAATCAGCGGCTGACTTCCGGATTCCTCCGAGCGCTCATAGCACGCGCCGCCAAGATTGGAACCTGCAAATTGCTCACCGCCATGGCTAATGTCCAAGCAAATGATCTAGCCATGAACAATCATAAATTTTCTATTCTCGAGCTGGCGGGCTTCGTGGACTTGACTCCGTGGCACAGGTTCGGTTTTACGGCCGCTAATGCGGCGGTTCTGGAAGCTGTCGAAGGGTACTCGGTGGTTCATATAGTTGACTTGAGTTTAACACATTGCATGCAAATTCCGACCCTTATTGATTCCATGTCCGCTCGGCTCGACCCACCGCCGCTGATCAAGCTAACGGTAGCCGGCACCATGGAAGATTTCCCACCAATGTTGGATCTCTCTTACGAGGAACTAGGCCTAAAATTAGTTAATTTCGCAAGATCCCGCAATATTATAATGGATTTTAGAGTCATTCCTTCGAGTTCTAAAGATGGGTTCTCTTCTCTGATCGAAGAACTCAAACTGCAACATTTCGTACGTGCCGAAAATGGCGAGGCACTAGTAATAAATTGTCACATGATGCTCCATTACATCCCAGAAGAAACCCCATCAAATATTCCAAATCCACCTCAAATTTCGATTCGAACCTCGTCCATGCCGTCTCTTCGAACCATGTTTCTCGAGTCCATACGAGGTTTGGATCCGACAATCGTCATATTAGTCGACGAAGATGCAGATTTCACATCAAGCAGCCTAGTGAACAGATTAAGATCAGCTTACAATTATCTATGGATACCCTATGATACAATGGACACTTTTCTTCCACGGGGAAGCAAGCAGAGACAATGGTATGAAGCGGACATTTGTTGGAAGATAGAGAACGTAATTTCAAACGAGGGACCTCAGAGAGTTGAGAGGCTCGAACCGAAGAGCAGATGGGTACAAAGAATGCGAGAAGCGTGTTTTCGAGGAGTTGGATTCAGCGACGATGCGATTTTAGAGGTGAAGAGTATGTTGGACGAGCATACAGCTGGTTGGGGACTAAAGAAAGAAGAAGAAGATATTGTGCTTACATGGAAAGGACACAATGTGGTTTTTGCTACTGCTTGGTTGCCTGTTTGATGGTCTCCAATATATTGTTTGAAGAATTTTCTTACAATATTTTCTTCCTAGATCTCGATATGCTTGATTTTCATTCTTAGTAATGGATAGAAAATCATTTGAGTGCCATGCTTCAGCATTCGGCCCGAGCTTTGGAGTTATGGTGATTGAACTATAAGTAAGCTTCAACTTAAATTTCTCTTATCCATTTTGAATCATGTGATTAATCAAAAGATAATTATATGATATATATTGAGTATTCAAACTTATTTTTTGAAAATCTGATTCGAGTACGTTATATTAATTTAAAGTTATCGAGAAATCTTCATGTCAGCGAAGATATATATTCATCTTCGAGTTTGTCTCATATGAGACTGTCTCACGGATCTTAATCTGTGAGACAGGTCAACCCTACCCATATTCACAATAAAAAGTAATACTCTTAGCATAAAAAGTAATACTTTTTCATGGATGACCCAAATAAGAGATCTGTCTCACAAATACGACCCGTGAGACCGTCTCACACAAGTTTTTGCCTTCATCTTCGCTCCAATAATACATATTTTGTTATATGCACATGTATATAATTCAAGAGTTCTGAACGAGATCACCATCTCATCTTCCTCTCATGGCAAAAACTTGTGTGAGACGGTCTCACGGGTCGTATTTGTGAGACGGATCTCTTATTTGGGTCATCCACGAAAAAGTATTACTTTTTATGTTAAGAGTATTATTTTTTATTGTGAATGTGGGTAGGGTTGACCCGTCTCACATATTAAGATCCATGAGACGGTCTCACATGAGACCTCTCATACCCACTTTGAAGAATTTGAATTTTCAAGTTGTAGTCCAATAATTTGGTCACAATTGTTTTCACTTTTAAATTTTTTTTTTTACCGGAATGGTAACAATAAAGCCATGAATTATGCATGTTTGTCGCAAGTGCAGTGAAACCCCATGTGAAATAAAAGATCACTCAACTCTTTATGTTTTTTTTAAAATAAGCTCATATTTGTTGCAATATGATGCTATAAAATGATTGAATAAATAAAATAAAACATAAAAAAAATAATGTGATTCCCATTCATTTGTGATTATTAGATTTTGAATTATATAAATAAAATATGATGACAAATTATTTTGTATTCGACAATGCGATCAGTGAGACCTTCTCACACAAGTTTTTGCCTTTATTTAGATGAATGACAAACTTGTCTTAAACCAATTTGTAATTTTATTTCAAACAGAATACTATGAATACAAGTATTCTATTACGATTAATTAAATCTTCCACAATCGAAGCGGATATTTCCGTTCTTCGCGGTCTTCACTCCGACCCGACCCAATTTAGTTATAGCCTGAATGAAAGCAGTTGTTGAAAGTAAGTGGCTTTTTGGCCCAAGTATTAACAGTGGGCCTAGATCTTCTATCCGTGAACAAAACCTGGTCCGATGTGAAGAGGCCCTTTCCATTTTTAAGGTTTTTGAAGTAGGCATTGTCAAAAATTCTTGGTGTGGTTGGGTCCATATCAATGGCGATGGTTGGGTCCACTTCTTTTGGGCACATAGACTGTAATTGGGCCACATATTCTTTATTGAGACTTGGGTCCACTGGATTTCGACGGCTGAAACTGTATATTCTGTTTGAAAATTTGCTGCAGTGGGAGAAGCCTACGGTGTGGCATGCTGCAGGCGATCAAGAAAATGGGATTGAGAACTTTTCAGCTTATGCTTTTATTTTTAAAATTTATTAGATGGTATTTAATTCAATATTATTAAAAAATGTTAACTTATAATAATGTTTTTATCCTGTACTCAGTATTGTTTTCAAATAGAAAAAATATTTAAATACTATATGGGAGATTTCTAAAGGACAAAAACTTGTGTGAGATGGTCTCTTAGTCGTATTTATGAGACGGATCTCTTATTTGGGTCATCCATGAAAAAATATTATTTTTTATGCTAAAAATATTATTTTTTATTGTGAATATAGGTAGGGTTGATCCGTTTCACAGATTAAGATCCGTGAGACGGTCTCACGTGAGACCCACCCTTTCTAAAACTATATAAATTTAGAGGATGTCTCTTGTGAGACGATCTCACGAATCTTATCTGTGAGACGAGTCAACCTACCGATATTCACAATAAAAGTAATATTCTTAGCAAAAAAATTAATTTTTTCATGCATGACCCAAATAAGAAAACTGTCTCACAAATACGACCCGTGAGACCGTGTCACATAAATTTTTGCCATAAATTTAAGCTCATCAAACTAATAAATCTATTTTAAATAAAAACTAATGATTAA
Organism: Primulina eburnea; assembly: GCF_022965805.1. Classification (NCBI taxonomy): domain Eukaryota; kingdom Viridiplantae; phylum Streptophyta; class Magnoliopsida; order Lamiales; family Gesneriaceae; genus Primulina; species Primulina eburnea. Next base: position 30,906,025 of record NC_133109.1, on the reverse strand, counting down.
AGAGGACAATTGACACTAACATAGAACCCCTTGTAGAAAAGTAATAATCTTTTAAAAATTCGATGTTTTTTTAAAATAAGGCGTGTTTGCTCTATTTGCGCAAGGTTTTTATACTTGAGTTTAAAAAGTATAAATTTATATATTTTTAAAATCACATAGAGTACTAAACATAATATTTCCCGATTCCAAGAGGGAATCTAGTATAGCATGTAAGATTAGAACTGACTGAACATCAACTTTCAAAAGCTAGTTAAAGGAAGAAAGATTGTCCAAGATCAATATACAAACTCACATGGATGTTATCCACCGTTACTTATAGCCAATCTTTATTATCCAATAGTTTTTCATGTTTTTGATTTTTTTTAATAATTGACTTTTTTCGAAGGTAGGAAATGCTTATTTCCACCCCAAAAAAACTAAATAATAAATAAATGTACCTGAGAGAGCAATCATATCATCCTGAGTGAGGTTATTACGACCAAACATGGCATTAAGTTGGTTCAAGTTGAAAGTGGGCTCCGGTAGGTTCCCATTTACATCGGCAGCATTGGACCTAAGCCCATCAAATCTACCCAATTCCACTGTATACGAAGGCCCACCAGCCTGCACCCACCATTTTTTTTAATCACAAATTATACTTATAAAATACAATATGTTAATTTTTGAAGATTTTAATAATATACAAACCAGAGCAATGACATCTCGAGTTGCCATTGCGAGAATATCAGCACAAGAAACCCTATTTCTGCAACTTGGAATCTTATCCACTGCTGCTTTGGCTTTGATCACAGTATCAAATCCATCTCCGGCCAATGACAAATTGTCTGGATGATCCTTCTCAGCTTTGTTCCCGGACGTCGACGCCACTATCACCGACGCATCGCAACCCTAAATTATTTCATTTCACAATTATATATAATTTTTAAAAAATAAATTTAAAAAATGTACGTACTTGAACGAAGCAATCGTGGAGGAAGAGACGAATGACAGAAGGGACGGTAACAAAAGTTTGTTGGAATTTCAGTGTGACGGCTTCTCGAACAATCTTTTCGACATTAGGACATATGTTTGCGTAGAAATTTCTTCTCAGCTGTGCAGAAGTCGAGCTCGAGCACAAACTAATACATATAAAGAGCGATATTATGGTTAAAAGACGAACCATTTTTTGTTTCAGCTATACAAATTTGAAGGGAACTTAGTAGAGAAGGAAGGAGATTGAGGTTTAGGGAGGAGCTAATGCTATTGTACTTGGTGGAATTTAAATCAGTAGATTTGTAAATAAATCATTGACTTTTAAAGACAATAAAAAGATGTAATCATGTGATCTAAGCGCCAGTTGGCTGCTAAGAATCTTGTCTGTGTACAACGATGAAAGCATACTATAAAAAAAGTTTAATGATATATTGGATGATTGAAACCTGAAAGGGGCATATTTCACATCACATGGAATATCTTTTGGTGTACGCATCTGACATCTAACTAAACAGGAATGATTCAATAAATTGACTAAAGATTATGAAAATATATTTTTAGAATTATATATAAAAAAAGCCCAAGTATTTTTTTTTTTTCGTTTGCACAACTCCTCTCGTTCTTCTCGGTTCGCTGATGAATACATTCATTATCTTCATGTTAGTATCGCATTAGTCATATCGTTCCGTATCAACAGTCACTTCGAAAAAAACTTAAATGACATGAGAAATGAGTGATTATTTGTAGTATTTTGTTAGAATTGGTGCGAGGGAGGAGCAATAACTTGGGATTTGAGAGCGTGCAGAACAGGATTTAATTCGATTAAAATGAGTTGCTGATAATAAATGTCAAGTCAAACATAAGGGATGAGAATGAATGAAGAGCATCTCCACTTGGCCCATTCCATGTGAAACTAAACAGATGTTTATTCAAAGTATCATTATCATATTCCAGCAGAAGTCACCTCCCTAATTTGCATTATAAAATAATATTTTAGCCCCCCAGTACCCCCCCCCCCCCCCCCCCCCCCCCCCCCCCCCAACACACCTTCGATGAGTGATTTTAATATTATAATTAACAAGAAAATTCCAAGGGCTAGCCAGTGATCATGGGATATTGCTAATAAATAAAATAATATTTAATTATAGATGTAATATGTTTTTCATAAATATAAGTTTTAGTTTTCTCTTGATTAAATTTAATTATGGTGGGTACCATCCATGCTCCCCGATCAAGCAATCAACGGGAACTAGGATTGTAAACGATCCAAACCAAGCCGAACAGTATCAGGCTTGAACTTGGCCCGTTTAAGATTAATTCAAACTCAAGCTCGAGCTCGAGCTTGATTCGAGCTTTTATAATCTGGCTTGAGTTTGGCTCGTTTAAGATTGCTCGAGCTCGAGCTCGAGCTTTATTCGAGCTTTTATCATCAGGCTAGAATTGGACTTATCTTGAAATTACTAAGCTTGTGAAAAGCTCGAGTTCGACTCGTTAAAAGCTCGTTTATCATGTTAATCAAGCCGGGCTCGAGCTTAGTTTATTAATAGCTTGTTTATCATATTTAACAAGCCTGACTTGAGCTCGGCTCGTTTTCGAGCCCGTAAAACATACAATTGAACTCGAAGTTGAGCTTGATTCGAGCTTGTTAAAATTAAATATATCTATGAACTAATTTTATATTAGACATAAAAGTTTAACTTTTATTAGTACTAATATTTTTATTTGTCAACTCAACAAATGAGTCAAGCTCGAGCTAACGAGCCACCTAAACGAGCAGAGTTCGAGCTCGCGAGCCTATTAACGAACATGTTTGCGAGCTCACGAGCCGAATACGCTTAGGCTTGAGCTTGATTTGATTAAGTTGTCGAGCTCAAAATCGAGCTTGAGCTTGGTTTGATATGATTAACAAACGAACTCAAACAAGCTTTTTATCGAGCCGAGCTCCGAATAGCTCGCGAACGGTTTGGTTTGTTTACATCCCTAACGGGAACATTTGGATTAGTATAGATCTGTTGTTATTGTTTTCTTTATCTTAACCGAGTGAAACTGTTAACGATAAAAAAAATAAGAAAAATATTTTAAAAAACATTTATTATTTTTTCTATCAAAATTTCAAAGAATAATTTTTTTTTCAAAAGTTCATTTTTTATTTATTATATGAATAATTGTTTTAATTAATTAGAAAATGTTAAAAAAAATTATACTAAAGTTCTAAAAATATAATAATAATAATAATAATAATAATAATATCAATTTAAGACGATCGATACAAAAATTCACGACTACTCTTTTAAAATTTTGGGTTATTAAAAATAAAGTCATCAAGACCAATACCCTTGTTGTGTGTGTGCAATAACTAAATATCTTTGTAGGACCGATTATTTGTTGTTTTACACAAAGCTATGGTCGGTTTGAACATGAGTATAACATGATATTTTCAAGTATACAACAGCTCAAACATTACATTTCGGTTATTCTTCAAGCATGGATAATTATCGCACCTCAATAATCTCCCTCACAATAATTGCACTCTTTGCCATCAATGAGAATAGAACATGTGACATTGTATCTGATAATAATTTTTTGTTCTCCTTCTACAAAAATTTATAACTGATGACAATAGTTCAATTCAAATCTTTTAAATCGCCAGCAGGTCAAACATCACATTTCGATTGTTCTCCTAACAAAAAACAATTATTGTACAGCAACAATATACCAATAAAGAATATGCATAGTTCGCCCTCATGTATAAGCAAAACCCTCTACCACTAAAATAAATAAATAAAAATAATTAAAAAAAATCAAAGTCACCAATCACCATGAACTCATGAGAAGCGAACAAAAAGGTAACTCTAACCGGTACTTAAAAGGTCATAAGGCCCAATTACACTTTCTTGAATTTGGGCCATCTACCAACTTTTCATGAATTAGAAGGCCCGGCCCACGAGTCCAATTGTTCAAGTTTAGGAAGTCGTAAACTTCTCAAGCAAAGTTTTTTATTTCTATTTTTCATACTACTCAATATACATTCTCTATTATGCTAACTTTAAAATAGTGAGTCTCATAACCCAATTGTAGTAGCATATACCTCACTGTGTAACCTTATTTTTTAGAGTAGGTATCTTGTGAGACGGTCTCACGAATCTTTATCTGCGAGACGGGTCAACCGTAACTACCAATAAAAAATTGTCTTAGCATAAAAAATAATATTTTTTAATGGATAACTCAAATAAAAGATCCGTCTAACAAAATACGATTCGTGAGACTGTCTTACACAAGTTTTTGCCTATTTTTTATTGTAAAAAATAAGGAGAAAAGCACTAAAAAGCATTTGACAAATAAATCCAATTTTCTTTCCTCGTGGATCAAGAACCTTGTTCACAACTTGCAATAAGGCATGCATCCGTGTCAGCATTTGTCTTTCATGGAAATTTGAAAAGAATTTCAGAAGCTTCAATCATGTGTTTTGTGTGTGTGTGTGTGTGTGTGTGTATATATATATATATATATATATATATCTCGAGATGATCAACCTTCACAAACAAAACCCTTTCTGGAATTCTTTTTATACTTTATGCACACTTTGTTTGAGGGTTCCTCAGTTTGCATGAATCCCGATTAGTTTTAGAATTTCAAGTCGAAATGCAGAATAAATAGCATGTCTGCCCAATTTTTTACTATTCAGCAGCAAACTCAAGAGAGAACTAAATTAAGATGAAATGATTAACAAAATGGCTGAAGATGAAGGAATTATATATGTGGTGGAAAATGGAGCCTTCAGTCATGCCTGTGCTTAAAATTCAGGTTCCTCTGCATTGGGAATGGAGCCCCTAAGTACTCCCTAGGGTTTGGGCAAAAGAGACGTGGTTTCCCTTATTTGCCCCTAGTTAAAAAAAATTGTTTTTGTGTAATAAAATAAATTAATATATCTTGTCTTGGCAAAGAGACGAAACAACGAAGTATCAATTTGTGAAGGCACAGAGAAAGACAAGAATGAAAGAGATTTTTCATAAATAATGTGGGCATTCCCTTTACAAAATACCATAATTACAATCAGACAAATATATAGCATTTCATTTTCAATATATATTGCATTTATTTTATTTCAATCTAAAGATATTAGTTTTTTATTATTTACTTACAGTGACAACAAATGATGATGTTTGTAATAAATAAGACTGACATTTGAATTTTCTACAAAATGTTTTGTTTGAAAGTTTGTGGTACTCCGTATTTAAAATTGTATGTTGAGTTAAAATATTGTGGGGATATCTATTTCATGTTGATAAGTTATTTTCATTTTACCTAAAAAAATACGAGTGTTAGATATTACCATTAAATAGTGTTTATACTTTTAATTTCTTTGATTAACTGGGTTTGTTATTTTCGAAGTTAAATCAAGATATATTGTGCTAATTCATGCCCGAACTCGTTAGTTTTCAAACCAAAGTATTTGGTTCACATGTGTCACGCTCCGAAACCGGAGTTAGTCGACACCGACGTTATTCAACAATCACATAATTTCTAAATTATAAGACTCGTAGTACAGTATAAACTGAAACCAGTTTATTGCATTAATACCATAAAAATGGAATCGTCTTTAAAATAGTAACTCCGAAAACGATAAAAATAAATGGAAGCGTTTATAATTTAAATTAAAAACCCACAAGAACATATTCTTAATTAAAATTCTTCATGCATCCACTATTAATCCCAAAACTGGTGTCTAATTCTTATTTCTATAATTCTTCTTCTGATTTATCTGGGATGATATAGTAAGAGGAGAGTGATGTGGTCGTCACTCAGTAAGTGGGGACCGTTCGAGTATAAATAACAAAATACATAAAAATTAGAAACACATACCGTGCATAACATGACTCATACCATATGCATACCATTGACCAGACACTAAAATTCATCTACTTTCTATAGTTTACTGATATCAATCCCTAATTTTTACTCCTCTAATGGGGCGAGGCCATATAGCGATTACATCCCCACCACATAATGGTCATATCATATATTTAGGATTCTCTCTCATATCAAGTTGAATTCTCACAGTGCCAACACATACATCATGCGACAATCGTAACCAGAAGGAGGTAGAATAAAAATTTTCATTCGACCGAATTTTCGAAAACGAAAATTATACATAACCAAAATTAAATTTAAAACAAGTCCACTAACCTTAGACATGGAAGAAACACATGAAGAATTCAAAAATCATAGAAAAATCATACAACCGATGCTTCGAAAACGCAGCAACACATCGTCCAAAAAATCAGCCATCTTGAAAAATTCTTTGTACCTTATTGAACCGTTGGATCAAGTTTAAACTTTAAAAATACATTCAAAAGTACATCAAATAAATTATGGATCAACTTTCAGTAGATATATATCCTTTTCGTTTTGTTATAAAAGGTTCAGTGTCTAATTTTTATTTTTTAAAAAAATAATTATTTATGGTTTAAAAAAAATAGAGGTATATATTGAAGTTCAACTGATATAACTACTTTAGATTTTTAAATAGTGCACACAATATGCTATGCCTTCAATTATTATGGGAAATTTATCGTATAGCAAGGTCTTAATTACAAGGTATCTAGGACGATATTACTAGCTCGTAGAGGGATTTTGTTCAATTCGCAAAAAAAATAAAAATCAATTACAACATCATATTAATCGAATATTTCAACCATAATCAATCTTAGTTTTGCGAGAAGCTAATCATGCAATAACTCATATCCAAATCAATTACATTATATTAATAAATCTTAATTTTGAGAGAGAAGTTAATCATGCAATAACTCATATCCCTTATTTAATATTGCGTAGTAAATTATAAAGTTGTGCTTAATTAGGTTGAATGAATCTCCCTTTACATACATACATACATATATATATATATATATATATATATATATATATATATATATCCGAGCAGTAATTTATATGTAACTTTCAAGTACATGTGATTCACTTTGGCATGCCATGTTCTTTCATTTAATTTTTTTATATATTTTTTTCCTGGAGTGGCCTTTCTGATACAGGAACTATATTATATATAAAATTTCATAATAATTTAATAGCAACAGTAACGTATAATATAGACAAATTTAATAATAATAAAATAATATCCTAGAGTGATGGATATGTCTAGGGGGCATCTCTTTCGCAAAGGTGGAATCAGATTGGCCAAAGGCACTGGGATTTGTTTGGCATGCCCTCTTTATCATCATTCAGACCAAATCAAAACTCCCATTTGCAACAAACAATTGCTTTGATTTTTGTGTCCGAAAAATAATTTTTATTATATTCTTCTTCGACCCTATGTTTCTTTGCATCCAAACATTTCACACACACACAGAGAGCCAGCAAAGTGTATATCTATCTATATATATAGCTGAAGCTGAAGATTGATGGGTAGGAAACATATATATGTATATAGATCTGATGTTTTACTTTTTCTGTGTCTTCTCCAGATGTGATTGTGTTCTGTTAAGGTAAGAAAATTTACTTACTATTTTCCTCAAATTTAGTTTAAAACAAAAAAAAAATCGGGCTGATCTTCGTTTGTTTTTTGCTTGAGCCTAGGAGGTTCGAGAAAATTCAGTATTTATTGCGAATTTACCTTTTTTTTGTTTAACATATGGTTATTGAGAATTTATTGCGATTTTTGTGTTTTTTTGAGTGATATCTTGAATTTCATATTGGAAACTTTCAAAATTATTTTGTCGTATGTGTTTCTAATCAATATTCTGCGCGAATATATATGGTATAATAGGATAAAATTAATGTAATGTGAATAAAAATATCTGAGGCAGCCAGCATGCAAACATGATCTTTAATGGAAACACTGTTGTTACGAAAAAGACAGGAAACCACGCTTACAGATATTTCATACGCAAAATAATTATCATGGCCCGAAACATTATGACACATAAAATTAATCAAAGAAGAGGGGTACAAAAAACATGTGGGTTTTCACTTTCAAGAACTTTTTAGCACGATACTTTCTCGCTACTCTTTATTGTCCATAAATTTCTCTGCCTGTTTTCTTGATCCGCAGGTGGAGTCCCCAGTACAAGATTGATTTCCTGATGTTCTAGTTTTACTTCCAGCCGTAGGATTTAGATTTGGCTAGAGAATAGAATTTGGTGGTTCGATCTGCTATGGCGTACTCGAGGTTTATGAATCCATACGACAAGGAATACATGAAAATGGCGATGCTAAAGCACGAGGAAACATTTCGGGATCAGGTCCAGTTCCCTGATTCTTGGCTGCAGACTTTAATTCAAAGGCCTTGTTTGATTTTATTAATCAACCTTTTGAATTTGTTGAAATTTTGTTTTTCCAGGTTAATGAGCTACATCGTCTGTATCGAATCCAGAAAATGTTGATGAAGGAGATTGCTAAAAACAGGCACGGGCCCTGGAAATGTCTGGACCTAGAGAATCGGGCTGTGGAATTCAAATTTTCGGAACCCGCGGGAGAAAACTGTAGGGTTTTAGAGGTTGAAGATGATCAGAATGATCTTGAGCTGACGTTGGGCCCAAAGAGTTATAATCAGAAGAAAATTAAATTAGCCGCAGAGCAGACTGTTGCATCAGATCTCAGGCCGAGTTTATCTTCTTCGAAGATCAGAACAAGAAACTCAATTAGAGAAGAATTGTTGAGCCAGCAAAAATGGGCCGGCCTGGAAATGAATAACTTATCAAACCAAGAAAGATTAGATAATCCCCATTGGCATTTCAAGGTCTTGAGCTTGAATATGGCTTGAAAATTGGGAATAAGCGATGAAGCATCCACACCATTAGGTATGACTGTGCCATTTCATCAACTGATTCTGTGAATGTTGATTAATGTAATATCATTTAACTTCTATTGCAAACTAGTGGGATTTCGTCCTTCAAATCTTCTTACTTTTTAAAACGAACCCGATCATTAGATTCATGCATTTAAAGTAAATATGTTGCAACGCTTCGTGCATTTTTTTGAGTACTGGACTACATGATCTGTGTGACAAAATGATCAGTATATTCCATAGACAAGTATCTTGGCTTAATTCAAAAATATACATGGGAAATCCCAAGAATGCAGCATTGTCCCACATGCATATAGAGACAATGTACGCCTGGTCTTTTTTAAGATTTAACCTATGTCATGAATACCATAAATGTAATGAAAATTGTTACAACGATATTATTAAAACCTTCCTAAATTTATAATAATAATCATGCGCGGATCTCATATGAAGCATAATCCAAAAGGGAAAGTTCAGACAAAAAATTAAAAAGAAAGAAAGTATATCTCGTAATCTTGAATTACGACAGCAAAAGTTTATTTCATCATACCCATGTGGACATTGCCCCATGATATGATGGATGACCAAGATTTGCTCATGCATATATAGAACCCACTTTTTTTTTTTTTTTGAAATTGTATGTGTGACAAGATCTATCCCGTTGAAATGAAGTGAGGGTAGTGCTCACATAGGTAGGATCTCATCTACCGACAGCAAGATTGAGTGTATTCGGAATTGTTTATAACTAATTATACTAAATTGATGAAATGTCATTATTCAAATTTATCAAAACAACTTAATTATATTTGAAATCATATATTAGAAATCCCATATCCTAAAGGATTTGGTCCGATCGCCCCATCGAGATTTTTCAAGAATTAAGTGCATTTCGTGATGTACGAAGCAACGTTATGCCTCTTGATCGAGCTCAACTTTTTCTAAAATTAGAAGAACATATATATTTTAAGAATTATAAAATCATTATTTATAATAAAAGCTTTCCAATTGCAAGAATGGGAAGATCATATTGTTTGCAAAACAGAAAACTTTCGTTGCTTTTATATTTGATATGTAAGGCCGAAGGGGAATCTAAATTCCACTGTCGTAAGCCATTGAACTTGTGATTGGAACCTTTTACATGGGATTTCATTGCTCTATTTTCTGCAGCAAAGTCACATCATTAAGGGCCCCATGCATTGTAAATTATTTCCAAATAATGTTAGTTTTATTCTCTTTGAAAAGATAACAAAATTGGGGAGAATCTCATGTAGATAAGCTTGTTCAACTTTTGGGCCATTCATTAAATCTTGATGTTTTTTTAAAGATGGTTTCTCATCTCGAAACTAGAATATAAAAATTTCCCGACTAAACCATTATTTGAACTGTTTTCATGTGTCTGCCATTAAATAAACATCAGATTCCCATTTCAAAATAAATTATTCACTTCCAAGTCTTGATCGAAACCATATGGTGTATCATCATTAGTTTTTTGTTAAAAAAAGTATGGGCATTAAATTAATTAGATCACTCCGGGGCCGTCAATTCTGTGCCACGGATTCTATAAAATGGGTATTGAGTTTAGATTAGGTATTAATTTTTAAATCCGAGTGGGTATTGGTCGAGTGACGAGTCTAATAATATCCAACAAAAGAAAAAAATCAATGAAAATGAGATTGGGAAGAAGAAAATCAGTCATCGAAAAAAAGGCTTGCCTGTATTAATAATCTTCCGTGGATTGTTACGTTATTGGTGATTTTAATGAGATCTTACACCTAAAGGAAAAGATGGGAGAGGAAATGATAAGTAATAAGTGAAGAGTAGGTCTTTTGTGAGATGGTCTCACGAATCTTTATATGTGAGACGGGTCAATCCTACCGATTTTCACAAGGAAAAGTAATACTCTTAGACCAAAAAAGTAATATTTTTTATGGATGACCCAAATAAGAGATTCGTCTCACAAAATACGACCCGTGAAACCGTCTCACACAAATTTTTGTCATAAGTGAATATCCCAACTGATGGAATTTATGGACACATTTGATACATGTGGATACAAAGGGCCTGATTTCTTTTGGAATGATAAATGTTGTTCCCCTCATTTTCAAATTTAGGCACGTCTAGACAACACAATGGCTACAACTAATTGGATTGATTTGTTCTGGTTAAAGTGGTTTGTCACGTAAGACTTCTTTGGTTCTGATTGTCACACACGATGTCACGCCCCGGGGATGGGGTTGATCGACACCGGCGTTACTCTCAAATTTACATTCGAAAACAACAAGCCTCAGAAGTACAAAATTAATAAACCAGTCTTTTTATTCATAAACACTGAATAATTCAATGTCTGATACAAACTCAAATAACAAAAGTTTTACAGCGCAAATGTAAACAAAACTTAACAATGTCTCAACTGATGCAACGGAATATAAAAACGTAAATCAGAACTGAAAATAACAGTCTTCTTCACCAGCCCCAAAACTGAATCTGCTCTTCCTCTTCTAACATTTCTTCTTCGTTCTTATCTGAGATGAGTTCTGTAGGTGAGTGATATGGTCGTCACTCAGTAAGCGGGGGTGGGAATAACTCTCAGTTTTCGAAGTCATTGTCAACAGAAATATTAATACAAATAATATACAGAAACTCTTATTTTCAGAACAAGAATCAGTATTCAGAACAAAAATAAAAAATTAACAAGTAAGCATTGAGCATGTTTGTGAATTTCATGGCTAAACTGATATTAGTCCCTTACATATTTTCTCCTCTAAGGGGTGATGCCAGTAATCGGTAATCAGAATTCAGTAATATTCAGAATTTATATTCCTACCATTAGTTCACTAGGTTTCAGTGATTCAAAAATCAGAAATAAAAAATACATATACTTTGCTTCAAAACAGAAGTCATCAAACGGTTTTCAAGATATTTATACGTAAGCCCACTTACCGTAATTTGCTAGAAGTTTCGGTCGAAATCTGGAAATATGCTTATTCCGCTACTGGATTTTTTTGCTCGAAAATGCACTCTCTTAGTTCAAATTTCAAGTGATAACTCAAGATTAGGATAACACCAATTCAGATATTTGATGGTGTTATTTATAGGCAAACTTCTGCCTGTTAGCCTCCCAATTAATGACCATAATATGTCATTACCAGCCTTTATTCCATGTTAAATGCTTCAGTTACAAGTCATAAGCTGAATCAGTGAATGTCTGCTGGAATCTCACGTTATTGAACTCTTCTGCTGCTGGATTCTATCTGCTGGAAAACTACAAGCTTCTGAAATATCAGTCGCTGCTGGAATTGTTAGCTTCTGCTGCTTCTGCTAAATGCTAGCTACTGCTGGAAATTCAGTTTCTCACACACGAGATCGGAGTTAGTTGACATCGATCTTGTTCAAAAATCACATAATCGCCAAACAACAATTTTTGTAACATAATATAAACCAAATTCTGTTTATAAATATCATAAAATATTATCGTCTTTACAACATAAACTCTAAAAACAATAAAAATTTATGGTAGCATTTATAATTTGAATTTAAAAACTTAAATAAGCGAAAACTAAAATAATTTTTTTGATCTATCTTATTACCAGCCCCAAAACTGGTCTTGTTCATGTTCCTTGATTTCCTCTTCTGACTTATATGTGAAGGATATAGTAAGGAGTTGGGTAGGTTATATGGTCGTCATGCAGCAAGTGGGAGACGTTCGAGCATATACATACCAAATACACATTATCTTCGAAATAACATATCATTAATAACATATTTCGTATAATATATATATCATGAGCATAAAAGCGAGAATAATTTGGCATAGGTACTGATATTCATCTATTTTCCATAGTTTATTGATACTACTACCTAAGTTTTACTCCTGTTAAAGGACAAGACCATGTAACGGTTACAATCTCACCGTGTAAGGGTCATAAACTTATCATATGTTGGGATTCTCACTCATATATAATTGAATCCTCACAGTATCAAAACATATAGTACTTTCAACACAACACAAAGTGAATAACTCATGCTCAAACGAAACTTTCGGAATCTGAAATAATTTATATACGAATTATTTTAAAACACAAATCCACTTAAAAGAACAAGTGTACCGATTTTATATATATATATATAAGCAGAGTTGTCTGCTATATTTAGTAAGTTCCATCAAAAATTTTACTAAATAAAAAATTAAAGAAGAAAAATTATTTCCTAATATATTTAATAATATTACAATTCACCATTGAAAATAACAATAAAATTGGCTTGTTTTTTCGAAGTTATCATGTCTATTGGATAGGGGCGTGCATAGTTTGGTTAAAACCGAAATAACCGACCGGACCAAAAAATTCAGTTTAAATTGTTCGGTTTTATCGGTTTTTCGGCCGGTTACGGTTTCAAAATTAAAGAAATTCGGTTTTTCGGTTTGTTTTATAGTTTTGATCCCCAGAAAACCGAAATAACTGAACCGACCATATTATATTTAACTATAGGGCTTCAATGAAATATTGTAAGTTAACTAGTTAAGTTTATGCATTTTCACTTATTGTTACAAGATTACGAGTTATCCTAACAGTTTTAATGAATTTATTGTTTTTTCACAAAAATATGATTTTTCTTATATAATTGGGAAATATCTTCGTTAGTTTCAGTAAGTTTAAATATGTTTAAGTTATGCTTCAAGATTGTGATTCATAATCATTATTGTGATTAATTTAATGTCATTTTTTTTTTAGTTTCGCAAAACAAGATTTTGGAGTTTGACAATTGGAAGTTCAAATTGTTATTGAAGCTCATATTGTTAAATGTATTGATATTTGAGAGGCAAAATCTATATGCATTTTGGAATCTGAGAATTGGAATTTGATGACTCTGTATCCTTTATTGAAGAGCTACTAATTGAAGCTTATATTGTTAAGTCATAAATTTATTGTCATCATATATGTTCTACTCATCTACTGTCATTGTTTTTTTATTATGTGTTGCATCCATCAAGCATCAAGTGACGCATAATTTTATTTCTTAACAAAATATTATAAAACCGTATATAACCGACCATATAAACCAAACCGTAGTAGAAAAAAACCGGATCGAACCGTAATAAAATGGTTGGTTTTGAACCAGATATATTCAAAACCGAAAACCGAAAAACCGAAGTGTTATATAGAAAAACTGGACCGAACCGACCGACACCCACCCCTACTATTGGATGACACAATCTGAAATATTTGATAATTAATCTGTAATTAATTAAAGTGTGAAAATTAATAAAATTGTCGTAAAACTTATCAAATTCTTTTTCAAATTTCAATTTTAAAATTTAATTTCTTGAAAATATAAATTTCACTTTTAATTTCAAATTTAAATATAAATAGCATGAAAAATAAATCCCATTCAAAGATTTGACCTCGGTTCTATAATATGATTCACACCAACGAGATTGTACTGAATATAATTTGAATTTGAAAATATAAATAAGTACGACATTCTTTCAAAAAATTTAGTTTCAATATCTTTCGTCCCTTTCTTTACACAGAATAAAACACTCCTCTGTTTAAAGTCATCCGAGAGGTCGACCCTTCGAAAAATTATTAAGCGGTGAAACTTCGATTAATTCGTTACTACGATCTATCGCACATAAAAACAATTGAGATTTTAGTATGCACTGTCTTTCATGATAAAAAAAGGTTGTATAATTATAGGGGTGGGCATCAGTCGCTTCGGTTTGGTTTTTCTCTATAACGGTTCGGTTTTTCAGTTTTGAATATATCTAATCCACAACCAAACTATTTTATTAAGTTTCGGTCAAGTTTTTTTGTAATATGGTTCGGTTATATACGGTTTTATAATATTTTGTTAAAAAATAAAATTATACATCACTTGATGCTTAATTGATGCAACACATATAAAAGAAACAATGGTAGTAGATGAGTAGAACATATATGATTATAATACACTTAGGCTGCATTTGTTTGGCTGATTAAGTAGGATAGATTATTTTATCACACTTTATCCGGTGTTTGGTATGATTTTTAATAACCAACTCAATTCCTCCTGTAAATGATTAGGTTGTATTACGTGTGATTAAATAATATATCCTTCCTCCGTAGGATTATTAATCCTTCCTCTATTCCTATGCTCTTTCCAATTTTACCCTTCTTCCTTCACCGCTGTTGAACAACCTCGGCTGTCAGACCGTCGTCGGACAGCCGTCGCCGTCGCCGTCGCCGCCGGACCGCCGCCGCACTACCGTCGTCGAACCGTCGTCGCTGCCGCTGCCGCTTGAGTGGAAAAAGAAAAAAAGGAAGAAAGGACAATTTTGTCTTTTCATCAAAAATTCAAAATTATCCCACAATTAAAAATCTTACCAAACATAAAATTATTTTATATCATATATTACATTTCTACGACAATCATTTTCTTTATCATTTACATATTAATCATTATTTTATTTTATCCTCCAACTAAACGCAGCCTTATGACTTAACATTCTAAGATTCAACAACAATTTGAAATACAATATCAAACAGTAGCTCTTCAATAAAAACACAGTCATTAAATTTCAATTCTCAGACTCCAAATGTATATAGATTTCTCATCTTAAATCTCAATACACTTAACAGTATGAGCTTACAACAATTTGAACTTCCAATTGTCGATATTGAACTTGTCACATGACTAAGGTCCATTTATTAGCTAATTATACAAAAAGCCCTATAGTTAAATATAATATGTCCGGTTCGGTTATTTCGGTTTTCTCAGGATCAAAACCGTAAACCGAACCGAAAAACCGAATTTCTTTAATTTTGAAACCGTAATCGGCCGAAAAATCGATAAAACCGAACCATTTAAATCGAATTTTTCGGTTATTTCGGTTTTAACCAAACTATGTCCATCCCTATATAATTATTTATTTCCACAAATCTATATGATTATTGTTATAAAGTACAAATATCTACTCTTTCTATATTTTTGTAGTGTTTTAAGTTATTGTCAATTTTATGTGCCTTTATCCAGAGTCACGAATCCTAAAGGTATTAAAATTTTGATATTAGTTTTGATGTTCCATTAATACATCAAAAAAAGTCAAATCAAGAAATAATTAGCTATTTTCATCAAAAAAAATAAATAAGTACATAGTCGGTGACGGAGACGGGGAGGTGATGGATGATATAAAAAAAATGTTGATTCAGGGCTCAAATTGAAGCTAGAGGTCATGGCTAAGCCGAAGCAAGGGTGGTCAGACCACCTATGGCGGTAGCGACGACGAGATTTGGTGAGCGGCAGGGTTTGATGGAATTGGGGTTTTGGGATTGGGTTCCTTATTGGAAACTGAATGTATCTCGTATGTGTTTATGTACTAAACTAACTAAAGACTCAGGAGGAGCAGATGAATGAATGAAGGACCAATATTAAGTTAGCTCTTATTGGGCCTTTATGATTCAACCAAAATTTTAGTTTAGCCCATATGTTAAATAAAAGAAAATGCTTTTTGTTCATATTAAATTGAACGAGGAAGAACTCATTGTTGGACTTATTTCTTTTCAATTTATTATTTTAAAATATGATGAATATTTCTTTCTAGGAAAAAAGTACATGGCTAATTCTTATGCGGTACCTGTAAGGAAAAAAAGGTCTAATCGACAATTTTATGTTTGAATTTGAAATTCATCGATCCAAACATAAGTTAACACAAATCGAATCTCAATTCAATCTCAACCAATCGACCTATTTGTGCAACAAACATAACTAATACATCACCAGACAAAAAGTGTAACTTACATTTTGCTTTGTACATAATTCATTGAAACAGGGAACAAACAACAAATACATATATTATCCAGATCGTTTTCCTATGCTCAAACCGATACAATGCATGATCCACATATATTCTTCATTTCGTATCCAAACTAAAAATGAATAACCAAAAGTTTGGTTTCATCGAATGTACATGTCACGATATCGAGTGACGCCTAGTTTTACTCGGTTTATTCCTACCTCTGGTACCTGGTAACAATCCATCAGCCCGTATAAATCTACCGAGTTTCCTTGAAACCGAGCTTATGAACGAATATTTTTGTGACAAAATAGGTTTCTCGGTGGACGAGGCATGGCTGGTCATCAAGGGGCTAACAGGTTTCGACAAAGATTTGTTGCCTGAAGAATTTTCCAATTCATTTAACTTCATTTTCATGTTCAGAAGCTCGAGTTTCAAGTCGTGATTTTCCCTTCGTAGAGATGAGGTCTCGTCTTGCAAGACAGGGTGAATGTCCACGGACTTGTGATTGATCAATTTCCCTGAATGAAGAGAGGACTCGTGATTGAGGCTACTATTATCCATGACTTCCCTTAAACGTTGCTGCTCGTGGTAAAGTACTTGAATGACAGTTTGAACCGGTAGCCTATCGTTCTGAGCCGCGTGAGCACAAGCCTCTCGAGAGAGCTTTTGACAGTTCATGACACTGCAAAGTTTCTTTCTATCTGTATCACTTAAAGAAGGATGAGCCTGCACATTTATACAACTTAGAATATTATTGATTGAACGTCTTTCTCTTGTGCTGAAAAGTTGCAGCCGATGATAACAAAAGTTGGCAGGCTAAGTTCCGTTTTCGACTAAGATTCGCTAGATGCCTTAAATCTCACAAGAAAATAGTAACTTATTGTGACTTTGATTTTGAGACGCAGTAAAATTGTATAACTGAGTACATATGCTGCCATATTAGAAGTTGTAACTTGCAGAAATGACATGGCTCTATTTTTGCCTAGATCAGAAGAATCAATCAATGTAAAGAGAATGGACAAAGTACAAACCTTCAAATAGATGTCGACGGCTTTGTACATTCCATCTTCAGTTATTCTTGGCTGTTCAGGGATAAGTTCTGCAAGATCAACAAATTTAGTAACCGATAGATTACGATCAGAAGCGATTTCTGATAGATAATTCTCCAATAATCGTGTCACTCTCTCCGTATCATTTGCTGAAGGGGAATTATAATCTTCATCTGCATTATAATTATACCCTATTTTATTGATCTCCCTTTCACATTCAAAGAAAGTTCTTGTGATTCGTAGCACAGCTTCAACATCGAACAGCGTATCACCCGTGAAGGAATAAGATGGGATCAAAAGATCATCTAGCGCAGCTTGTGCAAGTTGCAAGGCCACTCTCCTCTCCAAATCAAGCCGACAAGCTGCTGTTGTTTCTAAGTAAATCGAAGCTCGAAGAAGCATCGATAGAAAGCTGACTGAGATTGAGTTTTTCACTCTTGGTAAGAGGCTAACTATTGTTTCTAACACGACCCTTTTCTCGTGTTCTTGTCTTGGTTCGATTTTCTTCCGACCCTTTCCAAATATCTCCTAAAACAGGAAGAAAAAATTAATTAAATAGGCTATTTATATATGATCGGGAACTAAAAGTTTCAAGGGGTAAGTCCTCACCAAACCTCTAAGCGATTTTTGTGCATATAGCATAACTATTTGACCAAGATCGTGTTGCTTGAATCCTCTTGATATCATCGCAATGAGAACCCTTTGGAACATATCGATTCGTAGGACGGCCAAATCCTCACCCCACCAATCAACAGCTCGCTTTGAGCTATCTTGACACATAATGATCGATATGGTGTCGGTGCTTCTGCTCACCAACCGTACTTCCTCAGCCATCGGGAGAAGGTTTTCCGACGAATGTAAAATCGATACAGCCCCAGGCACAGTCTTTAATGCCACTTCATTTAAATATGACTCGGTTCTTTGGATCAAATTTCCTGTGGCGTAGTCCTCTGTCATTTCAAGAAACTCTGCTGCACATCTAAGCATGGCGATGTTCTCGGAGGTGATTTCGAAGTGTATACCATAGCAGAAGTTTGCTGCAAGTTCAAATGCCTCCGGCCCACCGGGGACATCGGGGATTTCGATAATGGATTTGGCGGTATCGGTGGATTCTGAGAGTTTTTTGCATATGTATCCACTTTTTGAGACTAGAGGAAACTGTGTGGATGTCGGAAAATACATAAAGAAAATAACAAAGTAAGATTGAATTCGAACACAGTAAGAAATCACTTCATGAATTCAGGAAAACTAAAATGTAACACCATGAATCATGATTTTGATTTGGAAGCATAGAAGTGTGATACCTTGTGCAAACAAAAGGAAGTTCCTCGAGCAGTAACAGTTACATCACTTGGAATTTCATGGGAAAAAACCCTGTTCAATACAAAATAGAACTCTAAAGAACTTTTCATTATCATCCCTTTAAAACAAATTCAAACAAAGAACACGAATACATATGAATATGATCAAATCCCAGTACAGTAATCAGAAAGACAAAAAGAAAAATAAACCACACCATTGGCTAGTACTCTTCATGTCACCGGAAAGAAGCTCTTTTTTCTTAGCAGACATGATTGTAACACCGGAGGTGAACTCTACTCCTTTTCGAGATCCATCATCTCAATCGGAGTACTATTTTTATAATCGACCCACGAAATTTTTTATTAGTTTCTTGAAATGACCAAGGGATTTTTGTGGGAAATTTTGATCTGATGAGTAATAAATGATGATCCTTTACTTTTTTGCTGACAAACACAGTGGGCTGAAGAAAATACTGAATCATCGATTATCATGAGATTGTTCAATCGTGTTTTCCTGGTCTTATATTAGTTATTTTATCGCTCGTTCGCCTTCAAATATCATTTGTAGTACTTTTGAGAATTCTTTTTATAATCCTCCACTTTTATTTTTTTTACCTAGAACTTCTGTCCAATGAATCCAAACCCTACGTAAATTTGAATTTTGTAAAAATATACATAGTTTTTGGTTTTTGAGTTGGTGAATATGTTCGTTACACTTGAGTTTTGAACTCAATATTTTATCATAAATTTAATATCTTGATGTTAAGCTATAATTAGTGATGTAATCGAGCCGAGTCAAACTTTTGAGTGTTTGAGTTTGACTCGTTTATAATCGAGTCGAGCTCGAGCTTTATTTAACGAATATATTCAAGGTTTTATTGAGTCTAAAAGAACTTAATAAATATGAATTCTACATTTAAATTTTCACTAAATTCATTAAAAAATAAATTATATATTTAATAAAAATATAACATTTTTATTAAAATATTTAAATTTATTATTATAAATAAATTTAATAAATTTTTCTACATATTTCATAAGTAATATGCAAAATCAAAAAATCAAATATAAAAAAATTTATTTGTTTTCATTTAAGAGATGACTCATAAACTTATCAACGAACATGTTTACGAGCTAACGAGCCGAATATTGTAAAGCTTGAGCTTAGTTTGTTCATTTTAACGAACCTCATTAAGAGTTTTATCGAATCGGATCGAATTTCGAGTAGCTCACAAACAGTTTGGTTCAATTACATCCATTTATAATGATCGACAAATAATTTTTCGAAAAATACATGTAGTCACAAACCCAGATTCATGTGTTATTTATTAAAGGAATATTATAAATCAAATGCATGTAGGATCATGTTTGTAAAACGGGAAATTTGGGTTCAGTCCCCAGCCGTCATTTTTTTTTTGTGTTCAGTTTCTAGGTACTTTTTTAGTACCACATTTCCACATGAAATGTACCACATTTCCACATGAAGTGTACCACATTTTGTATGACATAGTACCACAATTTTGTGGGTAGGGAGTGAAGCCAAAGAAATTTTTTGATTGGGGATTTTTCAATAACTTCCCCGTAAAACGGATGTTTTGAAGAATAATCCGTGTTTTTGTAAAAAAAAAAATGTCTTCCCCGTAAAATGGACAAATCCCTCTTTTTAAAAACAAATAAATAAACATACCCTAAAGTAATTTTATAAATGAATCAAAAGGGAGGAATTTGGTCAATACTCTACATAAATGAAAAAATGACTGACTGAGTCAAAATAGACATTGTAAAAAGAGAGCAAAAATTTTGGACAAATCGGGCTAATAACGTGGCTGGAAGGGTTCATTTGATGCTGGCTGTAAGGGCACTGTCCTGAATCAGCAAATAGATAACATGTGACAATCCCAATTTCAACTCATGATTTAGATTCAAACAACAACAAAAACTATTGACACATGACAAAATGTGAATGGTTGTGGGCAATGCCCACGAAGGCGGCATCGAATATTCCAGCTGGAAGACACTGATGTGAAATATATATGTAGTCGCACGATAAAGTTCCAGAGTCCGATGTGGATACTTTTAATTTTTCATTTCTGGGGAAACATATGGAAATACAAATCTCGATTTTCTTTATTTTCAGTTTTTTTATTAATTATTTGAAATAGTGCTAAATAATTTTAATTTTTTTTACAAGAAAATATTGTAATTTTATCAATCTAAAATAAGGTTTTCTGTTACAAGATCTTCTAATGAAAACATAAAATTATAGTGTAATAATAATTTCAAAAATAAGATAAATAGTGTAATTTCGTAAAATTAAAGCAACAAGCCACCGTCAATGGCAGACTCTACAAAATCGTAGCGTCTATGCTGCCGTGTGCAGCTGCCCGTGGATGCTGCTTTTTAAAAATTTATTATTATTTATTGAAATTAGACATATATCTTATTAGTAAAATAAAAAGACATCATACAAAAATGAGAATCGAAATATGTTGTTTTAGTTTTCGAAAAAAATATATATATACGTATTCATCCACTTATTTTTTATTTTATTTTTACTATTAATATGATTAGTAAAAATAATAATAGTTGGAGTATGAAAAGTCTACGCACAATTTTTGAATTTTTACTTTTTATTTTTTAAAACAAAATATTTTATTTATTTAAATATATGTTGATTTAGTTTTTTAAAAAATGCGAGAACCTGAAAATTTCACATATTTAGTGGCATAAAAACGTGGCTTAGTAGCTAATTAAGCATGGCTTTATGGCCATAAAATCAGGGTTAGTGGCTGAATAATCATTGAGTAATGGCTTATGAGGCATGAGATCATGATATGTAGTGGGGTATCTTACTAACCCTCTATAAAAAGGTATCAATTGTCACACATAAATCATATTTCACAAGCTAGAAATATCTCATATTCAAAAAGTGATTTAACAACAAAATATTTGAACAACATTCTACTCATTTTCAAGAAAATTTTTGTCCAATATGCAATCAAAACAACACCGAATTCTGAACAACACTCGACATTTGTTTGAGCCAATTTCGAGCATAAAGAGAATATCATTTCAAGCAGTAAGTTTTACACTTTATTTTGAGTAAAGAATAGGTAAGTGGGCTTATAAATATGTTCTAAAATAACGATGTTCTCGTTATTTTTGAAAATTAGATCGAACACTACACGTTTCGTGACCTTTGATTCTTTATATGTTTCAATCTGCATGATCCCTTTTTAGGCTATGAAATCTTTAAAATGCACTATTATGATTCGAATTAAAAGTGGTAAGGAAATTTCTGAAAGAGATGAATAACAATGGTTTGTATAAGTTGATTATCCAATTACGATATGTTTTGATACCTTGTTTTGAATTTTATTTGTCTCATGAATTGATTCATTTTGCGTCATGTCACATTTGAACTCAAACTGTATGTATATTTCATATTCTCCAAACAATCACTTCCTTAATTCTTTCCCCAGATATGGACGAAGATAAAGTGGAAGAAGGTGAACAATCAAGTTCGAGACATAAAGTTTCAAGTATCGGTTTTAGTTTTATTTTCCTTTACATTAACGTTTCTGCAATTGTGTTATGCGCTGCAAAAGTAGTTTTGATGATGTAATAGACTAACTTTTGACTATTTTATGTACTATGTAGCTTCTTATTTTGAGATTTTAATTATTATACAACGTCGATGACACGTCTCGGTTTTGGGGAGTGACAAAAAAATAAAAGAAGTTGTATATATGTGTCGATCTACTTATTTTTTTTAAAAAAAAAATTATCGAATTTTAGCTCCAACTTTTTTATGTGAATTTATTGAAAGATAAATCATTTTTTTATATTTTTTCGTAGGTAAAAATTTTTGAATCTACGCAAAAATTTTGAAAAATTATTAATATTTTAGTAAATATATTTCTAGATCGTTAAAATTCTTAATATTTTTAAAATAAATATTTTTTTCAATCGTTGATAAGTTCACCATTTAAAGTTGTTTATCTTTCAAATTAGTCCATTTAAAAAATTGAGAATTGGAGCTCAAATTCATTAATTTAAAAAAATAAAAATAAGTAGATCGACATACATATATACACCGCTTCTTTTTTTGAAATCTAAATCAACGTGTATTTAAATTAATAAATTATTTTATTTAACAAAAAATAAAAGACTACAAATTCAAAAAATTTGCTTACGAAAATATAAGAATTTTTATATTCAAACTATTATTATTATTTTTTATCAATATAATAATAATAAAGTTAAAAATTAAGTTTATGGATACTTATATACATTTTTTTCGAAAATAAATCAACACATATTTAAATAAATAATTTTTAAAAAAACAAAAAACAAAGTCCATTCTTAAAGATAAATTAATTAATATTTTACAAATAAAGATTTTTTTGAAAAAAAATTGGTTGACTAACTAATCATTTAAAGTGGTCTAATTTTCAAATTATTGAACTTGGATTTCAACCCTATTTTTCCATATAGTTTTCCTATTTAACTAATAAGATATGTCTCAAAATTCAATAAATACTAATAATAATAAAATTTTAAAAAAAGCGTCCGCTGAACTGCACATGGCAGCTTAGGCCATCTCCAACCCAAAACTCTATTTTAAAGTAACTCTACTCTAAAATAGTGCAGTTTCTGCAACAAATACAATATTCATCTCCAACCCATCTACTTCAAATCTTACTCTAAAAAAGAATATTCTCGAAATTCTTTTTTATTTTATTTATTTCATTTTAAAATACTTTATAAATTTATATAATTAAATATTTTAATTTTATGATTTTATATTTAATTATTAAAATTATATAATATTAAATTAGAATAATAATATCATATTATTATATAAAAAAATTTATAAATATTAATATAAATATTTATAATTAAAAAAACAAAAAAAAAATAAAAAAAAAAGGAAAACAGCTGCGCCACATTTGGCGCAGAGCTTTTCTCTGCGCCAAATGTGGCGCAGAAAAGAATGGTGCTGCGCTATTTTGCATCATTGGAGAAGCCCAAGCAGCAAAGAAACGCTATTTTGCTGCTTGGGTTGGAGATGCCCTTAGCAGACGCTGCTACTACTGATGGACACCACAAAATATAAGACCAAACGCCACTATCTATCTTATTTTTAGAAATAATTTTATTAAAATTATTTTTTAATAATAAAAAAAACCCTATAAGAATAATAATATATGCAATCACCTTTGCTAAACAATTTTTAGTTCCACAGGCTAACATATTTTAAGATTTTAAATAAACCACCATAGTATGATATTCACGTAAGCAAATGATAAATTGAAAATACCAATATTTTGATATCGATATCAGTATACCGAAAATTCAGTATTTTTTCTCATCCTTAAACTCTACTTACTTATTTGGCAGAGCGGGACAGACCATCTTGATGAGTCTAGTTAGTTTTTAGTTATATTATGCGAGCCGGTTGGAGCTAATACGTAACTCGTCACAACTCACAATTTGACAAAACAAATCAAAAAATTATCAACTCAATCTGCTGAATCCATCGTGACAGCTCAAGTGATTGAAAGTATAGGTTCTTAAATGAATGCAAGTAGAAAACAGACCTAATTGTCAGTGGCTTGTTTTTTTTATTGAGATGGACAGTGTAATTTATGGTTTCTTGCTTTCATATTCAATATTGGTTTGTCACATGTTAACATCCTATTCTATATATCGCTATAGAATACAGAAACCATCTCCACTAGGATCCAAATTTTATTTGAACTAATATTTAATTTTACACATTTTTAATATTTTACAACTTTATTTTAATGTATATCAGGTACATGTAATTTCGTATCAAGATTTTGTGGTCGAAAATTTCAGTCTCCTTGGCAAAGGGTCTACATCTTGTTGATTGATATATATATATATATATATATATATATATATATATATATATATATATATATATATATATATATATCAGCACAAGAAAACCTGTGGCCTTAAAATTCAACAAATTTGAACGAAAAAACTAGACTTATCATAAGCACATAATAATGCAATGGACCCATGATACTTTATCTTATATCATTATCAAGCATATGCGATGCATATATATAATGCCATATAATATCTTTACTTGTCATGTCCCAGAGACATGGTTGGTCGACACTGGCGTTGCTCTCAATTTACATTCGAAACTAACAAGCCTCAGAAATACAAAATTCAAAAACCGATTTTTTATTCATAACACTGAATAAATCATTTTCTGATACAAACTCAAATAACTAAAATTTTATAGCGGAAATGTAAAACTAAACATAACAATGTCTTAACAGATGCAGCGGAATATAAATACATAAATCAGAACTGAGAAATAACAGTCTTCTTCACCAGCCCCAGAACGGATTCTACTCTTCTTCTTCTAACAATTATATCTCGTTCTTATATGAGTTGGGTTTGGTGGGTGAGTGATATGTTGTCACTCAATAAGTGAGGGCGGGAATAATTCCCAGTTTTCAAATCATTTTCAACATAAATAGTAATACAAATAATTTACTGAAACTCTTACTTTCATAACAGGATTCGGTATTCAGAAATAACATGTTTCATAACAGAAATCAGAACTTAAAATGTAGCAAGCAAACACTAAGCACGTTTGTGAATTTCATGACTAAACTGGTATCAATGTAGTAGCCCGAATTCCAAATTGGGTAATTAACGGATTAATGGTGATTAAGAAGGTTTAATGTGTAATTTTGACCGTGGTCATGATCGGACGGACCGAAGATGGTTCGGTAGCACCGAAGAGTTCGGACGATCCGAAGTGGGTTCGGTGGATCCGATCATGAGGTGTCAAGAGTTGATCGACACGTCAGTTTACATGCAAGTTCGGATGATCCGAAGTGTAGGTTCGGTGGATCCGATCATGAGGTGTCAAGAGCCGATGGACACGTAGGAGTTCGGATGATCCGAAGTGGGTTCGGTGGATGCGAACATAGCCTATAAATAGTGCTCGGATTTCCTCATTTTGCATTGCAAATTCTTGAGTTGTGTCTCATATTTGAGAGGTTTGGAAGGTTTCTAGGGTTAGTTGTCGGTCGAGCGATAGCCAAGAGCTGCCAGGATTGGTAGCGTAGCGACGCCTGAGTTACGAGGCAATCGACATCAAAGGGCTGTCGACGGACGAAGGTAAACCCTAAACCTTTGGTAGTACTGGTTTTGCTAGTCGAGCATGGTAGTATTGTTCATTGGGTATGCTTTTGATGCGTAGGCTTGTTCTAGACCTGATTAGCGGTGTTGCGTAAGGCTAGGCTTGCTGTGATAGAGGTACGAAAGTACTATCCGAGATATCCTGGTCGAGTATACATCCTTATATGTGTTGCATGATTATGTGGTGCATTGATATATGTCATATGATGCATGCTATTATGTCACGTTTTATGATGCATGTTGCATTTCATGTTGAGCCGTATCTCCTTCGAGATAGCCTTTACTGTTGAGCTGTATCTCTTTCGAGATAAGCTATATCTTGTGGGGCCGCTCAGCCCTGTCTTGTCTTGTGGACGCATGGACACCGAGAGTACACAGTGGCCGACGGGTCCGGAGGGCTTCGGTGATCCGGGACATTTTAGGTCCACGTCTGTTCTTGTAGTGGATGCAGTGACCCAGAGGAGTACCGCGCGGCACTATCCACTTGGCGCCTCTAGACTGAGCATTTTGAGATCCTTTGTTACTCCTGTTTCTTGACTACCCTGGTATCATATCATAGCATGTGCATTTCATATAGGCTTGTATACTCATGCTTTTGTACTGGGCGTTCTTATCGCTCACGTCCTCGGTTTTGTTTATCTTGGACACCCCATTCCCATGGGGCAGGCCTCAGGTTGGATAGCTCAGGAAGAGCAGGAGGAGGACAGTGAGTAGCTGGTTGGTTTAGTTTTCAGTACTATTCTATTCAATATGGTTGTACCGAATATATTTTGAGTTGTTCTGATTTCGATTGGGTTGTATAACTATTGTCGTCGGCCATATTTCCGCTGTTATCTCTGATTATTATTAATTAAGTTAATTGCATGCTTAGTTCTTGATTAGTAGGTGATTGGAACGGGTCACTACAATCAATCTCATATATGTTATCTCCTCTAAGGGGTGAAGCCAAAAATCATAAATCAGAAATGTTTCAGAATATATATTTCTACCATTAGTTCATTAGGTTTTAGTGCTTCAAAAATCAAATATCAGAAATAAAAAATATATAAACTTTGCTTCAAAACAGAAATAATCAATACGGTTTCAATATATTTATACATAAGCCTACTTACTGTAATTTGCTAGAAACTTTTGGCTGAAGTCTGGAATCTGCTTGTTCTTGCTACTAGATTTTACTGCTCGAAAAATGCACTCTCTTAGCTCGAATTTCATGTAATAACTCAAAATTTGTGTAACATCATTTCAAAAGTTTGAGGGTGTTATTTATAGGCTAAATTCTGACTGTTAGCCTCCTAATTAATAGCCATAATCTGTCATTATGTGTCATTAGCACCCTTTATCCCATGTTAAATGCTTCAGTTACGAGTCATAAGCTGAATCAGTAATTGCCTGCTGGAATCTCGTGCTACTGAATTCTTCTACTGCTGGATTTCATCTGCTGGAAAAATACCAGCTGCTGATTTCTATCTGCTGGAAAAATACCAGTTTCTGAAATATTAGTTGTTGTTGTGATTGCTAGCTTCTGCTGAAATTTTTGCATTGCTGATGAATATTGCTAACTGCTGCAAAATGCTAGCTACTGCTGGAAATTCGAGTTCTCACATTAGTAGTGTATGTTATATATAAATAATTGGTTTAGTTATAATTTTGTATACAATAAGTACGGGTTATACAAAAGAAACACGTAATATTTATATGTTATACAAAAGTAAGAAGCCTGCGTCAAAACCGCAAGACACATTCAAATTGGTGTAGTGGATGAACATTTGACTAATAATCAGATATTCGATTTTCTTTATCAACACTTTCTCAGATAATGTTGTCACACAAGTCGTGTCCAGTATAGTTTGCTTGTATGGCATAGTTTGTATAATATTATGTTAATATAGAATTGCCAGTGTACATCTAAGAATAACGGTTGCACATAAAATAAAATAAAAAAAAAAAAACACCTTGTTCTTATTGTATACGACATCTCTCGTATAAGAACAAGGTGGAAGATGGCCCATATTAAATTTCTAGCTAATAACGTGAACCACAAATTTTTGGAAGCGATATAGTCAAAATGACTGGAAAAGCTAAATCAATGTGATGAAGAGTTATTAAATGGCTGGATAGATGTATCATGTGTGGGACTCATATAAAAATTTCTTTAAACATATTAATTTTCCCTTATATGAAATAATTGTTTTGCTAAAATAAATTCAATAAAAATACTAACATATCCAACATAATATTCAAATTCAAAAAACATCAATATTAATCATATCAAACATAAAATTTTCGCAACAAAAATAATATATCCCTTGGATTAAAATTCTAAATATAGTGAACCATAAATGAATCTTTAAACCCCCATTCATTTATTTAAATAAAACATACAAATTATCAAAAGCAAAAACTTGTGTGAGACGGTCTCACGGGTCGTATTTGTGAGACGGATCTCTTATTTGGGTTATCCAAGAAAAAATATTATTTTTTTATGCTAAGGCATAGTTTGGTACACATGATAGGATAAACATGTGATATATAATATAATGATAAGTTAATGATAAATAAAATGTAGGATATTATATTTAATGTTTGGTATGATTTTGATAAGAGTGATTAAATTTATATATTAGATTGTAATGACAAAATTAACCTTATCATAATAAATTTTATAATTTCAAAGTTGTTGCTTGAGTTATATTTTTTATATGTACATGTGCCGATATTACTTGCATGATTTATTTATTTTTACCTAATTTTATATATTATATAATATGATAATTGAGCCCTTGATTTTTTGAGTTAAGTCAAATATCAATTTTTAAGGTTAATCGAGTGATAATAATAATTTTATTGAAATTTATAAAAATTATTTATATAATTATCTCGAATTCATTTATATAATTATCATATTATATAATATATAAAAATAAATAAAATATTTATTTGATTTTAATTTCTACCTACTAGAATATATTTATAAAAAATCATTATAAATTGAGGATAATTAAGTCATTTGTAGTGTATTTTATCATTTGATTA
The DNA here is from genome assembly GCF_022965805.1 of Primulina eburnea. Lineage (NCBI taxonomy): Eukaryota > Viridiplantae > Streptophyta > Magnoliopsida > Lamiales > Gesneriaceae > Primulina > Primulina eburnea. The sequence goes on along the minus strand of NC_133109.1, from coordinate 30,876,895 downwards.
AAATTATCACACCTTCTATTAGGGATATTTTATCCTTCTAAAAAATTATTTATCAAGAGCCCATGATATTATCATGAGCTTTTTAAAAAGGTACCAAACATGAGATAAGGAGGATTATTTATCAATCCCTCTCTTATCCCATGTACCAAACTACGTATTACTTTTTATTGTGAATATGAGTATGGTTGATCCGTCTCACAGATTAAAATCCGTGAGATGGTCTCACATGAGACCCACTCATTATCAAAATAATGTTTTTTTGAGAGTACAAAAATAATATGGTTCTAAACTACAAAGATATAATGTAAGTGTTGTAATACTTATGGGATTTGAGTATGGATCCGAGATTTGTTTATCTTGGACAACGAAAGTATAAATAAATTAAGAAAATGGTCGTCAATCAGCAGCAGTACTTGAACTTGTGACTAACATGTCTGGCTTCAACCGTAATCATTGGGCCAAGGCCCCTCGACAATTATCAAAATAATATGTTATCATATCCATCATATTTATGATTAAGTGGTATCAAATGTAGAAAAGTAAGCTCACATACCCCCACTGGGCTAAAATATCTATTTAAAATATACTCATTTGTCATTTTGCCTAACCAAAAATTCCAACATTCAAATGATATTTTAGGCATAAGGTGAAATCATTCTTACTTTATTTCTAGTTTAAAAATCATATCAAACATAATGTTTTACGATCATATGTTACATTTTATTGTCCATAATTTTTCTGTTACTCGTTTACTAATCATTCAAAAAAATAATTTCATATTTCCAACCAAGTGTAGCCTTGGTGCTTGAAATGGTAATATCCAATTTCATTTCCTAATCAACCAGTTGCCATACATATCTCATTATATAAATATTATAAATCTCAAAATATTGTTTTAAAAAAAAAAATCCCAAAAGTGCGTCTTCATGAATCCAAATCTCTAACAAAATCCAAATGACTTTTATTTGGTACTACAAAATTTTAGATTCACAGGGTAGCGCAATGGCGGCAAGTAGGCCCATTAATGTTTGCACTATATACCAAAAGTGGTTTGGGCCTCATTTCGGGTGCGATCCGGTTTGGGCCCAACCCAAAGCTAAAACTCAAACTCAACAAAACCGGATCCTATCATCTATGCACAACGCTTTACATTAGAAACCCAATGCGCTTAGAAGTAGCACGCTTGCTTTACTGTCGCTATATAGCGACGGTTTTGTTAATAACCGTCGCTATATAGCGACGGTTATCAATAAAACCGTCGCTATTTTTCTATATATACCACCACCCTTGCCGAACATTTTCTTAAACGATTTCGTCCATATCAAGTAATTGTCAGTACTCATACTTATTTTCAGAAAGCAGGTAATTCTACATCCTCTTGAACTTATGGATTATTGAATTCATGTTTGATTTATGAGATTTTATTGTGTTATGATGTTAGTTGATTTAAACGATCAGATTTTATTTATTGTTTCAGGTGTAGTTTTTTTTTCATAAATGGGAAAATCTGGTACAATTGATAAATTCTTTAAGAGAAAGATACCAAATCAATTAGATTCACCCAACTCTACAGCTCAGTCCATAGCCTCGGATGATAATCTTCCACCTGAGGTTGAGTCTCAAAAGTTTAGAAAGGTTGAAAATACCGGGGTTGATCTTAACTTGTTAGAGCTTGATCCAGGATTGCGTCGACAAATATGGGAATACTCAAAATGCATGTGACTCATTGAGATATCTAGATATATGCAAATTGGTTGAAAAGTTTTATCCACAAGATTTTACTAGTGACGAAAAAGAGCGACTAGAGATGCAGTTGAAACATTATGAGCATAATGTAGTTATAGGGCCATACTACAAAAGTCTTTCAACTCTTTCTGAGTTGTGTCAATGATTGGTGAAGACTAAAAAAGCTGATATATACGACCTTGTTTTTAGAGTGATCGTGCTTGTGTTGACTCTTCCAGTTTCTACAGCTACTACAGAATGATCATTCTCAGCTATGAATATCGTCAAAACTCGGCTTCGGAGCAAAATGGAGGATGCTTTTCTCTCGGATGCATTGATGATATTTATTGAAAGAGAAATTGCTAAAAATATTTGTATTGATATTATCATTGAAGATTTTGAAAACTTTAAGGAACGTCGAATTCCTTTTAGTTAGAAATACTTTTGTTAAGAAACGTACCCCCCTTTATCTATTGAGAATTAGCAATTTCACCGAAAATTATTACCGTTGGCGGGCGAGCTTCTCGCCAGAATCTAGTTGCACCTTATCCCCGCCACCTCCACCAATCTGTGTCACAAAACCCAGCAAAAACCTCCTTGAATGGCTGCAATGATCTAAACAATTTCACTTTAAAATCCTGGCTTTCAATCTTAAGTCCAGGCCCCACTAAAAAGATCCCGCAATTTAATTTTCTTAATGGAGATATCTTCGTCTTTCACACTCCAACCCACACCAAACTTATAGTTTTCCTGCTCATTCTCGTCCTTCCCTTTTGAAACCCACCTCAAATCCAATCAAATTTCCATATCGTGGCTGTAGCAGTCGACCCGAAAGAACTGCCTCAAGTCATGCAAAGACTAGGATACCCGTTAGTGACAACTGATAGGATTCGTGAGATAACGAATGCCAGGAATATTGAACTTGGAATTGGATTACAGGTAATCCTTTCATCTTGATCTGGAACCCATATATTGATTGGTTCCGAGGCATAAACCAAAAATTTAATGTAATTTTAGAAAATTACAAATGGAACTCTATGCTCAACTCTCTCAAAACTTTGAAAAATGTTACGATGTTTCAGTTGAGCGTAAAGTAGAAAATGATAAATATAGTTGTTGCAGCTCCTGATAAATCTATGCCTGTATCAATCAACCCTGAAATTCTTTTTGTCTTGCCATCTAAATGAATTATATAATATAGCTATTTTATTTCTTGTCATGATATTAGGTAATAGTCTGTTGTTACTTTGTTATGCTCGAATCAGCGTCGAGCATAATTTTTTCCAGGAATTTTTTACAGTTTCTTACCTATATTGAAAATACAGCTTTGTTTCCTTCACCCATCCAAGTACAAGTTCTTACACCCTCGCTTTTGCTTTGAACGACTGGAATATATACCTTGGTCACAAATCTTGCGGGAGATACTTGAAGGGAGAAATATCTCCATCGTTTCATAATTTATAGTGAGGAAGTGCAAGACACATATGAACACAACCGAATGCTTAGAAATCCAGCTTCAACTTCAGTTCAACAAGCCCTTCATGGGCTCGCTTATGCTGTATGGAAAGCCAGAAGTTAGACGGCTCATGTTCGAAGTTTTCGGTTTTGAGCAGATTCAACCTAAGGCTGTATCGTGAAAAATGAAAAAAAGTTTGTGCTTCATATCGAACGAATGGAGCATCTTTATTCGATTTTGAGTCAGAGTGAGATTATAACATGTAAAATTCTTGCAGCTGCCATTGCTTTGCAAATGGCCCCCCGTCAGATTTCTGTTCATTTTGGTTGTTTTTGTCTGAACAAATTGCACCGGAAAAGGGCATAAAACTGCTTACAGTCGATTAAATTCATGCAAAAAATTTTATGGAATTCATATATCATACGTAACTCTCCCGCTACCGCGTTATTTCTCCTAAAAGTAAATGGGACCTATCCGCCGGGCTGTATAATCGAACGACCAACAAATATATGTCAGGCAAAAAAGTCTCGTCCTCCATTAAATGTAAATGTGTGTTTTTTCGCCTATTAACTTTGAATTTTGGTGCATTAATAATGGCGAGGCAAACACACATGCATTTTATTAAATAAAATAAATAATATTTCCATTACTGGATACAACAGTTATTATCAAATAAATAATTATACATCGATGTCACATTTCGAGTATGGATTTGAAATCCGTAGGTTTCAATTATATTTTCATTCTTAACAAAAACAATATAAATGAAATTTTAAATCTATATTTTACTTATTTACACAAATTATAATGGATTTCAAAGGTTTGAATGAAATTGAAATTCATCGTAATTAACATGAAACATTATATAAACAACATGTAAGAGATGAATTTGAACTTTGTGGTCTTACTTTTTTGAAATTACAAAATACATTTGAAATTCATGAATTTGAAATATATCGATCTAAGTACAACCTAATTTCATATGTATTTGGTGCAAGATAGAGGGCATCATTGCTTGATCTAGCTAATCGAAAGTCTGCTGATCATGTAATGCATTAAACTCAGTTATATACAATATACATTACATGCTACTGTGATAACTCGAAAAATTTACCAATCGATGTTCCGAAAAATAAGATCCTTGGTTGCAATCTGAGTTATATTTCCGGCATGTTTTACATCAATTTAAGTCTCTCATATAAATAACAGGCATTTAAAGTTTCAAGGGAATATTTCATCCACGGCCTGCAGGGGCAGATCAAAGGGCCAGAATTTTTCTGGCCCTTATATATATATATATATTTTAAAAATTCTCTCCCCCCATGAAAGAATTTTGGCTGTTGATTGGGTGTGCCTCCACACCCAGGATCGACCTTTCCAGTTTGAAGAGATGTGGTACAGTACTATTCTCAAAGAAAAAGTACATGCAAAGAAAAACCTCTTAGCCAAGTAATGTGAACTAGGTTGATAGGGACGATCGTGTGGCGATAAGACTTCCAGAAACACAGGCTTCGATGCCTTTTATTTAATAAAAATTCATTTCCAGAGTAAATAGAGACAGAAACCTGAGTTGATTATCGGATTATATGTATACAAAATTATTTAGCAGACCCTTTGTCCCCCAGCTTCAAGTGTATCACGTGATCCCTTACCTTTGTCCTTACAACATTATTAATTTTGTCCACTTTATATTTATTTAAATTTAATATAAAATATCTTATTCTATTTTTAACACCCATTATTAGATAACAATAAATAAAGTTTAGTATATTTTATCATTACAAAACAAATTGATGCGTGATTAGCGTGATTAATAACTTTCATTGTATTGCTAAGACAATAAATAAATTATACTCTCGGATTACCTTTCGTTTTTAGTTTGTCACAAATATATAAGTTTATGTTCATATTTAGTCTTGTTTCTTCTGTTAGTTTTCTAATATACTTCTATTTAATTCGATATTTTGTAATTAATTGACTAGCACTCATTAAAAAAAAGTTAAAATTGAAATTATACAATTCAGACGAAAAAATTACGTAAAAGTTGAGGTACCTTAGCTTGTGTTGGATTATATATATATGGGGTTGTGTGTGTTAATGGTCTGTCCTTGTATGTGAATGCAAACCAAGAGATGATGGTTTGTCCCATATAGGAAAAATAAAGTAGTATATGTGAATTTATATTGTGTTATACTTTATGAAATTGTAAGAATTATTCGTCAACAGGCTCTTTCGCACACGCCGACGCAGGAGTGTAAATCATGGGCTCGATCGAAAAGTCTTGACTTTGTGTGCAAGCGTACGAGCGGGATCTGAATGTGTCCAATGTCGAATCAATCAAATCAAAAATCGCCTAGCTAGAGTCTATGCCACCTGTTGTGGTGCTTCGGCTGCACTATTGATGGCAACCTTTGGCCTTTCGTATGGCTGTCACCGGCAAACATCCACTCACCCTCGCTTCTGCTTACTGTAGTCTTTCTGCTCCTGCTCCTTCTGTGCGACATCTGTGGGTTTTCGCCAGTGTGGTGATTTGTACGACATCACTGCGGGTTTGCCCGCTGTATCCTCTGAAACAGATGTCCGGTTAAATCCTCGAAGCATATACCGGATGAGATGAATCTGTTTAAAAAAATTGTATTTGCTATAGGCTTCACTTTGGTTTTGTTTTTTCATACATGAGACTCATATGTTAAATAATACACTTATTCCGGTTACAAACTTTGTATTTTCCCGAGGTTACTTCTGTTATTAGCTATTTAGCTAACAATTTGTATGATTGAAGCAATGCTATCACATGTTTAGGGTGCAATTTGGTCTGCTTGCGCGACCCCAACTCGATCGAGATCGGTTTTTACCTAGTCGGGTTGGATTTGGGTAGCTTACCTGACTAGGTAAGATGATGTATTTAGATGTTTGATACGTGTTATGTTTGGGGTAATTAAATTCAAAAATTAAATAATCTTTAATGAGTTTTAAAATAATATTAAAAAAATTCTTATACTGCTTGTATATTACACTACGTGACTATTTCAAATGAACTCGTATTTCAATTTTGTTGGACATCTCTAAATAACACGCCTTATAGTAAATACAAGTTTATCAATTAACCTTTCTCTATAATTTGATATTATAATTAACCCATCCATAATATTTATAGAAAAAATATTAAAAAAATAATATATATTTTTTTCATTTCACAATCTTTGTCCACGTGAATATATTTAATACATTGAGCATCTCGAAATCCATCACATTAAAGTAGTCTATACCCTTGACCTTTGCACATAGCTTTCACTCTAAAATGTTTATGAGGAAATATATATATTATAAAACTATTTCAAATGTATTTTAAACTATTTCAACCCCATCGAAAATCCATAACAACTCAGAATGAAAAGAAAGTATACGGTACAACCATATCGAATCAAAGAGTACTGAATAAATAACTCCACCGGCTACTCAACGTCCTCCTCCTCCTCCTGAGCCATCCAACCTGAGGCCTGCCCCGTGGGAATGGGGTGTCCAAGATAAACAAAACCGAGGACGTGAGCGATAAGAACGCCCAGTACAAAAGCATGAGTATACAAACCTATATGAAATGCACATGCTATGATATGATACCAGGGTAGTCAAGAAATAGGAGTCACAAAGGATCTCAAAATGCTCAGTCTAGAGGCGCCAAGTGGATAGTGCCGCGCGGTACTCCTCTGGGTCACTGCATCCACTACAAGAACAGACGTGGACCTAAAATGTCCCGGATCACCGAAGCCCTCCCGACCCGTCGGCCACTGTGTACTCTCGGTGTCCATGCGTCCACAAGATAGGGCTGAGCGGCCCCACAAGATATAGCTTATCTCGAAAGAGATACAGCTCAACAGTAAAGGCTATCTCGAAGGAGATACGGCTCAACATGAAATGCAACATGCAGTAATAAACGTGACATAATAGCATGCATCATATGACATATATCAATGCACCACATAATCATGCAACACATATAAGAATGTATACTCGACCAGGATATCTCGGATAGTACTTTCGTACCTCAAACCAGCAGATCCTAACAATCAGTCCTAGACTCACGCCTGCGTCCGCAGTCAGCCCACTGGTGCCGCTAGCTCCAAACTAGAGCACAGCTCCGCTACAACACTAGTAGCTCCCCGCTAGTGCCCGAACCTCGGAAAAAGACTAGAACCTATCAGAAACGACTGAAATGCTCTGGAACACTCTGAAATGGCGAGTCACAAATGAAGCCTCGCGCCTCTATTTATAGCCAATGTTCGGACGCTCCGATCCACTTCGGAAGCTCCGATCTGGTACACTTCGGACGATCCGAACCCACTTCGGACGATCCGAACCCTGCATGTCTTCCACGAGTACAGCCACCTGTCCCGGACGATCCGAGTCTTGATCGACGATCCGAACCCTTCCACGTGTCCAGACACCTGCTCGGGACGATCCGAACCCTGATCGGATGATCCGAATCCTTCCACGTGTCCAGAACCCTTCCACGTGTCCAGCCACCTGTCTCGGACGGTCCGAACTCACTTCGGATGATCCGAACCCTCTTCGGACGATCCGAACCTGGTTCGGTCTTTCCGATCCCACCGAAATATAATTAATCCAATAATTAACTCAAATTAGGAATCGGGTTACTACAAAAATACATTTGAGGTAGGTTTTTAATTTTAAAAATAACATATAATCGAGGTATAATTTGGTACACATGATAGTATAAGCATGTGATATATAATATAAAAATTTTATAATTTCAAAGTTGTTGCTTGAGTTCATATTTCTTATCTGTTCATGCGCCGACAGTGCTTGCATGATTTATTTAATTTACCTAATTTTATGTACTATATAATACGATATGAGAGAAGATAGTGTTTCAAATTTTTATAAATTGATGGCAATTAAGTCATTGTAGAGTATTTTATCGTTAAATTAAAACTATCACACCTAATAGAAGAGATATTTATGCTTATATAAAGTTATTTATTAATATCATGAGCTTTTTATAAAGATATCAAACGTTAGATACAGAGAATTATTTATCAATCACTCCCTTATCTTGTGTACCAAAATATGTCTAACGGTATATGTAACGTTTCTCAATATTTTAATACCTTCACGCTTCTTCCATTGAACGTACACTAGTTTTGCACTTCTACAAACGGACGGCATTAATAAAACATTGTGTAGTGTAAGTGTGACGAAGAAAAAGGATTTTTCTTTTATGGTTGGACGTTGGACGTTGGAGGTTGGAAGATATTCCACATCTAGTCTCTACTGACCACTCACTTCATGGATAAGAAGAGTCTGAAATATATTAATTAATAAAAACTATAAATATATTAATTAATAAAAAATATTTAAATTAAAAAAAATATATATAATATTATCAAAAGTTAATAACGATTTAAATACCGACGATCCAATCTTAAAAAAATTTCGTTTAGATCTTTAATGTAATCTATACGAGGAATCCAGTATCTGATCGCAAATCTTATTTGACGATCGAAGAAGGAGGAAAATCTGTTCGTAGATATTTACAAGAAGGACCAATTCCGCTAACATCGGACTTGTTTTGTGTCGAGCGTTAAATACACAAATACATCCTGTGTATGTTTTCAACGTCAAACCAAAATTTTAAACTTTTGTTACATCATGGTGCGAGAAAACAATCATTTCAATCAATAATCGGCAAATAGCTACTCAAAATTCACGAGAATCGAAAATGTGTCAACTCTCATCACTACAACAATAAATGGCTATTGTGACACTTTTTTGTAGACACTTTTAATTAAATGTTGTTACAAATACTTAATAATGACACTTGTAAAAAATTAATAATGTGTAAAATAAAAAAACATATTAGATTAGTTATCATGACATTTTTAATTGATGTATGGAGGGAAACAATAACTTTTCCCACATCGTAAAAAAATCGTTAAAAACTAAAACATTTCACTATAAATAAGTGTGAGAATATTTGGGTTAGATAAATATTGGAGGAGGGAAAATAATTGTCTCCCTCCATATAAAAAATGACATCAATTAAAAATGTCAGGATAACTAATCTAATATGTTTTTTTATTCTCACATTTATTTTATCTAATTTCCCTTCTCCTATATTTATCCAACTCAAATATTCTCACATTTGTTATTGTCACTATAAATAACATACACGACACTTTTAGTTGTCATTATAAATGATTTTAACTGACATATAAATTTGTCATTATTACTATAATAACAAGGCATCTATAAATGTATTTAAATATGAGTTTTCCTGACATTTTTAATTGTCATTATATGAATTATTAGTAACACGTATGAAGTTGTCATTAACATCTTATAATGACATTAAAAAATGTCAGTAAGTTTAAGACGACATTGGAATAGATGACATTTGTTGGAGGTGTCACTAAAACTTAAATGCCACTAAATATTGAATATGATGACATTTATGAATGTCACCATAAGCATTTTTTCTTGTAGTGCATATACAATTCATGCTATAATTCGTTCTATTAGTTGTTTGTGGATGGTTAATTTAATTATTAAAATTTAGTTTAAATTTTCATATAAATTGCACCATCATAATTAAAGCACTTGCTACTTGAATTATATCGATATATGTTAAGATTGGAATTTGGATCTAACTCAACCCCAAAAACTTTGGGCAATCCTTCTCCCTTGAGCTAGCTTTTGAGGTTGAGTTAGATCCAAATTCCAATCTTAACAATATATGATGATGCATTGAGTAGAACTTAAACTTCTTCAAACTCATATTTCTTCGATGAGGTTGGATTTAAATCTGTAAATATAGAAAATTGGATAGAATCCCAACATCGGGAATAACTCCAATTTCAGTCAGATGAAAATATTATGATTTGCATGCGGTCATTTGCTGTAACCTTGTTCGATGCTAGCTCAGTTGATATCACGATTGGTTGAGGTTTTGAGTTCGAATTTTGGGAAGATCAAAATTTCAGTGTCTGGATCGAAGAAGTCTGATGAATAACGATCGTGAAAGAGTGGTGTCGGATCATTACAAAAAAATCCAAAAATTAGTGAGAAACAAAGGATAGGATTAAAAAAAAAAAGAGTTAGCCCGTGACCTAGTAAACGTGATGTTGAAGATAAGATTTATGTTTCCAATTAGCTACTGCAGAGAATTACACTGCGGTTCGTGAATTGTGCCACACTGTTGACAAACCGGTGTTTTTATTCATGAAACGTGTGACCTTTATTATATTTATAATTATAATAATAAATAATTTTTTTACTTAAAAAATAATTCAAATAAGAGATAAATCTTAAGAAAATAATTCGTTACATCGTTATTATCTTTCATTGAAAATATAAACTATACCAATTTGTTTGAGTTTAAATCCTAAATTCTATTTTCGATTGAAGAAATTTATTTATTTTTTAAAAAATAATTAGGTTCTAGCGATGCTTTTTTTAGAAAAAAATATTAGCAAAACTGCATCCATATAAATAAACTTTTCCAAAAGAAACTTGGGGGTGAGGTGGGAGAGGCTTCAAATTGATTTTACCTTAGCCAAAAATACAACTTAATGAAACATAAAATGAATAAATTTAGAATAATTTTAAAGAAAACATAATTAAAGACATCCACCAAAGTAGAAAAAACAATAAATAATTTTTTCTTAAAAAAGAATTCGGTCCTATTACTAATGTACATTGAAAAATTGATTATTCATTTCAAACTTTCGAAGCTCAAGCACCCAATTGCACATCACGTCGGGGTTCAATAATGTCTTGATGGATTATCTTACATCAAATATATTTTTAAATCAATTTTAAAGCTAAACATATCGTGATTGGATATAATGGAATTTTCATTTTTAAAAAATATGTGTTATAATTTTGAATATTTTCAAAATTACATTTTTAAAATTCATTAATCATGGATAAACTCAAAATTTAATCTATTTTTTTAAATAATGTACTATATCATAATAATTAATTTCTACTTCTAAATATAGAATCTAAATATATCGCTTTTACGATTAAAAAAAAATGGTGATATAGAACTTTTTTAAAAGTTCATAAAAAATGTGACCAAAATTTGAGTACTATGCAATCAAATAAGTTTTTAATATAACTAGTCAAAAAGTGACACAGCAAAATATTATTTAATACTTCAAAATTCAAGTTTTTACCAATTATATACTTTAATTTTGATAAAATTTTATATTAAGCGCGAACTATAATTATTTATTATGTAGAAGAACATCTTATAAACTAATTCGTGAAAAATTGTTGGGGAAATAACAAAATCATCTGATTAAAACTTCTCACCAATTTGGTTTTTATTTCTTGGGAAAAAAAATGTACAAATAAATTTAAATCCTACATTTAAAATATCCCAACTCAAAAAATAAACATATATATTAATGTAAATGAAACGCAAAATTCGAAACTTATGTACAAACATTTGATAATTGAGTAATGCTTTAACAATTATATCGTTAATAGTATTTGAAATACGCATAATTTTATTATGTTATATAGAATTTAAAATATCAATCTTAGTATATATATAATAGAAGTGTGTTTTTTTAGTTTTATATTTTTTAAAAACTTAATTATAATTTTTAATTTATTTTGACAATCAATTCGTGTAATTAAATGATTAATATGCTTGTCTTCTCTTGTTCTACCTATCTGTCCCTCTTTTCCGCTTTGCGTTGCAACGCAATCATTCACATACAGGACAAACTACAAGTGTCTCCCCACTCGCCTCTCAATGGATTCAAAATTCATCTTCTTCAAGCCTCCACCTTCAAGTGCGTTTTTATCCAGCACTATTTAGTACCAAATCCCCTCTTCCCAAAGAATTACACCAAAAAATGGGGAAAAAATTCCAACTTTACATGTTTTGGATTGTGGGTTTCCTTCTGTTTGCGTGTTCTTGCCATGTTTCCGTGGCTGTCAGGGGGGCGAGGACTTATATTATCCACATGGCGAAATCGAGAATGCCTGCCATTTTTGAGGATCATTCTCGCTGGTACGAATCGTCGCTGAAATCGGTGTCGGGCTCGGCGGAGATTCTGTACACTTATGATAACGCGATTCACGGATTCTCGGCCCGGATGACGCCGGAGGAGGCTGAGGCGCTGGAGAAACGGTCTGGGATTCTATCTGTTATACCGGAACTGAGCTATGAGCTTCACACGACGCGGACGCCGTCGTTTTTAGGATTGGATCAGAATTCTGCTATGTTCCCGGAATCTGAGTCTGCCAGTGATGTTGTTGTCGGGGTTTTGGACACTGGTGCGTGGCCAGAAAGCCGGAGCTACGATGATAATGGGCTCGGCCCGGTTCCGAGTTTCTGGAAGGGGGAATGTGAAGTTGGAACGAATTTCACTAAATCCAACTGTAACAGGAAGTTGGTTGGAGCCAGGTATTTTTCTAAGGGTTACGAGGCAACTCTAGGCCCAGTTGATCAGTCCAAGGAATCAAAATCTCCGCGTGATGACGATGGCCATGGCACGCACACCTCCTCCACCGCCGCTGGATCGGTTGTCACCGGCGCTAGCCTGTTTGGGTACGCAGCCGGGACTGCGCGAGGGATGGCGCCGCGTGCTCGGATTGCTGTGTATAAAGTCTGCTGGATAGGCGGCTGTTTTAGTTCTGATATTTTGGCGGCAATTGAGAAGGCCATCGACGATAATGTTAACGTTCTATCGATGTCTCTCGGCGGCGGAGTGTCCGATTACTTTAGGGATAGCGTTGCATCGGGAACATTTGCCGCCATGGAGAAGGGTATCTTGATTTCTAGCTCAGCTGGTAACGCCGGCCCAAGTTCCTACAGTTTGTCTAATGTAGCACCGTGGATAACCACTGTCGGTGCCGGGACTCTTGACCGTGACTTCCCGGCGTATGTCAGTCTCGGAAATGGGAAAAACTACTCCGGCGTTTCGCTTTACAAAGGCGACCCATTACCTGGAAAAATGCTTCCTTTGATTTACGCCGGAAACGCGACCAATGCTACCAATGGTAATCTCTGCATGACGGGTACTCTGATTCCTGAAAAAGTCGATGGAAAGATTGTGCTCTGTGACCGTGGGGTTAACCCAAGAGTTCAAAAGGGCTCCGTCATCAGAGCTGCTGGCGGGGCAGGGATGGTTTTAACCAACACCGCGGCAAACGGGGAGGAGCTTGTGGCAGACGCCCATCTTCTTCCAGCGACGGCGGTGGGGCAAACAACCGGCGAAACAATCAAATCATATATATTCTCCGATTCCAACCCTACCGCCACAATTTTCTTCGAAGGCACCAAAGTCGGAATCCAACCCTCGCCCGTGGTTGCCGCTTTCAGCTCCAGGGGACCAAACCCCATCACTTCAAATATTCTGAAACCCGACTTGATAGCACCAGGTGTCAACATCCTAGCAGGCTGGTCCGGGGCAGTTGGACCGACAGGCCTCGCAGAGGACACCAGGCGCGTGGGATTCAACATAATCTCCGGCACTTCGATGTCCTGTCCCCATGTCAGCGGCCTAGCGGCTCTGCTCAAAGGCGCGCACCCAGACTGGAGCCCCGCCGCTATACGATCCGCGTTGATGACCACGGCCAAAGTCGTCGACAAAAACGGCAAATTAATCGAAGACGTCTCAACAGGAAAACCATCCACACCGTTCGACCACGGCGCCGGTCACGTGGATCCCGTCTCAGCTCTCAATCCTGGCCTCATCTACGACTTAGACGTGGACGATTACTTATACTTCCTCTGTGCATTGAATTACACCTCCAATGAAATCAGCGGCCTGGCCAAAAAGAACTTCACCTGCGACTCCAGCAAGACCTACACCATAAACGACTTCAATTATCCTTCGTTCGCGGTGCCCCTTCCCGCGACCACAGATGGTACCCACGGCAGCGGAGATGGTACCTCTTCGAATACAGTGAAGCACACAAGAACATTGACAAACGTTGGATCACCTGGAACGTACAAGGTTTCGATTTCTACCAGTGAAGCCTTCAAGGTATCAGTGGATCCGGAGGAGTTGACTTTTAGTCAGACGAACGAGAAAAAATCTTATACGGCGACGTTTACCGCTGTTTCCCTCAAGTCGGTGGGTGCTAATGAATTTGGGAGGATGGAATGGTCGGACGGGAAACACGTCGTGGGGAGCCCCATTGCTGTGAGTTGGACGTAGAGGAGTAGTACTCAACCGAAGGGGGAGACTTCTTCAATTCACTTTATATTTTAGTTGCTTTAGTTTCGGTAACTATTATTATTATGTTTAAATCTTGTTCCCTTTATTACATTATCGGAGGAATTAATCAGTCCCTTAAAAGATGAATCTTAAGGTAGAATATTCGTAATTGAAAATCACCTTTTAATGTATTGATTTCGTTACATGTAAATTACAACATTTGGGTTAGTCTTCTTGTTCTAATATCATTAGAGCATGCGTTTCTATTACATTTGTACGGTAGGTGATATATTTCGTTAACAGTAGGAGAAATGTTAAATTATAACATAGAATATTCTCAAAATTTGATTTCAACGGTAGAAAGCTTGTTTGTATTGGAATTTAAACGAAAAACTTTGTAGATCATTTTGCCCGTTCCACCCAAAAACTGTATGTTTCGTCCAAAACTGACATTACCAAAAAACATTCAAAATTGACTACTCGTCTTACTGGGTTTACCTAGAACTCCAGAAATAATTCACGTCTTTTTCATGGTCAAATCAATTTGATTTTATTTCGTGATGTAACGTTTAATTTTCAAATTATGAATAATAAGGATGTTAGAGCATGAGTTGCGGAGTGATTGGGCAGGACAATTATGGGTTATAGAAGTATGTTAGTCAGGTAAACATCATTGGATCAGTTTTGCGTAACAGTTTTATCCGAAAAAATATTGATGTAAAAAATCGAAACTGTAACTACTGATCAAGCATTAACTTGCTCTACTATAGGAGAATTGTTTAGAATTTTGTCAAACATACGAGATTTAAATCATGTTATCAATCATTATGTTTTCAGGAAAAAAAAATAATTTATGACAGGGAAAAAGTTGCCTTAACCACTTAATAACACTATCAACTTGAGTTGAAATAGTAAAATTGATTTAACATCGAAAACTTGATATATATTTTCTTAGAACTTGACATAGTTCCAATTAATCGGGAAATTCGTGGTTCGAGTATCACTCAATTTCGAGATTAAGCCCAAAACAAGAGTGAATGGAGAGGGGGATTTTCCATCAATTGGGCCAGAAAATTATCATCGTAAATCGTAGCACAGGCCCACCCTATCTACCAGGAAAAAAGGGCAAAAAAAGAACATATAAAAAATTAAAAGAAATAAATATGGATATGTTAAAAAATTATAGTAATAGTAAAAGATGAATAAATAAAGCAATATGGATAGATACAAATTCAATCGTGGCTTTCCATGCATTTAGCCTCCGGTCACTCAGAAATGGACACCTCATGCAAGAACTGGCAGCTCCATGATTCGTGTCGCCTTACAAAAAATACGTAATTGTATAATTTTCTTTTTCTCTTTTTTTTTTAAACCCTTATAAATAACACAACTTATTTGTCCAATCTTACCCATAAAAATATCGCAAAAGATCTGAAGAATCATGGAGAAGAAGCAAGATGGTGAGAAGAAGCAAGAAAATGTAGAAGGGTTGCCCGTCGAAACAAGTCCTTACACACAGTACAAGGATTTGGAAGATTACAAGCAGCAAGGGTATGGTACACAAGGTCACCTCCAGCCTCAACCTGGCCGTGGAGCCGCCGCCTCCACAGACGCCCCCACCGTCACCGGCGGTGGAGCCACCAATCCCAAGGCCCAACTATCCACCAAGGATACCAGCAAGAATTGAGCTTGGATTAGTTGATGTGTACCCCTTTTTGTTTACTGTTTTTTTACAATATGCAATCTCGGGTTTTTATTTAATCGGTGCCTTGTGTTCATGTTTTTTTTATGACATTTGTGTGTTTTTAGAAACAAATATATAAAACTACGTAGTTTACCTTTCTTATTTTTTGTTTTTGTCCATTTAAATTTCATATTAAAAAAACAAGCAGAAAATAATAATCCATTTTCAGATAAGAGAAATAATATTTAAATTGTTAATTTTTTCGAAATATCGTTTTGTGCCGATTATGATCTTCAAATTATTTATATAGTTGCAGTATACGAAAATCTAAGAATTATTCGTGCTATGATTATAATTAGTATATGATTTAAATAAAAGATTTAGACATGATGGATAATTTTTTTCATTTTAATTTTTCGTTGATACTAATATATCCAAACTAAAATAATTTTTTAAAAGAATAAATCGGTTTGTTTGGGTAGGAAAAGCAAATTATACAATTCGTCGGCGGTGGGGTGGGGATTTTTTTTATGTTGCTTATTGGTGAATGATTAATTTAATTTAGTGGTAACATCCCGTATAAGGCGTAACCACATTAAGAGACTCAAGTGTTGGACAAAATGTAAATAGGAAAATTTGCAAAATAACTCCGATCAACTATTTATTTAAGAAAATGATCTCTTTGTGTATATTTGAAATTATTTTCTTAATTAAATAATTGACTGAGGTTAAAAATTAAAATATCTCGATGTAAACACCCAATCTTGAAAGTAATATTTTTTCATGGATGACTCAAATAAGAGATTCGTCTCATAAATAAGATCCGTGAGATTGTCTCACACAAGTTTTTTCCAATGATAAAACATGATGAAAGTTGTAACTGAATACAAATCCGCATATCAATAGAAATAATCAAGAGCCAAGTCAAGTTCAAAATGATAACACGGAAGGTATTATACTGACGAATTAAACAAGTACCTTAGCTTTGTTACGAAAACTAGGGTAAAAGAAGTACATGAGAAAAAGAAATGACATATTTGTTGATGTGTGTTTCGAGGACTTCATATAGTAAGTGGACAATTTTTGCCTTGATCAACTCACATTCGACGTATTTAAGTCGTGTTTGTACACAAATCAGGTCTTTTACAAAGAAAATAAAACCATTGATTTGCAATATTTTTTGTGCATATGAGAGAGAGTCTCTTAACGAATTAATGTTACATCTTTATAAAATATAACTCAATATAAACATACTTGGATCAATTTTATTTTTCTTTGTGAGACAAACTCAAAAACCAATACGTGGTCTTTTAGTTAAAATTTTAAAACTAGACTTTTTTAAATGGAGCCCAGTAGTTGGTATTGGGCCTCCAAATATATATTGGGCTCAAACTACAAGCCCTGAGTGAGAATGTTCTGGA
The DNA here is from genome assembly GCF_022965805.1 of Primulina eburnea. Classification (NCBI taxonomy): domain Eukaryota; kingdom Viridiplantae; phylum Streptophyta; class Magnoliopsida; order Lamiales; family Gesneriaceae; genus Primulina; species Primulina eburnea. Next base: position 30,859,408 of record NC_133109.1, on the reverse strand, counting down.
AGCCCCTAGTGTAATTGTGTAAACTTGCTCCCGAAGTAAAGCTAATGATGTAATTTCCACGTCGCTTCTTTCCAAGAAACCCACCGCACGACTCCTTTAAAATCTCGATTCTCGTTTCACACCTTATTATTCCAGCTTACATTCAATTTGATACGATTACATATATACATTTACAGCAATGGACGGCGGCAGATCAGGCAACTATGGCCGTGGTGGAGGACGGGGGGGCTTTTACCGGCCTCCAGGTTCCGGCGGAAGAGGATATCAGTATCAGCCACGGCCTCAGGGTCAGCGGCAGTGGGTCGAACAGCCTCCTCAACAAGGAGTGGGCCAAGGTGCTGGAGGAGGGCGAACGGGTGCTGGAAGACCGTGGGGTCAACCTCATACGTTTTCGTCAATTCCGGTCCAGTCTCCGGCTCGCCCTCCACCTCCCCCTCAGTGGGTCGAACAGCCTCCTCAACAAGGAGTGGGCCAAGGTGCTGGAGGAGGGCGAACGGGTGCTGGAAGACCGTGGGGTCAACCTCCTACGCTTTCGTCATTTCCGGTCCAGTCTCCGGCTCGCCCTCCACCTCCCCCTCCCCGCTCATCTTCTGGTATTGATGTTTTTTCCTCTCTTCTGTGGTCATTTCATATGTGGTTTGATATTTTTCTGTTGTCAGTTATATATATATATATATATATATATATATATATATATATATTAAGTTGGAGGAATTCAGAGTAATTGATTTTCAGTGTTCTTCTGTTTTAATGTATAGATTCTTTATTCTCTTATATTTAAGTTACTTGTTTATTTTTAGATTCATGTATCAAAATGCATTGTAGTCTTTCTTATTTTTTATAATCATATTTTGATCTACATTTATTAAATAAATTAGGTGTTCTATGACAAATTTGTCACTGAATTTTTTGTTTCGTTTTGTGCGTTTGCGTTTTTAAAAATGGTCCGGGAATTTCTTTTGGAAAGTAAATTTTGGATGGTGAATCAATATTCCAATATTTATATTTTAGCGTTCTTGCCAAAAAATTATATTATAACGATGGATTGCTAATTTGAGAATGCTTTATTGATGGGAGACATTGATCAGTGGATCGGTGTGTATGAAATGGTTCTTGTTAATGATTATGAGATTTTCTTGAAATCTTATGGCCTTTTTGTCGTTTTCTGCAGATGAGCTGGACATCCCATCGCTCAAGATTTCACCACAGCAGCCACCATCGCCTCGGTCCCTTCCATCTGAAGAGGGAGAGAACCGTATTCAGCCTATTAGGAGACCTGATCATGGTGGACAGAAATATGTCAGGTCCATCAAGCTTATTGTTAACCATTTCCCTGTGAATTTTGATCCACAGAGGACTATTTTTCACTACGATGTGGACGTCAAGCCTGTAGCATCCGATGACAACCGGCCTGTGAGAAAAATAGTGAGGAAATCCGATTTGCGTTTGATCAGGGATAAGTTGTGTTCTGATTACCCAGACACTTTTCCGATCATTCAGACTGCTTATGATGGTGAAAAGAACTTGTTTAGTGCCGTAGTTCTGCCAACTGCACAGTATAAGGTGGAACTTTCTGATGGGGAAAATGTCAAGGGGCGTTCTTATTTGTTTACTATCAGATTGGTGAATGAGTTGAAGCTACACAAGCTGAAAGAATATTTACGTGGGGAACTCTCCCATATTCCTCGTGATATTTTGCAGGGGATGGACTTGGTAATGAAAGAAAATCCTACTAGGCAGCGAATCTGTGTTGGAAAAAGCTTTTATTCGGATTACAAGAAACAGGATGACCTTCGTAACGGAGTTGCAGCTTATAGAGGCTTTAACCAGAGCTTGAAGTCTACGTCGCAAGGTCTTTCTTTGTGTTTGGACTACTCTGTGTTAGCATTTCGTAAGCCCATGTCAGTCAAAGATTTCCTTATAGAAAATGTTCAAGAAATTAACTCCATGGATGACATCAAACGGTATAGACAACTGGCAATCAAGGCTCTCAAAGGGTTGAAAGTAAGAGTCACGCACCGCCCCTGTAAGCAGAAGTATCCCATTGTAGGGCTGGCTGAAAAGGATACTTGCCATAGTTGGTTTGATCTTGTCGATCGCGAAGGCATAAATCCTCCAAGAAGAACGAGCCTTGTTGCCTATTTTCAGGAAAAGTGGGGGAGAAAAATTGAAAACCTAAATATTCCTTGTTTACAACTTGGGAGAGGCAACAAATCAGCAGACGAAGTTCCTATAGAATTCTGTGTCTTGGTTGAGGGTCAGGTGTACCCCAAGGAGGATTTGGACTACACGAGTGCCAAAAAGTTGAAAGACTTATCAGTTGCTAGGCCTGATGTCAGAAGAAGGGCGATCGATGAAATGTTGCAAGCTAGTGATGGACCTTGCGGGTATGTGATAGTTTTCCTTTCCCTTGTGTTGAGTATCTTTGTTGTTTGCTTGAAAATTTTTGACACTGGTTAGTTTTCTACGGGTCCAAACATTTGGAATATTTGGTCTTCGTTTAATAATTTGAAAAATCATGATATCGTGTTCTTAATTTGTTTGTGCACATGCAAGTGTTTATAGGTATCACGTCAGGGCATCAAATTGGTATTGCTCGATCTTGTCTGTGTATATTATGAGTTCATGAATATAGATCTTTAGATTACAGCTTTGTTTATATCATGCGAACGATTTTAGGCAAAAAAATGAATGAATAACATGCAGTATATGTGTGTGTATGATGACAATACCATTATTTATGAACATTTGCCTCTCAAATTACGCAATTATTCCCTAAAAATATTATTCATGTACTAATGATCATTAAATTGTTAGAATAAGTTTAGAAATGACAAAAATGTTGGAATTTCTGGTCTTTGAATTGCCTTCGATTGATACTGCATTTGTATTTCGCCCGAATGGTTATTCCTCGGAAAAAACAATGCCAAGAATCTGGATTTTTCGACTGAGTTATTTCTGAAGTTACTTTTTCCTATTGTTTATGGCAGGGTAGTCATTAGTAATTTTGGAATTCAAGTGGATCGAAATATGACCAAGGTTGCGGGTCGTGTTATTGGTGCTCCTGAGTTGAGAATAGGAGGTTCTCAACATGTGAAGGTGGATGGGGAGAAGTGTCAGTGGAATCTTACAGGTGATAGACGTCTTGTAGATGGAAAATCAGTTGTGCGCTGGGCTTTGATAGATTTTACTGATGGTGAACGACGTGGTAAGCTGGACAAGGAAATGTTCATTGGCAGTCTGAAGTCTCGCTGTGGAAGACTAGGTATCCGTATGGACAATCCTCTTGTATGCCTTCTGGCATCTATGCCCGCATTTTCTTCTGCTGAGAGTCTTGAGAATCTCCTGAAAGATGTAGTTGATAGAGCTAGAAGTAAGAGCAAAGAAAATTTACAACTAATTGTTTGTGTGATGGCTTGGAAGGATCCTGGATACAAGTCTCTCAAGTGGGTCTCTGAAACTAAAATTGGTGTCCTGACCCAATGTTGCTTGTCCTTCAATGTCATGAAGGGACAGGATCAGTATCTAGCTAATCTTTGTCTCAAGATCAATGCTAAACTGGGGGGCAGCAACTTTGAGCTGATGGCAAAGCTTCCTCATTTTGTTGGTGAAGACCATGTGATGTTTATAGGAGCAGATGTGAATCACCCTGCGCCAAATAACTCGGCTTGTCCCTCAATAGCTGCAGTTGTAGGCACTGTTAACTGGCCTGCTGCAAATCGTTATGCTGCTAGGGTCAGTCCACAAGCCCATCGCCAAGAAAAGATATCAGATTTTGGAGGCATGTGTTTGGATTTGATCAAAACTTACACTGGGCTCAACAGGGTTAGACCGAGCAAGATCGTGATCTTTCGAGATGGTGTTAGCGAGGGACAATTTGGAATGGTGTTAGCTGAGGAGTTGCGTGACATAAAGAAAACGATTTATGAAGGCCATTACCAACCAAAAATCACTTTGATTGTTGCTCAAAAGCGCCACCAGACTCGTCTTTTTGGTGAGAGCAGAAATGACGTAGGGGCAACCGGCAATGTGCCTCCAGGAACTGTGGTGGACACGGTAATTGTTCATCCTGTCTACTTTGACTTCTATCTCTGCAGCCACTATGGAGGTTTGGGTACAAGCAAGCCTACTCACTACCACGTGCTTTGGGATGAGAATTCCTTTTCGTCTGATGAGTTGCAGAAACTCATATATGATATGTGCTTTACCTTTGCTCGATGCACAAAGCCGGTGTCGCTTGTGCCGCCAGTCTACTATGCCGATCTCGTCGCATATCGGGGTCGTTTGTTTCAAGAGGCAGCAATGGAGTCTCAATCTCGGTCCCCTAACATCGTCAGCGTCGTCGTCCTCTCGCGCAATTAGCCCTACGTCATTGTCTACTGCCTGGTGTGACAAGAGAGACTACAACCTGCACCCTGAACTGGAGAACGTCATGTTCTTTGTTTGAGCAGCACCACCCTTTTTACTTCATTTGGTGAAGGGGTTTGTGCGTGAATCTAACGGGGTCTTGCTTATCATTTCTTGAAGCAGTCGCATTGAGATCTGAGACAATCAAGCATCCCCTGGTTTTTCCGCCTTGTGTGTGTTATGTTGTCTTTGTGTTTGGTTTTTTCCGCCTTATGTGTGTTATCGAGTCTTCGTCTGTATGGTGTGTTATCGAGTCTTCGTCTGTGTGGTTTGTTGTTTCCGCTTGTGTGTGTTGTGGTGTCTTCGTGTGTATGGATTTTTACCCCTTGTGCGAATGTTTAATATAATATTGTAATATTTACATAGAATTTACTTTTACAGTAAAAAAGAAATCTAAATCCTCGTAAGTACAATAATCGCCGGGGAAAAAAGAAACATTTCTTTTTTCAAATTTTTTACTTTTGTGGTAAAACTAAGAATTAAAATCGGACTTTTAAAATTAAAATCATGATCACTTTCTATTCATCATAAACCAAATTGAATGCGTTAGAATGGTACATTGGTAAATATTTTCTTTTAGCGCCAAATTTATTAGTTTTTATGTTTTATAAAGGATAAAATATATTTTAGTTAAATCTATATATATAAAAAACTTAAATTGACGAACATGTATCAATTAAGTAATTTATAAAAGTTAAAAAGGTGAAGAATAAGAAATGATAAATGAAAAGGAACAAATGTCAATTCATTAGAGGAGTGGGTCTCATGTGAGACCGTCTCACGGATCTTAATCCGTGAGACGGGTCAACACTATCTACATTCACAATAAAAAGTAATACTCTTAGCATAAAAGTAATATTTTTTCATGACCCAAATAAAAGATCCGTCTTACAAATACGATCCGTGAGATCGTCTCACATAAATTTTTGTTTTTTTTAAATGATGATGGAAAAAATATAATTTAAATGCCACAAAATTAGTATTTCCAATTTAAGTGTGTGTGTATATATATATATATATATATATATATATATATATATATATATATATATATATATATTATAAACTTATATTGCACGAAAATCATATCTATTGATATTTCAAAAACCATCATGTAAGTTGGTCTAAATAGAGTCTTGATCCTCTTATTAAAATCCGAATTTGCTCTTGCATTTAAATGCTGACATAGTCTCGATATTTTCGACATGTTTTACTCGATTTGAAAACTTCAACAAAAATCAAAATAAATAAATAGAAAACCCTTTTTTTCCCTCCTTTGCACTATGACCAAATTTTCACCCATCAAAAGTCTACATGAACCAACTCAAAAGATCAAATTTGAATTTCTCTCGACGTACCTCAGTAACTAATGCACATAAAAATGAAAAAAGAAAATTATATCTCCTTTCGGACACTTAATTTAAAAAATTGTATTATAACTGAAAAAAATTAAAATATGTGTTGGATAAATTTTTTAAGGCATTTTTGAAAAATATTCTAGTATAGTTTTTGAAGAAGAGTTAGTCTCATGTGAGACCGTCTCACGGGTCATAATCCGTGAGACGGATCAACCCTATCCATATTCACAATAAAAAGTAATACTCTTAGCATAAAAAGTAGTATTTTTTCATGGGTGGCCCAAATAAGAGATCCGTCTCACAACTACGACCCGTGAGACCGTCTCACACAAGTTTTTGTCTTTGAAGAATAACCGTGAGGTGTTATTTTATGTTTTTTAAAATCATGATGATGAAAATCAAAACATGGTAATTTTGTAAAATATTTTTATAGAATAGTTTTCTGAATGCATATTTGTTTTTAAAATATTAATATATTTTTTTTAAAAAAACTTTTATTAAAATGCTAGTTAATTTTTTTTTTTTTTTGAGATTTTCAAGTAATTCGTGATAATAGAAATGGAGTACTATAGACTATAGTAACCAGCTTGAGTTGGGATTCAAAACTTGCACACGGCTTGTGAACTTCCACGAAAGTGCAATTAATTGAAACCAATGATGGTAATGGCAGCTGGCAAACAAGTCGGTCAAATTTATAATTAATTTCATTCATTGAAAGTGGTGCGGAACTTTACTTCAAAACAAAGATTGTGTCCTCTTGAGTCAACAAAGATGAAGACACCAGTTAATTTACAGCATATATGGGTTGTTTTTCCTATAAAATATTTCCTACCCCATCTTGTGAGATAATTTCACGAATTTTTATTTGTGAGATATGTCAACATTTTTGATATTCATAATAAAAAATAATACGATCTGTGAGACCGTCTCACACGAGTTTTTATCCTAGCAATCTGCATCTCCCTTTTCACTTTATTTTGTTAATGTTGAATGGAACTCCTCTTGTTCCCGGGCATAGCTAGACTGTATTTACTTTGAATTGGTTGATTTTAGATTGTGGTAGGACTTACAGATTTCAAACTGTATATTTCAAATCCATTTGATCGTTTAAATCCACCGAACTCTTAACTTATGCAAATACAACGATGATTTTTGTTTTTTTTTATTGAATATGGATTTCAATTTTCGATACATCATACATGCACAGGCAATACTTTAAGCTGTTAATTCAGATTGGTTCAATCTCAAATCTTAAAGTGTCACTATAAATACTGCAGTCAGTCTCACTATAGGTCACCACCTCAGGGTCCAAGAAAACAAAATCAAGAGAATAAAACCAAAGTTTAGTTCCTCATCTTGCTGAAAATGAAGCTTCTCTTCTTCATTTGGTTTCTTGTTTCACTGTTTCTGAGCTCTTCTTTTCTTGCTGGTGCTGTACTTGCCCCGTCCCCAACTCCAGGTAATATCAGCCTTCTACCTTCAATCACTCTTTTCAAATGTGATGAAACTTTACATTTTTATTACATTGTCATAGATGTAGAGTCGTATGAATTACACGGTGTTTCGATAGGACCCTTTTTGTATTTCGAAAACGGAAAAAAGAAGATCAGGGTAAAACTAGTTTTTCCGAAAGATCGAATCCCGTGGAGGGAGCAGAAATGGTAGTTTTACGTTTAACGAAGGTTGGTATGTGCAGAAATTAAACGAGTAATGTTGGTCTTCGTGTTCAGCCGCAGGATCATGTAATGAAAAGTGCGATACGAGGTGTGGGAAAGCAGGAAACTACAAGAACTGCTTTAAAAACTGCTGCATATGCTGCAACAAGTGCAACGGCTGTGTCCCGTCGGGGACGTTTGGGAACAAGTCGGAGTGCCCCTGTTACAGAGATATGCTCAACAGCAAGGGCACATCCAAGTGTCCTTGAAGAAGTCACGTCTGCATTTGCTTATTCATTTCAATGTTAGTAAGGATCGACAATAAATAAACTCACGGAGGTGTCTTTATTTCAAATTCTTAATCGTGTTTATTTATATTCCTGCTTGAAATCAAATATAAAAAAATTGGTAAGAAATAGAGAATTAAGAATCAACTCAAAATGATAATCGGTTCGATTGTCAATTTGAGTTGATTTTGAATTCTCTAAAATAAATTTATAAGTAAATTTACAGCAACTATATTAAACTAGAAATATATCATGTCTGTTTAAATAAATATTCAATAAATGATATCAACAACTAGCTAGATATACTTACAAAAAAATTACTTGGAATCATAATTATTTCAAATATAAGTGTGTCAGTTAGTAGCAGGGGCATCGACTTGTTAGCAAAACAAGCTCATTGTCACGTCTCTATACCAAAGTGTGAGATATTTGATGTTGTTTAACAATCATAAAATCGAAAAACAACAAGTTTCGAAGTAAGATATAAAAAAACATTCTATTTCATAAATAATTCGTATTTACAATGAAAATTATAAAAAGAAAAAAAAATTGTGGAAGCGTTTTATAACTTAAATAAAATTGAAATAACATAAATAAGAAAATTTTTTAAATGGGAAAACAAACATCTCCTTCACGGTCCCGAAATTAGTATGCTCATCATCTTCTTACTGATCATCATTTTTATCTGAGGAAACATAGTAAAAGATGAATATTTGGAGAAACACTCAGAAATTGATGTTCAATCGCTTATTACGAATAACAAATACATATAAATTTATATGATTCAAATGATAAGCATGTCGAATACAAATAAAAGATAAAAAAACAATTAACAATCTAATGGAACTAAAATTCATATTATTTTCCATGATTAACTAAACAGTCCTTAATTTTAATTATTTAAACTCGGGTTTTTTTCTTCAAATATTCTGATATTGATTCTTAGTCAAACAAGAGTGTGTTTGGTTGATGTGATTAACCAATGATAAATAAATAATCACACTTTTATCTAATATTTGGTTAAAATTTTAAGATATATTAATAATCCTTTTGACTTGGTTTAAAATCTAATGTTATGATTAATTGTTTGATTATTAATCTAATAAATTAGGTGAGATAAATTATCATATCACAAATGATCTTTTTCTCCTTCTCTTATTTCAAAACCCTACTCACACCATAAATTAATTTTAATAAATGTAAATTATAATTATAAATATTTAATTATCTATCAAATTATTTTAAAAATATTTATAATTATTTTAAAAAAACAATAATATTATAATTATTACTAAACTTTATTTAACATTAACATTCAAAATATTATTATTATTTTAATTAGTAAAGTAATTGCATATTCACATATTTATTTCTAATAAATATATTTAAATTAATTTTAATAAATGTAAATTATAATTACAAATTTTTAATTAGCTATCCAATTATTTTAAGAATATATATTTAATTAGCATTTGTGGCATTTTGGTCACTGCAATAAAATGTACAAAATTAATCCATCATTTTAAAATCATACCAAACACCATGTTATTTATCCCCCATACTATTAATCAATATATCTCATTTTTTAATCACTCTAATTATTAATCATTCACTTATCTTATCACACCAACCAAACACACCCCAAGTGTATTCTTAGTCAAACAAGTGTATTCTTAGAATTCAGATTGATCATATATGAGCCTCAAGAAAACTTTGATTTCAGATTTATCAAGAATCAGCAACATAGTTTTCTAAAATGATTCTCGATCAAGAACAAGGATAACGTCCAGACTTTAACTCTAAAAACCCGGCGCCGTCCGTTAGAAATATAGTAATGGCCTATATCGATCCATGTGGGGTGAAATCTTTAGAAACTTAAATGAATGTGGTGAGAGCTCTTAGTAAATCAATGATAAGATTGAGACAGACAGTGCTATAAGTATTTCACAAAGCGTACGGTCCCAATACAATGGAGAGGAGTGGCCTTGAGGATGAACATATGAGATTTGAGGGGATGCACAAATAATGAGAATAATGATGATCATTTGTTTAAGGGGAGGATTGTTGAGAATACAACCAAAGTCTCAAATTAAAAATGCAAGGAGAAGATTATGAGTTAATAATATGGAAAGATATCTCTACTGGTATATGACCTTTTGGATAAACACCAAAAGTAAATCTTAGAGAACTTATGTTCAAAGTTAACATTATCATACTATTATAGAAATAAGTGATTTTTATGTTGAGGTGACAATGCTTACGTCAAACACTCTATTATGAACCAATTATAGATGCAAGTCGTACATATTTTTATTGGTTGTCATATTACTTTAACAATACTAACATACTATAGTTTAGAGCAAAATTAAAATAAAAACTTGTGTGAGACAGTCTCACAGGTCGTATTTTGTGATACATATCACAGGTCGTATTTTGTGATACATATATTTTATTAGGGTCATCAATAAAAAAATATTATTTTTTATACTAAGAGTATTAATTTTTATTGTGAATATCGATATGGTTGACTCGTCTCATAGATAAAGATTCGTGAGACCGTCTCACAAAAAAACTTACTCAACAATTAATGAAAACAATTTTTTTTTCCAGTTTCGAGAGAAATGACACTTCAAATAAACTGAAATGAGTGTTTCACAATTATCTCTTGTTTAATATTATTAAAAGCTTATATTTTAAAGTTAGTTTAATCGAACATAGTATTTTTTTTTTTTTTTTGAAACGGCATATAAAATAGGCCATTTCTATCGGATCCCAAATCACGGAAACTTAGACGTTATTTTTAGGACATTGTGGTAAAAATATATTTAAGAATGAATATTTATTAATACATGTGAGGACTATATTTATTTCATGAAAAGAAAGGTTCCATAAATTTCCCCAAAATCATACATACATAATATAATATATGAATTATGATCATCCAGGTATTGAATGATAGCTTTGTATTTCTGTTTGATATCAACAAAACATAATATATGTCATACAAAACATAAGTCAGAACAAATGTTGTGTATACATACGAATATATAATCATTTATTGTGGTTCCTGAAACACATATTTATCTTATACTTATCTTTTCATAAATACTCACACCATATTATTATACCCATTAAAAGAGTATAATTGCGAACACTCACTCATTTGCTATAGATATCATGCGTTGGCAAAAATTTGTATGATATGGTCACACAAGTCATAATTTTTGAGATAGATCTCTTATTTGGGTCATCCGTGAAAAAATATTATTTTTTATGCTAAGAGTATTACTTTTTATTGTGAATATCGATGGGGTTGACCCGTCTCACAGATAAAGATTCGTGAGACCATCTCACAAGAGACCTACTCATCATGTGTTTAATCGATCCATTAATAGGATTTAATATGTCGAAAGTGTTTCTTCTAAAATGTATATTCTTGTGGATATTTTGGTCAATAATCTTTGTCAAATTAGAATAACCTCAAATGAGAAATTTGTATTTTATTTTTGAGTTCCTGGGCCTCTCCGTAAAGAATGGTTAAAACTCTTTTAAATCATTGAAGTAAATTAAAAGATAACGTAATTGGTAGTTTGTGTTGTATCACTGTGTTAATCCCAAGTTAACAGCAAGATAAAAATGTTCTTAGATCTTTCGTCCTTACCTTGTAACAAAAGCACACAACATAGCAGACAATTACAAGCAAAAATTGATGTTCCACTACCCTTTCCGCAAAATCATTACACTCCAATCATACTCAGGTAAAAAATTAAGCAGTAGACAATAACTAATGCACATATTATATAGAAATTGTCAAGAAAAATGTCGTCACTCATTTGTTTTATAATAATAAATATACCTTAGTTCAAAAAAGGAAGAAGCTATAACATGCATCAATTAATCATCAACCTCTGCTCTGATTTCCTTGATAAGCTCCTCCTTGTACTCCTCAAACGTGCCTGGGAAGAACTCAACAGTTCCGTTCTCCACTACCCATATTTCACTTCTTTCCTCATCTTCGCAAACGCGTGATATAAGCCGAGAGTCATGACTGACTAGGACAACACCACCAGTGAACTCATCAAGTGCATCTGCTAATGCATCGATACTTTGCATGTCCAAATGATTAGTTGGCTCATCTAAAAGAAGAATATGTGGCTTAGACATGGATATGGAAGTGAAGACCACACGGGCTTTCTGCCCTCCAGATAGTTTAACAATTGGTGTTAGATGGTTGTGACTGGGAAGTCCAAACTTCCCAAGCTTAGCACGAACAGCCTCCTGTTTGCTGAGTCCTTCTTGATCCGGATGGAGGCGCAGAAGATATTGAACTGGTGTTTCATCCATTGTCAAGAGATCCACAAAATGCTGGGAGTATCGACCAATCCTCAATTTTTGACTCCTCCTTACTTCACCTGTTGTTGGAACCAAATCCCCAGCAAGAAGGTTGAGCAGGGTAGACTTCCCAGCTCCATTGGGTCCTACAATTGCCACACGAGTCCCCATATCAATACCAACATCCACATTAGAGAGCTTGAAATCTTCTCGATTTGGATAGCTGAAGGTGACTTCAATTAGCTGCAACAGTGGCGGTGTCAGCTCGGTGGGTTCAGGAAAATGAAACTCGACAGTGTAATCTCTCCACTTCTGAGGGGCCTCAGGGAGAGGTTCATCTTCATCAATCTTGCCTTTACCCTTGTTCTTAGAAGCTTCCTTGGAAGCGACAAATTTGGCTTTATCTTTCACCTTTTCTTGTTGAGCCCGACTCCCAGATCTCTTAGCAGCTTTTACCTGCTTGTCATAAATCTCAAACTTCTTGTTCATCTCTTTGCGACGCTGTTCATAACCACTTTCAAAAGCATCAAAATTTCCACGATAAAAGTGGAGTTTTAATTCGTGGAGATGAATAATTTCACTGCAAACTGTATTCAGAAAATCTCGATCGTGTGAAACAACAATGAGAGTTTTCTTCCATCTGCACAAGTATTCTTCTAACCACAGAACGGCCCTAAGGTCGAGATGGTTGGTGGGTTCATCCAAGAGCAACAGGGTAGGCTGAACAAATAGAGCCCTAGCCAAAGAAATTCTCATTCTCCAACCGCCACTAAAAGAGCGTGTAGGACGGCCTTGCATATTTTTAGTGAAACCCAACCCAGCTAAAATTTTAGAAGCCTGAGCCTCGGCAGCATCTGATCCCATTAGTTGCAACTTTTCATACAACTCAGCAAGCTTCTCTCCCACATCGTCCCCATCAGACTCATCATCTTCATTATCACCATTGGATGCAGTAGATGTATTCAAAGATGCAACCTCTTGCCTAATTTTAATAAGTTCTTCATTGGCTGAAACAACTGCTTCAAGGGCTGTTTTATCATCACCAACGACCTCTTGTTCAACCAAAAGTACATCAATATTTTTGGGTACAGGAATTTTTCTCCAAGCAAGAAGCTTCAAAAGAGTAGATTTACCCTTTCCGTTGGGTCCAACCAAACCATACCTCTTCCCGTGAGAAATCTTCACTGATGCATTCTTCAAAAGTTCTTTCCCGCGAGCAGCCACAGAGAAGTTATCCACAGTTATATCTTTGACATTGGCGTCTGCATCATCTTCACCATCAAGTACAGAAGCTCGACTGCCAATCACAACAGTAAAAGCATCATGATCATCCTTAAGGGCCTCATGTTTAGCAAATTCAGCAGCCTGAGCAGCAATCATGTCCTTCTTCTCTCGTTTCTTCAATTCTTTTTCACCGACAGAGATATCAAGAGGCTTTGTAGAACTTCTATTCTGTCTACTTGGCTGTTTGTTTGTCTCATTGAGCTTCAGCAGCTCCTCATCATCCTCCTCCTCCGAGGAAGGAAGATCAATGTCATCAGTGTAAGATGACAACTTTGGAGCTGTCTTTGACTTGGGCTTAGCAGATGTCAAGCTTGGGCCTTTCTTTGGTTTTTCCGGTTTTGAGTCCATACTCGCAAGCATTTCAGACACAGATAATTTCTCTTTACCACTTGGCTTAGCCTTTGTATTAACACCGCCCTCATCTGCTTTCTTCCTAACCATTTTTGAATCTGATAATTCATATAGAAAATTCGGTGACGATCTAGTAATAGTCAAGATCCAATAACACAGAAAAACAATATGAATTGCTTAACAGAAGTACCAATTACTTCCATAAAAAAGTCAAGCGTTCAAATTGATTTAACGTCTGATGCAAGATACCGAAAAGGACCAACTAAGAAATTATATAGACTCCATGTCAAATTAAGTATATAACTAATCAACCAAGCTCTAGTAAGAAACCAAAAAAGAAGAAGAAGAAAGCACGCAATTTTCATCCAACAAAAAAGGTTCAAAAGCTTGACTCCAAACCAGAGACTTTATACCTAGGCACACATCCATTAACTCTACCTAATTCATACACGCAAGCATAAAACCGAATCAGGAGGCGACATCTATCTGAACTTGTAACAAGAATTAGATCAAGAAACACTCACCAGTCGAAAATAGGATTCCTCAAGGCTCCTTTACACAAAAATCGCCAGATGGAAGGTATATATTAAATCTGCAACGAGCTGACAAATTATTACGAAGATTGGTAGGTACTAATACAAATTAAAAGATCAAACACTTAAATTCAAAGTAACACGAAATCTATAAGCATAAGAAAAATTACCGCAGGAAGAGAAATCTGCCACCGATGACGTCGCCGGCAACGTTGTTGGTGATAGGGTTTTGTCGAATTTGAGGGATCGATTTAAATATCTCGAAGGTTCGAACCTAATAACACGAGAATTTTAATTTGATGAAATAATGGGGTCCCGTGATAAGAGGAATCCTTGTGGGAGACTCTATAAATACATCGGCAAAAACTTATGTGAGACGGATATTATTTGTGAGACGGGTATTATTTGTGAGACGGATCTCTTATTTGGGTCACCCATAAAAGAGTATTACTTTTTATGCTAAGAGTACTATTTTTTATTGTGAATATGGGTATTGTTGACCGTCTCACAGATTATGATCCGTGAGACGGTCTCACATGAAACTCACTCAAATATATCATGTCGCAGGAAACCAATGGGCCAAATGCCGTACTTTCAATTCAGTATGAGCCCAAAAAATTCACATTGGGCCGGTTTATGAGCCCAATTTCATGGAAACGAATTTGACGAGAGGCAAGATTTTTTCTATACAGGTGACAAAAAATTAAAATTTTAAAAATAGATGTAATTATTGTTGGAGTAGGTATTTGATAAGACGGTCTCACGAATCTTTATCTGTGAAACAGATCAACTCTACCGATATTGACAATAAAAATTAATATTTTTTATGGATGACTCAAATAAGATATCCGTCTCACAAAATACGACCTGTGAGACCGTTTTACATGAATTTTTGCCTAATTATTGGGGCTTTGGGATGAGAATGTTAGGTTATAAAAAAAACAATTTTCTATGAATTCAAATGTCTCATAACACAAAGATCGTGATATGTTATGTATTTAACATAAATTGTTTGACTAAATAACAATACAAATAAGCTCAACTAAATTATTTTGAATCAATTTATTATTGACTAATCAAACTAAACTTATTTATTATTCCAATAAAAAACAAGATAATTTTATTTAAAAAAAATCCAATAATATTATCCTTTAATTGATTGATCTAACAATACTGTCGTGTTTCTATAAAGATATAACTTTTCCAAGTCTAATTTTTTTTGTAAATTCATATATATTTGTGTGAACATATATATATATAGAAAGAAGTAGAATGCAAAAGTCTGTATTTTCAAATAATTTTACTCGTTCAAAACAGCTTCCACACTTGGCGAGCCTAAACGGTATGTGTTGATTTCTCGGTTTTTCGTATCAAACTGGAAAACGAAATCCCCCTTCCAACAAGATACATGATGAAACAACTATATGCAACTACAAACACAGATACAGCTGGAGTTAAGAAACTCCCGCGTCCCTTGGATTCATGGTCATCGTCGCGGTGGTGGAGAACATTGCAGAGGTTGTTGTCCCAGTTTCATTGACATTTCACTGAATGGTCGCGGTTATTGTGCAGAGAACATAGAAATAATTATCTAATTTGAAAAAAATACAGAAAATGTTCCGCGATGGTCGTGCAATGGCCTTTTCATTCCGCGACGACCTTCACGCTGCCGAAATTCAAAAAAAAAAAAACGATTTTACAGTTACACACATGTTTTAGCCTGAACCTTTTTCGCGCCTATTACAGAACGCCCGTTCGGGTCGTTCTGATGCTAATTACAACCAGAAGCATCCAAATTATCATGTTTTTCTCAACGTAAGTTAGAATTGGATATCTTGTTATTAATTATATCTTGAATATACTTAGCGTTTAATATTATGTGCAATATAATCCTACTATTTAAAGTTCAACAATTTCAATATCGACTCTACCGATATGCACTCAAGAAGCTAAGAGAGTACTTGAAGAACTAAGCCGATTCTGAAAACGCCCACGATTTCATCTTTTGACAAAGACAAAGGAAGGGGATAAGAGCAAAAGGGAACTGAATCGCCTGAAGCACGTTAAGCCATTGGTTCAAAACATCCAACGAATCCTCAGAAGTATCGAAAACCAGAGCAACGATTATCGTATGGACAATAGCACATCTTCTTGTCATGAGGGCTCGTGGCCATTTTTTCAACCGCATGTTCAAAAATCCGACCATAATAAACTGTCCAGCGTAGGTACCGGTCATGGTGCTACTGTGGCCAGAAGCTAGTAAACCAATAGGCAATAGCTCAAATGTATGCTATTGGAAAAGAGCCACTATACTTTTCCTGCAGATAATGCCATGCATTTCTGAGGCCTATAGTTTCGGATTCTTCTGTACCATAAAATGCCTTGGTGAAAATGGAGGTAACGAATTGATTTATGACGAAAGAGATAGTGAGGGCACAGGGCAGCAACAGATTCGATTGAATAGTAGATGAGAGCTTGTCGAACTCGTGAAACCTTGAGATTGTCGACTTCTCTAGACTGTACGAGGGGGAGTTTAGAAACACATTGTCGGCACTATAATGCACCTCGCCACGGCGCCACTCCTACTGCTTGTTTTACCGCGTTGGAACTGAGTTTTGGGACCAAAACACATAACATGGCAGTATATCACTGTTAGATAACAAAGAATCCAAAGAAAGTTAAATTTTTTGGAAAGAGCATTTCCTCACCACGTAGAAGTTCCACAACATTAGACTTTGTTTTTCCAAAGAGCCAAGCAAATGAGATTGCCATAGTCGCTATCAGGACAGCGAAAAGGGACGCCTCTGATTTCATCACACCAATATTCTGCAGAAACAGAAAGACGGAGCTGATCAAGAAAAGAAAAAGAAACCAAGAAGAAGAAGGAACACAAGTTTTTTCATATGAATTCTCAACCATTGTAAACGTAGAAAAACAGAAAAGAGCTAAAGATTTAACCTTCATGAACAAAACTGAAACTTTATGTACACAACTTACCATTTTCGAATACTAGCATATTCCTTCATCCGATGAAGAACACTAAAGCATTTAAGACGAAGTCTCAGCCACTCTATACAAAAGAAATGGTCAGAACTGAAACTCTACATGCATTTCTAATTACCATTTTAACGTGTCGTTCCTTTTCTGATGAAGGATAATAAAACACTTAACTCCTCAATAAACCATGTTCTTATCAACTATAATGTCGGAAAAAAGTAAAATTACACGAGGTGTTTTTTTCTTCTCTTTCTTTTTGGCCAAATCATTATATGTATAAATAATTATTATTTAGACTAATTTTCATTGGCGCAAGATTTAAAAGTTTATGTCGTCAACGATATTCTCCAAATGTTTTTACCAGTCAAGGAGCCATAGGGGAAGAACCCACGGCTCAAAATCTTGATCACAATAGCGCTACCAATTACTTCCTGAATGTCAGCCCCGATCAAGGCAAACTCAACCATAGACCAAATCAAAATCAGGGCCCACTTCGGGTACTCTTCTCTCCCGTAAGAATATTATTTTTAATGTGAATATCAATAAGGTTGACCTGTCACACAAATAAAAATTCGGTAGACCGTCTTACAAAAGATCTACACTTCACGTAAATTTTATCCAAAAATTTGGAAATATTAATAAGTTGACTTAATGTTTAATTCATAAAATGGATCAAAACATGACAAATACATTTTCTCTGTTGGGCATATTAATAAATAATAATACTGCGATGGAAATTTAATTTTCATAAATAAATATAAAAAATATTTCAGCCAACTAAAATGTGACGGTTAATGTACAATTATTAATTTCAAGTTAGCATCGGAACAACTAATAACAGAAAGTGAAATGAAATTTTGCTATTCAAATATAACCTTCAAATAAAATTTATGTATTATCATTCGTTATTTTAAAAATAATAATATTTAACACGATTTTTTATTTTCATTTATCAAATACTTGTAGTCGAAGTTATGCACAAATTAAGAAGTGTATCCATTTTTTTTTCATTATTTGTGCATATAATTTTAATTATATTACGCATTTACTTTCTAAAATAGAGAAATCACAAACCAATCATTTGTAACAAAGTAAGATTCCAAATCCGGTTGAAGGAATCAATCCCCGTATTAACGAGATTATTATATGTTATATATGAAGTATTTTTCCTCTTATTATATTATTAAATATTAACGTTTGAATAATCAATATATATGCCAATTTTTTTAAAAATATCAGAAACTCACATGATTTAATGATATTGAAATAACGAGAGAAACAATCTCGATACATATATAATAAACTAACCCGTACTCACCTTTCCTTCATATTAAAAAAATCACATTATATTATTTTCATATTTCATATATACAAACCTGAGTAGATACAAGTACGGATAATCCTAAAGTTTTTTATTATTATTAAAAATACATATATAAGTTTTATGTTCTAAATTAAAGTAAGATTTACTCATTCAAATATTAAAAATTTAATAAAAAATTATTATAAAATTGTCAATATGTCAATTTTATTTGATGAATTTTTAACCTAATTCAATTTATTCAAAAATATTACAATTTATATAGAGCCCTCGCCTTATTTTCTTTCTTGCTAATTTTAATGTGCTGCCGTCATGAATATTGCCGTAACTTTTCGGCATTGTAGAAATATATAAGTAATTTTAATCTTTTGTGGAATTTGGACTAAACATTATATAAAATAAATATATGTAATCCATTAAAATCTCATTATGTATACTAAACCGTGCTTAAAATGTCCGTACGCAAAAGTTCATCCAGAGTAATTGTAAGCAATAGGTATTTTTAGTTTTAATATATGTTCTCGATCATTTCCATTGACCTGACTTGACTCCAATATTATTTTAAAAAAAAATTGATTATACAAGCACACAAGTTATGTAGATAGTAGCTCTCTTGTGAGATGGTCTCATGAATCTTTATCTGTAGACGTGTCAACCCTACCGATATTCACAATAAAAAGAAATAATCTTAGCATAGAAAGTAATATTTCTTCATGGATGACCCAAAAAAGAGATCTGTCTCACAAAATATGACGCGTGAGGTCGTCTCACACAAGTTTTTTTTTTTTGTTTTAGGAATGAGAGAATTTTCGGACGTGATTATAAGCTGAAAAACAAAATTATGACCAATTGATTGATGAATGTAGTAATATTATTCTAGTGCTGCTTTCATTAGGCCCATTAATATAGCTCGTACGTGTCCCTAACCCTCGTTTCGTAGGACAGGCCCGTCACAAGTCTTAAAATAGTGCTATTTAAAATGGTTTTCTAACAAATTATTTAAATATATATTTGTAACGAAGAAATTTCATAATGTGGTAACCATGAAAAATCTACAAAATAAAACTAATAATTTCAATTCTAAAATTAAATATCCCTTGAACTTCATTATATAAAATATTTAGACTACATTTGCTTTATTCATGACAATTCGTAAAATAAAAGCTATATGTATCCGATGTCCCAGCACACAAAAAGTGAAATTAAATGTCTGTTGACAAAGTTTCTATAATTGTTTTTTTAAAAAAATATCATTTGACTTGTAAAATAATATATTTAAAATATAATTTGTAGGTTTGATCTTGCTTGTATTTAATGTACAAGGTTTAAATACTTACAATAAATACAGATCAAAACATGTCCTTATTGATAAACTTAATCTTCAAAATAGTTAATCCTGAAATCTAACAATCGATATAGTTTCAATTGATAAATTCAGTTATGTTGATTTATGTACGTTCTTTCATAGATTAACTGTTGTTATCCTTGAAAATACATGATATAGTACGAAAATAAGTTATATTAGTAAGTTCGTTAATGTTCAATTTAATTCCATTATAGAATGAATGAGAATACAAATACAACTATGAATATAAAATAGTATTTAAACAATTACTTATAATTTATCGATAATGAGACATCTTTTGCATTAAAAAAGAAACAAAATGTTATTTAAAATAAAATAAACTTATAGGAATAGGTTTTATGAGAAAAACATACTGTTTATTTATGTTTCCATGCACATTAAGGAGATAAATAGAAATTTAGTGAATAATTTTTTTTAAAGAAACTAAGATAAAAGTAAGAGTATTATTATGAATAAAATGTGAAGTTCAATTAACAATTTCCTTTATAAATTAACATTCTCATTTATTTATGAAAAAATTATATGAAACATTAACGAATATGGTCAACTTACTATTTTATTAAAGTCTACTTACAAAAAATGGAATACTTATAATCCATTCTAGACTTCTAGTAATTAAAGAATTATAATAATTTAGTGTTATTCGATTTGAGTGATGGGAAATCTCAACTCCTTGCGTTACTTGTCGGAGGAAATCGTGACTTGCACTTCGCTGAGTATACATTAACTTTTGGAAGGTTGATTATTCGGGAAATTGACCTACAGTCTCCAGTCGTCGATTATTTTTGTGTTCAGTTCATGGGTACTTTTTTTGTACCATATGTCCATATAAAGTGTACCACATTCCCACATTAAGTGTATCACATTTTGTATGACATAGTACCACGATTTTGTGTGTAAGGAGTGAACACAAAAAAATGTTTTGATTGGAGTTTTTTCATCAACTTCCCCTTGATTCTTACAATATATATATTTTTTAATGAGTTATATAGAAAATTCATCACATAAATTTGATATGTGAGACGATTTTAAAAGAATTTATGTTAGATTTGTAATTACGGCAACATTGTTTTTACATATTAGTAGAAATCGTGTACATATTAATTAAAAAAACATTTATGCTAGGTTCGATGTTTAGTATATTTTTAAATCGTGAAAAATTATAATTTTAGTTTTGTATGTTTTTCTTTTTATCATGTCGGTATTCTATATTTGACAAATTTCAATTTAAATTTTATATCTTTCAGTTTTTGACAAATTTAATTATTTTTTATAAGAATATCGACGTATATATGTCAACACCATGTCGATATAATGTCATGACCACATTAAACAACGACCAACAGCTGAATGAAAAAAGAAATAGAAGACTAAAACTATAATTTAATAACATAAAAAATCAAAATCGTAAATAAACAAACATACGATATTTTAGTTTAAACTTTTTCTAGTACATGGGCGTGGGAGATTCGTCGCCAATATTGACGGAAGGTGTGATAAACTTGGCTACAAACCCCATCTCAGTTTAGACTTTTCATGTCTCGTAAGAGCTGCCCGCCCCATTCATGCTTGAATTGTTCTTAATTTAATCGGCATGGTGAAACGAGCTCCAATGTGATATCTTAAATTAAAGATGGTCCACTGAATTCTTGAATGAAACAATTCATATTTTGCTATAATCTGTGACTGATCATCTATTAATTAAAGTAATTACAGATCTAATAGAAGTACTAGTCTACGAACAAATTTATATTAAATCATCTCTGCAATCATAATCCGAAAATAAGGAATCTCCAGCAATATTAATCTCATTTTATTGTATCACGAAGATTCTCAAGAGACAGTATCATGAATTATGTTTGTGAGATGGTTCTGACACGATCAAAATCATATATCGGGTCAACCCGTATCATCGTCTCACAAGAAACCAACACATATTATGTATATATAGTGATTGTTATGAAGATCTCTAGAACATTTGGATACATATACGAGATAGATATAAGATAATATGTTAAAAATATTCAAATACTATGTCCGACGTAAAGGGTTGTTTTACATTTTAAAAAAATATATTTGGGGCAATTTGTAATTTTTAAGACTATGGCAGGGTCGTTTGCGATTTTAATTAATTAAAGTAAAATGTTTAATTTCTACATAAAAATAGAGTTACTAGTTTAACTTTTAATAAAAGTCAAAAGGTTACAGTAAATTTACTATTAATCTCTCAACACTTTGATATTTTTTTTATAAGAAAAGTAAGAACCAGAAGTGACCGTAAGCATAAAATATGACTTAATTATTAAATCTTAATGATGGGATCGAATAAACACATAACATCTCGAATAAACAAATATGACTTAAGAGTGAGTCTCATGTGAGACCGTCTCACGGGTCATATTCTGTGAGACGGATCAACCCTACTCATATTCACAATAAAAAGTAGTACTCTTAGCATAAAAGTAATATTTTTTCATGGGTGATCCAAATAAGAGATACGTCTCACAAATACGATCCATGAGATTATCTCACACAAGTTTTTGTCATGACTTAATTATTAAATCCTAATGATGTGAGTGTTTTTTAAAAGATAATTATAAGATAAATATGCGTTTAGGAACCACAATAAATGATTATGTATGTATACACACACACACATCATTTGTTTTGATTTATGTTTCGTATGACATATATGATATGTTTTGTTGATATCAAAGAGAAATACAAGGCTGGATGATCATAATTCATAGATTATATTCGTCTATGTGATTTTGGGGAAATTTGGTGAACTTTTTTTTCACACTTAGGATCTATTAAAAAAATATGAAATTCACATATATTGATACATATTCATTCTTAAATATACTGTTAGGAAAAACGGTTTCTCTGTTGTCAACTTGCTCATTGCAAGTTTTATCGCACGTGTTGGGTGCAATAATTATTTATGTTGGAAGAACGATCGAACCATGATAATTGAGCTGTTGTTACGATTTATAAGATTTGTGTTGCACAACTATCAAAAGTTTTTGGTAAAGCAAAAAACGCTCAGTCCTACAATTGGTATAAGAGCCAAAGTAACTGATTTGATTACTATTGATAGCAAAGAGTGCGATTATTGATAGAAGATTGTTGGGTGCGATAATTGTTGTCCCTGCTGGAAGAACAATCGAACCATGATGCTTGATCTGTTGTACAGTTTAAAATATTTGAATTACACTATTACCGCCATATATATATCTTTTGATAAAGAGAGAGACAGTCGCTCATTCTACAGCCTTGATCAATTTTCACGAATCTTGAGGCAGATAGGTGGTTTCTCAAACATATTATGGATCCGGATGATATTGGAAAATTGGTAGAGAAGATGAAGATATTGGAAAAGATATTGCTTGACGTAGAAGCTTTACAGATGGGAGCACATAGAATCGAGAGTTGCCTTGTGGCGAGAGTCTTCTCCACCAAAGCCGTAAACCGCGACACCTTTCGACAGAAAATTCCGCGTCTATTTTTTTTTTAATGAAAATTTCATTAAAATTTGGTAAAAAAAGTGATAAGATACGATTACACCGGGCTTTCTCATAAAAGAGTACTAAACTAACCAATACAATAATCAGTATTCCAATGCATAAACCAAATGCCAAACACATTTTTTAACCTCAATTTTACATCATAATAGACCACTCCGAGTCGATGGCTGGAAAATTTCAATAGATCTAGGGATGCAACGGAAGATATGTATCATGACCGCCTTAATTATATAATCAACGTTAGGCTTTACATTGTCGCACATAACTCTATTTCTGATGTTTCACACACAAGTGATACACAGTTGCCGCAAGAGCTACAAATCTCATCTAATTGCTCGTGATTTCGGGATCCGATAAAAATGAACTCTTGTGTATAACCATTCAAAACAGAAAAAAAAACCATGTTTGATCAAACTAACTTTAAAACATAAGCTTTTACATGATATTAAACAAGAAATAATTGTGAAAAACTCACTTCGGTTTATTTGGCACAAGCATTATCATCCATTAGGTCAGATTAATTATCATCATTATGTAATTTAGTTTTCTTTTTATTTAAATATTTTGACTAATAAGATTCCTCAACAAAAGTACACGGCACATCCAAATACAAACGTCCAAATTAAATTAAAATCAGTTAAATGCATGGATCTTAACTATAATTTATTGTAATTAACAATTAAGGGTTAATTTATTTTAATCAAGACATGAAAATTTTAACATGCTGATGATGTCTAAATTTTATGCATGTTTCATAAGAGACACATAATTAATCATGCGTTGAAATTATTATAAGTTCAAAGGTTGGTTGTTCACGTGGGATCCAATTAAAGTAATAATATTAAAAAACTAGGGGAAAATTGGTTTACGAGATCCTACATATGTGGTCATTACCATCACTTCATTTCAACGGATAAGATTTTGTCACACATACAATTTCAAAAAAAAAGTGGGTCCTATATATGCATAGGCAATTCTTGGATATCCATCCTATTATGGGGGGCAATGTCCACATAGGTAGAATGAAATAAACCGGGAAAATTGTCATCCTTCAACGAAGAGAATTGGGAAAATTTGTAAAATAATATCGATCTACTATTTAATTAAGAAAATGATCTCCTCGTGTAATTACAGAAGAAACATTTTATCTCATAAAATGATAATAAATATATACCACCAATTCATCAATTTGTTTAATATAAAAAAGAAGTATAATTCACACCTTGAAAAATTTCGAATAAGAAGAATATTAATAGTTACATTATATCTTAAACTTTTACAATACCTAGGTATCTTTAAGAATTAAATACATCTAATATGACATCATTGCTCAATTGAAGAAAAATATAAAATTGGTCTATAAATATTTTTACCCATAATTTGTAAACTTGATTTTAATACAATTAATTGAGATATTTTTTGGATTTTTTTATGTGCATTTATACTAATTTCTAATATATGCTAACATCACGTTGAAAATTATTGATTTGTCTAATTGAAGTTGAGAATTCAAACAAAAATCACACAAAATATGATAATATAAAACCAATTTATCACAATAATATCAAATTTGAATACAATCATATAGTTATTTTGAAAACCAAATTAAAAGTTATATTTTGGATTCTTAATTATATCTTGCACATGCAAAAGATTGTAAAGTCAAAAGGGCCGGCCATTTTAGTTTGTCGGAATTCTTTGAAGTTGATGTATTTCAAATTCAGACAAGTAAATGAATTTAAATTTTTAATACTATAAATTATGTGTGGATGCACGAAATATATATGTTGTATTCTAATATACATTTGAATATTTATTATATATGAAAATTTTACTATATAGAATAATGTGTTTTTACAACATTTTTACGAAACAAATATTAATTGTATGGTGAAATTGAATATTATCCTGCATTTCATCGTGTTTGTTTCAAAATGTGGAGTGCAGTCAACCCAATTTCGTCGAAAATGTGCCAAGTTAATGCAACTGACACAATTATATTTAAAATAATGATGATTTCGTATCTTTATTTTGGTAGCATGTCTCGTAATGATCTCACGAATCTTTATCTGTGAGATGTGTAAACTCTATCGATATTCACAATAAAAAGTGATATTTTTTCATGGATGACCCAAATAAAAGATATGTTTCACAAAATACGACCAAGAGACAATCTCATACAAGTTTTTACCTTATTTTAATAATATGTAGCTAGTTGTTGATATCATTTATTGAATATCTATTTAAAGAGTGGATCTCATGTGAGACCGTCTCACGGATCTTAATCTGTGAGACAAGTCAATCCTACTCATATTCACAATAAAAAGTAATACTCTTAGCATAAAAAGTAATACCTTTTCATAGCTAACCCAAATAAGAGATTCGTCTCACAAATACGATCCATGAGACCATCTCACATAAATTTTTGCCCTATTTAAATACATAATTTTTCATGTTTGATTTCAAGAAGGAATGTACTTTAATTTACTTTAGTAATCGAAAAGAGTTTTAACCAATTTTTTTACAGAGAGGCCCAGAAACTCAAAATAAAATACAAGAACTATTATCATTTCCTGATCTAGTGCATATATATTTTATATATACAAATATCTATGTAATAACGTCAGAATTTCCGGACTCCAAAATCCTAGTCAAGATTCATGGAAATTACGAGCTAAATTGTCACCACATTTAAAGCACTAATAATACAAATTGAAAATAAGACATAAACGTAATATTCGATAAAAGAGTTGAAATATTATACATAATCTTCATGTTCTTGCCACCAACGTGAATACAACAGAAAAGTTACACGTATTTACATGTTTTCTCTAAAAAAAATTATATAATATAAGTCCAATTGGGATATTTTATTTTATTTATTTATTATATATAAAAAAATTATGATATAATTAGTAGAATGCATCGTGAGATAGTCAAATATAATTAAGGATCTTTTGATCTATAGGTTTAGCCGTTAAGCAGACCGTTTCTTCACTGAATTATCTTTGCAATAAATTCTGCGGCAACCTCTAATTCTTGAGTCTTCACCGATATGTTTGATCGAAACGAACAGCAATCCCATAAAAAAGCCAAGAATAGTTCTTCGAAATATACTTCAAATTTGGTTTCTGCTCGAGTTTTGGTCTGCAAATGTTTCCAGCTTCTGATAGTATTGCTCGTCTTCCAGTGTTTAATCCTGTCATATTTTTCCAGCAGCCCGTCGAAGCACAAACCCAGTCCTGAAGCCATTGAAGGGCATATCGAGCTTCCGCCGGAGGAGGGAAAATGCGATGACGGGAGGTTTTATGTCTACGAACTGCCGGAGATTTTCAATAGGGAGATTTTGGTCAACTGCCGTGATTTGGACCCGTGGCACTCGAGGTGTAACGCGATTTCAAACGGCGGGCTGGGCCCGAGAGCGGTCGGGTCTGTTCGGGTCGTGCCGGAGAATCTTTCTTCCTCCTGGTACTGGACGGATATGTTCGCCGGGGAAATTATTTACCACGAGAGAATTTTGAGGCACGGGTGTAGGACGGCGGCGCCGGAGTCTGCCGCGGCTTTTTACATACCCTTCTACGCAGGGTTAGCGGTGGCGAAGTATTTGTTCACAAATTACACCGCCCAGGACCGGGACCGGCTGTGTCAGATGCTTCTCCGGTGGGTGGCGGAGCAGCCGTATTGGGAGAGATCCAACGGTTCAGATCACTTCATCATGCTCGGCCGGATGACGTGGGATTTTCGGAGGAGGAAAGACGAAGACTGGGGCTCGAGCTTCGTCAACATGCCGCTGATGAAAAACATCCTACGGCTCTCCGTTGAAAAGGACCCTTGGGACGAGCTCGAGATCAGTGTACCCTACCCCACGGGATTTCACCCCAAGTCCAAGCCAGAGTTGGATCAATGGCTGAGATTTGTCCAAACCCACAAAAGACGCAACTTATTCACTTTTGTTGGTGCTAAAAGACAGTTAGAAGGTGATTTTAGGACCATTTTACTAAACCATTGCTACAACGAGTCGGGCTCGTGTCGAGTTGTTGATTGCTCGGGTACTCGATGCTACGACGGTACATGGGAGATTCTCGAGTCGTTTTTGGAGTCAGATTTTTGCTTACAACCTCGGGGTGATGCGCATACAAGAAAGTCTACGTTCGATTGCATGTTGGCCGGTTCGATCCCGGTTTTTTTCTGGAGAAGAAGCATCAAGTATCAATACGAGTGGTTCGTGGGCGATGAACCGGATGATTTCTCTGTTTTTATAGACCGGAGAGCCGTGCGAAACGGGACGTCGGTAAGAAAAGTGTTGGAAGGGTATAGTAGGGACAAGGTCCGAAAGATGAGAGAGAGGATTATTGGTTTGATTCCTAATTTTGTGTATAGAAATACGACTGGTGATGAATTGGGGGATTATAGAGATGCCTTTGATATTACAATCGATGGGGTGTTGCGGAGGTTCAAGGAGCAAAAGGGGTCCAAGAATGCAACATTTGGAGGAATCGAGAGTTGAAATTATTAGATACATTAACTTTACTTTACATGGAAGAAGCAAGAATTATGTAGAGAAACATCACACATATTAAATTTTTATGCTTGTATTTTGCTTTACACAAAGCATAGATTCATTCTCACGTGGTGTTGTATAAAGTTCATATACGTTTTGAAATACATTGTTCTTGAAATGAAACTCGAGAATTTTTATGGGAGATCAGAGGATTTTGTATTTTAATTTGAGATATTATGATTTTTTAGAATTTCCAAACGCGACATTTATTTATTCTATTGATTGAGCTGGCAAGAAAAAATTCTGAAGCTAGCCTTTTGAGAAAGTAAAGTAAAAGTGATGCTGCTGCTAACTTTTGTCAAAAGTTTGGTGTCTCCTGATAAACGAACGAGTTAGTCTATATTACATCATAAATATTTCTAATAGAATTCCAATATCATCGGATCGTACGAGTTTTACGTTTGAGTGAGTTTCATATGAAATCGTCTCACAGATCATAAACTGTGAGACGGGTCAACCATACTCATATTCACAATAAAAAGTAATACTTTTAGCATAAAAAGTAATAATTTTTCATGGGTGACCCAAATAAGATATCCGTCTCACAAATACGACACGTGAAACCGTCTCATACAAGTTTTTGCTTTTATATTTTTATGAAAGTTAATATATACATGTTCAAAAATTTCATATTTGACCACGTTGTAAGAAGAAATAATTGAGATATGTCCTCTTTACAGGGCACGAATGACCTAGCACTTCAAGAAATTCGGGATTTATTAACAAGATTTTAGGAAGCGGTAATTTTTTAATATTATTATTTTTTATCGGTGGTTTTTTTAGGAGTTTTTTTTATAGGTGGTATTGTTTATATTATTTACATGTATCTATACATGGTATTAAAAATAGTGGCATCGTTAAGTTCAGTTTATTTTTATTTTATTTTACATATGAAAATGACATACATATATTATTACTATATTTTTATTTATTTATTTATTTATTTTATCGAGAATATTTAGTAATAAATGTTATATGACTTCCACTTATTTAGGATCAAGGTATGTCAAACACGGAAAGATCGATGATAAGCACGAATTATATAGTATTTTAGGGATTTTATTTTGTCGTATCTGTGCTTATCTGGCATGTTTTATTCCGAGTTTTGCGCTTAATTCGTACTATTATGGCAAATTGTAGGTTTGACCAAAAGAGGAGGAAAGCCAAAGAAATGAAAGAAATGTCAAACTCCGCAATGCCACGTCAGAAATACCCGGAAGAATAGGAAGAAAGCATGAACCAAACACAGACCCTTACACGGACCCCGTGTAAGGGTCCGTGTCATTCAACCACAAAAGAAGAATTTTGCCGAAGAGACACGGACCCAGACACGGACCCCGGAGACAAGTCCGTGCCATTCAGTTGCCAAGATAATGTCCCTCATCACCCGAGAACCCAACTTACAGTATGTGGACGGATCTCCAGACAAACCCCTGCACGGGGTCCGTGTCAGCCATTCTCGAGAAAGAAAAATCCAGAGCCTACACGGACCCCTCTCCGGATGCTTACACGGGGTCCGTGTACGCAATATCAGATCGAGAATTTGGAAAAGATTTTGTTCGTGATTTTGGAGGAATAAAAAGAAAAACCTAACACGAAAAGGGGGGTTCAATATTCGAGAGAGGCAGCCGACTTGGAGAGAAAAAGAGGCGCAAGCTTTGAGCATTTGGAAGACGGCGACGACTTGGGCAAAAACAGCGCAATTTACACGCAAGATCCGCGCACCGTCATTGAGATTTCTCTTCTCTTTTATTTTCTTATTTTTAGATATGAATTCAAACATTAAATTTGATTTTAGTTTTGAATTTATGGAGTAGTTTTTCTTGTGATCGGGACCACGATAGGGACAAACGACTGATTTTGTTTATTCGTTGGATTGTTTAATTCATCAGTTATTTCATGTTATTGATTAATGTTTGCGTGATTTTCGTGCTTTTGATTTGGCTAATTAATTGCATATTTGTTGTTCGATCTTGACTCGAAAGGGAATAGATTGGAATTAGCTTCAAAAATATTAATCAACACACGGTTAAACCGACTAGAAATAGTATTCGGTTTCAGTGTGCGATTTTAGGCGACCGCTGTAATTCTATCGTTGATGCATGCGTTTTTGTTTAATTAAATTCAATTAGAAATAGTTGGACTGTTAAATGAAAATAGGATTATAAATTCTAGAAATAGATTTATAATTAAATCAGAGGATTACATCGTGACTTCGAATAATCTGCCAGTCGAATAATTCCAGTGCTTTAATTTAATCAGAGTTTGTTACCGTTGTGTGTTCTCGGTCATTCTATTTAAATTTGAAAATCCCACGTCCAAGCTTCTCTGATATTTGATTTAGTTATTACATTAGAATAAATTCGCTTAGTTGAAATAATAATCAATCGCTCGCTCTTGTTTGCCTAGATTAAATAAAATAATCGAATCTTAGTAATTAAATAATAGTCTCTGTCGGATCGATACTTGGACTGTTCGTCCATTTACTATAACTTGACCTAGTCCGCTTGCTAGAATTAATCCCAACCGAAACCGTCGGTCAATCGACTTTGAATATTTAAATTTTCCACACAAAAAAATCATTTGGCATTTGAATAAATTTGAACTTTTAAAGCATTTAACATAATATAATCGAGTATAAAATAGTTGAGAACTAGAGCTTTTATTATTGTCAACTCAAAACGCAAAACATTTCAAAAATGGTATGAATTAGTTTAATGTATAAAAATAATTTTGTGCCTGATTCACAAAACATGCAATCCAAAATTCTAAAGTTTCAGATAGATGGACTAGCGGAAAAAGATTTCAAATCAAATCAACCTGTTTGTGTAATTTCCAAATCTATTAGGACCGTAAACGAATTGAGACGATTTCTCAATTTTTTGAGCTGGTTCGATAATTATTTGAAGTTATTGAACTTGAGCTGCACTAGAACATGGTTAGATCTTTTTTTTTCTTTTGGGTCAGAATCGAGTTAAAATTATTTTGTTTGATAATTCACGAACAGTTAACATCTTTTAATATTTTATTAATCTTAAGATATATTATGTACATGTACATAATATAATTCGAGCTTTCGAACATTTCAAACTGAACTTCACCCAAAGGGATATGAGACAATACCAGCAGATAGACACACACCTCACCAAACTCATGTGCCTAATAGCCCGACTCATTAGCACCCAAGTAGGTATACTCTGCGTTGACACGAGTATAAGTAAATAAAGTTGCGTCTTGATTAACAATTATAATTTTGACCTAATGATAAGCGCTTAATCCTAATTATTGGAATCAGAGCGACGTCATGAGTTCAAGTCTCCCAATAAGTATATTTATATATTTCTTGGGAAAGGAAATGTTGGGTTAAACATGTATGAATGAGAGCAATACTAAGATAAGTGACTTCCTGAGAAGTTCTCGTATGTCAAATAGCTCACGTTCCGCCGCTTATTTTGGTTGGCTAGATGTGCCGTAAAAGAATTATGTCAGAGCTTAACGGGTAATACTGTCTCTGCTGAGGACATAACCGATGGTAGGAAAATGGTAAGAATCTCGAAGAGATATGGTATAGCATCAGCAAATAGAAACGCATATCTTCGGACTGATGTGCCTAACATCCTGACTCTTTAGCACCCAAGTAGTTGTGTTCTGTGCTGCCGCGAGTATAAAGGAATAAAATTATGTCTTGACTAACGACTACAATTTTTGATCTAGTGGCTAGCGTTTAATCCATATATATATATATATATATGAAACATATATGTGTATGTGTGTGTATGTGTAATGATGTTTCACTACAAGAAAGTTGATCTATAATGACCAAAATTTAATGAGGGTATAAAAAAATGGTCATTAAAAACATAATTTTTGATGTTTTTATGAGGGTAAAAAAAGGTATAGTTAAAAAGTTAAATTATTAGTGACGAATTCTTAATTTCATAGCTATAGCTGACAAATCCCGTCATTATTTTCGTACAAAAGAATTCCCCTCATAATTGAGTACTAATTTTAGGCGCCAGATTTCCCACCAAATAGATTAATCATATTTTTTATTATTATTGAAGAATAACAAAAATCCCTAACCACACGTTCCCACCAAATGGATTAATCCTATTTTCATTATTATTGAAAAATAATAAATTTCCCTAACCACACTCCACGTACAGCTAGCGTCCTGATCTCTCATTCTTGGTGCGATAGAAAATCCCTGCGGCGGCTTTTCTACAACAAAGGTTTGTGTTCAATTGAAATGTTAAATTTACCTAATTTTTCGTTTATATTTGTTTTAATGGTCAAGAGGCCTTTGGACCTTCCGAAAATCATCGCTGCGAAGCGAGCTAGATCCGAGGGGGAAAATAGATCGGGGACAGGCTTAGAGGGTAGGCAGCAAAATCTTGGTGATTCAGAAGGAGATATAGTGTCTTTAAAGAATTACTTGGATGCTCAATACTATGGGGAGATTCATATTGGGTCACCACCTCAGAAATTTACTGTTATTTTTGATACTGGGAGTTCCAATCTTTGGGTTCCTTCGGCAAAATGCTACTTCTCTGTGAGTTAACTTAGAATTTAGTTTCTTTATTCGGGTTCTGGGATTTTGTCTTCTCTATAGGTACTAAATATTGCAATTTTATTTTCAGATTGCCTGCTATTTGCATCCAAGATACAAGTCTGGCTTGTCCAAGACATATAAAAAGAATGGTAATATGTAGTTTGTTTACTGTGGATCAGTATTATAGTTAAATTTAGAGCTTTTAACTTGGTATTGATGTTTTCCTCATGTGATTCAGGAAAGTCTTGTTCGATTAGCTACGGTTCTGGGTCAGTTTCTGGATTTTTAAGCCAAGATAATGTTGAAGTTGGTGATGTGGTGGTGAAAGATCAAGTTAGTTCTTTTTGGCTTGAATTTAAGTCCGACTGCTGATCTTCTTGTTCCTTCTAAATTGTGCTTATACCTAGTTGCTTCGCTATACATTCAGGTTTTTATCGAGACCACGCGAGAAGCAGGCCTTACCTTTTTGGTGGGTAAATTTGATGGGATACTTGGGCTTGGTTTCCAAGAAATTTCGGTTGGCAATATCGTACCAGTCTGGTATGCATCCTGAATCTTCAGAATCAAGGTTTTTTTAAGATGTTCTCCAATATTTTGATTGCGAAATGGCAGGTATAATATGGTGGATCAAGATCTTGTGGATGAGAAGGTATTTTCTTTTTGCCTTAATCGTGACACAGATGCAGACTCTGGAGGTGAGATAGTCTTTGGAGGAGTCGACCCTGAACACTACAAGGGTAACCACACTTATGTACCGGTGACAGAGAAAGGCTACTGGCAGGTATATAAACATAAAGGCGGATGAACCATCACTTTTTTCCATTTGTTTGCATTTATTTTGTAGGCAGTGGTGGAGTTAAAAGGGGTTTGTGAGGGCGGTCGCTCCTCTCCCTTTTAAATTTTCCTGCTAGCTTGTATGATGTTTGTTATATATACTTTAAAATACCCCGCTAATTCTTTCAAGTTTGAGTTTCCCTCCCCCCCTCCATTGTTCTCCATGCTCCACTACTGTTTTTGGGTGTCATGAAACAAAAATTGGTTTTACATGTTTCTTGTTAACTCCTGAGTGCATGTATCTATCTATTATCAGTTTGACTCGGGAGATGTTCTCGTTGGAAACTTGTCGACTGGTAAGTTGAGCGCCATTCGTAGCACTGAATAATGTTACAAATATTTAAAGTATAGCTCTGTCCTTGTCACTTATCCCACCAGCTTTCTGTGAGGGCGGTTGTGCTGCTATTGTGGATTCTGGGACATCTCTTCTTACCGGTCCAACTGTACGTGTGTTTACTGCGTTTATTCTTGTTTAGTTTTCTCAAGTCAGAAAGAAGGTTCATATTTCTAATTGTAGTGTGCCTAAAATTTCAGACGGTTATAACGCAAATCAACCACGCCATTGGGGCTGAAGGGATTGTGAGCACGGAATGTAAGCAGCTTGTTTCTGAGTACGGGGAAATGATATGGAATCTTCTTGTAGATGGGGTATATTCTTGATTTTACGATCTTTATCTTTATTTTATTACTAGCTAGAGCCCCTCTTGGGAGTTCTTTTTATCACAGTTTTTCTATAATAGTTTTTCTTTTATTATCCAAATTAACTAACGTAATGTAATTTTATTATCGGGCATTTAATCATTTTGAGTACATCTATATTTATAATTGATTTTTTCTATTTATATTTTATAGATGACATGCTGATGGGAGATAATTAAGAGGTGGCCTTAATCGGATGGTGTTTCAAAGAAGAATTCAAGCATTTGATCGATTAGGAAATTAGAACTTGATTTTTGAAACAACTATCAATTGATCCCTATTTTTTGGTCCTCAAATATTTTTGTACTCCATGGAGTATTTCCAAGTATCCATTAAAATGGAACTCATATTTTGGACAATTCTGTATATTTTGAATAGATTTGGATGTAGTTGCTTTTGTAAAATATTTTGTTCAACAAAATTGCTTGTTCCGGAATTCATATTCTATTAGTAATGCCATATTTAATATAATTACAAATTCATATAAAAAATTATTATAAATTTCATCACAATTAAAATTGTTTTTAATGAGGGTAATTAATGATTTAATGAGGGGTAATTTTATTATGAGATTGATTTTTAGTGAGGGGTAAATGATTATATAATGAGGAGATTTGTTGTCATTAAAATATTATTTAATGAGGGGAAAATGGTAATAAAATGACGGGATTTTTCATCATTTAAATTAGATTTAATGACGGTATAATCTCGTCACTAAATAGGATACAACAATAATGACGGGAAGTCTTTACCGTCATTAATTACCTTTACCTAAGAGGGCAGTAATGACGGTCCATGACGGATAATTTCCCATCATTAAAAGTATTTAATGACGGGTTTTGGACATGTAATGACGAAATTGCCCGTCATTATAGGCCTGTTTTCTTGTAGTGTTTTGAGTAATTATGTTAGACTCTGACTTATATGCAGGTAGCCAAAGTGACTTCTAACCAAACATTTGTACAACAGCGTTCTCTGCATAGGCAACAAACACATTTTGTAACTAGATCAAGCAAGGCATCAGATTCCAATCTCTAAAGTATGAATCAGAGAAACAAATAAATTAAATAAAACTCGTCTTTCAGAGTTACCCAAGTTAGATTTAACCCAAAACATCTCATTTTTCCTTTGTGTCGATTTCTAAGTTCAAAGATAGTCATCAATTTTTAATCATTATCCTCCGCGACTACTTCATTACGTTCACTTTCTCTACCCCTTTATATCCCTAGCTTTTTTTAGTATTATCTTTACCTTCCATATGAGTAACTCTGCCAGTCGCTCCAACGGTGGCTTCATCCAATTTCTTTTCTCTAGACTCCTGTTGCTTGTTTCTTTTGTGATGAGTTATGTGATGGCTAACATCGTTAACATTTGAGGCTTTTCATATTCTTGAGTTAATTGAAGATTTTTGGCTCTTCATATTTTTGAATTAATGAAAAGATTTCACATTACTTTTGGTTTGCATATTGGAGCTTATAAATTTGTATTAGTTTCCTCATTGTATAAATTTGTATTCATTTCCTCATTCCTTACACATAAAAATGATCATACAAACACTTAAGATATTTCTCAAGCATTCTCTTGCATTTTATATCGTTAGCTTTTCATCTGACATCCGATAAATTTCAGTGATAAAGTGGATGTGTGTTTTCAATTCGCCATTATATATACTTCGTGCTAAATTACGGCAACGTTTTACCGTTGTATCCTAGGAAACAGTTGTCCGTCCAGATCCTCAAAGCACTGTCGGAGAGGACAAATCTGTTTTAAGGAAACTATACTTCGTACAGACCTCGGTTTGAATTATTGTTTTCTTGTTATTTTATACACAATATTCATACTTTCAATAATATGCTCATTTTCGTTTAGTGTTTTGTCTTTACGAGATTGCTTTCGTTTCCTACTTTTATATTTTTGTTATTAACAATTTGACTAACAGAAACAGATTGCCATCAATCGAGAGACTCAGATCCTAAAGTAGAAGTGGGATGTATAAATCATATGAAAAAATGCATCAGCAAGATAGCATGGAAAGGCAGGTATGGGAAAACAACCCTTTCTCGCAAATGCATCTTTCCTTATCAATTACCATAAAAATTCAATTGCTGTCCAACAGAGAGGGACGCATGTCTTCAACACCGGATTGATTATAAATCTATGAAAATTTAGATGGATTAAGTCATTATGTTGTGTGGTCGATAGAAACTCGTTATAAATATAAATAAAATATATAATTATGTGTTTTATGAGGAAAAAAGATTATATTATTTAATATCCTAATACAACTACATATAATCAAGTAAAATAATATTTACCTTATGCTATAAATTATAGGAATTTAAATCGGTTAAATAATTCAACATTCATATAATTTAAATAGTAGACCAAATCTTTAATTTTATGATATAAAAAACATTAACATAACCTTCAATTTTCAAAATGCGTATCCCATATGAAGAAAATATTATAAATAAGTAGACTATTTCACGTGATTGTTTTCCGTAACAAATTTCATTATTAAAATATAATATAATGTTTTCTACTCACGTTTACAAAATATCAAGATAATAAAATTAGTATACTAATATGACAAAGTTTAGGCTTTCATATCATTATTGGCAAGATTATATATATTAATCTATTATCCTAAATATCGATTTTAAATAATCTATACAAATTTTTAATTAAACATGCTAAATTTTAATAAATCATATGTATTCAACATAACATTCTATCCCAATATATGGTGGGAGAGAAATACCAAAATTTTCGGTACACCGATATTACGTTATCGAAAATTATCGAATTTACCAAAAAATTTGTATACCTAATGTTTTGATACTGTCTGGTAACGATACAAAAAATTTCAGTGCGATAACGATATGAAATTTGAAAATTTTCGATATATACCAAATACTGAAACAACATATATAAACTAAAAATATATATATAATTTTTAAAATAATAAAGATATAAATTAAAAAAATATAAGGTTTTTTTTTGTTGTAAAACGATATATAGTACCAAAACCTCAACATACGGCAAAATTTCAGTATAATCGGTATGCTAGTTATTATACATACCGAGAATTTTGGTATATAGAAAGTTTCAGGATGATATCAATATATATTTTCTTATAATGTAATTTTCGTAACGATGTATAGTATATAATTTTAAGTGAGTCACATGTGAGACCATTTCACGGATAATAATATGTGAGATGGGTCAACCCTACTCATATTCACAATAAAAACAATATTTTTAGCATAAAAAATTATACTTTTTCATTAATGACCCAAATAAGAGATCTGTCTCACAAATTCGACCCATAAGACCGTCTCACACAAATTTTTGCCTATAATTTTTTAATACGGTGCGATATACCACCCCTACACGTATATGTTGTCCTTTGCATTATTGTTAGAGTTAAAATCCTATATCCATGGAAAACCATTGTATTCTATGGTGCTCCTTCAATATAAATATATACGCTTTTCTGTTTCACAACAAATACATCGCCTCTATAGTCTATAGAGATTTCAACTATTTATCGTTCTTATTTCCTTCAATAACTACAACGAATCTAAACAATGATGAAAGAAATGAAAGCAACCGCTTTCTTCGTGCCAATGTTGATGCTTAGCTCGATTGTTTTGGCAAGTGAATTTGCGATTCCAAGCCCTTCTGGAGAAGGACATAGACTCATAATGGCCTCAAGCATGGATAAAGAACTAAAAATTGATAGCTTTGGTCCAAGCCCTCCTGGCATAGAAGCTCCAAGCGTGGGTAAAAGACAAAAAAGTGATAGCTCTGGTCCAAGTCCCCCTGGAGAAGGATATGGACTCGTAATGGCCCCGAGCATTGATAAAGGACTAAAACTTTGTAGTGCTGGTCCAAGCCCTCCAGGAGATGGACATAAAGTCATAGAAGCTCCAAGCGTGGATAGAAGACAAAAAAGTGATAGCTCTGGTCCAAGTCCCCCCTGGAGAAGGACATGGACTCGTTATGGCCCCGAGCATGGATAAAGGACTAAAACTTGAGAGTGCTGGTCCAAGTCCTCCAGGAGATGGACATAGAGTCATAGAAGCTCCAAGCGTGGATAAGAGAATTCTCTCGGCATAAGCAAATGATTGAAAACTGATAGCTCTGATCCAAGTTCCTCTTGTGCTGCTCAATCGCAATGTTTTGCCTTATTTCGATGGTGGTTGTGATTATGCACCTAAATTTTGACCCAAAAAAAATAACAATGATGGATTGATTTTTTTACTACGAAAATAATTCAGATAACCATAATAGTGACTTGTCCTAATATATTTGAATTATCGAAATCATAATCGAGTGGATGGGAAAAAATATCCAAATAGTGACACTTAATATATATTTAAAATTGAAAATAGTAGAAGCCGGTCGAAGCACATAATTAGTAGATCACGCAAATGGCTGCACGCGAAAGCTCGTTGAAAATTCGTTGGAGCCCGAATGAGGGCTGCAGGAGGTCACGGGAAGTTCACTCTGGCAGTGATGTCCGGAGGTTCAAATCGGCCTAATAATGTTTGTTTGAGAGAATCATATATCTTCATTTGGTTACTGTTTTAAAACCAAATGATGAGTATAAAACTGCCCACGCACTCTAGTTTTATTAAAAGAAATATATTTTTGTGACAGTTATTTTAGTTAGAGAAACACAAAAAGAGTGAAAATTTCCTAATCCATCGAATAACCTTTTGACACCTAGCATGTTTGTTGTAACAAACAACAAGATATATTTTTTCTGTTTGCTACAGACAACTTCCTAGGTTCGAGAATTCCTGTATGGACTTCACGCTTTGGACTTGCTCCTCTTGTCATCTAATTGATTTTGCTCATTTATTTTGTGGGCTTTATATTATTTTCCTTTTAACTTTCCTAAGCAAGAGATTATCTTCCACTCTGAATTTAAATCTAAGGCGATGAAAAATAAGTGCAGATAATGACTTTGTAAATACATCAGCAATCTGCTCGGAGGATGGACCATACTGGACATATGATCAGCTCATTTTCTCAAAGTGAATATCAAGTTCAAGATGTTTAGTTCGAGCATGAAGGACGGGATTGGCACTAAGTAAAATCGTGCTGATGTTGTCACACCACAGCACTGGTGTACACTTTAAAGGCACGTGAAATTCAGACACAAGAGTTTTAATCCAGAGTAGCTCAACGGTTGCATTTGCAAGGCTTCGGTATTCAGTCTTTGTGCTTGATCTTGAAACAACCGATAGCTTCTTAAAGCTCTAGGAAATCGAGGTGTTGCCAAGAAGCCAACAGAATCCGGACATGGAATTGCGGTCATCGGGGTAACGCCCCAATCAGTAGAACTATAACCATGTCGAGAAAGATCGGAGGATGCAGCAAGATAAATGCCAATGACGAGTGTGCCATTCACATATCTGAGAACACTTTAGCTTCCTTCAAATTAGAGAGATGGTGATTGCATGAACTGACACACTTTTTTTTACACTGTAGGCCATGTCGGCACGAGTAATCGTCAAATATTGAAGAGCACCAACTGCACTCCTATAAAAGTTACATCAGAAAAACGATCACCATCATCAGTGGACAATTTAACTCCAGTAGCCATCGGAGTAGGAAAAGGTTTGGCATCATGCATCTTCGTATGAAGCAACAAGAGAAACAGGCCCCGTGGATAGAATAAAGAGCCCTGTGTAGTTTGCACACAAGTTGCTTGTCGCGGAATCAATAATTTCAAACCCCACAGGTTGTTGCATGTACAAGGTTTAAGATAATTTACCATTTAGAAAGGAGTTCTTAATATCAACTTGCTTCACATTCCCTCCATCGAAATGGCAATGGTGACCACAATGCGAATGGTAGTGGGCTTAACAAATGGACTAAAAGTTTCAGAAAAATCAAGCCCGGGTGTTCGAGAGTAACCATTAGCAACTAAGCAGGTCTTGTGACAACCAATTGAACCATCTGGATTGGTTTTGTTTTTGAAAGCCCACTTGCAGCTGATTATAGGTGTGTCCAAAGAAGCTTCGACTATATACCATGTGTTAATGCATCGAGGCGTCGTATTCTGAGTTCACGTCAGTATTGCACCACCCCGGATATAATTGTGTATCTTTGAAGTTTAAAGGTTCAAAACCCAGTGTTTTGTTAGCCAAGAGAACCTTGGTCTTAAATATCCCAGCTGCTTTAGCATGAGTAATCATGGGGTGGGGATCCACATGGGAGGAGAAAGTCTGCCACTGGTGAAGAAGGGACAAAAGGAACACTAGGGAAATGAATAGGTGAATGAGAAAAGTAACGTGAGGGGATGAAGCAGTAGAGCTAGAAGGGGATGAAGCAGTAGAGATGATTGAGAGCAAATGTGTGCTTAGTAGCAGCCAAATCTGCTAGCGACACACAGACTTCCTAGATTCGAGAATTCCTTTATGGGTTACACGCTTTCGACTTGCTCCACTTATCTAATTGCTTGGGCTCATTTATGTTGTGGGCTTGTTTTTATTTTTTTCAACTATTTTAACGATGGGATAATATTAATGACATGAATAATATCAAATAAGAAGAAACAAATTAATAATTAATTAAAACAATAAAATAATAAGAAACGATAAATACAAGAATAATAATAATATTTGTATTAAATATAAGAATAATAATAAATAACAGGATTTAAATAATAATAAGAATATTGAATATAAGAATAATAAGATACGATTTGAATTCAATTATTCATTATAGGAATAATATCGTTAACAACGAGATAATATTGCATAGTGAAATATAAATTATACTAAACGTTATGAAATATAATATTAATATGAAAACGTTATTATTAATATTAATATTTAATAATGTTAATAAAAATACTCATCAAAGAAATAAACTATTGATATTAATATCATTTACAAGTTTCAGCACTTGACTCCAATTAGCGAAATTTTCATTAATTTTGTATATTTCTATAAAATGACTAAGATATCAGTACATTACAAAATTATTGTGTAATAATAAAAAAAATTATTTTAAAAAAATAATGTTAAATATATATGATAAGGATATTTTGGTCATTACAACATAATTTACAAAATTAATCTAAAATTTTAAAATTATATCAAACATCATATTATTTATCGTGATATATTATTTATCCTCATTTTTCATTTTCTTTCCTCACAAAATCCTATTCTAACTTAAAACAAATCACCTTTTCCATCACTCATTCAATACATATATTCCCCACACATGTAACAAACAAATGCATCCTTCGAAATTAAAATTTCATCTCTTCCTCATTTTTTCCTCAACAACTAATCTGAAAATGACATCTAAAACAAAAACAGCAGTTTTCTTTGTGAAAATTTTGATGCTACTTTTAGCTACCGCATTCCCGGCTCGACTTATCAACACCCGATCGACTTGGCCTTGGTTTAGCCAAGGTGTGTGTGCTAGTTTGAGTCAGCCGGACTCCTAAGAAAAAGGTGAGAATTGGAGATAAGAAGAGATTTTTATTGATGTTTGTTCAATGAATCCATGTATGATTAGTTGCTGTATTTGTATCAATTATAGTAACTACACTAACTCAACTAACTAACACACGAACTGTCAAACTCTAACATCTTTAGGTCCTTCTGTTCTGGTACATATCCTTAGTTGTATCATTACGCTCTGTGTCGACAAGCACCTTGTCCTCAAGGTGAAAGCTGGACATGAAATCAATCCAAAGCAAACATTTGGTTGTAACTTGGATGAATACTTTATCCCTGGACATCTAAAATTAACCCGTCCCACTAAACCAATATTTGATGCGGGCAGTGAATAAAAGCTATGATGAGCTAAACCAATACTTGAGAATCACAGGAAAATTTTTCTCGGCAAGCTTTGGAATATGACCTGCAAATGAAGTTGGCAGAGTTGGTCTTTTGGAGTTTGAGGAACCACATGGAAGAGCTCTGGCCCGAGCACGCAGAGCACGCAACTTTCTTGTTCTGGTAGTATAGCTCAATTAGATCAAGATCACTGTATTTTATCTCATTTTCCTGGCAAAACAATTGAAATGGAATAACGTTTTATGTTTGCCGTCAACTACTTATTCCAACAGTAGATCAATTTGTATCTTGCATCTTAGTTTTCGAGTTTGACTCATGCCGCGCTTACGGAACGACAAAAATTTCTAGAGGGCATTGCTTGACCACGTTATTTGGATTTATGTTTGATGTAGATTCCTGCAAAAGAATGAGATTACTTTCTTTTCTGATGCTAATGGACCATTAATAAACCTAGCTACTTGATTCAAAATCTATTACTACTATAACTTAGAGAAAGCATTCTTATGATTTATGGGTTGCGAACTAAAGCCCATATGTTGCCAAGGACAACTCAATTCTGGTCAAGAACATGTATAAATATTCACTGATTGTTAACATATAAAAACATACATTTTACATGGCTTTTTCCATATTTCTGATTCAAATTTGTGGGCATAAATCCCAAGAAAATGTGGAAAAAATAATAAGAATCGTGAATCATATACTATAAATTTGCAATTGCAAGGCTTCGATTAATAAATAATTTGTCATCATAATCTCAAAACCTCCATAAAGAGAATATTCCCAATTTAAATTCTTTTCCATATATTTCTTTTTTTATTAATAATAAAAAAAAAGTCCCCACTAAGCAGAGATATTTATAGTTTGCTACCACCTTTCATTTAAACAGCGCAGCCTACAGTGGTAGGGTGGAAGCATTATCAGGAAATGTACCCCAAATTCAGTAAAATATGCTCTATCTTAATTGGACCCTTTAATTTCAACTGCCTTAGGTCAAAATCATCCTCTACATCAATTCTTTTTTTAATGCAGTGCATATAGAAACTCTGCTGATTTATACCTTTTTAATCTAGATATTATGAATGAAAATTTGTGCAAGGATTTCATTCGCCTTTAAATGTAAAATAAGACAAATCACCTTGTATGAAATTGATACAACTTCAACATATATACATGATGTAAATGATTTAAATTCCAAAAGATATCGAGGGGTGAATTAAAGCCAAGAAAAGCGTGCCCACTTTGATCTAGATTCGAACAAGAGCCGAGGGATGGGAATAATCACACAACAAATGGGAATAAGAGGCGAGTCTTGTCACACAATTCAGTCCACTTCCTTTGTTTTTTTGTTCTTACTTTCAGTTCCCCTTCAAATCATTAACTTCCCCATATCCCAGATGGATTTAGAATTGATCTTGGCCATTTTCAAACCAAAACGAATTTCAAGAACACATTAATGGAAACAAATTCAAGATTATTTATGTTTATATTTATAAAAAGAGGAGAGCGAAGCACAAAATTAACATGGATTTGATTGGAATTTAATTTAATTTAATCTATTTGTTTCTTGGATTTTGCATTTTGTGTGGCATTTTTCCCTCAGTGATCTCATCTCGAAACGTTCTTCTTTCTCCTAACTGTACACATCGAACTAGAAACAAAGATCGTTTCTTTCTTTCTTTCTTTCTTTTTCTCACCATTGGACCATTTCTGAATTTCATTTCTCGCAAAAAGACCTTAACCAAGAACTCAATCGATTCTGCTGATTCCAACGCGATTTATGGAGGGATTCCTTAATCTCTCGTTGACATTGGCTTGTTGCATGCACATCCCCATCTGCTGAACCTGCTGCTGAATCTGCTGTTGGATGTAATGCTGGTGCTGGTGCTGTTGTTGATGCTGGAAAATTTGCTTTTGATGCTGCTCCAATCCCATCATATAGTTCCTCACCTCCTTTTTTATCATCTCCTGCATCACGGCCATCAATTCCCCGCTGAATGGCGTGAACACCTTTTCCTGCAGCGGCATCTGAACCGCCACAGGAGTGAATGCAGCAAAGGCCGCGGGCGAAGCTGCCAACGAAAGCAGAGGCGCCGGCGGTGGAGTTTGGTTCTTTTTCGCCTCAGTCAAGTCAATCTTGTGACTAGTTGACTCGGATGAATCAGACCCTGGAAGGGAGAGGCTCAGACTCGTCGGCGGATCGGCGGATCTCTCTTCGAGTTTCATCGTCGAGACGCCGACGGGTATCAACACAGGTTTATACAAATTCGACCCGGACACCACCGGCACAGACGAGTCGCTGACGTCAGAGCAAGACGGACTTCC
This sequence comes from Primulina eburnea, assembly GCF_022965805.1. NCBI lineage: Eukaryota > Viridiplantae > Streptophyta > Magnoliopsida > Lamiales > Gesneriaceae > Primulina > Primulina eburnea. The sequence continues at coordinate 30,815,187 of NC_133109.1, read as the reverse complement.
CGGGCTCAAGTAAACGGGTAGACCTGACCCGTCGCTGACGGATCTCTTCAACGGTGGCTGCTCCTGGTGAATCTCAAACTCCGAAAAACTGTTATCCCCACCGCCCTCATCGCACTTGCGCTTGAGGGTCGAGTTCCAGTGATTCTTGATGGCGTTATCGGTCCGACCTGAGAGGAGCCGGGCTATGGTGGCCCATTTGTTCCCGAACTTGGCATGGGCCCGAATGATGATCCGATCCTCCTCCGGGCTGAAAGCCCGATGCTCCACCTGCGGAGAGAGCTGATTACACCACCTGAGGCGGCAGCTCTTCCCCGACCTCCCGACGATGGATTTGCTAATAAGGGACCAATTTCTGGGGCCGTGCTTCTGCACCAGATGCTGTAGAAGGTCGTCTTCTTCGGGGCTCCAGGGACCCTTGATCCGATCCATATCCGTTTTGTGTATATTTGCTGCCATTTTTAATTCTCCTAGAAATGGAGAAAGAGAAATCTGAATTTGGATTGGGACGACTGGGGAAGTTGAGATAATTTATATGAGAGAAGTGAATAACGGGTGACCGGAGTAGTCGGTGGCTTTGGAGGGGAAGTTATGGGCTTTGCATGGGGGAAACAAAAGGATGAAGCGGTTGAAATATATCCAGTGGGATACAGCTGGATAACGGACACGCGTCACATCCCAGCTCTTACCAATTTTATTTTCTTTTTAGTACGTTTATATAATAATAATAATAATAAAATAATAATTAAGTAATATTATTATGCTAAATAATATCATTTATCTACTGCTATGCATCTCAAATTGTGGATATTAAAATAAATATGAATATGTTGCTTATTTTGAAATAATAATTTAATAATTTTTTCTTTCAAGATGGCATTTTACAACTGGCTGTTTTAATTAGCCTTTTGTAGCAAGTCCTACTTTTCTTTTAGTGGCGTAACCTTCACACTCCCAACCTTTTGTCTCATTCTACCTAAACTTTGCCTTTCTAATGTTAGAGTTGCATAGAAAAAATCATCCAATTGGAAAAAAATTCCTACCGTATTTTGGTTTTTCTCTATCGACATCTGTGACACCCTGACCCGATACAATTAAAATACAGCGGAATTTAAAATTTTCTTTCAAACATGGAAAGAGTTTCAAAATACATTTTATAAAAGTGTTTACAAAATAACAACATGATCATTCTAATGACATAACAAAATACAAAATATCATTAGTGTGATCATGTTACAAAATGGTACAAAATAATCATCCTTCCAATCTTCGTATGCATATGACCCCCATCCACAGTCAACGTCCCGGTCCGTCGCTCTTATCTGCATCACATGAAAATAACTGAAATGAGAATAAATCTCAGCAAGTGGAACTCTTACATAGCAATGATACATAGTATACACTGTAAAACATGGCTTTTAAATCATAAATACCATCGACTCTGAATCATGAATAACGTAGCAATAACTGTAGCAATAGCAATGGCAATAGATAGCAAAACGATGGTATTTCTCTTTTCTATGGTTGGATTGATATCAATAGTATCTGTGACTGTGGTTGCCAATATCCCATCGATATAAATCGATAACTGTGAGGGGATAGAAGCCTATGGTCGATGATCATCTAATTGCATGCAATGCTATGGCTATGATTAATCAATCCAATAAAACATTTGAATTCTCAATAGCATTTAAGGCCGTCGTTTCGCAATCTCATAATATCTCTTGTATTCCATTTTTAACAATAGTGAGACATCAATGCCTCCAATAGATAATCAATGAAACCAATACATAACAATGGATCAATGGAAGGGAATAACACTTTGAAACCTTTAAAACACAATACATATAATATCATGTGAGCACAAGGGATGAAATTCCACTTACAAACCAATAGAACACCTCCAACTATACTCTTGGTACACCACCTACAACAATAATCCATAAATAACACCAATATCAAGACTAAATCCAAGAGTCCATGCTAAATAATCCATAGAACCATCAAAACATCAAATCCAAAATAACCCTTAACTCGAAACCTCATTAGAATCGCACCAAAAACTTACCTAAGCTTCCTTATACCACGGAGAACGATGATCTCAAGTCGGAAATCGAAACAAAGCCAAGAATCAAAGGTGGGAAGCAATTGAAATGGATGAAAACCCTTGCCAAAAGAGAGAAAATCGGAAATGGAGGAAAGAAGATAAGGTAGGTATGGCCAACAACTCCCAAAAAGTCACTTAAAAACTCGCCCATACTTACACCGCGGGTGCGGTCACACAAGCACCGCGGGTGCGCTAAGCTCACGGCAACCAAAATAAATCCCATGCACGAACACCGCGGGTGCGGTGCTGCAATTACCGCGGGTGCGGTCTCACCGTGGGTGCGGTCCTTGCACTGCCGCGGGTGCGGTGATGCCACGGCCCTCCAAAACCAAAATCATGAATAGTACACCGCGGGGGCACTCATCTAAGAGCGCGGGTGCACTCTACTCACGGCAATAACATTAAAATCGATTCGAAACGAAACATCAACACAACTAACACCTCAAATAATAATAACCAATAATTATAGCCAAAACACTATAATCATCTAACACAAACCCATTAACACAATAAAGTTTAACGTCCGTACAGCTCATAAACATCAGAGTTCCGCTCATTCATCTTCCTGAATTAGGTCTGTGATCATTCGCTAATATCAACCCGTAGGTTCCGGACGGCATGGCAAAATTGGTGACAGAACTGAAGATTTCTACGCCCATGTTCAAGGTAAAACTGCCTTATCTTAGACATTGTATATGTAAAATTTGGAGAATAACATTTAGAAAATTGTTTGGTAGCCAAAACCCTATCACCGAAGTTGCTTAATGGTAAGGCTGCCAAGGATACCTCAGACTGTCAAGCATGTAGAGACTGGGTCCTTGGGTGACAATGTATTCATATTTGATTTTATTTCAACATATGATCCCTCGTGACATGAACTTCGATAAATGTCAATTTGGGCACAGTGATATAATTTTACGTTGATCTTTATGCACTGAGATGAACTGCAGAAAGTGGGTAATCTCATAGGGGAGGTGGAAGAGATTGATACTAATGAACATGGATTTGTTATGGGGCGCTTTTCTCATATTCGGGTATTTATTGATTTAAACAAACTGCTGAAGAAATCGATTTGTGTTTCAGTCCTGGAGGCCAAAGTCGATGTCATAATAGTATTGATGTATGAAAGACTCTCGGATTTATATTACAACTACAGATGTATCGCGCATTCATTCCGAGATTATGTGCCAGAACTTGCAAGTGCGGGGAAGCTAGCGTATGGTGGATGGCTCAGAGCGCCATCTCAAAAGAGAGGGGCTAAGGCACAAAGATCATCATTGGGCAAAACCCACAACCAAGGAGATGAGACACCGAGTAGTGGATCGATGGAAAAAACTGAAAATAGCGCGAGTATCTTTGCTTTGGCAGCGGAAAAGCATTCCCTGAGAATGAACACTCTACAAAGCCGTGAGGAGCTGCATAGTTCTGAAGGGATCCAAACTCGAGCGATTAGTCCTGATACTTCTCATCTAACAAGGTAAAACATAATCTCTCTTTGTTCATTGTGCCCACAGTGGAAAAAGTGGATCAAATTTTGGTAGAGCCGATTGATTAGGTGGCAATGGTAAAACAACTTGTCATATGTGAGATGGATAGCTTAGTCGCTCCTGAACTGAAATCCTTACCTTTGGATAGTCATAAGAAGGAGTTGAAACGACGAGCTAGTGATAAGGGAACTCATCCACGAAATCAACAGAGTGTCGAAATTGGGAGAGTTAAGGAGAAAATGGGTGTGGGAATCAGCCCTTTAAAGAAATGTACTTTTTGAGGAGTTCTCTACCCTCAATGACATAATCAAAACAGTGGTGGTTGCAAAGCAACCCAACCTACTCAATGAGTTGCATTACTTGGAATGCTCAAGGGCTTAGGAACCAACATGCATTTTGTCAACTGAAGCGACTTGTCACTGAAAAGAGCATGCCCCTTCTTTTTCTCTGTTAAACGAAAATGAGGAGACTTCAAGTGTAGTTGTTGGAAGGAGGTTTTGGGTTTTTATGGATTGTTTGTGGTTAATTGTGAGGGAAAAATGATGGTTTGATGTTTATGTGGAAGGAACCGATTAGTGTAACTATTCATTTGTTTTCTTCTGGGCATATTTATAGTATAATTCTACATTGGAGAAAATAAATGGTGTTTCGCTGGATTCTATGGGAATTCAAACTCGTGCAATAGACATCTCTCATAGTCCTGGACTCTCCTTTGTCGCTTAAGTTGTTTGCAAGAGTTCTGAGAAGTTTTGTGGCTTGTAGGGGCGACTTTAAATAGATCTGCTTTGACAGGGAAAAGCTGCGAGGTTACCCTCGGCCGCTTTCTTAAACTAGAGCATTTCGAGAAGCTCTTGATGCGTGTTCACTAAAATATCTTCACGGAGATAGTGAGTTCTTTACATGGGTCAATCAACATTCTTCAAATAATCTTATCTTCGAGAGACTAGACCAGTATATGGCTACTTTTTGAATGGAGAATGTTATACCCGCCGTTACAAATGCAGTCTCTAGACTTTTATCATTCGGATCACATACCCATCATCATTGAGCTTGGGGGACCACAAAAATTTATAATACGAAATGTTACCATATTTTGATTTGAGCAACATTGGATCACTAAAGCAGATTTGGTGATGTAGTGGAGAGGGGTTGGGATAAAAATTATCGGGCAACTTCACTACCAAACCTTCTCAAGGACTGCAAGGAAAATTTGAAGGCATGGGTGGAACTCGTTTTAGTAAAATCCCTCGGCAACTTCTGAATAAGCTCAAACAATTGTCTCATCTGAGAACTCACGGCAAATTTCATAAATCAATAAGCCGAATAGGACTTCTTGAATGTGAAGTTGTGGAATTGGCAACTAAGGATGTATTATACTGGAAACAACGTAACAGGGTTAACTAGCTTTCGCACAAGGATAGGAACTCTAAATATTTCCATGCTTGTGTGATGGCTAGAAAAACCAGAAACCATATCAAAGGGTGTATAGAAACAAGTGGAATGACCGAGATTATCGAGCATTACTTCACAAACCAGTTTAGATCTAATAATCCAACAGAGGATGAAAAGAATAGAATCCTGAATTATGTACCCGAAACAATGATGAACAAGTAATCTTGGTTGTTTTTGCCCCATTATTATTTGTTGAAGTGCGGAAGGCTGTGTTTGACATGCACCCAGATAAAGCCCTAGGGCCAGACATTATGTCAGTTTTCTTCTTTCAAAAATTTTGGGATGTGATAGGGGAGAAGATATCAGAGGCTATATTAAAATTTAAAAACAATCAATGATGGGGTGACTATTGATGACTGGAATGCCACAATAGTTACACTGGTGCCGAAAATTCAGACTCTTACGGTTATGAACGATTTCGGCCTACCAGTCTTTGCATTCTTTACTATAAAATAGTCGCTCGGAGTTTGACAAATAGGTTGAGACATATCCTAAAAAAACAATGAACGAATTTCAAAGTGCTTTCATCCCAGGTCGACTGATTTATGATAATATTGTTTTGGGTTTCGAAGCTTTACTTTGGATTAGAAGCATAAAGAAAAACCAGAAATGATATAGTACATTAAAACTTGATATGAACAAAGCATATGATAGAGTGGAGTGGAGTTTTCTCGAATGTATGATGATAAGACTGGGTTTTTCACCAATCTGGGTGGAAAAGATTTTGCAGTGTGTGCATACTATCATGTATTCTTTCTCTTTAAATGGTGGTATCTTTGGAAATGTCATTCTGAGCAAAGGATTAATATAGAGAGACCTTCTTTCTCCTTACTTATTTGTATTATGTGCACTTGGATGATCTTGTGCTCTTCTATATCTTGAAGAGCGACGTTTATTAATTGGAGTTCATATTGCGTCGTCATATCATGCTACTACTCATCTCTTCTTTGCAGATGATAGCCTACTTTTCTCCAGAGCGACAATGGCAGACTGCCAGGCTATCAAGAGCTGTCTTGTATCTTATGAGAGGGCCTCTGGGCAGCTTATTAACTTCGAGAAGTCTTCACTGTCTTTCAGGCCCGAACACAGATATACAATTAGCAGAGAATATTAAATCATGGTTAGCCATTTCTATGGTACAAGGTCATGATATTTATCTAGACCTTATGGTGTTCTACAATCGAAGCAAGAAGCTACAATTTAGATATTTGGTAGAATGGGTCATGCAGAGAATACAAGGATGGGGCAACAAAAACTTTCAGCATATGGAACAAAGACTTTGATAAAATAGGTGTTGCAGTCAATCTCTACTTATGCTATGTCTTGCTTCCGTATTCCAAAATCGGTCTGTGCAGAGATTAGAGCGTGAATTCTCAAATTTTTGGTGGGGTTTTGATTAAGGAAAGAAAAGGTTGCATAGGAAACCTTGGAAATCCCTTGGACAACCAAAATGCATGGGTAGTCTAGGGTTCCGCCATCAGGAAACTTTCAACAAAGCACTATTGGCAAAGCAGATATGGCTATCAAAGTGGATCCGACTCTTTGGTAGCTCGAGTCCTTAAAGCATGGTACTTTTGTCACCAAGATATCATGGAGGCCGGTCTGGATAATAATCCTTCTTACCTTTGGTTGTCCTTGTTGTGGAGCATACCCTTAATGAAAATTCGGCTTTGTTGGCATGTGGAAGATGGAGCAAAGATTGCCATGAAAAAGAACAGATGGATACCGAGCTCTAGGGGATGTGTCATTCCGCCAGGGACGTAGGACAACGATATGGTGGTTAAGGACCTTAAATAAAATGGGAGATGGAAGGAATCATTGGTACATCAACAAAAACTTGTGTAAGACGGTCTCACAGATCGTATTTGTGAGACGGATCTCTTATTTGGGTCATCCATGAAAAAATATTACTTTTTATGCTAAGAGTATTACTTTTTATTGTGAATATGAGTTGGGTTGACCTGTCTCACAAATTATGATTTGTGAGACGGTTTCACATGAGGCTCACTCTGGTACATCAACACTTCTCACATCTCCTAGTTGAAGAACTCCTAGCCATTCATATCTCTCAGACACACCATGAGGACTACCGATTCTAGATATTTGATCTGAATGGAAAATACAAAGTTCGAGATGGGGACAAGGTAGCCATAGGATTTTATGACTCAGCGGTTTCTAGTTTGAGATCTCAGTTTGTAGAATTGTTGGCAATACCTTTGAACTTCTTCATTCCCTCCAAAAGTCCAGGATATTTTGTTAAAGAATAGTGCATGATATTATATCTACACAACAGAATGAATTAACTCATCACGTCTCAGCCTCTGGTGCATGCCATACCTACATAACAGAATGAATTAACTCATCAGCGTCCCAGCCTCTGGTGCATGCCCTCTCATGTATCAGTCAATGTGTGATTCAACATGCCACACATTATTTGCGTGCCCCGTGATCAAAACCTATTGGAAAAGAACTTGTTTCTGGCCTTTAATGAAACATGTTATGAAATTGAATATAATATTTTCTGTGGATGATGGAAAATCAATCAAAAAGAATTTGAGATGTTTGCGATGCAAACTTGGGCAACCTGGTATGAATGATTGTGCCTGATCCAAAAGAAAAAAAAAAGGAACGATCTGGGGATATAATGCTGATTGGAGTGTGATTCTATTGTATGACTTCCAACATGCTCAACTAGCTCTATCTTCTGCCACGGAAACAAACCAGTATACTTTACATGGGGTTTGGGTTGCTCCACCAGAGACAAACTCAGATCGGATGTCGATGATGTTATAATGCGGACTCCAATAGCTACTCAATTAGAGGGGTGGTCAGAAAACAAGAGGGACAACTAGTTCTAGCATTTGGGAGGAATATTGATAAACCTCGGTCTAATAGGTGTGCCGAACTTCTTGCTATGGATGATGGTTTAAAGATTTCTCAAATGAGCAATTTACTGATTCATAAGTTACATCAGATTCTCTTCTAGCAGTGCAAGCATTCATAAGTCCGAAGAGAATATCAGTTACATAGGGTCCATAGCTTCGGATATCAAACTTATCCTGGGTTCTCAAAGTAACATTATCATTAGTCATGTTCGACGATTGGCTAATGTTGTGGAATATTCGATTGTTTTTACTATTTCGTCCTCATCTCATTTCATGTGGGAGATGGAGGATTTTCTCTATGGTTAATTCATCTTGCAACGAATAACATCTTAGTTTCTCAACAAATTACAAGATTTGATCGTAAAAAAAAAAAATAGTTGCACAGAAACATAAACTTATTCAAAGTACTGAATTTTTAAAAATAGTTTTACATTTGGCATTATCAACCAAATTATTACGACCAAGTCGCAGCAAGTTCAACAGTAAGAATCCAAAAATAGTTATTATTGATACATGGGATGTGTTGATTTATCAAATATATAATGACTTTTTCTTTAATAATTTTTTAGCAAATAATTCGTGTGTATGCATTGAATTTTGATATGTTAGGTATATAATTTTTATATAAATAATTATGTTTGGAATAAATTTTTTTATATAATGTATGTTTGAGTTTTTTATATCGTTATATTATATTCAGTGAGAATGGTACTTCACGAAAAAAGTTATATTTTACAAAAAAAAAAAAAAAAAATTGGGAGACATTAGAGGTGATCACGATTCACGTGCAATTTTGCGATTCTTGAAAGAAAAAAAAAGTCATTTGTGATTCGATTATACTTTTATATTGTTGTTTTACTCATGAAATTGGTTTTGCGGGTTTGAGCGATTTTAAGTGGTTGTGTTCGGTTTGCGGTTTTTTTTTCCCAATGAAAAATAGAATGGAAAAATTAAGCAAAAATTCAAATTATTTAAAACAATAATAAATAGTGTATTTAAAGATAATATAACCACAAATAATACCAAATAAAACTAGATAAAATAACATTCAAGCATCAAAACAAAATTAAAATAAATACAATAGGATGTTTGAAGTTTCATTTTTACCGAAGATTATAAAACCACTCGGAAGATTATATTTCATGTTGAGAGAAAAAGAAGGGGAAATATTGAAGAAGAGTTGCAAATTAGAAATAAATAACATATTCAATGTTAAAGTATCCTTAATAAATTTTAAGTCAAAACAACTAAACAATACGATGAGGTGATGGCGGTTTCATTTTTTTAAACAAACTGCGGTTATTTTTAAAAATGAGAAAAAGCGATATGATGCGACGTGGTATAGAAAATTATTGGAAGAGTGAGTCTCATGTGAGACCCTCTCACGGATCATAATCTGTGAGACGGGTCAACAATACTCATATTCACAATAAAAAATAGTATTCTTAGCATAAAAAGTAATACCCTTTTATGGGTGACCCAAATAAGAGATCCGTCTCACAAATAATACCCGTGAGACCGTCTTACATAAGTTTTTGCATTATTGGAATATGTTGATCAACCCTAGGAGACTCGATTTTAAATCTCTATTAACATAGTTATATTTGTGTTCCGTCTTTGTTAGACCAAAATTGTTCTCTCCAAACACCGCCACACAAATATTTTTGCACTCTCTGGTCTCACATATGCTTTTCGGATGAAATTGAGTACACACATTGAAAATATGAACTATATATGATTTTTTATTACTAATTATTTTAGATTTGACACAAAAGATAAGCTTTTGAGTATATAATTGGAATACTTATATCAATATCAACAACCATTGTTACATTGTTTATGTGCTCAAATATCATATATCAGTACAATTTTTTATAATTTGTACTGATTTTAATCCGAAAAAAAGACACGAGTCATTAAATTAATATTTTTTTATAGATAATTTGGTATTAAAAAATCATATATTAAAGTCAAATATGAAATATTTCATATTCAAATATCATATATTAGCACTATATTTTTAATTTTTACACCTATTTTCGTTTGAGAAAAGAAGTGTCGTTAATGCTAATATTCGTTATATATGTTAGCGTATTCAAAAATTATATATTAATGTCCAATTTGAAATATTATATTCAAATATCGTATATTAATACTAAATTTTCAATGTTTTGTTTTTATTCATTGTTTGCAACTTTTAAAAAATTAGTAATTATGAATTTTTATTTTTCAAATTTAGTGAAAAAACTATTATTTTCTAGTAGTTATAAATATACAACTAGAATTATCCCATCATCCTAATCATTAACTAACGCCACACAAAATCAAAAGATAAGATATTTTATTAGCAATGGTTAATATAAATTAAAATATTAAATGACAGACTAATTTTAAAACAGCCAGAAGCTAATAAAATAGCCCCTCAGCTTTGACCGTTAGAGCTTAAGATAAAAGGAGCCAGCCTGGACAGCATTTCCTTTTTCTTTCGAAAGCAACATTTTTATAATTTTCTTTAAACTTTAAAAAAAAAATTATTTTTCATTATATAATATAATATAGAAAATAAACGGCCGCACGGAACGATGACGTGGCGCAAAACGACAAGATTTGTCTCCGAATCGGAGGGCGAATCATTACTTCAATACGGTCAGTCCAGCCTGTAATATTTTTAAACGGTCATTATTTTTCCTAACGCCGATTCGGGTTCACCGGTTTTAGCCGGTCGCCTTAACGTCCTCTAACGTTAAAGCTTACCTGTACGGATTCAGGTAATCAAAGTCCCACGCCCACGCGCACGCCTCCCGATTCATTTCGGGGCGGATCCGATTTTAGTAATAAATTATTAATCGTCAATTATTATTTTTATTACAGAGTTTTAATGTTTGTTAAACCACTGGGTTATGGTTAGGTTGTACGCACCTGGTGCCATACCTAGGGTCACACACAATGCATGAACAAATTGTCAGTAATCATATTTATTTTATTGTCCTCTAAATAATTAAATATATTTAGTTGGATTCACATCCACAAATTGGATACTAAAATTTTGAATATCGATGCAATTATTATTTTTATTATTATTATTATTATTATTATTATTATAACTAGCAACCGTGGATGCAATGTGCGTACATATAATATATAGAGTAGATATCTTATAAGACAGGTCTCACGAATTTTTATCTGTTAGACGAGTCAATCTTACCAGGTATTCACAATAAAAAGTAATATTCTTAGTATAAAAAGTAATATTTTATCATGGATGACTCAAATAAGAGATACGTCTAATAAAATACGACCCGTGATACCGTCTCACACAAGTTTTTGCCTATAATATAACAATAAAATCAATAAAGTTTTACAAAATTATATATTTGGTAGATTTTTTTGTCATCGGATGATTTTGAATGAGAAAAATGACACAAACTATTGGGTTCGAGAATTCGTTTGACACGTGGAAAAAGAATAAAATGGATCATTAAAATTATAAAAATACTTATAATGACAATTATTCTATTAATAGTGTTACTAAAATATTATTCTAATTAATTATATAAAGAGTGAGTTTCATGTGAGACCGTCTCATGGATCTTAATCTATGAGACGGGTCAACCCTACCGATATTCACAATAAAAAAGTAATACTTTTAGCATAAAAAGTAATATTTTTTCGTAGATGACTCAAATAAGAGACCCTGTCTCATAAAAAACGACATGCTAAAACCGTTTCACATAAATTTTGTCTTGTATAAATTCACATCTCAAAGTTATTTTAAAATATAATAAATAGAATGAAATTATTTTCCTCATAAAATATCATTCAAAGATCGTATCTATTTCCGTTACTCGTACGTAGTACCCTACGACCTAATCTCAGTCTTGGTTAAGTGGGAAAGTCGCCAAATAAAACAAAATTAATGGATGGGGCATTATTAAGATTCTCTGATTTTTTAGATTTTTTTATCCAATTTAAGTTACTTGTTTTATACTAAATAATTATTGCTCCCTATTTGTTAGCTGTATTTATCCTGCAAAAAGTACTGAGGGATATTTAATTATTAAAGAAGATTTACATAATATGTGAAGTTCCATGTTAAAAGTAACCTGTCTTCATGCCTCAAGTGTAGCATCTTTTATTAGAATTTTGTTATAATTGGATTCAGTCACGTCAATTTTCATCGGTCTTTTTAATGTTCTTTTTACGTGATGATTTCGCGTCTCAGAATTTTGTCTGTTAAATTGAGCTTAAAAATCATGATTCTTAATGTTGATTTTAAGTAGAATTGAACATTTGATGTTATTGTTTCGAGGGATTGATTTATTATTTCAAGGGAAATTTGATCGTGATTAGTATTTTTTTCTTACAGTTTCAAATTTATTAAAAAATTGATTGAAGTATTTGGAATCATGATTTTCTAATTTAACATATGACATGTTTCAAATTGGATAACATGAATTTTATTTGAATTTGGAAATTTAAATTTTTTTCTCATGGATGATGATGATGATCATAATAAGTCGTGATACCCGGTGAGACTCAGGTCATAGGTATCAGATGATCTCGGGTCATGGATCAGGTTATGAGAAGTTTTGGATCAATCTGAAAGATAACCGGGCAAATATATGCCCGAGACATCATCTTCTCAGGCTATTAGTAGCCGTACATATACCTCGAGCTACCAGAAGCCCGGGCTTCCAGACAAGTTCTTAGATAATGGCTTTCTACCCGAGTTATCTCGAAAGTAGCACCACACTCGAGTGCGCAAGTATGTGATACCTTATTTTGGTAATCATTACTGTCAAAATCATAGGGATTTGGCGTGTCAGAAAAGTTATCAGAAAGTAAGGCATGGACAACCATCTTGCCATAATTTGTAAGTGGTCACTAAAAACAAGGTCATCATTGACTTTCTTGCTATAAATATCAGGTTTGATCAAATTTAAAACATTCATTCACATATATATCTTGCCCACACAATTCCTACAGCAATTTTCTCTTTGCTACATAGCTTTTTCTCACCAAACTGCTGACTTTAGCACCGAAGTACTCACTCCGGACATCCCTCCGGTGCCCATTCACGTGGTTATCTTCGTGCTTACATGTCAATATTGTTTTTTGGGGAAGAAGAAACCTCTGGTTTGGACACATCTCACTAGGCTCTTATTCCTTATAATTTTCACAATCCGATCCGGTGATTTTGCCCACGCATCTCACACCCAGTTTCACCCGGTCACATCATTGGTGTCGTCTTTGGGAGTTTGGGTTCAAGACGTGGATATGGCTCCTACCAGAAGAACAAACCAAGAAAGATCTCAAGTTCCTGGAGGTGACCCACCTCTCTCTGGTCAAGTTGGCCCGCCACTCACTGGCCCTCAGTCCACAATTACCTTATCACTCGAAGAATTGGCCCATATTGTATCCGATGTCGTCGAGAAATCCATGGCAAAGAGGGCTCCTTCCCATCATTCTACGCAGCCAGAGCGTGAGCAGGAGAGGGAGAAAGAGGGCAGAGGAGAGGATGGAGGGGTGGAGGAAAAGAAGTCAAGTGCTGGTTCTAAATCCCCTACTGTAGCGGAAGAACTGGAAGAGTTAAGTAGGAAAGTGAAGGTTTTGAAGGGGCAAGTTGGTGATTGGGACAGTACTCGGGTGATGGCGAATGGATGTCCTTTTTCTGATGTCATCATTAGCGAGCCTCTACGAGGGCATTTTAAATCTACAAAGATAAAAAAAATACGATGGGAGTTCTGACCTGGAAGAACACCTCTCCCGGATTGAAAATATGGCTATATTACACTGTTATGAAGACGGGATCAACTGTAAAGTATTCTTGACTACTCTGGTTGACTTGGCACAAATATGGTTTGAAGGACTGTCCTCTCGGAGTATTCAGTCTTTCAAAGATTTTTAGAAATTATTCTCACACCATTTTAGCATCAGAAAGAAATACAAGAAAACAATTTTTAGCCTGTTTGAGGTAAAGCAGATCCCTGAAGAAACTCTAAGGGCATATATCAGGCATGTCCATGGCATGAGGCCCCAGTAAATTTTTAATCCCGGGAGGCATGAAGCCATGGCACCTTATCTTAAGTCCGGGAGACATGAGGCCCCGACGTTTTTATAGCAAGAATTAATTATTTTTTTTGGTGGAGTCTAAGCATGACTAATCGGGACAACGAGTATGACTCTAGCTCGACTATTTAAAGATTGAGTGATGATACCCCCGGAGAGGCCCGGGTCATCGGTACCAGTTGATCTCGGGTCATTGATCATGTTATGAGAAGTTTTGAGCCAATCTGACAGATAACATGCAAAATATGCCAGAGACATCATCTCCTAGGGCTATTAGCAACTGTGCATATACCTCGAGCTACGAGAAGCCCGGGATTTCAGACAAGTTCTCAGATAATGGCAATCTACCCAGGTTAACTCGATAGTAGCACCGCACTCGAGTGCGCAAGTATGTGATTCCTTATTTTGGTAATCATTACTGTCAGAATCACATGGATTTGGCGTGTCAGAAAAGTTATCGGAAAGTAAGGTATGAGCAACCATCTTGCCATAATTAGTAAGTGGACACTAAAAACAAGGTAAGCATTGACTTTCTTACTATAAATATCAGGTTTGATCAAATTTAAAACATTCATTCATGTATATATCTTGCCCAAACCATTACTAAAGCATTTTTCTCTTTGCTACATAGCTTTTTTTCTCACCCACCTGCTGACTTTAGCACCAAAATGGTCACGTCGGACATCTCTCTGGTGCTCATTCACGTGGTTATCTTCGTGTTTACAGATCAATACTGATTTTTCTGGGAAGAAGAAACATCTGGTTTGGACACATGTCACTAGGCTCTTATTTCGTATCATTTTCACAAACTCGACCCGGTGAAATTACTCATGCATCTCACACCCATTTTCACCCGATCACATCAATAAAGAAGCTAATTGTTTAGTTAGAAATATGATACAATAGAGGCTAGCATGGCTCTTTATGATGCATCGATAACTTTCTTTTGGAAATCTAATGAAGTAGTGGATCTTAGACTATGGATGTAACTTTCACATGAATGTGGCATTTGAAATTACATTCCGAAGTGAAAATGACGAGTCTTGGTTGTCCACTCCGCTAAAGCGATGCGTGCTTTCATTTTCTTCCTCTCCAAAACATAAAACCAGGTTCAATTTTATTAGGATTATGTGCGTATTTTTTTTGTGTTGCTATACTTTTCTTGTCTTTTCTTTATCTCGTCGAAATTGATAATTCCTATATTTGAATTTTAAATAATCAAACAATTAAATATTTTGACCTAAAATATTGGTCCTATTGAATATATTTTCTTTTAGTGGATATAGTAATTAATAATACGATTTTAAGTCACAATGTTTCCCGGTGAAAACCACAAATCCAATCTTAGGGAAAAGATTATTACTAATTTGCAGAAATTTGAATGAAATCATATACCTGTTATATTTAAAAAAAAAAAAAAAACTTTTCCAATCATTATGGCGGGATGTCGGAGTTACTGGAGTAGGTGATCTCGTTATCAAAATTGATAGGTATTAATCTATAAGTTGGTTTATTTTTATAAGTTAAGTGATTAGTGTTGTAAAGATTGGATTGGGCCATTGATTGAGGATTAGGCCCAATAGAAAGCCCATGGTACATCAAAAGAGCCTATAAATATGAGCTATCTCACCATTTTGGGAGGACATTATCTCATCATATGCTCCATAAGTATCTAACTTTTGAGAGTACATATTTTGGGGGTGTTTGCTAATTCGAGAGTGGAGGATTTTTGTTGGGTATCTCGCGATACCTCTAATCTCGTTTCGTGACACAGGTGGCGACCCTAGTATTTTCTGCTGCGGACACTGGAGTGCGGGTTATTCTCTCATAACAGCGTGTCCACCCGGATAGACTGATCACCTGAATTTTGTACTGCATCAGTTTGGCGCCGTCTGTGGGAACCTGCCACCTGATCACTGAGAATGCAAACACGATCGCGTACGACCCATGATGCCCAAGAAGAGCATGGACGCCCTCCTCCAGCTCGACCGCAGCAGGAGGAGTTCCTGATCACGTCCGAGGTTCTGAAGGCATTGATGGAGGAAGCAGCTTCTAGGGCTGCAGCCGAAGCCGTGGAGCGGTACCTCGCAGCTCGGCAACAGCACAGCGAGAACAGGGGAGCACACGGCGAAGGAGCCCATTCGCATCGTTCAGAGAGAGTCTTACCAGAGAGAGAGGTAGTCGGGACCAACAACGTGCCACCGACAAACCTAAAGAAGGGGACTGCACTCCAAGATGACGAAGCTCATAGCCAGGCACCTCCATCCTGTCAGAAACTCCGCGCCAAGAGAGGAGAAGAGGTTGCAATGGCATTTTCACCTGCACGACGAAGCCCTTTCACCACAGCTGTACTAGCGGAAATGCTGTCGGTTGGATTAAAGATATCAAACCTACCTGAGTATAAAGGAGAAGGGGATCCGCAAGATCACCTCGACAAATTTTATGCAAAAGCAGACCTTTATGACATCAGCGACGCTGCTTACTGTAAAATCTTTCGAACTACCCTATCAGGACAGGCCCTTACTTGGTTCAACAAGCTACCCCCAGGGACAGTAGGCAGCCTGGATGAACTCACCAGACGTTTTCTTCAACAATTCTCCATTAATAGGAAGTATCCCAAGACAGCGTCTTATTTGTTCACCATAGTCCAGAGAGAGGGAGAGAGCCTGAGAGAGTTCGTACAGCGATTCACTCAGGCCGTTCATGAGGTCCCGTACGTCAATCACGATTTACTGGCAGGAATCATGCAGCAAAACCTTCGTCACCGGAGATTCAAAGAGTCAATAGCGGGAAAACCCCCTAACACTTTGGAAGAATTACTTGAAAGAGCAGAAAAGTACATACGCATCGAAGAAGCAGTAGAACCTCGTTATCTTGTAAAAAGAAAGAGAGAAAATGAGAAATTCGGGGTCAAGAAGGAAGAAAGGCAGGTAACTCAGAGTCCTCATCTCCAGCACATCCCGCTGAACTCACGCTTGACAGACATACTAGTGGTAGCCGAAAAGCAAGGTCTTTTGCAGCCCCCTCGCCCTATGAAAGAGAACTCGAAAAGACAACAATCTGACAAGTATTGTCGTTTCCACAAGGACAAAGGTCATACCACAGAAGATTGTTTTGTCCTGCGAGCAGAAATAGAGAAACTCATCAAGCGAGGATACCTGGGCGGTTTCGTGGATAAGTCACGAAATCAGCAGGGCAGTAAGCGCCCGGAATTCCAGCGCAAGTCCAGCCCTCTGAGAGGAAACAATGACCAAGGGAAACGGCCCGAAAGTATAGAGGAGAACCTCCCTACTGGAGGAATCATCGCAGTAATTTCTGGAGGCCCGGCGTGTGGCGATTCGAATAGGGCGAGAAAAACTTTGATTCGCGCAGCACTGCAGGAACTTCCATCCACAACTAGTACCAAATCACACACCGTACTCGAGATAGTCCAGTCGAAGAAAGGTATGGTGTTCAGTGAAAGTGACCTGGAGTTCCCTCGTGGGGAACACAATGACGCCCTAGTCATCTCCGCCACCATCTCCAATTTCTGGATGAGAAAGATACTAGTGGATTCAGGAAGTTCTGCAGATATCATTTTTTATAGCGCTTTTGTAAGACTAGGAATCGACAATGCCCAAATAGCCCCAGTAAACACCCCTCTGGTTGGATTTGCGGGGGAGGTAGTTGAGGCGTTAGGAGAGGTTGTGCTTCCCCTTTCCTTGGGATCTTACCCACTAAGGACCACTAAGATGGTGAAGTTTCTCGTCGTGAAGTCTCTGTCAGCATACAACATTATTTTGGGGCGTCCTAGCTTAAATTTGTTTCAGGCGATAGGCTCTACGTATCACATGAAACTTAAGTTCCCCACACCCGAAGGAATAGGGGAGGCCACCGGTGATAGTCGATTGGCGAGAGAGTGTCATGCCATCACCTTGCAGGGGACAGAAAGTCACCGAAAAAGGCAAGCTGCCCCAAAGGACTCATCACCCAAAAGCAAACAGAGCTGAGAGCATACCTGACATGGCGGCGGATTAGCTGGAGAGGTGTGAGGCGTGTGGGGCCCCTTTTATAGAGAAAAGGGATTTGACCTAGTTGCAGGGTTAAAATAGTAAATTAAGTAAGTGTATTGTTAAGTTGTTGTATTTTTTAGGGGCGTGGAGGGAAGAGTTTCTTCTAGTAAATTATTACTCTCGATCACCTTCACTAGAATGTAGGTGTTCCAGAGTGGGGGGCTTATGATAGGTATTAATCTATAAGTTGGTTTATTTTTATAAGTTAAGTGATTAGTGTTGTAAAGATTGGATTGGGCCATTGATTGAGGATTAGGCCCAATAGAAAGCCCATGGTACATCAAAAGAGCTTATAAATATGAGCTATCTCACCATTTTGGGAGGACATTATCTCATCATATGCTCCATAAGTATCTAACTTTTGAGAGTACATATTTTGGGGGTGTTTGCTAATTCGAGAGTGGAGGATTTTTGTTGGGTATCTCGCGATACCTCTAATCTCGTTTCGTGACACAGGTGGCGACCCTAGTATTTTCTGCTGCGGACACTGGAGTGCGGGTTATTCTCTCGTAACAGCGTGTCCACCCGGATAGACTGATCACCTGAATTTTGTACTGCATCAAAAATGATCACGAGTTTGATTCTACAACTAGCATTTTTTGGGTTGATCTCGTCGCACAGAACTTTTCTAGCACAATTTAGTTATCCAACCGACACAGTTTATAGACTATTGTGTTAAACTTGAGACGCTGACAAAAAAATCTCAACTTTAATGGAATTTTAATATCTATAAACGAGATATCACCAAAATAGATGATATCATATTATTTAATAATTTATATTATTATATTAATAATTAATAAAATGGAACAAAAGAAAACATCTTTACCAATTTTTTTTAAAATTAATTGCAGTTTCTGTTGCACTTTGGATTAAACCGTTGCAAAGGGGCACACATTTCAACTAGGAATATGTAACCAAACTTCCCCCCGAACGGTTGAAGTTTGAACCATTCACACCGAACCCGTTAAGTCCTGTTATATTTCACGTGCTTCAAACCTGGTAGCAACTAACGGACCAATCAGGCTCGTATTCATGTCTGTGTTGATGATATGGTCTATTTTCATATGAGTGTGTATTATGTGAGATCGTCTCACGGGTCATAATCTGTAAGACGAGTCAACCCTACCTATATTCACAATAAAAAGTAATACTCTTAGCATAAAAAGTAATACTTTTTCATGGATGATCCAAATAAGAGTTCCGTCTTACAAATACGATCCGTGAGACCGTCTCACACAAGTTTTTGCCTTTTCATATTGTAAATTAAAACAAGATAAAATTCATCGAACACTTTAACAAGTTCGAAAGGATTATGCATGCAAATTTTTTTATCAAATTATTTTTTCTCAATAGCTTAATAAAAGTTTTGTTCATGTTATTTACACGAGTAATGTCTTTATCCACTCAATATATGATATTTGTATTGAATAGATAAATCACTATCACTCATTCAACTATGATGTATACATGAGTGACCGTAATTCATCATTCAACACACACATATAATGTATTGAGCGGATAAATACACCACCCACGTATGTAACATCTAACAAATCTTTAGTAAGATACAAATACAATAAATGTAATTTTAACTATATATATTGATTTGTTTATTTTAAAGGAAACAACGTGTGAACTCAAATTAGACATAACGGCCCACGAATTAAATATTTATTTTTGATCAAATGTTATATTAAATAACGATCATCTCATAAGTTAATTTTGTTATATCGTTCTCTAATTTGATACGATTCATGAAAAATTAATTAAATTATATTTATGAACCGAATCGAACCATCTTATAAATAAAAATTCATAAGATCGTTTCACAATATACATCTACGTATGTACAATTTGTAAATACCATTAGTGTTTGAATATTGACTAACTTCTCACGTGATAGTGAAGGGTCGAGGAAGTTGCTTCGAATTATAGCTATCCAGGGGAGGCTATATTTTCTTATTTTATAATTATTATTGTCTGTAGCGACAATTATTAAGAACGAAAAGAAGTGGAAGTTGTATAATTAGTAATTACAACCGTTTTATAAGTTTATTAAAAATAATAACAAGTGATCGATCTTGGTTAGTTGTATGTCTGATTATCAAAACCTGCAAGTTGGTATAATTATTAGAAAAAAAATTGTTAAAATTTAGAAAACAACATTTGTTCTTAGTTCTTACAAAGATCGAAATCAAAACATCGTATTTAAATTGTTATATGCTTTAAAATTCCTAGTTTTACTTTCACATGATCATATATAATTTTTCACCAGCACATACACTTGTAATTATTTTTAATAGATTTTACTCTTATTAACTAATTAAATAAAAATTCTAAAAATATCGGTAGAGTTCACCCGTCTCATATAAATAATTATATATTTTTTATTTCTATATCTAAAAAATTTTCTCGCCTTTAAAATTTTTAATATATATTTTTTATCCTTCAACTTGTTTTTCTGGCTCCGTTCCTGGAGTGACAGCTCTATTTTTCTTATTGAATAAGTAAAATTTAAGAGTGGATGAATCTTTTAGATTAACAAATTAAATATTAGCACTAATTAAGGCTGTTTCGCACCTAGCTAGAAGTTAACTCTAATTCGAATTTAAAAAACGTGTGTCTGCATGTCCAATCTTATCAAAAGGCGTGTCCTAAAATTGGAGAGTTTAGAATTTAATATAAATTATAGTGTAATAAAAATGTATGTTATATATAATAACATCGGAACAATATCTTTCTATTCGATAAATACGAATAAAGGATTTAATCGAATCGAATCGAGTCGAGTCGAGTCGAGTCGAATTCTTGAATGTTTGAGATTCGTTCGTTTAAAATCGATCCGAACTCGAGCTTTATTTAACGAATATATGCATGGCTCACGAGCTTATTCAAGCTTTTATCGAGCCTAAACAAATTTAATAAATATGAGTTATACATTTAAATTTTCATTAAATTAATTAAAAAATAAATTATATATTCTAAAAAATATATTATTCTTATTAAAATTTGTAAAACTATTATAATAATTAAATTTAATAGAATTTTCTATATATTTCATAAATAATATGCAAAATCAATAAATCAAATATCAAAACTATTATTTTTTTTATCTAAAAGATTATTCATGAACTTACCAACAAACATGTTCACGAGCTGACAAGCCGGATACTGTAAAGCTTGAGTTTGATTTGTTTATCTTAACGAGCCTCATCAAACGAGCTCAAACGAGCTTTTATCGAATTGAGTTTCGAATAGCTCACAAACGATTTGGTTCATTTACATCCCTACGAATAACCCATGTCCCCTAACTCATTGCAGGCTCTAGATTCAGAATTTACAGAATATTTGTGTTTCCCTTAATTAAAATATTTTAAATCTTACTATGATGCAATAAAAATTTAATCAAATATTATCGCATTGATTATTCAGCACAGCTTTATGGTTTTACGGATTTGTATAAGTGAGATATATCAATTTGATTCATCTTTGTAATGAAAAATAATACTTTTTGTATAAAAAATCAATATTTTAATGAGTCGTGTCGGGTCATATATCTATCTCGTAAAATTGAACCGTAGGATGGTGTAATAGAAGTTTTCGTGTTAGAAAATATGACATTTTGACACTTTAACATTTAGTATCTTGAAAATCAAACACATATATATTTCACCCTTAAAATCTTATTTTAATTTTTTTAATATAAAAATACAGGTGTATTTATCGGAAACTAATATTCCTAGCCATAAATCGGACGTTCTAATTAGTTTGAAAAGGATCTTGAAAATTTTAAAAACATGGATCAATTAATTTCAATATATGTTGGGAAATTAAGTCGAATTATCCCCACGACAGTTATTAGTTTAACTATAAAATTTAGAATACTAGAAGTTTCACACTACATTGTTTGGCTTTGATTTTATTGTCTGAAACAATCCGACTTTTAGAATTTGGTGTTCCCACTCTTTAAATGATAATAAATATATCATTTATGAGGATAAAATGCTTAGCACTAAATCAAAATTTATAAACGTTAGTTAAGACGTAACTTTTATAATCTTTATACTTGTGACAGCACAAAGTCCACCTATATTTGTGCTAATGGGTCGAGCTATTAGGCACAAGAGTCTCGGGAGATGCATGTTTATTTGTTGGTGTTGTCTCATATCTCTTAGAGATCAGTCTTATTTTTTCTATATCGCTGGTCATGTACTCAGCAAAAACAATATTGCCCGTTAAGATTTGATATCGCTTTTTCACAGTCCATATATCCAACCAAATCAAGGAGCGCAATGTTTGCACTTTGACGTACGAGAACTTTCAAAGAAGTCACTCATACTCGTACTATTCTCAATCATGTTCGCTTAACCTAACATGATTCAAGAAATATATAAATATGCTTGATATTTCGTTATACGATCACTCAACTTAAATTTTAAGAGCTCATAAAAATTAAATAATTGGTTCCATGAACTGAAGATAATCTCACTTTTCAAGTAATTAAAACTTTATAAGAATTATATTTTTATTTCACTTATTAAATCTTTGAGCATTCATCCTTTTTTTTCCTGATAATCAACTTTTATATCAATCTTTTTTTGGGACTAGCCAAATTTGTGGCTAGTATTGCTTGTAATTATTCATATATTTGATTAAAGAATAATATAAATCTTTTTAGGAAAGGGGGAAAAGCAATTTCTCTTTAACAATTTAAGAGATCATATATGAGCACAATATCTCGATTCTTTCGACACTCCCATGAGAAATAAGCTAAATATGTAAATTTAAAAAATCTTGAAACAAATATATAATTTTAATTTATTGAAAATCAAAGATAATTTAGCTTAAATGACAAGAATGTTTTTTGCTTTATTTTTTTATCATCTAATTATTAATGTTGGTGTTGAATTATTGGACAAAACATTTACGGCACGTGAAAAATAAGGCGTAGGAAGCAAGGGATTTTCGACCATAAAAATTAAATAAATTAACAGAATAAAAAAAGAATAAAGGGAGTCAATGAAGGCGGCGGTTAATTGGACAGTTTGTTTGTTTGAAGGAAGACAAAATTTAACGATGAATGGAGAATCCACGTTTCACCACCTCAGACAAAACCCTCCAGCTCTCGCTACGACAAGTCAGCATTATTAGTTATTACTGGACCCCACAATCTTGTCATTGCTTTTTAAATAAAGCTTACAATAATTAGGGGCTCTTCCTTTTCTTTTCTCTTTTTCGTTTTTTTTTTTCAAATAAAAATAAATAAATAAATTAACAGTAAATTTAAATTTTTTGAGAAAATGTTTTTCTCTTCAATTTTATGAAGAGTGAGTCTCATGTGAGACCGTCTCACGGATCATAATCTGTGAGACGGGTCAACCCTACCCATATTCACAATAAAAAATAATACTCTTAGCATAAAAAGTGATACTTTTTCATGGGTGACCCAAATAAGAGATCCGTCTCACAAATAAGATCCGTGAGACCGTCTCACACAAGTTTTTGCCTTTTATGAAATATTTGTTTATCATCTTGATTCATCTTTCAATTTCTGTATGAAGAAAAATATATCTCTGTGTATTGTATTAAATACAAAATTATATCATTATTTTTTTATGATGACATGATATATATAATACTTGAGCGACTTTTTTTTTTTCACGAAAAAAATTAGATTTATTTTACAAAATCTAAAAAACTTATTGAAAATCAGAAAATTTTAAACTCTTTAATTTTAATTTAGATTTTTAAAAATAAATATTTATTAAAAAAAGTTTGTTTTTTTAAAAGGAAATTTATCAAATTTTAGCGAAATCTAATTCAAAAGCAATATTTTAATTTCCGTACGTCAATTGAGACTACCAATATATCTTCCAAATGAAAAATGTCAAAACAATTATAATATTATTATTATAAAATTATAAACTTTGGCACACAAACCAATTTGCGTACTCGTTGAAATAACAAAATATGTCTTGAAATGAAAGAAATGGATTTCGTGCATTTAAAATATCTATTTTCAGGATATCGAGCTTGTAGTTCAGTGGTCTCACCTTCTGTCAGATTAGTCGGCTCCTCGAATTCGAATTCTCCGTGTGTGCTGTAATAAAATATTATATCTATTTTCAGATTCAACTGACGATTTTGCATTTCATAAACTATAACCCTATTTTCACTATATAGCTGATTTAAATTGTAAAAAAAAATTCAAAATAAAAATTATCATTATTCCTAATTTTTTCTTATACAAATCAATAAATTATTAACTCAGATATTGAAAAAAATTATTAATAAATGAGACAGAAAAGAGAAGGTGGAGGTTATGTGTGACAGCTAGATATAAAAAAAAAAAAAAATAGGTTTGGTAGTACAAATCTATTAATATGCAGATTTGTTTGTTTCTACGAAAAGAGGCAACAATCCTTGAAAAAGACGCACCACTGGTCTTTCAGATTTGAAACCGATTCCACTGTACAAATAAAACTGCACAACGTACCCAATTGCATGCGCGCTCCTTGATTCCCGCTAACGTAAGCCGTATGCATCATGTCGTACAATACAATGGGCACCCTCCAACTAACTCATCAGATATACATTATTGACCATTCATTTCAAACAATAATAAATTGCCCTACTCTCAAAATATAGAACATTAATTACATTCATATTGATAAAAACCGCTGACGATTGAACGGGTCAATTTATGATTTAAAAGATTTGATTTGTACAACTACAAACATTCGATTTTATACAATAATATCACGTGATACGAGATCGGAACGCATGATCGGTATTTGTTTTTGAGTAATCAATGGATTTGCATAAATATGTATTTATTCGATTTTTAATTTTAGACTTTGATTATAAAATTTTCGAGATAAATAATTTAATAGATTGAACTTAAACTACGAGTCAAAAACTCGTGTGAGACGGTCTCACATGTCGTATTTTGTGAGACAGATATTTTATTTGGATCAACCATGCAAAAATATTACTTTTTATTGTGAATATCGGTTATTTGGGTCATCTATGAAAAAAATATTAGTTTTTTTTGTGAATATCAGTAGATTTAACCCGTTTCACAAATAAAGATTCGTGATCGTGAGACTGTCTCAAAAAATATTTACTCAAACTACGAACCTTGTGGCGAAGTAAGTTAATTAATGGTTGTTGTCCAAACAATGAAAGGCTTATTTTTGGATCCTTTCTTTTTCTACTTTATTTGAGCCCAATTATAGGGAAAGTATAATAATTTGTAGCCATTTATTATTATTAATATTAATTAATAACATAAAAAATTCACGCGGTCCATCACTAAATTAATTAATTCAATACCACTCTCAGATACCAAAGCAAAAAATAATTTTTTTTTAATTTTTCTAACTATTTATTGATTGATTATTTCTGACTTCAAATGATTTATTGATTGGAAATCACTCCTTTTTAGTTTTGTATTATAAAGTAAACTTTGTCAAAGTTTTAAAGGCATGTTTAAAGGGCAAGCTGGCTTCTTTTTCCTTTTACTTTTTCCCAGTTTTGTTCTCTTTTTTCCTCGACAATAATTGAGAGGTGCAAGTTAGTTTGGTGTGTGGCTTTATAAATTTTATTGCCAATTCCACAAGAGAATATAATAAAGGCTTTAGTTTAGCAATTATAATCCAAATTGCACCATGGGTAGGAAACATAACTAATTCTCTTTCCCATAAAATATTTCAAGTTTCCTGTTATTTTGGTTGCAACCAAGAAGGTAGAAGGTAGACATTCTTGATACAAATCTTACCAAATAATTCATGATGCACAAACGATTTTAAGTTATATTAGAACCGTGGAACATATCGTCGAAACTAAAATTTAAATAAATAATCGGTATTATGAGGTCACTTCAGTACTTTTGTATAGTGAATTTAATTTTTATCTAATTTATGATATCTATGTTTCATTATTGTATGAAAATATGATTAACATGAAAACTTAATAGAGGGAGTTTCGGTTGATGATTGAATGCACTATCTCCATTAAAAGTAGAAGCAATAATAAAATTGTCCGGTAATGGGAATCCTTAATTTATTATGTCTTCCAATGTCCGAGCTAATCCAAAACTGATACGATAGTGAATGTGCTTTAATATTTGGGATATGGTAGTTTGTGTTGGTTGGATGTTATATTTTTTTTTAAAAAAATATCTCATTAATTTAGTTATATTTCATTAAGGACAAGGAATGAATGTTAAAATTTGAAGTAGGTCTCTTGTGAGACGGTTTCACGAATCTTTATCTGTGAAACGAGTCAATCCTACTGATATTCACAATAAAAATTAATACCCTTAGCATAAAATTTAATATTTTTTTTATGGATGATCCAAATAAGAGATTCGACCCACAAAATTGATCCGTGAAACCGTCTCACAAGAGTTTTTTTTGTACAATTTGAGTTCTCCTAATATCTTCTTTCTTGCAATTTTGCAGTGTGACGTATGTGGTACAATTTATTAAGTGAATTATCCTATTCTTCTTGTAGTTTTGTACCACTCTCGAATTTTCCACAAAATACTCGGGTTTAACATTCACTCACTCACTCGGGAAGTGATTTTAGGATACAAACAATGTACACACAAAAAACACTTGTGAAAGGGGGCGACACAAGTTCGATTTGCTTTCCCCACAAAATTTGGCAGCAAACGAGGAAAAAGAAACAAAGTGAGCCACGTTCTATAGAGGAACATATGAAATATTTATCTGGAAAAAAGGTTGCCATTTATGTATAGCACAATGTTAAAGTCACATTGAGTAGTTGGCCTTTTATACCAATTAGCCCGAATGTATATATAATAAACTTTCTAAATTTTCTATATTCCTATGCTTATAAGTAGAAACAATCTAAGTGGATAGACAAATCATTCAATAAAAAATTTGTGGTTATTCCCTGAATATATATGATAAGAACTTGTGTGAAACGATCTTACGGGTCGTATTTTTTGAGACATGTCTCTTATTTGGGTCATTATGTTAAGAGTATTACTTTTTATTATGAATATCGGCAGATTGACCCTGTATCACAGATAAAAATTGAGACCGTCTCACAAGAGATCTACACAAAAAAAATTGATGGGTTACTGTCCGAAATTGTTTGCTTGTGATGATTGCTTGGCTAAAATATGTCAAGCCACTGATGGGGCGGTGAGTTATTGCCTTATGGTGGGCTCAACTGGTCAATAGGTACACCATCCTAGGCCCATTTAAAGGCATTTCTTGTTAAATTTATTTCTTCCTTGGAGAAATATCATCTTGTAAGTTTTATTTTGTTTTTTAGATTAATAAACCATACGTTTCAGATGTTCATTTCTGGTCGTGAGAAGTGTATTATTTGTCTTATATCGGTTGGATAAAAATATCTAAAAATTACATATATAGATTGGACAATTCTTTTTAAAATAACTTTTGAGATTGAATTAAATTTAAATATCAGTCGACTAACTCTAACTCCTCGGGTTGGCAAGCACTGAGAAGAGTTTCATTTTGCATGTTTATTATTGGATAGAGCCAAAAGTCATTGTTTAAAATGTACCTAACCCATTTTTGGTGGAATAAAATCAAAGATAAAACTCCCTTTGTCTCTTGTGATGAATCATGGGTTCCTGTCACTTTGTAATTTTGGGCCCTATGGCTCCAATAATTTGTGAAATTATATTATACATTATATATATACAAAGAACCAAAAGGCTGTCCATTTTTTAAAGACCAAATCGATTGCAAATGAACACGCGCATCTATCGACTATCTGATTGGTACATCAATTGGAGTTTTAGACGAAAATATTCCCCGAGATGACGCCGGTTCCTCGGATTCGATCTCCCCTCCTCGCGTGAGTTGTAATAATAAAAAAAAAAACACGGTGGAGAAGAAGGTGCATACGGTAGACATCCGATCATCGACGGGGCAAGACAAGGAAACGAGGCCGGTTCAAATCGTTCATCAGCTACACCCTTCGGCCGCCTCCGAATCAAACAGTGGCGGTGGCGTCTTGACGAACGCCTCCGCTTCTATCGCATCAGCCATCCAGTCTTCTAAAGATGCCGTATAAGGGAAATAAAATAGCCTTGTTATTATTTTTAAATTCATGGGCTTTAAATCATGAAATTGGATTGATTTGTTCGGAGCATGGTCATTTACCTTTTAAGAAATTTTGTTTTATTTTGTTTTAAAATATACATCGTAATACAAAGTTTATCATGTATACTTTTTTTTGGGCTTATAATTATTATTATAAATTCACTATTTTTATATTAAATTGAACAAATGATACACTAATTCATACTAAACATTCATACTTTATTAAGTTGCATACTATTATTAATATAAATAAGTATTTATAAAATAAATTCAAATTGTAAAAAATTATCTCATGAAAAATATTTTTGACTCTAATAATTACAATGAAATTACCATTTTCATTATTGTTTAAAAAAATTACACGTCAAATTAAAAATAAATTAAGAGTGATAAAATTGTAGCATATGGGTATTTTAGGATTTATAAATGATGTAAGGTTATATCATAAAAGACAAAAACTTATGTGAGACGGTCTCACGGGTCGTATTTTGTGATACATACACTACAAAAAAATGGATGGATTAGCGACGGTGTTGTCCAATCCGTCGCTATAATAGCGACGAATTTTCTATAACCGTCACTATATAGCGACGGTTTTCATAAAAACCGTCGCTCATCAAAAACGACGGTTTAATGAAAACCGTCGCTTTTTTAACCACAGTTTATCATCGATCGTCGCTACTGTGGCGACAATTTTTAATAAACTGTCGCTAATATTGCGACAATGTAAATAAAACGTCTCAATTTTCTGTGACGGTTTCTAAAAAAATCGTCGCTTTTTTAGCCACGGTTTATCGTCAACCGTCGCTATTGCAGCGACAGTTTTTGTGCGAGTCGCCAATATCGGCAGTTGTCCAACGACGGTTATTATGAGACGGTCTCACGGGTCGTATTTTGTGATACACACTACAAAAAACGGATGGATTAGCGACAGTTCTGTCCAATCCGTCGCTTTATAGCGACGGATTTTCTCTATAGCGACGGTTTTTATGAAAACCGTCGTCATCAAAACAAAACGACGGTTTAATGAAAACCGTCGCTTTTTTAGCCACGGTTTATCATCGACCGTCGCTACTATGGCGACAGTTTTTAATAAACTGTCCCTAATATTGCGACAATGTAAATAAACCGTCGCAATTTTGTGCGACGGTTTCTAAAAAAACGTCGCTACCAAAATAAGCGACGGTTTAATGTATACCTTCGTTTTTTTAACCACGGTTTATTTGCAATCGTCTTTATTGTAGCGACTGTTTTTATTTGATTGTCGCTAATATTGCGACGGTGTGACTAACCGTCGCATTTTTGTGCGACGGTTTTTATTAAAACCGTTGCTAATCAAACGAAGCGACGATTTAATAAAAATCGTCGCTTTTTTAGCTACGGTTTATCGTCAACCGTCGCTATTGCAGCGACAGTTTTTGTGCGAGTCGCCAATATCGGCAGTTGTCCACCAACCGTCGCCGATCTAGATCGACGACGGTTTGACTTTAACCGTCGCCTTTAACGACGGTTATCATTTCTCATCGCTAAAAGCAACGGTTACAAATCAACCGTCGCCGATTTTGATCGGCGACGGTTGTTTTAGAGACTGTCGCTTTTGGCGACGGTTAACGTTCTTTCCGTCGCGAATGGCGACTATTTTTTCAAAGATCGTCGCTATAATTCTATACATACCGAACATTTTTCTTCACCGATATTCTCCTATCTTTGGTAGTTGCGAAACTCTATAAAGTTTTCGAAGTTTCGGTTTTTTATTTTGTACTAACATTTTTTTCGTATTTATGTCGTAGATTTGCTAGTCGGTACGATCTACTAGCGTTACGTGGCACTGCATATTTTCACGCAAATCAGGTTTTAAAGGTTTTTTTTTTGACAGAAAATTTAATACATGATTTTAATTTTTGCGTAGTTGTTTATTCGTGAATTTTATGGCAGTGTTTATGTACAAACCGTCGCTTCATTAAACGACGGTTTTTTTTAAAAAACCGCCGATTAATATAGCGACGGTTTTGAAAATATCGTCGCGTAATATAGCGACGATTTTTAATAAAAACCGTCGCGTAATATAGCGACGATTGTGTTAAAGCCGTTGCTCAATATAGCGATGAGATTTATATTTATGTCGCTTCAGAAGCGACGTTTGTGTTACAACCGTCGCTTAACACAACCGTCGCTTAATATAGCGACGATATATATATTTCTGTCGCTTCATTTAGCGACGGTTAACATATAAACCGTCGCAAAATGGCGACGGTATTCATCAGCAAAACCGTCGCTACAAACGACGGGAGTTCTGAAACCGTCGCTTCAGGAAGACGACACTAGTTCTAGTTACGGACCGTGAAACCGTCGTTAAAACCGTCGCTTTACTCAAACCGTCGCTAATTTTTTTTTGTGGTGATATATTTTATTTGGATAATCCATGAAAAATTATTATTTTTTATGCTAAGAGTATTACTTTTTATTGTGAATATCGGTAGGGTTGACCCGTCTCACATATAAAGATTCGTAAGACCGTCTCACAAGAGACCTACTCATCATAAAATTCTAAGTGAGTAAGGCTATTTTTAAAAATAGAAGTTTAAATGATTAGTAGAACTAATATGTCTTCAGTTATTAGATAATTTGTTGCAAATTAATCGTATTAAATCAAATATAATTAATAGATTTATGTATTATTTTGATTTTAAATTGAAATAATACGATTGGAATTTAATGTGAAACTCAAAAATAAAATAATTTCATTCTACTTGAACTCCAATTTGGAATTTAACAACTCGATATTTTTATGTAAGATTTTTCAAGAATATTTATATTCGATACGAACTAATAGTTTCGAGGGCAAATTAAATATTAAATACTCAAAAAAAATTTACAAATTAATAAAATTTATTTGCACAGAAAATTACTATATACAATATATATATATTAGATTTGGACCAAATTAATTTGGAAACACCGGCCCAGTAGATGTTTTTACTTTATGCTGGCTCATTTTGGGTGCATAATCATTGTCCACAAAATGGGTAAAATAAAACCCTAAACCCTCTTTACCCCAAAATCCTATATATCCTAATAGGATTTTGAACTTGAGAATCACACGATCGTGACAATTGGGTTTAAAAACTGAAATAAACCAAACTTGTAATACTTGTGGTTTCTTCTCGCAGCTCCGATGGATTAGATTCTCGCTTCTGCAAAAAAAAGAGGTATATCATAGTTCTTACTTTAGTGTCTGCTACGAATGACATGTTTGATTGATGTTATTGTATTATTTTGATCATGGAGCACAAAATTGTCTTACTTTGTTCCATGATGGTCGCTCTGTGTGTGTGTTTGGGGGGGGGGGGGGGGGTTGGGTGTTAGGTGTTAATTGATTTTTCGATGCATCAGTTGTTATTTGTGTATCGTTTTCTAAATTGAAAGCAGTTTCTTTTTCTTTTATTAATTTTGCTAGATGTTGGTTGAAATAGTTAAATTGGCGCAAAAGAAACAAATGGCTGGGAGTAAAGGTCGATGGAAAGAATTTTTGAAAGTTTATGATAACACTACAAAAAAAAAATTAGCGACGGTTTTAACGACGGTTTGGCGGTCCGTAACAGAACCGAGCGTCGCGTTCTCAAAGCGACGATTTTTATCTTCCTTCGCTATATAGCGACGGTTTTCTTGAAGAAGACCGTCGCTCCGTAGCAACGGTATATATGACAACCGTCGCTAAAATAAGCGACGGTTGTCATATATACCGTTGCTACGGAGCGACGGTCTTCTTCAAGAAAACCGTCGCTATATAGCGAAGGAAGATAAAAATCGTCGCTTTGAGAACGCGACGCTCGGTTCTGTTACGGACCGCCAAACCGTCGTTAAAACCGTCGCTAATTTTTTTTTTTTGTAGTGTTATCATAAACTTTCAAAAATTCTTTCCATCGACCTTTACTCCCAGCCATTTGTTTCTTTTGCGCCAATTTAACTATTTCAACCAACATCTAGCAAAATTAATAAAAGAAAAAGAAACTGCTTTCAATTTAGAAAACGATACACAAATAACAACTGATGCATCGAAAAATCAATTAACACCTAACACTAAGCGACGGTTTGTATACCCCGTCGCTATAATAAGCGACGGTTGTACCAAAACCGTCGCTATATTAAGCGACGGAATATGTAAAAATCGTCGCTATCTTAATCGGCGGGTTTTTAAAAAAACCGCCGCTTGATATAGCGACGGTGTGTAATAAAGTCGCACATGATGCACACCGCGAAGAAATAAAATTTAAGCAAAAATTAATGTATTAAATTTACACAAATAAACTACTACGCAAAAATTAAAATCATGTATTAAATTTTCTGTAAAAAAAAAAAAACTTTCAAACCCGATGTTGCGCGAAGATATGCCTGCTTCCACGTAACGCTGAAAAATTGCACCGAGTATTAAATCTACAAAATAAATACGAAATAGTTAGTACAAAATAAAAAACCGAAACTTCAAAAAATTTATAGATATTTGTTACTACCAGAGAGATAGGCGAAAATCGCTTAAGAAAAATGTTCGGGAACCTCAATATATATAGAATAATAGCGACGGGCTACGAGAAATCCGTCGCTTTTTCCGACGGTTAGATCATTGACCGTCGCTAATAGCGATGGCTTCTTCGAAAACCGTCGCCGATCTAGATCGGCGAAGGTTTCTACACAACCGTCGCAGATACAGAACATAAATCGTCGCCGTATATTGCGACGGTTTTTATTGTACCGTTGCCCATGGCGACAGAACAAACCCGTCGCCTAATATTATCGACAATACTCCAAAAAACTGTCGCTACAGTAGCAACGATTGACTATAAACCGTTGCTACAAAAGCGGTGGTTTTTAGATGTACCGCGCTTATTTTGATTAGCGGATAAACCGTTCTATATTAGCGAACAATAGCGACGATTATCGTTAAACCGTCGCTCTGGGAGCGACGGTTTTTAGTAAACCGTCGCTCTGTGAGAGACAGGTTTAAGTAAACCGTCGCTTGTTTTATATAGCGACGGTTATATTTAAAATCGTCGCAATAATTTGCGACGATTTATTAAACTGTCGCACTACTAGCGACTGTTTATTAAAAACAGTCGCTAAAATAGCGACGGTAAACTTTATACTGTTGCTAGAAAAGCGACGGGTTGTTGTAAACCGTCACTTATTATATTTAGCGACGGGTTTACCAAGAACCGTCGCTATGTAGCGACAGTTAACAAAATCGTCGCAATTGAGAAAAACGTCGCTATTCGATCTGTTTTTTTGTAGTGTAAGAAGTATGGGACAAGCCTGAGTGACCCATCACGGAGGGATATTGATTCATTGGATGCATTTTTGAAAACTTTCACCAAGTCTGATGACTTGAAGGTAAAGTTAGGGTGATTTATTATTTTGTTTTCTTGATGAGAAGAATATGTAAGAAATTAGTTTGGAAGTTATAAATCGTTATTATCTCATACTGCATTTTCAGTTCTTCAAAAAAATACGGCAATGCCATTCCAATCGTGACAAGTTGGAACAATTCAAGAAAGCTTCTCTTGGTGATGAAACAGCTGAGCAGGTTTCAACCTGATATTTTTTTCGAACTCTTTAAATCTTCACTTTATTTGATCGTGACCATCCTTACGTGTCTTATCTCTTTTATTTTTATGTGTTTGGTTTGTGGTAGGTTGCTCAAAGTTTATTGTTATTGAAATTGATGCATGGAAATTCTATTTTACCACTATATTGTGTCGGTTAATTAAGCTGCTTTTGTGACTGCAGAAGCTGGTCCGTTTAACTTTAATGCATCCCTAGTACCCCATCGACTATTGCTTCCCATCATATGAGGAGGTTTGCTTGTTTAAATTCAGTCTTCTCTTTACATCCTATCATGTAATTTAAATTCTGTTATTGTGAGAGAATTTTTCTCTCTCTAAAGACTGGCACATTATTTTTCTAATAAAATAAATATTTTAATTATGCTTCGACCTTGAATTACATGGGCCCTTAAGCACCAATGTCATGCTACTCGATGGACAATGTAACATTATTTTAAACCATTTGAAAATTTCTTACTTTTTTTATTAATTAATAAACAGATGCTTTCTGTCGGTATTATGGTTTTTCCTTTTGAAGTTTGATTACATGTATAGTGATTTGGCTTGTCCTTAAATGAACTTCTTTTGGCGGAACAGGAGTGGATGGTAAAAAAATGTAGTAAAAAATCCAGGATCATGAAATCGACAAAAATGATTGCTGTCGACTGTGAGATGGTTCTTTGCGAAGATGGCACCGAAGCTTTGGTGAAGGTGTGTGCCGTAGACCGTAATTTGCAGGTATGCTGCAGGCAAATCTTCTGTAAACACCTATTGCTTCCTCTAGGAACTTCTATCGATTTGAAGTCAACAACAATTAAGTTTTCAATTTTCAGGTGAAACTTGACGCAGTTGTAAACCCTAAGAAAGCAATTGCAGATTACCGAACTGATATAACTGGAATCTCTGCAACTGATTTGGATGGAGTTACTTGTTCTTTGCCAGATGTACAGGTATATTTTGTTGATTTTTAGTTCTCTAAGCTTTAGCGTAACATGCTATCACTTGTTATCTTTTATTTTTTTGAGACGCAACAGAAATCCATGAAGAAGTTGTTGTCACATGATACAATTTAGTTGGTCACAGTCTCAATAATGATCTTCAAGGTTAGTGAAAAACATGACATCAGTTTTTTGTTCTAGTTCTTATTTTTCTTGCTTGACACTTCTTGTGGTGAATTATTACATAATTTACTTGTTTCCTACTGTTTATTTTACATGTGTTTCTTATTTGATACCCTTTTATATTTTAAGTGCAGCATTGAAGCTAGACCATGCAAGAGTGATTGACACATCTTATATTTTCAAGGATGCAAATGGACCTACTAGAAAGAAACCGTCGTTGAGCTTGTTGTGCGAGGTGATTGTTTTCTTGAGAATGTATTTTAAAACCATTGCACTCTTACTTATCATGAACTTTGTGAGTGATTTCACTGTAAACTGTTGTTTGGTTCCTGGATAATCTGTCAACTATACTCCTCTCCCTCTCTATATGTCCTTTAGATTCATATCTTCTTCCTCTTTAAACCTTTCTTGGCTCTGTGGCCTACAGGATGGCGCTCTCAATTTTTACTTTGTGGATGTATAATCTTTCTCATCATATGCAGCTTTTAATAGTGTTGCATTGCCAAATACAGGCTGATGATGAGCAGTCATGATTGGTTTTATGATCCTTATTTTTATGGTAGGCAAAATTAGGTTATGAGCTTCGGAAACCTGGAAATCCTCATAATTGTCTGGACGATGCATGTGCTGCGATGAAGCTCGTCTTGGCTACGATTAGAGAGTAGAGTTGATGATGATATCTCAGAGCAGGTAGCTTCAATTGCTCACCGAGTTTTCTGTTATGGTTAACTGAATATGTAACCTAATTTTTTATATTAGATGAAAGAATTGGATGCAAGAAGAAAAGAATTGGATGCAGGAAGGCTATTTGTGCACAAGATTCCTGTCAATGTTCTTGGCAAAGATTTGCAGGAAGTTCGTGATACCCTTATCCCACATCGAAAAAAAATCAAACATTTAAAATGAGTTTATAATGGCTTACAATGGACTTCTATAGCAACTTGGATTAATCATTTTCGTAAAGCGAGGACGAATACGAAGTAGTTGCTATAGGGGCTCATTGTGTGCAGTCACGTAGCCGCGGGCCAGGGCTCGGGGCAGTGACAGAATGGTATCAGAGCCGGTCACCGGCATAGAACACCGGGAAATAAGTGCTATGCGGGGCAAAGTGCTACGTGCATGGGAGCCACCTCTTGAACCTGCGGGGCAAAGTGCTACATGACGGGAGCCACCTCTTGAACCTGTAGGAGCCACCTCTAGATTCTCGGTGCTGGTGAATCGAGGGGTCAGACCGCGACGAGGACGTCGCGTTCTGAAGGAGGGGTGATTGTGATACCCTTTTCTCACATCGAAAAAAATCAAATATTTAAAATGAGTTTATAATGGCTTACAATGGACTTCTATAGCAACTTGGGTTAATCATTTTCGTAAAGCGAGGACGAATACGAAGTAGTTGCTATAGGGGCTCATTGTGTGCAGTCACGCAGCCACGGGCCCGGGCTCGGGGCGTGACAAAGTTATTTCTGGTAACTTCACCCTTCAAAAGAAGGTATTCACTTTGTCTTATCCTGATTTTTTGAGATACTTCAGCAGGGCCCTCAGCTTAAAATGAGATGGTTTCTTTTTTGTAAATGGTTTGTAATAGTTGTACAAAAATGGCGAACAGAAATTGTTTCAATTCTTCATTATCATGGTTGCTTCTTTCTGGGAATCCTCTAACCTCGACAGTGGTCTATTTAAAATTTGGCCACGTGATACCAAATGTATTTTATTTTTTTTTATATTTCTAAGTAGCCAGCCAGTACTGGGTTGCGTTCCTACTAGTGACAATCTTAAAAAAGAGCTCTCAGTTAACAATTCATGTTGAGTATGGAAATAAGGCCCGACTTTTAACCTGTAAGCATTGTTTTTGGCTGCATGATTTTCAGGCAGTTAATGATAGGATGTGTATTTCACGTTCTTATTCTTAGATTTCTTGTGTGATAATATTTTATTAGAATCACTCTCACTATCTTCTGCTTTGTTGGAAATTTCATTCTGCTTTCATGGCTATAATCAAATATTCCCTTCCCTTGATAGTAAAATCCCTCTGAGTCGCCCCCTGCTGCTGAACTGGACCCTTGACCTTTGGGGGTCCCTGATATGGCTTCTTCCCTGGTGGCCCCTGATACTGCTTCTTAAACTGGGGCCTCTGATGCTGATGTTGCTGGTGTTGCGGTGGTGCCTGATAGGGCCTCTTGCCCTGTCTGTCCGCCTCTATATCCCTCAGATCCTGTTCTGCCGCCAATGCTCTAGATACGGCGACCGCATAGCTGGTAGGGCCAGCTACTCACATCGCGGCGCAGGATCGGTCGCAACCTATTCAGAAAATGCCTCAACTTTGCATGTACATCATTTGCAATGAGGGGCGCAAAGTGACACCCTCTCTCAAACTTCCTAACAAATTCTTCCACTCTACTGTCTCTCTGTCGCAGCGTCATAAACTCGCTGGTGAGTCTGGATCGTACCTCCTCAGTGAAGTACTTGGAGTAAAAGACCTCCTTGAAACCATTCCATGGCAGTACCTGCAAGTTAACTGCCACTGATGCGCTTTCCCACCATAATATGGCGTCTCCTGTCATAAGGAACGTGGCACATCTGACCCTATCTGCATCGGTCAGTTCCATAAAGTCAAAATTACATCTATGGACTTAATACATCCCTCGGCTACCATCGGGTCAGTGGTACCCTAAAACTCCTTAGGACTCATCCTCCTAAACCTTTCGTACACTGCTTCCGGTTGGGGTCTCGCCCCTGCACCTGCTGCTGTAGCCTGGTTCCCCGCAAACTGCGCGAAGAACTGCGTCATGCCTGTAAGCATCTGTGCCTGCATGTTTGGCGGTGGAGTGGAGGAGCGTCCCTTCTCTCCTCTCAAGGCTCTCTGTCATCATCTCTTGTTTCACGGTCGATCACATGTCTAGGAGGCATACTGTTCCAATAAATTACCCAACACGTAAACCCAATATGCATGAACATATATCAATATTTTATGGTGCACGTAAATCAAACTTAAAACATGCACATACTGAAATCATAACTTGATGCTTACTACTTAAAAGGACTTTAAAACTTACAGACTTGAGTTGTGACTTCGTGAGCTTCTTGCGACTGGCAGTAGGCATAACCCTTTACAAGAACACGTCTCTGATACCAACTGTAGCGTACCGTACTTTTCATACTTAAAATTTGCGGAAAAATTAAAATTTTCTTAAACATAAAATAACCTTCAAAGTTTGCCATAAAATATCTCAACCAAGTCCCCCATAAGATATGGTTGTACAAAATAACTACAATAAAAATTTGCTCATAAATGGTTTGCTCAAAGTGTTTCCCTCAAAACATGAAATCAGAGTAAATTAACATTTGCATAAAAACATAAACATTGCGGTCCTCGGGTTAACCTCCCGCTCAGTCCAAGCCTGCCCCTTGGTCGCCACCTCCTGTCTCCTCATCCACATACTCACCTGCATCGATCAAGTTTAGTGAGTCTAAAGACTCAACACGTATAAACTGGAATAACGAGTACTACGTAATAAAATCGCATGCACTTTAAAATAGAACATACATAACTTGAAGCTTGAACTTGCATAATAAACTTGGACATACGTAGGTACATAACTAGACGTGCCATCAACATAAACTTTCATAAACATACTGCATACTTGAACATACATAACTTCATCATTTTGTGCAGAGGCATGTTTCAAAGCAATTGACCCGTAACATAATAAGTGCCTGATCAGACAAACCACAGTACTGGGCTGACATGGACGTATCCACTGCCACATACATGAGATCCCCGTTCATAATTTAACGGGCTGGTTGGTCCCCGTTCATAATTTAACGCTTTCCAACCTCGATCTAACCCGTTCATAATTTAACGGGCGGATTGGTCCCCGTTCATAATTTAACGCTTTCCAATCCTAAACATAGTTTAGTTACAAGACATTTAGCATATCTCAAAAACTTAAAATATTTTCTTTTGCACGTCAACATACTTACTTGGCGTTGAGGGATTTGTTGAACTTCGACTGGGGCCGTTGCTGCACATACTAATATGAATTTGCATACTTAACTTGCATAACTTAACGTAGAAATCATACTTACTCTCGAGTTCGACCACTACTTAGGACATTCTAAAATTTCCCATGACACGACCTTGATAATCCTTGTAGTAAACCATGACATCAAATCTCAAAGTATGCTAAAATATTTTCCCCAAAATATGCAAGACACGGACCCCGTGCTCAGGTCCGGTCCCGGGTCCGTGTAGGTACTGTAAAATGTGTGTGCAGAAAAGGGGAGACACGGACCCCGTGCTTAGGTCCGTGTAGGGGTCCGTGTAGACTCTAGAGAAAGGCACTCCGGAAGAACAAAGGCACGGACCCCGTGTCGAGGTCCGGGTAAGGGTCCGTGTACTCTCGGTTTCTTGGCACTAAGGAGGAAACAAAGGCACGGACCCCGTGTCAGGGTCCGTGTACGGGTCCGTGTGTCCTCGATTTTTTTGCACCTGCGAGGAAACTTATGCAATGTCTATTCACCAAATTTGACACTTAAATGATGTAATTCAACACCTTACGACTCTTCTTAGGACACCATAACATTGCAACAAAGCCCGTACAAACTCCCCAAAACACGACGTCCCCTCTACTACCCAATGCAACACAAAAAAAAACGGCAATTGACATCAATTCGATTTCCTACGTCTTCCCACTAGTTCGAGTGCCTAACGCCATGAAACGAAAACGCAATAACCATCTTAACAATATGCTAACCATACCTAAACGCAGCAACGAGCGCCCGTCGATCCCCAACGAAGCCTGCAACATATAGACTTCAAGACACAAATTTTCGCAAAAGTCGCAGTTTGAGCAGTCCCACAAAACACGTCATAACTCACTCAATTTTCATCCAAAAATCTCGAATTTTATATCAAATCGAAGGCATCGAAAAGTTCTACAATTTTCCAGTAGAAATTTTTCTCAAAATCTCGACTGAAAATTCGCAGTTTCAACCAGAACAGTAAAAACATGATTTTTAGATCTAAAGGGCTCCAAAAGCGATTTAAACATGATTGCTCAAACTTCTACACAACATACACATGGTTTTACGCATAAATAACAACTGCACGCATAATATGACATGATCGATGCATCAAGAACAGAATATACGTGCCTTTTGATATTTTAAAAAAATATCGATACGACGATACCGAAGCGGAGACGGTGCGAGGCTCGGTCCGGGACGAACGTGGCGCTAAAGTCTTGCAATAAAATTCACGAAAACTTGTTGAAATGCTGAAGGGATTGGGGGCGGCTGCTTTCTACCTTAGAACCCTAGGTTTTCTTTCTTTAAAATCTGAAAAATGAGATGTGTAGTGTGTGTTGTGTGTTTTAGTGTGTGTAAAACGTGTAAGTGTGTGTGAGTGTGTGTAACGTGTGTGTGTTTTTTAATTAGGAGAAATTTGTGCTAAATTAACTAAATTAAATACTAATTAAAATTTAACACACACTAATTTAATCAAACTCCCCATTTAAAAATGGTTACACACTAATTTTAAAAGTTACAAACTCTTAATTTACTAAACACCCAAATAAGGCTTTAAAAATGCTAAAACTAAATAAATTATTTAAAACGCCTCATCCTTAACTTTAAAATAAAATACCGCATTTAAAATTTCCACCAATCGTCACCGGTCTCTTTTCCTCAATCCCGCCTCGAATAATCGCCTGAAACATGAAACTCGAAAAATATTTTAACGTGCATCATATAAACATAAATAATTTAAAACAATACATTCAAATAAATCATGCATGGCTTAAAACTCATTTTAAAATTAATTAAATGATTTACTAGTTAAATAAATGTATGGGTTATACGTGTACTGAATTTGGGCACTACAGTTGCATTATGCTTGTAAAAATGAACCTCAACTTTCATGCCCTAATTTTGAATGAAAATAGTCGCTCCGCATCTTCTATAAAATGTGTGCCATTCACTTCTTTGCACAAATATGCATTGTTGATTTCGTTTTATTTGTTTATGTAGATAAGTAGGAAGAAGACGTATTCTGCGTTCGCGATATTCAAAAATATGGAAGAGGCAAATGAAGCATTTGAGAACCTTGAAGGCGACTTAGAGAAGGTATGCAGTTTTTTTATTCACAACAGTTGTCTTGGTATATGCTATTTTCATTAATTATTGAACCTTTTCCCAGGACGTGAGTGGACGGGCACAAAGGCTCGTTAAATTTAAGCTTGGTTCAGGTTTATCCGGCGGTCTATATGTTTGTAAAACTTGCCATGATGATTCTGTTAAACAGTTGAAATCAAAGAAGAGATCGGATGGAGACTGAGGACATTTCGGGGATGTTAAAGAAGTTGAGAACAGACCAAACTTGTGAACCAATTCAGGACACCAATCAATGCGAGGTACATTTAGAAGAGATCCAAAGATTGAAAGAAGAACTAAGCCACAGGGATCAAGAAATTTCGAATTTGAACAGAATAATTGCTGCACTTACTAGGAAACAGGGTCTCTGAGTCCTCCCATTAACTAGTGCATCTAAGGGTTTTGAGCAACTCTAAATAGATGTTTTGAGGTGTTCAAGTTGGAAGTGATTTCTTAATATCTAAGCCCTCTGCTGATTACATTATGTCTCTCTTTCCATTTTAAGTTTTCTCAAAATTTGAAGGATCAATGTAAGAATCACCGCAGATGAAGGGATACCCGCGGCTACATTATAAATTTTTTTTTCTCAAGATTTGTATTTATAACAAGAATCAGTGTGTTGCC
Source organism: Primulina eburnea (assembly GCF_022965805.1). Lineage (NCBI taxonomy): Eukaryota > Viridiplantae > Streptophyta > Magnoliopsida > Lamiales > Gesneriaceae > Primulina > Primulina eburnea. Next base: position 30,773,534 of record NC_133109.1, on the reverse strand, counting down.
ATTGATTCCCATTTTCGTTTGATTCATCTTTATTGATGTATCTTGTGTTTTGTAGTTTTTGTTTTATAAAAATCAACAGGGAATCATGTCCAGAAACTGTACTTGCTTAGAAATTATATCACTATCTTCTTTAGCAGGTTGATAGATACACAGAGTCCGCAATGATTTAAGTTGAGATTGAGGTATTTTTGGAGGCCCAAACGAGACTAGGGTACCATTCATATATTTAATAAATTCTTAATATAAAGTTATTAACTGGTTTGTTGTAAAATCAATTTATATGTCCATCATAAATTAAACCATAACAAAATAATTAATTTAATTGTTTGTGTCCATATGCATCTGCATGCACAGTAAAGAAGTCTAAATTTTCTACTCCACGCACTACAAAAAAAGGGCCAAATTAAGCGACGGGCCGTCGTTATAATAGTGACGATTTAGGATCAACCGTCGCTAAATTAGCGACGATTTCTCATAAACCGTCGCTAAATTAACGACGGTTTTTTATAAAACCGTCGCTTATCAAATTAAGCGACGGTTTACTAAAAACCGTCGTCATAATAGTGACGGTTGAAATACATGACCATCGCTATAGTTAACGACGGTTTATTTAAACCGTCGTTAAATTTTTAAATAGCAACAGGTTTTAAAAAAAAACCGTCGTTAATTTTAGCCATGGTTAAAGTTAAACCGATGCCGATATATAACCGTCGCTAATTAGCGACGAGTTTTGAAAACACTTGTCGCTAATAGCGACGGGTTTTGCAACAACTGTCGCACACTGTCACTATAAACACTCTTTTCAGATTTTTAATTGTATTCAATGTATTGCAGCATGTACGAGAACAACATACGTATTGAATATCCAGAGATGGACGACTCTTCAGTCGAGACGTACATCCAAACCATTTTGTTTCAGTGGTTTAGTCAATATGTATAAATGACAAATTATAAATTTATTTACATATTTCAATAAACTGTTAAATAATGTAATTTAAAGTTTTAAACTTTTTTATCGTGCTACCTTGTCGGATGCTGAAATTGAAAATCCAATTATTAAACAAATTGCACGAGGTCCTTCGATGAAAGTCAAGACTTACCAAAGTTATTGCATTAATGGATGTAACTTTCACACAGTGCATGACACTTCGTTCAAAGGTACAAAATACTTGGGGCATCAAGTCAGTGGTCATATGAATATTGGAAATGTCACCAAGTTTTATGGGCAAATTGAAGAAATAGTAGAAATTGAGTACCCAGGTCTACCAATGAAACAAGTTGTACTTTTCAAGTGTTGCTGGTTTGATACTCATCCTCACTTGGGCACACACGCATACACAAAAAGTACAAAATTGTTGATGTCAATCGAAAAAAGAATCTGAGATACTACAAACCATTTGTGTTTCCTACACAAGCCTCGCAATTTGAGTAGTTTACGTAGGCGAACTTATGTCACTAATGTTGAGCCAAACACTGAACAGAATCAAATTGATGCGAACGATGCATTTCAACTAATAATAGTTGGTTCTTCATCTCGTACTCACAGATTATCACATAGCTATATTTCTCAGACGCAGGAGTACGGGGATGGCGGCGACGATGACGAGCCATAGTCACTTTGGCTATGTTTTTTTTTTTTTTTATGACATTTGTATCAAACATTTGTATATTAGTAATATGATTACATCTGTCAAACTTTGATGATAATTTTTTTTTAAATTATACAACATAATATATTTTTATATCAGTAAGTATTTAAGGAAGTATTTTTTAAAAAAAAAAGAAATTGGAGGTAAATTGCGACGAATATTAGCGACAGGTTATCACAAACCGTCGCTACTATTAAGCCTTTTAGCGACGGTTATGTATAAACAGTCGCCGATCTCGATCGGCGACAGTTTTCCCAAACCCGTCGCTATTATAGCGACGGTTTCGATTTAACCGTCGCTGTATAGCTACGGTTATATTTTAACCGTCGCTATATAGCGACGGTTTTACTTCAACGGTCGCTATATAGCGACGGTTTTTTCAAAAATCGTCGCTATAATTCTATATATACCAAGGTTCACGAACATTTTCTTAAACGATTTTTCACCTATCTTTGGTAGTAGCGAAACTCTATCCATTTTTTCGAAATTTCGATTTTTTTATTTTGTACTAACATTTTTTCATGTTTATTTCGTAGATTTGCTCGTCGGTGCGATCTTCCAGCGTTACGTGGAACTGCATATCTTTGCGCAAATCAGGTTTTAATGTTTTTTTTTTACAGAAAATTTATTACATAATTTTAATTTTTGCGTGGTAGTTTTTTTATAAATTTTATGGTTACAAACCGTCGCTATATAATCGGCGGTCATCGTTTCTTAAAAGCAGGTAAAAAAAAAAATGCCGATTAATATATCGACGGATTGTTCAAAACCGTTAAATTGACCAAATGATACACTAATTAATAACAAACCATTCATTTTTATTAAGTGCATACTATTATTAATATAAATAAAAACTTATAAAATAAATTCAAATTGTAAAAATTATCTCATGAAAAATATTTTTGACTTTAATAATTTTAATAAATTTATCATTTTGATGATTGTTAAAAAAAATTACACGTCAAACCAAAAATAAATTAAAATGAAGAATATGGGTATTTTAGTATTTATAAAGGCTATATTATAAAATTCTAAGTGAGTAAGGCTATTTTTAAAAATGGAAGTTTTACTATATGCAATATATATATATATATTAGATTTGGACCAAATTAATTTTGGAAATCCGGCCCAGTAGATGTTTTCTTTAGGCATAATCCTTGTCCACAAAATGGGTGAAATAAAACCCTAAACCCTCTTTACCCCAAAACCCTAAGTCCCAACCGTATATATCCTAATAGGATTTTGAACTTGAGAATCACACGATCGTGACAATTGGGTTTAAAAACTGAAATAAAACCAAACTTCTAATACTTAGTGGTTTCCTTCTCGCAGCTCCGATGGATGAGATTCTCGCTTCTGCAAAAAAGGAGGTATCCCCTAGTTCTTACTTTATTGTCTGCTACGAATCACATGTTGGATTGATGTTATTGTATTATTTTGATCATTGAGCACTGAATTGTCTTACTTTGTTCAATTATGGTCGCTCACTGTGTGTGTGTGTGGTATTGGTTTTTTGATGCATCAGTTGTTATTTGCGTATTGTTTTCTCAATTGAAAGCAGTTTCTTTTTGTTTTATTGATGTTGCTAGATGTTAGTTGAAATGGTGAAATTGGCGCAAAAGAAAAAAATGGCTGGGAGTAAAGGTCCATGGAAAGAATTTTTGAAAGTTTATGATAAGAAGTATGGGACAAGCCTGAGTGACCCATCACGGAGGGATATTGAATCCTTGGATGCATTTTTGAAAACTTTTACCAAGGCTGATGACTTGAAGGTAAAGTTAGGGTGATTTATTATTTTGTTTTCTTGGTGAGAAGAATATGTGAGAAATTAGTTTGGAAGTTATGAAATCGTTATTATCTCATACTGCATTTTCAGTTCTTCAAAAAAATACAGCAATGCCATTCCAATCGTGACAAGATGGAACAATTCAAGAAAGCTTCTCCTGATGATGAAACTACTGAGCAGGTTTCAAACTGATATTTGTTTCGAACTCTTTAAGTCTTCGAATTATTTGAGCGTGACCATCCTTATGTGTCTTATCTCTTTTATTTTTATGTGTTTGGTTTGTGGTAGGTTGTGCTGGCTCAAAGTTTATTGTTATTGAAATTGATGCATGTAAATTCTATTTTACCACTATATTGTGTCGGTTAATTAAGCTGCTTTTGTGACTGCAGAAGCTCGTCCGTTTAACTTTAATGCATCCTCAGTACCCCATCGACTATTGCTTCCCATCATATGAGGAGGTTTGCTTGTTTAAATTCAGTCTTCTCTTTACATCCTATCATATAATTTAAATTCTGTTATTGTTAGAGAATTTTTATCTCTCTAAAGACTGGCACATTAATTTTCTAATAAAATAAATATTTTAATTATGCTTCGACCTTGAATTACACGGGCCCTTAAGCACCAGTGTCATGCTACTCGATGGACAATGAAACATTATTTTAAACCATTTGAAAATTTCTTACTTTTTTTATTAATTAATAAACAGATGCTTTCTGTCAGTATTATGGTTTTTCCTTTTGAAGTTTGATTACATGTATAGTGATCTGACTTGTCCTTAAATGAACTTCTTTTGGCGGAACAGGAGTGGATGGTAAAAAAATGTAGTAAAAAATCCAGGATCATGAAATCGACAAAAATGATTGCCGTCGACTGTGAGATGGTTCTTTGCGAAGATGGCACTGAAGCTTTGGTGAAGGTGTGTGCCGTAGACCGTAATTTGCAGGTATGCTGCTGGCAAATCTTCTGTAAACACCTATTGCTTCCTCTAGGAACTTCTATTGATTTGAAGTCAACAACAATTAAGTTTTCAATTTTCAGGTAAAACTTGACGCAGTTGTAAACCCTAAGAAAGCAATTGCAGATTACCGAACTGATATAACTGGAATCTCTGCAACTGATTTGGATGGAGTTACTTGTTCTTTGCCAGATGTACAGGTATATTTTGTTGATTTTTAGTTCTCTAAGCTTTAGCGTAACATGCTATCACTTGTTATCTTTTATTTTTTTGAGACGCAACAGAAATCCATGAAGAAGTTGTTGTCACATGATACCATTTTAGTTGGTCACAGTCTCAATAATGATCTTCAAGGTTAGTGAAAAACATGACATCGTTTTTTTGTTCTAGTTCTTATTTTACTTGCTTGACACTTCTTGTGGTGAATTATTACATAATCTACTCGTTTCCTATTGTTTATTTTACATATGTTTCTTATTTGATACCTTTTTATATTTTAAGTGCAGCATTGAAGCTAGACCATGCACGAGTGATAGACACATCTTATATTTTCAAGATGCAAATGGACCTACTAGAAAGAAACCGTCGTTGAGCTTGTTGTGCGAGGTGATTGTTTTCTTGAGAATGTATTTTAAAACCATTGTACTCTTACTCATCATGAACTTTAAGAGTGATTTCAGGTGTAAACTGTTGTTTGGTTCCTGGATAATCTGTCAACTATTACCCACTCCCTCTCTATATATCCTTTAGATTCATAACTTCTTCCTTTTTAAACCCTTCTTGGCTCTGTGGCCTACAGGATGGTGCTCTCAATTTTTACTTTGTGGATGTATAATCTTTCTCATTGTATGCAGCTTTTAATAGTGTTGCGTTGCCAAATACAGGCTGATGATGAGAAGTCGTGATTGGTTTTATAATTCCTATTTTTGTGGTAGGCCAAATTAGGTTATGAGCTTCGGAAACCTGGAAATCCTCATAATTGTCTGGACGATGCATGTGCTGCGATGAAGCTCGTCTTGGCTAGATTAGAGAGCAGAGTTGATGATGATATCTCAGAGGAGGTAGCTTGAATTGTTTACCGAGTTTTCTGTTATAGTTAACTGAATCGGAATATGTAACCTAATTTCTTATATTAGATGAAAGAACTGGATGCAAGAAGAAAAGAATTGGATGCAGGAAGGCTATTTGTGCACAGGATTCCTGTCAATGTCCTTGGCAAAGATTTGCAGGAAGTTATTCCTGGTAACTTCACCCTTCAAATGAAGGTATTCACTTCACCTTCTGCTGATTTTTTGAGATACTTCAGCAGTGCCCTTTGCTTAAAATGAGATGGTTTCTTTTTTGTAAATAGTTTGTGATAGTTGTACAAAAAAATGGCGAACAGAAATTGTCTCAATTCTTCATTTTCTTGGTTACTTCTTTCTGGGAATCCTCTAACCTCAACAGTGGTCCATTTAAAATTTGGCCACATGATTCCAAATGTATTTTATTTTATTTTTTTAATTTCTAAGTAGCCAGCCAGTACGGGGTTGCGTTCCTACTAGTGACAATCTTGAAAAAGAGCTCTTAGTTAACAATTCATGTTGAGTATGGAAATAAGTCCCGACTTTCCACCTGTAAGCATTGTTTTTGGCTGCATGATTTTCAGGCAGTTAATGATAGGATGTGTATTTGGCTTGCTTATTCTTAGATTTCTTGTGTGATAATATTTTATTAGAATCACTTTCATTATCTTCTGCTTTGTTGGAAATTTCATTCTGCTTTCATGGCTATCATCAAATTTTCCCTTCCCTTGATAGTAAAATCCCTCTGACAGTGCGTGCCCACGGTTGATTTGTGTAAATAGCAGAATTTCAACTCTGAACTCAAATAAGCTTTACATGATAATGTGTTGCATTGTTATCAATTTGTGCAAATAGCAGTTAGCATGTGATTATTGTCTATAACATTCACAAGCCTACCAAAAAGTGTATATATTCAGGCAACATTTTAGTTTTACAGTCAATGACCTTTGTTAACTTCTTTTTACGCTACACATTTCGATGGAGCGAACTTCGTTACGATAGTTTGTCAAGGGGTTGCATTATGCTTGTAAAAATGAACCTCAACTTTCATGCCCTAATTTTGAATGAAAATAGTCGCTCCGCATCTTCTATAAAATGTGTGCCATTCACTTCTTTGCACAAATATGCATTGTTGATTTCGTTTTATTTGTTTATGTAGATAAGTAGGAAGAAGACGTATTCTGCGTTCGCGATATTCAAAAATATGGAAGAGGCAAATGAAGCATTTGAGAACCTTGAAGGCGACTTAGAGAAGGTATGCAGTTTTTTTATTCACAACAGTTGTCTTGGTATATGCTATTTTCATTAATTATTGAACCTTTTCCCAGGACGTGAGTGGACGGGCACAAAGGCTCGTTAAATTTAAGCTTGGTTCAGGTTTATCCGGCGGTCTATATGTTTGTAAAACTTGCCATGATGATTCTGTTAAACAGTTGAAATCAAAGAAGAGATCGGATGGAGATGAGGACATTTCGGGGATGTTAAAGAAGTTGAGAACAGACCAAACTTGTGAACCAATTCAGGACACCAATCAATGCGAGGTACATTTAGAAGAGATCCAAAGATTGAAAGAAGAACTAAGCCACAGGGATCAAGAAATTTCGAATTTGAACAGAATAATTGCTGCACTTACTAGGAAACAGGGTCTCTGAGTCCTCCCATTAACTGTGCATCTAAGGGTTTTGAGCAACTCTAAATAGATGTTTTGAGGTGTTCAAGTTGGAAGTGATTTCTTAATATCTAAGCCCTCTGCTGATTACATTATGGCTCTCTTTCCATTTTAAGTTTTCTCAAAATTTGAAGGATCAATGTAAGAATCACCGCAGATGAAGGGATACCCGCGGCTACATTATAAATTTTTTTTTCTCAAGATTTGTATTTATAACAAGAATCAGTGTGTTGCCATTGATTCCCATTTTCGTTTGATTCATCTTTATTGATGTATCTTGTGTTTTGTAGTTTTTGGTTTTATAAAAATCAACAGGGAATCATGTCCAGAAACTGTACTTGCTTAGAAATTATATCACTATCTTCTTTAGCAGGTTGATAGATATACAGAGTTCAAGTTGAGATTGAGGTATTTTTGGAGGCCCAAACGAGACTAGGGTACCATTCATATATTTTAATAAATTCTTAATATAAACTTATTAACTGGTTTGTTGTAAAATCAATTTATATGTCCATCATAAATTAAACCATAACAAAATAATTAATTTAATTGTTTGTGTCCATATGCTCCACGGCGCCTACTAAAATTGATTATTTATTTAATCAAATAAATATAGGTGATTAAATATATTTAATTATGAATGTATATGCTACACACAGAACTTGTTTGTGATGTTTTTCAGGTATGGGGCATGATAAGGAAAAAGAAGCTATTAGCAAGGGAAAATTTATTAAAATAATTATACAAATTTTATTTCATTTTATTGAATTTTCGGGGATTTTAATAAAGGAAAAATATTAGAATCATGGGCCATTTTCTAGCCAAAAGTCCTAATTTAAACAAATAATAGAATTCCAAGAAAAAAAAAGAAGACGGCCTTTTTCTTCATTCAGCGTTCACGCCTCCTTCCCCTCACCCCTAAGTTTTAAAAATTTCATCCTAAAATTCAATGAGATTTTGGAGTTGTTCTTCTGTTTGAATGCTATATTCGTTATTATCGGAGTCCAGATTATCCCCTACCGACAAGAACATGGCAAGCATAATTTCATTCTTGACGTATCATCCATGTTTATGTGTTATTTAGATTAAAGATCCACGCGCATGTACTGATATTATAATGTGTTACTGCGAGATAAAACTGTATTTTCAAATAATGACGTATTTTGTTAAATGAAAGTGAAGCGTATGTCATTCCTTGTGAGCCTGAAGTCCAAGTTTGAGAGTAAAGGTTTGCAAAAAGATTACTTTGAGGTCTGGAATAAGGGTTTTGATGTATTGGGAGTTGTTTCACGGTGTTTACTCGTTTTGTGTGTGTGCGCCAATATGCGAAGGGCTCGTGCGCCAGTGCGCATCTGCTCAACTAGCCAGTTATGTGTCACTCATATCAAGAATGTGCATTTTCTTTTCGGAAGCTCATCACATAAGAACTCCAAAGTTAAGCATGCTTGACTTGAGACAATTTCGGGATGGGTAACCCCTGAAAAGTTTCCCAGAGTGCATGTGAATGAGACATAAATACACCGGAAAGACTCGTCTTGGTGAGAGACAATCGTCGAATTCAAGGCATTACAAAAAATGAAGTAAAATGTGTTTTATGTAGTCACTCATTCTATACATGTCTTACAAGTTTTATTATGTATTTTATAATACTTGGGTGGGTTTTTCGAGTCTTTAAACTCACTGTGCTTGGACTGGTGTATGTAAGGACGAATAAGTAAATGGGATAGATGATGAACAAGAAGTGGAATGGGTGAGGAAGCGAGAAAGATGCACAATGTGTTGTCCAAGAAACCTCTATCCCCTAGTTTTAAATAATATGCATTTTATTTTAGTTGGATAAAAGTTATTTAGATTTATTGATATTGAATCATGCATGTGCACTTCTAAGAAAGATCACTTTGTACTGCTAGTTGATTTTAGCGTTTGAATGGTGTCGTTTCCATGCGTTTTGTCGTTTAAGGAAGTGTTATACCTTATGTTTGAGTTCTCTATACATGTTTTTCTTCTGTGTCATTGAAATAGTTGAAATTGGTCGAAATTCACAATTTTGAGGTTGTTTGACATAAAATATAGCGAGGGGGCGTCGTTTTCGGACACTGGCTTGCTCTCGCCGACGGCGGACAATAACGGTGGCTCGCTATTTTTAGCGATGGATCGTTGCGCGTGCTGTCCAAGTATAGAGGATTTTCGTACTTTCGACTTTTGGGTGACTTTTATGCATTTCCAACTTGCTAAATACATGTATGATTATATTATCGAGCCGATTCATTGTTTTAAGTAATTCATTAACCATAAAAAAAATTCAAGCAGATGACATACATGTCATTTTGTTGATTATAACATCTCAAGTAAAAAAATGGTCCAGGTTATTGCTTGAGCCTTGATGTCACGAGAAAATATTTTCCGCATTGTAAATTAAATGAATAAAGAATGTCGAGACGCTACAAAAAAAAAATCAATTTGTGAACCGTTCTTTGAAAACTTGAAAATTTGATATGGAAACTAGAGTAGGTCCATTGTCATACGGTTTCACGAATCTTTATTTGTGAGACGGTTCAACTCTACCGATATTCACAATAAAAAAGTAACACTCTTAGCATAAAAAGTAATAATTTTTCATGAATGACCCAAATAAGATATATGTCTCACAAATTACGACACGTGAGACCGTCTCACACAAATTTTTGTCTTAATTATATGGTTACTTTTGATTTGATAAACAATGTATCTTCTTTATGTAATTGTATATTTAGACGTCAATATAATTGTTAAAAAAATAAATTTGTTTTACTTTTGAAATTATGGAGTTTGGATTAATTAAATAAAAAATCACAACACTTCAAATAAATTTTTTCTTGGAGCTGGCACGGTGACTCGCAAGAGTCTTGATTGTCATGAATGATGTATGGGGACTCTTTTCAATTTCATTTTCCAACGCTGAACCTGGACGTTTTCTGCGGCATTGGGTGTTTTCTTCGGTGGTCAAAACTGTCTCCCTAACTGACTTTCCTTTTTTGGAAAAATATATGTTGTAGTTATTATTATTTATAGAATACAACGTGTGCCTGTGCCTGCCAAGGAGGAGGCAAATTTCATGGTTAACCCTCAAAATCATTACACATAATAAAGGGAAGTCAGGATATTGCCAATTATTTATGAGTTGTGCTTAGACCGATGAATTTCAAATTAATGGATTTCAAATGTATTCAAATATATTTTTGTTGTTCATAAAATTTAAATTCGCATTTACATGTTTATATAGTATTTCAGGTTAATAAGAATGAATTTCGAGTTCATCTAATAATAATGTCATTTGAAATTCATTCTATTTTGTGATACTAATGTATAAATAAATAAGATGTTGATTTAATATAATGTTTAACAATAAAACTAAACGAAATCCATGAATTTCAAATTCATATTTTCAAGAAGTTTTTTTATAACCGCAAACCACATATCACACTTTATTAATATCATTAAAACACTCTAAATATAGCACATTAAAAACTAACTTCAACAATGTTTGTCGACTGATTTAATACATCCAAACATTTTGTTGATGAAATCTAGCATACTACCGAAGCACCGGTTTATATTGTGGTTGATTGTTCATGGAAAGCTACTCACGTGTGATAGACTTCAGTTTGCCTTGTGTGCTATGTAAGAGGGTAGATGAATCTTTATTACACCTTTTTTTTTTATTGCCCTCTCTTTAAGAGTATTTGGAATGATGTTCGAATATGGCTTGGAATGCACAAAATCATGGGGTAACCTTCGGCAGTATTGAAGGCATTTCGAACTGTGTATGGAAGAAATTCAACGTTGGCTAGGATGCGCACGCAGTGCAGCCTTAGCAGTTTCCATGTATCACATTTGGAACTTGAGGAATAAAGTTATGTTTTATAATGAAGAACCAAACGTGGAATGTATCATAAAGAAGATCAAGATTCATACTTTGATCAGAAGTGTTCCTCGGTCTAGTGACTTGGTAGAATATTTATTGTTATGGTTGGATTGTATTAGGATTTGTGCTAATTTTATTAATCCTTAGGATGTCTAGTTTAACTCAACTTTTTTACCATTTCACTGAATGTTTACTTCATTAAAAAAAACTATATATAGTATATAAATTTCCTTAATTTTTCGTTTTTGGCAAGTTAAACTTGTTGTATCACTTATATTTGTGTCGCTGGGGATAAGCACAAAACGGAGCAAAAATTTAATTCCCAGTCAAATACTACCACTGTTGATCTGAATAGTTATATTTTTTACATATTTGGAGTAAAAACTAATAATTTTGACATAAAAAATAATATCTTTTCATGGTTCGGTTAATGTAGGGATCTGTTTTCATGAGACTATTTTATAAGAGTTTTAATATTTTTCTACTAAGAGAGATTTTTTCACTATCGCTCGTCATGCATTCAATATATCCAACTGACATAATTTTAGACTTTAATATTATATTTTTTTTTTCTATTTAACCATTTTTCAAATATATAAATTTGGATAATTTCATTTTCTAAAGAAGTTGAATTTACGAGAAGAAAAAACATTTGTGTAATAACCTGGGAAAAAATTGAATAAAAACAAACATATTAATAAAATTCCATTGATCTATACTAAATTATTATGCCATACAGGTTCATTTGATACAATTTTCGCAAGTAAACTCTTCGATTCAAAATCTATTTAATTTTTTCTTAAATTTCATGACAACTAATTTATGTCGAGTTTTTTTAAGAATAATTTATCTCTAGTTTGATATTTGAAAAAAGAGTGAGTCTCATGTGAGACCGTCTCACGGATCTTAATTTGTGAGACGGGTCAACCCTACTGATATTCACAATAAAAAGTAATACTCCTAGCATAAAAAGTAATATTTTTTCATAGATGATCCAAATAATAGATCCGTCTCACAAATACGACCCGTGAGATTGTCTCACACAAGTTTTTGACTTGAAAAAATGCATAGATCGAGAAAAAAAATATTGCTGTGGTAACTAAAATTGATGGATTTAAATGCGCTAGGTATCAAAATTTATTGGTTAGAAAAATGTGAGGTCATATATAATTGATTAATTCACATATTTAGAGTATCAAGAATTGAAATTTCAGTGGTTATCAAAATTGACTGGTATGGAATATGGATATCAAAATCGATTTAGTAGCAAAAGTTGAGTAACCATTTATTTAACTATTAATTGATATTTAACAATAAAAGAGAGTAATTATTTTTTTATGAAAATGAAATCCGCAGCCGCTATCTTTCAATGCATACCGGATAAATATAAGACTAAAACCAACACCTTGATCAATCTAATGAATGATCTCACCAGGCGCAAGATTATGGGAAAAAAGTTTGACTTAAACTCAAGAAACTCCAATTTCATTAACCAATACGTACCATATGTTTCCAGATGCAATACAAGAGGATAAATTATATATATATACATACACAGCATTCAATTGAAGATCCCAAATAAATGTAGCCATCAAATTGATAAGTTAATATCAAGAAAAAGCATAAAGTATTGCTCCTCATCTTATTCATCAGCAACATAGCCAAAATTTGTTGGATTTTCAGCATTCTTGATGGGGTAAGAAGCTTCCATAACGATCCCACACTTGCCGGATGGAGCATTAATCGCGCTGCGTTCGAGTCTAAAGTATCCATCTTCACCCCAATTAGTCCCCCATGAGTTCCTCACAATCCAATAATCGACCCCCTTTTCTGTACCGTAGCCAACCACCACCACACCATGGTCTAGTTCCGTCCCGCACTCGCCGGTGAATACCCCCTGATCATAGGATTATAAATATCAGACTTTTAAGAAGTTTTGAAAGGACAGATCCAAGAATTTGATCCATATAAAAGATGAACAGTTTCATGTATAGCAATAGTATTCAATACATTTATAGCAGAGAGAGTTCATTACCGTAGTATAGAGTTGGAGGGATCTCCCCGACGCTTCGATAGCAACACTAACCGGTTGATGTGCCACGGCCTTTCGCAAAGATTTCTCGTCTTGTGGCACGTCTTCATAACCATCTATACTTACAATCTTCGCATTCTTCTGAAACATGACAAAAAAAATTGCGAGAAAGCAACACAAACATTAGACTTTTTGTAGAAATGATGAATCAAGAACCTGCTCGAACTCAATACAAACCCGAGTAAAGTCACATTCGGAATCGACACCCTTATAAGGATAATCATCCTCAGTGTCCATACCACCATTGGACATGATGAATTGGAAAGCATAATCCATGAGGCCACCATTGCAGCCTAAATTTTCTTTTTTGTCGCAATCCACGAGTTCTTGTTCTGATAGAGTGATGAGTTTCCCTGTGGCTATCTGGTTTATGCCTTCAACTGCAGCAACTGTTGAAAAAGCCCAACAACTTCCTGTCCAAATGAATTTTTCGAAAAATTTACATAAAACTTTAGTAAAACCATCCCGTAAAACATTACCTAAATTTGATTTCGATCCTATAATTATGAGTTATTAAATGTCCTAACACAATAATTTGATCTGCTTTACACATCTAGTCTTTATTTTTATTGGAGTATGATATAACTGATACTGCTGACATGGCTAAAAACACGAAAAAAACAAAAGAACCAAAGTTAATAGACCAAAACCATTTTTGATCGAAGACAAAAATCGAACAAAAATGAAATTTTCCACCAAAAACATACAAAAACTCACCACAGGAGCCTTGGTTTTTGATCGGAGCAACAGCACCCTTCTTCCTCCAATCAACGGATTCCGGCAAAGTCTCCCCATTCCCAAAACGGTACCGATTACTACCATATCTCGACTTCACAAACCGGCGCTTAGCATCAGTCCTCGTACCCAAATACAAAGACCTGTACTCTTCGTTACTCAGATCGGCAAACCGATTCAAGCCCACCTCGTAAGTGCGATTCCCGGCGTTATGCTCGTCGATGAATTTCAGGTTATCCTTAAAAATATCGAATCTTTTGTCCTTTTCTCCCAACCCATTGTACGTTTTACCATGCTTTGCCAGCCACCATTCGTATAAGGTCCTTACATGATTTTCGCTACGAAGATTTGGATTCTTTGCTATGTAATTTTCGTCGTATTTTAAGATGGTTATGCCTGTTGAATATGCCAAAATGGCGAAGCAGAAGAAAAGAATGGAGTGTGCAATAATCTTATGCATAGTTGGAGAATTTCAGAAGTTGTGCAAAGGGAAAGTTTGCTATGTTTGCTTTGCTTAAGGTGGAAGGAGCAAAGAATGCTTGGGTTATATATAGGGCACCAAAAGCTAATTAATTACTATTATTTTTTAAATTTAGTTTGGTCTTATGAAAAAGAATAAAGTTATATATATATGTTACATTTTATTTTTTTGAAGAAGTAATTATATATTGAAACGTCCCTACTTCTAAATTTATTTAATTTACACTAGTTTTTTTCTAGATCATGTATAATAATTCATCATAAATAAACTAGTATAAATAATCTAATAAATGAATTTCATAAATCCAAAACCTTTTACGCAGAATAAATAAATAAAGCAATTAAAATCTAAAATTCAACTTAATAAATTGTATCATCTTAACAATCTATAAATAAAATCGATAATTCATAAAATCATCAAAAGTCTTTAACATATAGCGGAATTTCTAGGTTTCGGGTATAGCAATGCACCTCCCGGATGACTCGATAGTCCGCATCTCACGACTTAACATCATCATCACCTACAAACATTCAAATCTAATGAGTCTAATGACTTGATCAAACCTAATATAGCAAGTACATATATATACAATCACATGCATAAAAATTACTTTTACTAAAAATAGTCTCTTTCATGCAAACATGAACTTTCAAAATATGCAACTTTTGAGATCATGCTTAGATATGAACATTTTCCTATTTAAAATCATCATTTTAGGTGAAGTACGATCCTCGAAAGTGACAACATTCATTCAATTGATCAATCTATAAACCATAGTACTAGGTCGCCTGGTTCAACGTCCACTTCTTTGACGATCCCACCGACAATCATAAAAATGACTTTACTGTTCACTTTTTCAACGGATCCATTATCATTGATATTCTCGCCCCCGTTTTTGACGGTTCACTCCCTTTTTCATTGCAAGTTCACTATAGGCTCACTTCGCCCTTTTTTTGACACATTCGGAAAAATTACCACTCCAAATGGACCACGGCTCAAAACGACCCCGAACTAGGCCCTAGACCCCTTCCTTAGACACTAAATAAGACCATGTCAGGCCCTTTCAGACACAGAGCAGATGCTCAAGGCTCCAAACCCCTCACAACAGCAGCCCGCCGAGTGGCTCTTCGTGTGCAGCCGAGAACAAACGCTCCAGCGGCTGTGGCTGCCCTTGACTCGAATTTTGGCTAGCACTAGACTCTCACCAGGACCCTAAGGCACGTCCCTAGCCCCTGTACCAGCCATTAAACCAACCACTTAGCCCACATAACCGCACACACCCCAAATAAGACAACAAGGGCAATTTTTGGAAATTTGGTCGCAGCGCTTTTCCCACTGGTCCAGGCACTGTCCAAACCTCTCCTAGCCCTTTCTAAGACCTAAAACCTCTAAACCGTGGCTAGGGCCCTATGCAGCCCCCTTGGCGGTAGGGACCCAAGGCCATGCGACTTCCCACCTATCGACCCTAATGGTATTCACGTGTAGGTGGTGCTGCCATGGAGGCGACCCCTATGGCCATAGTCCCTTCAAACTTACTCTTAGGTATTTAGTATGACTCTTAAATCTCTTGATTTGCATCCGTCCTTCAGCAATCCCAAAACATTAAGAATTCTTTATGAAAACATGAGATACACATGTAGGAAACTTAAAATCATAATCATTACAAGTTTTTCACACAAAATCAGATTCATTCAATATTAAGGATTGAATGGTGCATAAATTTAAAGAAAGGTTTGAAAACATTCCTTGTTCCTTTATTCTTATGATACACGAGCGACAACGCAACGAGAGACGAACGGTACGTGAAATCTCCCTTCATTCCTTCCTCTATGTCCCGGCCACCTAGAGTCCTAGTGTGTCTGTGTGCGCTACAATTGTATGTAGAGGTGTGAGAATGATGGTTTAGGGTTATTAGGTTTTATTTAATTAGGCCATTAAGTTTTTAATTTGGCTTAAGTTTCATAATAGGCCCTATAATTAATTAATTAACCACCAAAAAAACTAAGCCCATTTAGGTGTTAATTAAATACATACTTAATCCACTAAAAAGTCCCAACAGTATTTAAAAATATTTGGTGTCACTCGTTTCTAGTATCGCACGCCCGAAACTACTCATTTTCTAGCAAAAATTTTTTACTGATTAAGTTCGTCTCTTGCTACAAATAGATTGCCGCTTTCCTACTTTGGACTTACTAAATTTAGAGTTTCTATTTATAACATTCTAAAAGTAGAAATTTTATCAAAATCGTCCCTGGTTCTCTCGCCTTCTGTCGTACATCGCGTACCGACTGTAAAAAGTTTATATTCATAACATTAGGTTAAATAACCATTAAATCATGTCAATAATTAAACATGTTTCTAAACCACTTTTAAATAAATTTTCATGCATGAATGTGATTAGTGTGTTCGGGTTTTCGGGCGTAATATACATACATATAATATATATATATATATGAATTTAAGAAAAGGGAACAAGGATTATGAATTTATGAAATCCATAACAAAAATAGGATATGAAACTCATATTTTAGAATTATTATGTCATTACAATAATCATCATGATATATTTAAGGGAAAATATGAATTTGTTATCTAAGTTGTCATGTTTTTGTTTTTTTCAAATAATTTATCAAAGTTGCATTTTAGTTTTGTAATTTTTTTGTTGGTTTTTGTTGGTTTTTAACTCTATTTTGCCGGAGTGATGATGTGGTATGAAAATGTTGGCCTCACACTAAAAAATACCGATATAGAATTGAAAATTGATGATCATTCTGATGTCACGGCAAGATGAAATATGATTAAAAACAACAAAAACAAAAGTTACATGATTAAAGTACAATGTTGACAAATTAGATAATTAAAATAGAAAACATGATAAGATACATGACTTAAGTGGCTATTTTTTGTATATTTAAAGTGAACTGTATGTATTTTATTGTTATATTGATTAGTAATATCTGAGTTAAATTATTTAAAAAAAAATTTAATAATATCAAACACTGTGCCAAATATCACAACTTAAACATTCAGATTTATGCACTTTGATTGATGGATTGTGGCAATAAGTTAATATGTAATTCGATAATGACTAAATACTTTTGATACGACGTTGTATTTTTATATTTTAAACTTTAATCTTATTTTTTATAAGAAAAATCCAATTCCACATTTAAAAAATTAGATATGTTAGGATGTGCACATTGATGGGATAATACCTATTTTCGTCCTTCTCGTTAACCGCTTTTCCCATTTCAGTCCCTTGTGATTTTTGACTGCTTAATTAATCCTTCATGTTTTCAAAATATTCCCGAATTGATCCCTACCGTTAGTCTGACGTTAGGGGTAACGTTGACTTGACATTAGCGACGGTTTTTATTAAACCGTCGCTAATTAGCGACGGATTTTCAAAATATTAGCGACGGTTTAATATTTTCATTAAAAAAAATAATTTTAATAATTTTAAAAAAAAAACTTAGAATCGGACTATGCTAACAATATTAATAATCTTAACACACACTTAAAAATTTACAAAAAATTAAAGCGAAAAAGTTAACTTAAGTCGAACTAAAATCGTGTGAGAGAAAAAAAATTTAAGTGTTGTAAAGTGGTGTGTATGAAAATGGAAAGAGAGTATATTTATAGACAGTTTGCGACGGGTTTTGGTAACACCGTCGCTAATAGTGACGGTAATATTATTAACCTTGAAGTATAGACGGTTTTGCAATCACCGTCGCTATTTTACCAAAAGCATAAAGCAAACTGTCTATAAATATACTCTCTTTCTATTTTCATACACACTACTTTACAACACTTAAAATTTTTTTCTCTCACATGATTTTAGTTTCGACTTAAGATAAACTTTTTCGCTTTAATTTTTTGTAAATTTTTAAGTGTTAGTTAAGATTATTAATATTGTTATCATAGTCCGATTCTAATTTTTTTTTAAAAATAAAAAAATTAATTTTTTTTATTTTATGGAAATAGTAAACCGTCGCTAATGAGTGACGAGTTAAAACATTGTCGCTAATTAGCGACGGTTGTTTGAATGCTGTCGCTAATTAGCGACGGTTTAAAAACTCCGTCGCTAATTAGCGACGGTTTCTCCAAACGCCGTCGCTAAAACCGTCGCTAATTAGCGACGGTTTAATATTTCCATAAAATAAAAAATTACTTTTAATAATTTTTTAAAAAAAAAACTTAAAATTTATTTTATGGAAATAGCAGCGACGCTAATTAACGACTGCTTTTGAAAAACCGTCGCTAATTTCTACCATTTTTCATAAGTCAACATTAACCTTAACGTCAGGATAACGGTAGGGATCAATTCGGGAATATTTTGAAAACATAAAGGATTAATTAAGCAGTCAAAAATCATGAGGGACGGAAATGGGAAAAGCGGTTAACGAAAAGGACGAAAATGGGCATTATCCCGCACATTGATTTAGAGAGAGTGAATAAACAATCTCAACAAAATATCAAAATAATTTAGTTGGATTAGCGACACCGAACTGTAATTATCGTTGGTATTTGGAAAATTATTAGTTTTTTATAATTCTTTTAATAATTTTTCTTCAATCAGTAGTTTTTTTGTTAAATAATCGAAATTTAAATTATTCAAAAAGTTACAAAAACCGACCTGAAAATGATATGGAGATTAATATGTGCCAATGTTTGATTTTTTTTATTTTATAATTCCTAAACTATGGGATGGGGAGGGCTCAACCCGACCCACTATACAGAAGAAAGACGGTGAGACCACTTGGACTAAAGCCCGGTTTTACCCATGTTTGAATTTAGTCGGCCTCAGTTGACCCCTTGTAAATGTCTATTCTCACCAGGACAGCGTATGGAGGGTGACAACTTACAAATATTTAAAGGGACTAAATTTAAAATGATATATTATATTAATTATATACTTAAAAATAAATGAATTTTAAAAACTAATAAACTATTAATGGATGATTTTTAATTTTTTTTATTTTATTGAAAGAATGGATAATTATGATGCTGAAATCTGAATTACTTTACGTATTTTACTTTTTCCAGACAGAATTGGCAACTAACTAGCTTACTTTCCTTTTTGGGAATATATGTAATTTTATCTGTAACTTAAAGCCACCGAATCAGTAAATTTATGGGAAGTTGTAGGAATTTATGAAGCCTAGAAATCTGTGAGGTCCCATAATGTCTGCAGCATGTTCTAACTAATTCATCCTATGTCGAGATGCAAATTTAGTAGTTTTGAAGAGAATTAAACTTAATATAAATTTGAATTTGTTTCATCTGAAAGGTGGGACATATGCTCTCCCATCAATTAATCCCGACGACCTAAAAGTCAAAAATAAAAAAAGTATACCGAATTGTTTCTATTTCGATCGAGGGTTTATTTCATCCTACCTATGTAGACATTGCTCTCGTGATAAGATGGATGGTGAAGATTTGCCCATGCATATGTAGGACCCACGTTTTTTTTAAAATTGTATATATGGTAAGATCTTACCCGTTGAAATGAACCTATTTCGAGATTCTTGGAATATGAAGCTCGGGAGAAAAGTACATACACGGTACAGCCAAAAACAAGCTTAAATGTTATATCACACGAATGAAGGAATGGAATAAGGAAGAATAGAAAGAATGATCACAGAAAACCAATCTCAGAACTAAACCAAGCCAAGAATCAAATGTATGAATCGGCCGGCCATTGTATATGTAACATGTGCCTCGATGTATTTACCAAACAAGATATCAAACATTTCGAATCCATGGTTATCGTGTCGCATTGGTCAGAAAATCACATTTGCCCGGTACCTGAGATGTGATGAATATAGGCTTCTAGCTATCCCCAGATTGTCTTGTAATAGTAACATGCTCATTCAATGCTTTTGCCGCGTTTTTCTTCTTGCTCCGAGTGCGTTTTCTTCTTGAACCAACTTTGGCTGCACGCCTTTCAGTATTCTCTGGGATACTCTCTGGGATACCAACAACTTTTTCTGTAGGAAGTTCGGGAGGAGAGTCGGGCCATGGACTACGTTTTGCCGGGACAGTGATCTCTAATGGTGGGTCAATTATCCATCTACATTTTGAAAAAGGAATTATTTCAAGTTGGTTACATGGCCGTACATATTCACAAGAATTAAATATAGTTCGAGATCACAACTTGGTGCAAGAAATTAGTGCCCTCTGCTAGTTTTTATATGTAACGATGATAAAACGAGCACGATTCTAAATGTTAGAAAATTCGGTGCCTATTGATATGGTAATGGAAAGCATGCAACATCCGAAGCGTTAAAGACAGCTAATCTACTTATGCACGTTAAGGCCGCAAATGCAGTCAAAGTAGCAGCACTCTCAGTTTGTTGGTAATATGCAGTAAACTATAGGATAATATGGGTATTAAAAATATGCCAATTCCTGTCACTAATTTTCAGCCAATATTGAGAACGACTGGCAAATTTGTACACGTTGAGACCGACTCCCCAAATAAAGCTTATTATAAATTTCAACTAGCTGTTAAAAAAATTGTTTCGCAGTGCAGATATAGTCTTAAGTACGCCGCTGAAAATAAAGCAGTATGATTGACGATGATACTGTTTTTCCTAGAAAGGCAGAAAAGAAAACATGAATGGATGATAATACAAACCTCGTCCAAAGTCAATTAAGTCTAAAACACTGAGGAATGAACGAAAGAAATCAGTTGGAAAGACAATGTAGCAGAATGCGTATACAAAAAATATAAATACGGTCTTCCAAGGTTGAACAAAAGAATGTATTCTATATCAAATTGTTCTGGTGGCTGCTTTGGTTGGCTTTTGGCTCTACAGGAATCTCACCTCTCTTTTTGGTGGCTCCACTTGTTATTTATGTATTGCGAGTTTTGTTTCATATGTGAAGTGTACCTCAAATGGTATAATTGGATCCTTATTTTGAGTCCCAGTCTCGGGCTTCAGTTATTCGAGGTTTTGTGGGAGCTGTTCCTAAATATATTGCATAGCTCGACTTTGTACCTTGAGTCTTATTTATTTTAATATAGACTTTTCAGGATTTTGTATTACTCTCTTTGATTGGCAATGTACCTTTTCCAGAGGTTTATCTCAGATCCCTTCTTTATATTATCTTTTAAACATGATCTGCCTAAATCATATCGCCAGGCGTTCTTTTATAAAAAAAACTAATCCATGTCATTCTTGAAAATGAATTATCGGGTCAAACATATGTGGATCGTCCTCGCATTCAACAACTGCCATTCATGGTATTCCTTCTTTATGGGTTCAATTAAATCAGGTCAAATCTTCATGCTCCACCATCCTAAAGTTAATATCCATGCCAGACAACTCATAGTTAAGTCTAAGACACATACATTTCTAATTGCAGGGGGATAAATCGATTAAGTTGATAAATGCATAAACAAATAGTTCTGTCATCCAAGCAGCAAATTGGTGGCAAGCTGAAAGCTAACCCGCTCGGTACAAGGAGTTGCACCAAAAGACAACTTTCAGCACAGATTGTACAGGGAAATTCATATCACAAATGACCCTAATTACATGACTCATTTTTTCACGGAAAAAAATAACACACTCAGAAACTACACATATCAAATGAAGCCTGTCCTTCACCATATCTAATAGTCAATTAGATAGTGATCTCATTCCCTTTTCATAAAGAGGTCTACAACAATCAAACATCAGAAACTAGTCAACCATTCCACAAATAATGCATTAAGATCATGACAGAAACTGAAGAGAAATAATGCCAAATCACAATCCGCACAATATTAAACAATGACACAAGCAGAAGATAAGCAGATCACACCCATTTAAAAGGGATGGAGCCACAAGGAACCACTAGCACGTACTTTAAAATATAGCACAAAAGACTAACCTTGCAGGGAATTTACTATCTGCTCTAGCCTCAACGCGCAACCACCATAGCATAACTTTGCGCCCACAACTCCCAAGAGGCTCCACCATTGACGTATCCTTTAACAAGGATAATGGACTCTCAAGATCTTCTTCATTCCTACCAACCTCGTCTAATTTGTTAACCCATTCGGGCTTATCTGCTGTGTCCTCCCACACCAATCTTGCATTTAATATAAACCCGGCCCATTCCAGCTTTCTTGGTAGCACAACAGCCCTGTCACCAATATATCTAGCACTTCTATCTGCAAACTGCGACATATCAAGGGTATGCCACCCAACAAAATGGTTTGAAGAATTGCAAGCCGGCCCTTGAACAGGCAATTTAGAGGTCTTGTCATCATCGTTCTGCAGCACTGGGAATTCTCGTTCCTCAGAACCACCAGAATGCGTAACAATGCCAACTGAAACAGAGCCTACCCATTTTACATTCTGGATCTCATCAAATAACTCCATGCTATGCATGTTACTATCATCTGCAAACATTATGATACCATCTAACATCTTCTCTCTAACTATCCTGCGCATTTTAAAGACCTTAAGTTACATAATCTTTCCTGCTAATTAATCACTATGACACCAACCTTTTACCAAAACTAACGCTCTAAATCAACCAAAATCAAATTAATTAATCAAAATAAAATCATGGACACTATCAACATATACCTTAAAGCATGGAGCCTCATCCTCGACTCCAACTTATGCCGATCCTCCCACAGAACTGGCATCTTTTCATCAAATCCAATGTGAATAGTCTTCAGTCTCGATTTAGAAATTAGCGAGACCGTCTCATTGGTAACACCGCCAGCTTCAACCACGATCCACACAAGATCATAGGGAACATTCATCAAAGAATGCATCACTCCAGTGAGATGAAGTGTCTGAAAAGTTCGAACATAAGTAGGTGTGATCACAATAACTGGTTTAGGCGTTTTGATACCATACAGAGACCTTTGCTCGATCTGAACCCTCTCAATTATCTTGTGCGCCTTCATCACCTCGGCCGGATCGGGATGTGGCCACGGTCGTATCAGTATCCCATGCCTCCCAACCACCACCTTACTCCCTCCTCCCGTGGAAAAATTCCCCATAGGCTGCAGCGTGGCCGTATCCGAGGAAGTATGGAGAACGGAGAATGTGGTTGCAGAAGGGGGTAATGGGGACGAGGAAATAGAAAACAAGAGAAAAAACAAAAGCCGCGAAAATCGAAAACCCAGCACTAAACTTATCAAACAGCAAAGTCCGTGCAGGACCAACCAGAAAATAGTCATCGGAGACTTCTTCCCGCCGTCCACCGCCCCTTCCAGCGGCGAAGGCCCGCCACGGAAGCTGTTGCTACGGCGGTTCTGCTGCTGCAACGCCATCTACTGCTTCATTTCCCCCCTTCTCAGCCCCGTAAAAAACCCACCAACTCCCACAACTATTTTCCACAAACCTATTCAGGTGCAGAAAGAAGAACCCAATAGTAGAGTAGATTTTAAGAAATGAAAACAGATTGGTTGAAAAGGGTTTGGTGAAGGAAATTAATTAAAGAGATTTCTTTCAGTTTACGATGCAGTCGTTAGTTCAATGTCAGCTTCCATTTACAAATCATCGCCTGCTTTCCTATAATTGATCACAATAATTACGTAAAAATCAGGTAAAAGATTTGAAATTTCAGACATGAATTGGAGATCGGAGGAGAAAATCTAGGGTCAATTTGTTCATGAAATACACGTGTCAAATCGTGGGGGGGTTAATTTTGGGATTTCCAAACGGGTTGAGATCGGATGTCAAATCATGAAATAGAAAGAAAAAATAATGTTTGTTAGATGATTTATAGATCTTTATCTGTGAGACAGTCAATTCTATCGATTTTAATAATAAAAACTAATACTTTCAGCATAAAATACGACATGTGACATCGTCTCACATAAATTTTTACAAAAAGAAAAATGACATAAAATGATTCCCCGGTTGATGTCAATTATCAAATGAGCCGAGACTTCGGATTTAGAAAATATATCATTTTAAATAACAAATTAACATTAATTATTATTAATATTTTGTCTTAATATTTATTGGAATGTGAATAAATTGGATTTTTTAATAGATTGTCAGAATGTTAAAAATTAACTTCATTTGACATTAAAAAAAAATGATTTTTTTAAAGTCAAATCTCACTATAAAATTAATTTTTAAATTATTATAAAACCGGCCCGGTTTATATAAACATATCAAATCGAGGTCATTTTTTTATTCTTAATTATTCACGGACTTGGTTTGAGAATGTTCTGATTAATTTTGAAAAAACAGTTCAACCAAAATTTTTCCAAAAATACTTTTGGAAAAAAGATAAATAGTCCTTTGTGTGCTATATTTTGACAAATCCAGAACCATTTTACAACAACAACAAAACAATAATAATAATAAATTGGTGTATCAATCAGTAAATTATTAGCTTAGTATATCCTAGGGGTGTAAATTTAATTAGTTATATTCCAGATCGAGCTCGATTCAAAACTAAAAAAATTTCAATTTCATAGTTTGGATTCAATTCGAATTAAAGCTCGAGTTTGGCTCGAAAGATTCGAACATATCGCGAATTATTCGAACTATTTTTTGAAAATAATTACTCGAAAGGTCTGAAATTTATTTAATTAATATATAATAATATTATATTAATAAAATATTAAAGTTCATGAGTGGGTTGCAGATTATTGAACAAAATAATTTAGACTCGAATTCGGACAAAAAAACTCGAACATAAATATAAATCAGATATTTTTTAAATCGGTTCGAAAAACTCATGAATCGAATCGATTTATTTACGCTCTGCCATATCCCAAAATAATATTCTTGCCTTGAGAATGTCGAAAGGCAGTACAAAAGTGTGGGCAAAGTTTCCTAAAAAGGTCAAGCTAACTCTTATTTGTTTTTTGTTGTTTGGTCAGGTGATTAACCTTTAATTAATTTAATTTGATAATTATTGTTTATATTTAAATAAGCAAGGATATGAATGTATGATATGTATAGATGAATTTATTGTGTGCGTAATTATACTTTCAAGAATAAACAAATTCATGACAAAATTGGAAATGAACTGTTTTGATTGGCTGGTGAGGAAAAAATTAGCCCCAAAATTAGGTCTTTTTTTTTAAAAAAAAAAATCGAATTTAGATGCTTATATGCAGTATAAATCCGGGGTTAAGATTATATGGTATAATGTGAAATACATATCATATATTATAATCGTTATTTTCAACATTATTAAAACTGTGGGCCATGTAAAACTACCATGCATACTTGCATAATATTATAGAGTATTTATTTAATACCAAAAATATCGTTTGGACGGAAGGATTTAGATTTAAAAATCAAACAATTACTCAAAATATAACTATTTGTGATTTGAAAGTCGTTGATTGTCGAGTGGATTTATAAAAAAAATTAAATGTTTTATAACGATTAGTTATTAAATTTTATAAATATCATAAAAAAATTAAATATTTTATTATAAAATATATATTAAATATGTATAACATATAATATTTATTGAGAGATAAATGTAATTATTTTTGTACGTATAACATATAAATATTTATTGAGAGATAAATGTACTTATTTTTGTATAGGGGTGTTCATCGATCGGTTCGATTCGGTTTTCGGTTTTTTATTTCGATTTTTTCGATTTTCGGTTTTTCAAATATATAATCCGATATCCGAACCATTTTTCTTCGGTTCGGTTTTCTACCGAAATGGTTCGGTTATTTCGGTCGGTTATTTCGGTTTTGATACAATTATTTAAATTAATAATATAAATATACTATAAAATATAATATGTTATTTTTTTAAATGATTTCTTAGTAAAATATTTAAATATAAAGTACAAATGAATTACATAAACAACAATCAACTAAGTATTATTCAAAATAATTCTTCATTCACTAATATCATCTCAATAAATAATATAAAATAAAAATAACATTATTAATTTAATTAAATTTCGATTTTTTCGGTCGGTTCGATTTTGACATTTATAATCCGAAACCGAACCAAATTAATTTCGGTTTTAACATTTATATCCGAATTATAAAATTCGGTTTTCGATTTGGTTTAGTGTTCGGTTTTTTCGGTTTAGAAGAGCTCCATCTAGATTGCAAGATTTTCGTGATACACTTGAACTTTGTGAACTCCAAAATCTGCATTGTCTTGGGGATTTATTTACTTGGGTGAATAGACGAGCACCATACAACGTTATATTTGAACGACTCGATAGATACGTGGGAAATCTTAACTGGCGACTACTTTACCCTGCTGCCCAAGCTACATCTCTTCACTTTTACCACTCAGGATCACCGACCACTATGTCTCCAATTGAATGGGGTTCAATCTCATTATAAAGAATGGGTCCACAAGCAGAATGTTTTTTTCCGGCTTGAGAAATATTGGCTCTTGGAGGAAGATTGTGGTGAGGTAGTTAAAGTAAGATAAGGTGCTCAAACTGATTCTAGGTCTGTCCAAGAACGCCTCCTAAATTGCATAATGCGTTCCGGGACTGGTCTAATACTCGATTTAAATGCATGCCCAAACGGCTTAAGGAATTACGTACGCAATTATAGAATCTACGAACAAGTTAGAATTGGAGGTCATCTATTGCGCAAATACAGGATCTCCAGAATGAGGTTGAAAAACTTGTCACCCAAAATGAGTTATAATGGAGGCAAAGTCGAGTATCATGGCTGAAGGATATGGATCGTAACTCCTATTTTTTCCATACCTCTGTGTCCAAGCGACGGGTACAAAACACTATTAATGGACTAGTCTCATCTCATGGAGATTGGTGCACAGCAATGGAATGGCAGATATTGTTCTTGATTATTTCAGCAACTTGTTCAATTCGGGTAATCCTACTGATGCCAATATGATACCTGTCTTAGGCACTGTAATGCCAGTCGTGGATGAACATATGAACTCTATTCTTTGTGCTCCGTTCACGGAATTGGAAGTCCAGAGAGCCCTATTTAATCTGCACCCAGACAAAGCACCAGGTCTGGATGGAATGTCTACGCTCTTTTATCAAAAATTCTGGCATATTGTAGGTGAAGATGCTACTACTGTTGTCCTCCATATTCTTAATGATGGAGCCCCTATTGATCGATGGAATGAAACCATTGTCACTTTGATACCGAAAACCCCTAATCCAGTGCTCATGAAAGAATTTAGACCAATAAGTCTTTGTAACGTTTATTACAAGATAGTGACACGGGTGCTAACTAATCGTTTAAGACCTGTTATGTCGACATTGATTGACGACTTCCATAGTGATTTTATACCAGGCAGAATGATCACAGATAATATCATTGTGGGTTATGAAACAATACACCAAATGCGTACTAAAAAGTCCGGCTGAGTTTGGTATGCGGAACTTAAACTAGACATGAGTAAAGCGTATGATCGAGTGGAATGAGATTTCTTGAACGCTATGATGATTCAGTTGGGTTTTGCGTCAGAATGGGTTGATAAGATTATAGGGTGTGTGTGGACAGTGAGATATTTTTTCCGGATAAATCAAGAAGTTGTTGGGCCTATCACTCCAAGCCATGGACTACGACAGGGTAATCCTCTGTCGTCTTACTTGTTCGTATTATATGCCCATGGCCTGTCTAGACTTTTCACCGATTATGAGTCTAGAGGGCTGATCCGAGGGGTGAGGATTGCTTCAACTTGTCCGGTAGTGTCTCACTTTTTTTTTGCCGATGACAGCCTTGTTTTCTTTAGGGCCACAATGGAAGACGGGGCTTGAGTAATAGAATGCTTATACCTCAATGAACGAGCTTCGGGTCAAATGATTAACTACAAAAAGTCAAAACTCTCTTTTAGTCCAAATACAAATCCGTTAGTGATGGAGACGATCAAATCTATATCACTATTCCAGTTGTTCAGAGGCATGGGATTTATTTATGTCTTCCTACCGTATCTATGCATAGTAAATGGCTTCAGTTTAGATACCTTATGGAATAAGTAGTGAGAAGGATCCAAGAATGGGAACACAAAAATTTCTCTACTGAAGGTAAAGAGACTTTGATTAAATTTGTTATATAGGCTATTCCAACATAGCTATGAACAGTTTCAAAATATCCAAGGCTATCTGTGATGAGATTTAGATGGAATGTGCCAACTTCTGGTGGGGAATGAAAAATGGGAAGCGAAAAATTCACTGACAGACTTGAGACCTATTTGCAAGCCTAAAGTGAAGGGTGGGATGGGTTTTCGAAGAATAGAGGATTTTAATCGAGCACTTCTTGCGAAGCAACTTTGGAGATTGATTAGATATCCAAACTCTCTTGCTTCTCGAGGTCTTAAGGAGCAGTAGTTTAAGCATGGGAGTGTGATGGAGGTGAGCCTGGGGAGCAACCCATATTATATTTGGCGATCAATTTTATGGAGTAGAGGAATCCTAGAGAGGG
Organism: Primulina eburnea; assembly: GCF_022965805.1. NCBI lineage: Eukaryota > Viridiplantae > Streptophyta > Magnoliopsida > Lamiales > Gesneriaceae > Primulina > Primulina eburnea. Next base: position 30,744,834 of record NC_133109.1, on the reverse strand, counting down.
GACTTCTTTGGAGGATAGGTGATGGCAAGTCAATAAAAATCTTTGATAATAAATGCATACCAAGTATGGATTTGAATATAAGGGTGTTGGAGGGTCTGTGGCGTAGTGCTTCAACGGTGAACACCTTGATAAAGGGTGGAGTTTGAGATGTTGATTTTATTATGAATAACTTTAATACATGGATAACTTGGGAGATTCTCAAGATTCCATTGTCATTAATTATTGCGATACGAGATTCTGGAGATTTGACAAAAAAGGGAAGTACTCAGTTTCGCGATGGTTATCGCTTTCAACAAGGTTTATTTACACAACCAGAAAACTGTTCGGTTATCACTTTGCAAACATGGTGGGCATTTCTTTGGAGACTCTCCCTTCCGCTGAAGGTGCATATTTTTTTGTGGCATATTTCTCATGATATTATACCTAAAAATCTAAACCTGCTAAGACACCATGTCCCGATTCATGGAGCATGCGTGTTGTGCTACAATAATCATGACACAACATGTAATTCACTATTATTGTGTGAGCCATCCAAGAACATATGGAAGGGTACTTATTTCAAAAAGAATAACACTTCCGATGTTTGCGACAACCCTGATATAACTGTTGAGCAACCTTTGCTACACCTTCATCTTAAAACATGTTTGGATCATCCCATTTCTCCACCAGTGTGCCGACATTTGTTCCATAATTTGTTTTTTTAAAAAAAACAAATTAATTAATTAACTCTCTTTAAGCTGCCATTATCCACTTAATTAGCTGAAAGTATCGAATCTTCTTCAATTCAGAAGAGGAAAAATTATCAGTGGAAAACCGAAACATAAATCGAGAGAGGATTGGACAACAAAGACATTTTACAAATTCAAGAAAAAAAATGATTATCGATCAAAGGGATGGATTTGAAGTCTCTGGCCATGGAGCTCTTCAGAGTTATAAGCTTTCTCTACTTCGCTCTTCTTCTGCAGAAGCAACCGAATCGGAATGGTAAAATTTTGCTAGATTCTCCCTCGGTGATTCCAGTGGGCCCTTTTCACATTGGGCCAACTATTCACACTATCGGGCCTTTTATCTTCATATTTTATCCTGGCTGTCTTGACAGGCCCGATCTAAGTTGAGATTACACATATAACCTTCATAATTTATTTATTACTATTTTTTCACACACATTAAAAATTTATTGAAAATAATTTGATTACCATTATTTAATGTGTGTTTATACAAATGATTTGTTGTTTTCCCAATAGTCAGTTAATCACAAGACTTCAAATTAAATAGAAGTATATTAGGAAAGACAAAAATTTGTGTGAGACGGTAATTCTTTATTTGAGTCATGCATGAAAAAGTATTACTTTTTATGTTAAAAGTATTATTTTTTTATTGTTGATATATAAGTATGGTTGATCTGTCTCACAAATTAGGATCTGTGAGACGATCTCACATGAGACCCACTCATTAGAAAATCATATAAGAAATATGACTATATTTCATAGATATTTATAAATTTGATATGTCAAAACAGACTGATGAGACACGAGACAACTGCAACCTACCATTAGGCATGGCAGAGCGGGGTGGAGTCTCCAAATAGTAAAACAAAACGACCAACATTGGGCCACGGGTTAGGCGGGTTGGTCCGTCTAATTTTTTTAATTTTAAAAATGATAAAAACATTTTAAATGAAAAAAAAAATTAAATTAAATTGTTGAGACGAAATAAATTTAAGACAGGTCACAGAAGAAGTACAAAACAAACGCGTAGATTTGAGATTGATTCGACGTTTTAAAGATGTCCGCAGTTAAAACGACATATTTTGGGATTCCCGCTATGATTTTGTAAATTATTATTAATTTATGAAATAAACTAAAATCCATGGTTTTCCACGCGGAGTGACTTAAAGTGGCGTGGTTTTCACGCAAGCATTAAAATTAGAAATAAAAATAAGAAAAGTCACGCTACAACATTGATTTTCATCCACACGATTCTATGAGATCCAATCTCAACCGTCTCTTCACAGGAAAATAAATTCTCCCTTGGGTATAAAGCGAGCACTGGAGCAGGGAGGATGGGCTGCTGCTTATCTTAGACACTTTCACTTTCTGCCGAAGAATTTACGCACAAGAATAATTTTAGTTTAGTTTTTGGAGAAGGATGTCTGGAGGTATAGCTCGCGGCCGGCTCATGGAGGAACGCAAAGCCTGGCGCAAAAATCACCCTCATGTTATTTTTATTTTTTTTCCTTTTTTGGGATTTTCTCTTCTGTTTTTATTTGGGTTCTTTGATTGTGGTTTATTTTGTTTGGGTTTGTGTAAAATTTTGTTTTCTTGTTTTTTTTTAGGGTTTTGTTGCTAAACCGGAGACCCTTTCTGATGGTACTGTGAACATGATGATTTGGCACTGCACAATCCCTGGTAAGGCCGGGGTAAGTCTTTCGTACTTCAATTTTTTCATTCCTTGCTGGTTAACTTTAATAGTCTTTACTTTTTTGTTATGAGGTGCATTTACTGCTGTTTTAATGGCATACAAGTGTGGAAATTTCCGGGAATCTCAGGTTCTATCGAGGAATTTAACGGTGTTTGAAGCATATGTATAAGTCGCTTGATGATGTAAAGCCGCTGATTGTTTAATAGTCTTTGTTGAAACTAGGATCTCAATTGATTTGGGCTATTAGTGTATTTTTGTGCAAAAAATTTTATTCTCTTACGATTAAGAAATATATTCTGGATGAATTCGGAAGGGCAACAGTCTGTCTTGTGAATTCAGTTTAGTACAGAAATTACTACCTTATTGTTGGTGTGGCATGCAACAATGCTTTGTTGCATTTTCTCGTGGCACTTGTGTATCAAATTTTGTTGGTGGAACCGCGAACGATTTGGATTTCTTGGTCTTTCATAATTAGGTTCATTCTTAGTGATGGAAAATACTTGCAGTGATGACGATGGAAAAAAAATTCATAGACAGCTTGCCAGAAATGCTAGATGTTACTTTTGTTCTGACTAGGATGTTCTTGGAGCTAATGGTTAATGATCTTAAATTAGTGTTTTTGGTAATCCAGTGTCTGAAATATAAAATTGTCCACCTTATAAAGAGACATCGAAGAACCAATTTTGGGGTGTGTTGTTTCAGCAATTGAACTTGAATTTGTGTCTGGTTCTTGTTTTGTATGAATATGATATATATGTGCACCCGTTATGGGTGGGATATGACATAATTTGGCTCTGTGTTTTCTCATTTCTTACTCAAAAGTTTGAAAACAGAAATATCTTTCAGGATATTGTCTAAGTTGCTATCTAGTGCATTGGGTAGCTCCATAGTTCTTGGTAGTGTCTCTTCGCTTGATATTTTTAGCCTCTTTTATGTATTAATTGATAATTAATAAGGGAGTAAAGAGTTGGGGTGCAGTTTGTGGATCCTATCTTTGCTCTACGCTTGAATAAAAGATGCATGTAGCATGGTTTAATTTTTTACTGGAACTCAAACCCACGTTTTGCATGTGCAAAGATTTTATAAATTATTAATTACAAAATCACTGGGTTATTTCATAACTCTAGATTAAATTTTTGAAAAGAGAAATATAATCACATAATAAATTTTTTGGTAAAAATTTTCAATGGAACTATTGCATTTTTTGTTGAACAGTATTATTTGGAATAGAAATTTACCATTTACTCGGAATAGGTGCTGATATATTAGGTTACACATTTTAGATGCATATTAGAAGTATTAAAGCTGGTATAGAATACATAATTTACCTAACTATTCTTTTTATTTATATCTTTATCAGTTATTTGAGTTGGATGACTTGAGGGTAATTTGTGTAGCACAAATTTTGTATACGCAAATATTGTTTCCCAATCCAAGTTAGCTTATAACAATAGATATATAAATATGTGATTCTATTGTATTTCCGAGTTTAATCACATATTTTCCTTGTGGTCGAGATTGGGATTATTTTTATCGATATACTTTGGAGTTTCAACTCCAATCTTAAGAGATGCGTGTTCTTAATAAAGAGAGAGATAAACGTTGGCTAGAACTATTTAATAATTAATGGTTTTGCAGACGGACTGGGATGGTGGTTATTACCCTCTCACGATGCACTTTAGTGAAGACTATCCTAGTAAGCCACCAAAATGTAAATTTCCCCAAGGTTTTTTCCATCCAAATATATATCCCTCTGGAACTGTCTGCCTTTCAATCCTCAATGAGGATAGTGTAAGTATATTTTTATTGCTTTTTAGTTGTGGTATCAGTTATTGTTTAATGCCCATTTCAATTTAAAAAAAAAACACTTGTTTCCCCCCCTCATTCTCATATATATTTATAGGGCTGGCGACCAGCCATCACTGTGAAGCAAATCTTGGTTGGCATCCAAGATTTGTTGGATCAACCAAATCCATCTGATCCAGCACAAACTGAGGGTTATCATCTGTTTATTCAGGTAATAGATAATATAAAAAAATTGTTTTTGTCTCCATTTGCATTTCTTTCACTGAATTTTTTTAAAAAAAAATTTGCATTGACAATTACTTGGATCTGGTAATTCAAGAAATAGTATTGCAAAACTTCTGTTTTTTGTTGTGTTATTGTTATCACTTACTGAATGTGAAACTTGTTTGTTTCCATTTTGTGAACTGATTCGATATACCTCTTCCATATCACATAGCATTCTTGAATCATCTCTATTATCACCTGATGAATATGCAACTTGTTTTTTTTATTAAATTTTGTGGACGGATTCCGTAGACCTTCCATATGAAATAGCATTGTCTTGAAAGTTCAGAAGAAAAATTATGCATGCATTCAATTCATCCAAAATAAAAAAAATTTAACGTTCCTAAGCCCGCTCCCGTTCCCCCTTCATTCAGTTTCATTGATACCATATTGTATATTTCTGGAATTATTTGGTGATCAAAAATTTCTCCGTTGTAACATGCATGCAGGACACAACAGAATATAAGAAGAGGGTTCGACAGCAGGCGAAGCTGTACCCATCCCTCGTCTAAATACAAGTTTGTTTTAATTAACAAAATACTGTGGAATGTTACTATGTGTTGGAACTTGTCATGTACCTGGTCGATTCATGTTAGTGGTATATTCACTTGTCCAGATTTACTCTTTAACAAGCTTCTCCAAACTTTGTGTAAACCATGGTCTTGGTGTTGGATGATTGATGATGATTTTTGTTTCCTTTTGTTCATTATGTTCTATTATTGTGTTTTATATTTTGTGTGATATTTATACACGTTTGCGTGTGTCGAGGTGATTAATTTCTAACTTAAGAGCGTGTTTGGCAGAGCTTATAATCTCTTTTGAACAGCTTATAAATTATTTTAGAACTTATAAGCTCTGAAATTTTGTTTTATAAATTGTCAGATAAGTTATGTGACAACTTATAAGATTTTTTTTTTAGAAAATGTGTAACCTTGCCTTTTTTATCTTATAAAAATAGTAAATTATAGGGATAAAACTAAGGGGTGGGGAAAATTTTTTTTAATACATGAAAATTTTATTTTTAATACATAATAAGTAATAGGGCATATTTATTTATACAAAATATCCAAGATTTTAATAGAATATTTTTATCCGTTTCTTTCCAATATCGCTTTCAGCCAGCCAACAACAAAAAAAGGGGCCAAGCTATTTATTCTCAATAAATCGATAACAATGGAGACCTCGTGCTTTCACTTTCTCATTCAAATAGGAAGTGATGAGTTTTAATATAATATGTATATTAATATTTGGAAAAAATGACCAAATTTGTTTTGTAATTAGTTACCTATTTTAGGTTCTGATATTCTATGTATTCAATTTTTTTTTTCTTTCATTTTTTTTTTCCGTAGTAGTGACATAACACTAAAAGTCGTTAACATGAAACGAAAAATCGATGGAATGTAATAGCATATTATTATGTTCGATGTCACTTTAACATTCATGTTAAATATAAATTAAAGAAAAATACTATCGTAACAAAATCTTTTTTACAAATTCGACGAAAAACTTAAAAAAGTAAATTCGACTATTTTTCTATATCGTTTGTTGAAGAGATGTGTTGTTTCTTTGGTGTATGACTGAAAAAATATCATCACTCTAACATACAAATTAGCTCTTCTTGTCAGAAATGTCAAAATAGATAGTATCTATTGGGTTGATTGCGCTCCATTCAACCAATCCATTCAACCAAATGATGAGTTGCGACAGATTCTGCATCAAGTCGTCAAACATAACTAAAAATTGACGGATTAACTCGCATCGCATCGTCCCGTTCTATCAAATATATAGATTGAGTTGAAAATATCTCAACCCACCTAAATGGTAGGATAATTTGTAACCCGTCATTTGTTATTAACTGTCATTTAAATTTTACCCCGAATTCGATCCATTTAATTGGATTGAGTGATTGACATAAAGATTATGATGATCACGTAATTAGTTTTAAGCATATATGATCATAAATTAAAATTAAACATAAAATTTGGAATATAAAATAAATGTGTCAAGATGGTACGGAATATACTATTAAAATAGTCATCATTATGAGATTAAAAATAATTCATAATTAATGTGATTCTGTTTCTATTCATTACAAAAAAAAAACTCAAACAAATACGTATTTTTGGAAAGATACGTGTTTTATTTTTCCTTTTTTCCCCTTGTTTGCACGTATTTAAAAGAAAAAAATTTGGAACAAAAAATAAGGATTGTAAAATGATTTTTAAATTTTTTGAGAAACAATTTTCTATTTGCTGAAATAAATTAAAATAAAATAATTAAGTATTATTTTTAAATAAGTTGTTCTCAAAATTAAAAATAATTAAAATTTTATATTTATAAATATACAGTTAGAAATATGTGAAAGATTATTTACAATTAACCAAGTGTGAAAATTTGAAAATATGTGAAACATAGAAAAAGGTCGGCAGGCATAGTAAAATTATTAAAATACGAAGCATATATAGTATTTAATATAATTAAAAAAAATAAAAGAAAATGGGATGTAATATGAATAAAACAGGCAAGAGGCAAGGTTCAAAAACCACGAAGCACGTGGAAGCGTAATGAAGTTTCAAAATTTTTAAAGTTAAACGATATTAGTATAAGTTTAAGGGTAAGAAAGTTTTTTAAAATTTTAATTATCTCAAAAAAATAAATAAAGTTAATAGTTCATAAATATGATACATTTAAGTGTAACGTATTACATTTTTTGTTTCATTGTACTGATTTAAAAGATTAGCATTGACATCCCTTGTAGGTCGTGTTGTTATAGGTCTCTTGTAAGACGGTTTCACGAATCTTTATCTGTGAGTCGGCTCAACCCTATCGATATTTACAATAAAAAGTAATACTATTAACATAAAAAAAATAATATTTTTCATTAATGACTCAAATAAGATATATATCTCACAAAATACAACATATGAGATCTTGTCACACAAGTTTTTGCCATATGACAATATTTGTCGCATATTTATCGTCACTATATTTAACTATCTAAATAAATTTGTATATTGCTAACATTACTTGTTGGTGTAAAAAACTTATGTGAGACGATCTCACGGATCGTATTTGTGAGACGGATCTCTTATCTGAGTCATCCATGAAAAAATATTACTTTTTATGCCAAGAGTATTACTGTTTATTGTGAATATGGGTAGGATTGACCCGTCTCACAGATTAAGATCCGTGAGACGGTCTCACGTGAGACCCACTCTTTCTAATTTATGTTCCTCTTCTTCTTATTAATCAATCTCGTTTTAGAAAAGAGTGGGTCTCATGTGAGACCGTCTCAGGGATCATAATCTGTGAGACGGGTCAACTTTACCCATATTCACAATAAAAAGTAATACTTTTTCATGGGTGGTCCAAATAAGAGATATGTCTCACAAATACGACCCATAAGACCGTATCACACAAATTTTTGTCTTTAGAAAAAAAGCCACGCTCAAGCGTTATTAAGCATATTTTTAATGACTCTTACAATGAGGAATTGAAATATCTTGATTTTGTTGAAAAATATCTTAAAATTTAAAATCAATTGATTGATTTAAAAATAAGTCAGACGTTTTGAGTTGATTTTTATTAACGATTTAATCCAAAATAATCAAATCTTTCAATTCAAATATACCTTAAGCTTTTTAAAAAAACAAGATTATTCAAATTATTGTTTAATAAATTAGTTTATATTTATAATATAAGAATATGTGGAAATATAAAGTTTTTTAAAACAATTCTAATTACTATGTTATGCACGTATAAAGTTTTTTAAAACAAAGGGAGATGTGGAAATAAATATAATTAAATATTAACTATATAATATAAATGTACACATAAATGTATTATATACATAAATATGTAAGTGTGTATATATATATGTATGTATATATCGACTTTGCTTATGAAATTTGGTTTCAACGAGGAAGAAATAATAGAACGCTAAAAAAAAAGCCGCGATCTGTAAAGCCTCGCACATGCCTCTCACTTCTTTCTGTACTTTTTTGAGGCAATTTCTATTACTTGTAGAGGCGCTGCTAACGAATTTGGTGCTATCGTTCGAGAGATTTTAGTTTCCAAAGAGCGATGGAAGCCGCCGCCGCCGGCTGTGCAGTCAAAGCTGTGACCCGGAGGCGGAGCGAGAAGCCATACAAGGGCGTAAGGAGGCGGAAGTGGGGCAAGTGGGTGGCGGAGATTCGTGAGCCCAACAAGCGATCAAGAATCTGGCTCGGTTCTTACAACACCGCCGAGGCGGCAGCGCGGGCCTACGACACCGCCGTGTACTACCTCCGGGGCCCGACGGCGAAATTCAATTTCCCGGATGAGATAATCTGCTGCGCGCTTAAAGACCTCTCTGCCGACTCCATACGGAAGAAAGCGGCGGAGGTGGGAGCCAGATTCGACGCACTCCGGACCAACACATTGACCGATAGCGCCGCCAATGAGGAGAAGCGTGCAGATCAATCGCTGAAACCGTGTTGGTTTCAAGAACAGATCGATCTGAACAAGAGGCCGGAGCTGGAAGACCCCACCATTGACGGTGGTGGATGGCCTTTCGAAGTGAAACCACATTTATTAAATAATAATATAATATAATATAATTTCATTTGTAAAATCTCAAATTTTCATCTACTGATATTTTATTTTTAATTAATTAATTAATTAATTATCCTCTCGATCCAATAATATAAAATTTTGTCCTTGGTACACAATGTCACAACTCACATGCGCAACATAGTTTGCAGCCGCTTGCTGTTAAATTTATCTTGTTTTTTGGATAAGAGCAAAGCTGAGTTGGATATGTTTTTGTATCAATAGGATTTTATAAAAATTTATCGTCATAAATATAATATTTATTTCTGATGAAAACTTGTCTCGCTCAAAAATATCCAAAACCAAACAAAAATTTGTTTCCAGTTCTTGTGTTGTGTTTAAACTCTTTGAATCCATGTCTTTTCATTGGACAAAATTCAGTATGAAATATTAAAAATATATTATTAATATATAATATTTGACTGTTAATTGTTTCAAATCTCATACTAATTTTTGATTTTTGAGTACTCCCAACACATAACAAATATTGTTATTAATGACGCGTTTGTCTTTTCGGATAAAAATCAGTTCAAAACATTGAAAATCTGGTATTTGTATATGAGATTTGAATATCGAATATTTTATATCGTATATAAAAGATAAGATTTTGAATATAAATTTAGAACAACTTTATTAATATACACGTCTGTTTCATATGTTTGAGTTCGTCAAAAATCATATATTACTATCAAATTTGAAATAGTTGGTACTCAAATATCATATATTAATACTATATTTTTAATATTTTATCTCGATTTTCATCTAAAAATACCAATCATATTTGTTATATATGTTTGAGTACTAAAAAAACTTAATATATGATTTTAAATTTGTGTGTGAGGATTTAATGATGGAACGGAGGCGGTAAATGTTGGAGCCAAGTTGGGGTGGTGGAGTCAGAGCAACTCCAATCCTTGCTCCACAATGGAGTTACTCCATTGTGGAGCAAGGTTTTTCACTCCAATCCAGCACCAAAAATGGTGCTGGATTGGAGTTCCCCCATATACCACTCTACATGTGAGTGATGCACCACATCTCTTTTTTTTAAAAATTTTTTTATTTGTTTTTTAATAATTATAAATATTTAATATTTTATTATATATTAATTATATAATTAATATTTTTATTTTTTAAATTTTTAAAATAATTTTTTCTTGAAACTTAAATATTAATTTAAATTTTTTTAAAATTTTTTTAAAAAATTAAATAGATATTAAATTAAATTAATAAACAACCAAATTATATTACTAGTACATTAAAATGATACATTTTACAACATAATACGAAATAATTTTAAAAACAACAACAAACAAACAACAAAATTACGATACAAACAATAAAATTTATTAGATGATATTTAGTGTAGTGGAATTATTATGTATAATTGTGTAATGAAATTATAAATAGTTATTATTGAATTAAAATTAATATTATAAGAATATTCTGAGAATATTCTTTTTTAGTGTAAAATGTAGTGTATATAGGTTGAAGATGAATTTAGTGTTACACTATTGTAGTGCAGAATATAGTGCAGAATATAGTGCAGTGGATTGGAGATGGTCTTAGGGACTGGGTCAGCAATTGCTCGAGTTGGTGTCACGTGTGGCCAAGTTACTTCTACTAATAATGAAGTATTTCTTCTTTGTCATAATTTAATTCATACATATGTGAAATATTTGCATCCTTCCTTCAACACCCACAAAATCGTATTACTATATGAGCAGCTAGCTCACCCTATGTTCCCGACGTCTTAATTAACCCTTATGTTTTGTCGCGTAATATATAACAGATCAATCATGTTCATATTTACGATAATAAATACTATTTTTGATATAAAAAAAAAGTAATATTTTTTTATAAATAATTAAAATAAAAAATATATTTTTTGAAAGACAAAAAAAAAGGACCGTTGCGGCCCCGTGACGGCAGAAGTGGCGAAAAAAAATAGAAAGAAGGCCCCAATTCATGTCAAATCACTTACCCTTTGTTTACACTATTCCCTTTGTGATTTATTCTATGGATATTTTAAATAAATATAAATATAAGATTACTTTAATCGTACGTATATTATAAATTTCAAAATATAACAAATTAAATTTAAAAGTTACCTCATCCTATTTTTTATATCAAATCGAGCTACTCGAGTAATATCCGCACCCATCATGGCGTACCGACTATTTCCGACTTGTTATTTGTTTAAAAAAAAAAAAAGAAGAGAGATTTCAGACTTGGTTTTGGCAGCTTGATTTTCTATCAGATAAATCGGTATCCAACTCACGCCTGTCTGAAAGTGATGCTTTGATATTTTTAGCTAAGTTTGAAGTTAAAAGATAGAGATTATAATGTGGAGATCAATAATATAATATAATATAATAATGCAAAAATTTGTGTAAGACGGTCTCACGAGTCGTATTTTGTGAGACATATCTCTTATTTGAGTATAACATATTACTTTTTATTATGAATATCGATGTGATTGACCCGTCTTATATATAAACATTCGTGATATCATCTCACAAGAGACATATTCATAAAATAATAGTTAAATAACATTTGGTTTGATTGTTAATTAAATTTGATATAAGAAAATATTTTTTTAATAATTAATAAAAATATTCAAATTATTATTTGTTAAGGGTAACATTATAATTTAAATTCTTTGATTTGACTGATGTAACATAAATAATTATTAAGAAAAAAAATAATATGACCAACTAAATATGTGATTGGATATGATAAATTATCTATAGATTAATAATGTAAAACTTCAAACGAGATATTTTTTTGTATCATTTATAAAATTTAAAAACACTCTCAATTTTAGATGCACTACAGGTCTATAGCCTTAAAACATTTAAATTATATAAGTTAAAAGTGATGTTATTTTATTTATTAAAATATATTAATTAATCAAAAATTTATTTTTTAGTTAAAAAGGTATGAATTAATAAATGATTTATTGATTGATGAAAAGAGAGAAAAAAACTCGATAATTTATTTATGAACGAATTAAAATTGAATTGATCCACTAAAATGTTATAACATTATAAATAGACCGAAGTTAAGGTTAGACAAAAGAAAGAAATTACGTTACGTGTATTTTTTGGTAAGTAAAGAATATAAGATATTTTTTGATATTGTGGATGTCAAAATAATCAAATATTTGTGTGATGAAAAAAAATCGTGATCAAGATCTGATACATATTTTACTTGTAATATCATATTTATATCTAAAAAATTATTGTACCTATAAATAGATCGCACGTATAATCTTGAGTATGTCTCTTGTGAGACGGTTTCACTAATCTTTATCTGTGAGACGAGTCAACCATATCGATATTCACAATAAAAAGTAATACATTTAAGCATAAAAAGTAATAATTTTTCATGAATGACCCAAATAAGATATCCGTCTCACAAAATACGCACTCGTAAGACCGTGTAGACCGAGCGCTTGTCGCTTTACCAAAAGCTATAGCTGGTGGTAATGGTGTTAACTCAAATCTTTTTAAACCGCACAGCAGCTCAAGTACCACGGTTAGATCACTCTAACAAGCAGTGACAATTATTGCATCTAACAATCTCCCTCCCAATAATTGTACTCATTGCAATCAATGGAAATCGGACCCGTGACCTTGGCTCTGATACAAATTGTAGGACCGAGCACTTACTGCTTTACCAAAAGCTATAGCTGGTGGTAATTGTGCAATTCAAATCTTTTTAAATCGTACAGCAGCTCAAGCACCATGATTTGATCGCTCTATCAGAAACAATTATTACATATAACAGATTCTTTCACAAGTTTTTGTTGTAATGTTTTTGATATTATCTTTACATCATATTTTTAGTATTTTATTTTATAAGATATTATCATCAAAGAATTTACTTTATTTTATTTTACTTTGAAAAAATCAATCACATAGCCGCCTTACGATGCATATTCATTGTGATTCACGCCGCCGCGCCAACCATTACGGATCGTGTTTTTTATTCAATACATATCCACTTTTTATTAATTAATTATATGCACATTATGATCAACGTGTAGTATGTATCATAAAATATATTTCTTAGAAACTTTTCAAATCGAAGCATGGTCATCACACGAATATGATGCAACTCACGTGATTATTTTGTTTTAAATTATATGTTTATTGCATGTGAAATGAATATAGATGTTTTGGTCATTGGAAATATCATCAAAGATAAAAATAATGAATCACTATAAGCTCGTGCAAAGAGTATGATATTCTTTCGTCACTACTTTCATGATGGTTTGAAAAATGAACATTTGGTGGTAAAAGATCTAGTCAATCTTTGGAAAAACTTGAAAGAAATAGATAGCCATCAAAAGACGATAATTCTCCCAAAAGCTCGTAACAACTTGATGTACTTGCGATTACAATATTTTAAGTCTGTAAATGAATATAATTATGTTTTATTTCACATTAGTTCACAATTGAATTTTGGCAAAGAGCCTAATATTTTCCATATAATAATTTTGGATGTGCAGTCTATGTCCCAGTTTTTCTTCCACAACGTTGTAAAATGGCCGCATTCAAAGAAGATTGAGAATATATGTTGGATTTGGTTATCCTTCGATTATCAAATATTTAGAAGCTGCAGATATGTTGTTACAACACGATTTGTCGATTGAAATTTTGATAAAACTAAATTTCCAACATTAGTATCATACTTGTCGTACACCAAACATCTTGTTGATCTTTACCAAACATCATTTTTAGAAAAATAAAAATCGTGCAGAGACTAATTTTATTTATCAACGAGATGGATCTACGAGATGGTCACATGTATTTTTGTTACTCAATCACAACTTGGTGTTTGCAATATTTTTTACTCAAATTATTAAATTAAGATCACAATTTCCAGAGTATCATATTAAATTGATTTGTTTTGATAATACTGATTAATTTACATCCCAAATTTTTAATTATTATTACATGTCATCTGAGACAAATGTTGAACGTTATGTTGTTCATGTTCATACAAAAAATGATTTAGCCGAATCATTGATTAAACATATTAAATTAATAGATAGACCATTAATTATGAGAGCAAAACTCTCCATATTTGTTCGGGGACATGATAATTTACATGCAACAACACTTATAAATAAGTGTTAGACTAACTTGATACAAAAAATTCTCTCCTTTACTGTTAGCTTTTGGCAAAGAGCCTAGTATTTCCCATATAATAATTTTGGATGTGCAGTTCATGGCCCAATTTGTCTATCACAACGTTGTAAAATGGGCACTCAAAGAAGGTTGAGAATACATGTTAGATTTGGTTATCAGAATCAGCTGCAGATATGTTTTTACAACAAGATTTGTCGATTGAAATTTGATAAAAACTAAATTTCCAACATTAGAACGAGAAATTTAAAATCTTTAAGGTAATTGACTTGGAATGCATCACTTCATCAATTTGATTATCGAACAAATGAATGTGAACTTGAAGTTCAAAGAATAGTCAATTTGCAAAATATTGCAAATAAATTACCTATGCATTTGATCATGTGAAAAAAGTAACTAAGTCATATAAACCATATGCTAATACTCTAGCACATGTTGATGTTCTCATAGAACCGTCAAATTTCGAGTCAACTACTCGACTCAAGCACGGTAAACTAATTGGGTCCAGGGACAAAAATGCACAGTAAAAAAGAGCAAATAATACAATTGCTCATATCAAGATTTCTGATTCATTGATGGATAACTCTGAAAAAATTGATGATCAAACTCCTAGAGAGGTTCAAGTACCTCACAATGAAGATATTTCAATAAATTTATGCCAAAACAGAGAAAATTTTAAATAAAACATAATTATTGTCGAAAATAAGTTATCATATAATGTGACATTTGATGTTTTTAATGAAATGATTATCTATCATATAATGTGACATTTGATGTTTTTAATGAAATGATTATCTAGATCCCAAATCTGTTGATGAATGTCACAATAGATATGATTGACCAAGTTGAAAAAGTGCAATGAAAGAAGAGTTAAACACACCGGAAATACATGAGATTTTGGGACGTGCTCCAAACACCAAAAAGAATGATTCTCGTTGTTTACAAATTGGTATTTGTACAAAAATAAAATGAGAAAAAATTAAAGGATTAGATATAAAGCTCGATTGGTTTAGCACAATATTTTTCTCAAAGATCTGATCTTGATTATGAATATACATACTCTCCCATAATGAATGCAATTACGTTTCGATATCTTATTTGTATAGATATACAAGAAAGATTTGAAATAATTTTTTGTAGATGTTACTGCATACTAGTACACAAAACTTTATAATGATATATACATGAAAATTCCCGAAGGATTTAAGATACCGAAAACATTTGATTCAAAAAAGAATCTTATATATATTAAAACAATCTCAGCGCATACGGTATAAGCGACTATTTGTTGCAAGAAAGCTAAACATGATCGAACATGTCCAACGTGTTTTTATTCAAAGAAATGAATCAAAATTTGTCATCATTGTTGTATATGTTTGATGGTTTAAGTATTATTTGAAAATTTGAAAAACTCAGAAAGGCGATTGATGTCTTAATGGATTTTGAGACAAGATTTAAGCAAAAACAAATTTTTGTTTTGGCTTAAAAATGAGCATATTGCATATAGAATATTTATTCATCAATCAACTTATACAAAAAAAGATATTGAAACGATTGATAAAGCTCATCCATTAAATTTGTTCATGGTTGTTCTTGGTAGAGCAATCGAAACGTGATATTTGTACTGTTGTGCGCTGTATTCGAATGCATTTCCTATTCTGCTATCGCTCATCAAACCACTCGGAAATAATTGCAATCCATGAAGCTATTCGAGAGAGGTCGCACATATTCCGTAAGTATTTTTCCCAAATTATTTGTAAAAGATAGGTGACATTGAAATTCAAAAAATTCCTCGGAGTGATAATCCGGCCATTAATATGTTCACAAAATCATTGCCCACGTCAAGTTTTGAGACATTGGTATACAAGATCGGAATGCGTCGAGTTAGAGAGGTCAAGTGATATTTGCAACATGGGAAGTAAATCAAATTATACTTTTTTTCTCGTCCATGATTTTTCTCACATGGTACTAGATTTTTAATACAACGATTAAGAAGCATTTCCTTAACTAAGTTTTTTTCCCATTAGGTTTTTCTTGGTAATGTTTTAACCAGACAAATCTATCGAAGGACGTCAAAAGACGAGTGTTATAATATTATAAATGTCGAGATGATCAAATACTTGGGTGATCGGGAAAATCGTGATCAAAATTTGACAGATCTTTTACTTGTAATATCATACTTACCATATCTAATAATTTTTTATACCTATAAATAGGTCGTAATCTTTTTGGTATTGAATTTACATTATATTTTGGTTAGTATTTTGCTTTATTTTATAGCTATATCCTACATATGTTAGAATATATCGAGTTAAAATTTTAGCGTAATTTCCTAGATGTCCTCAATACAGATGAAATTGGATTGTTCCGCTATCCTGTCAGAGATCCATAATTTTCCTAGTCAGGAAAGTGACTGAACCGGGTTAATGGCTTGTTACGGTTCATGAGAATCGGCCCACCCTGATAGCCCGTTTTACCATACCGATCAAAGTATTGAAAATAAAGTTAAATTTATTGGGCTGAAAATTTGGACTAAGGTAATAAAGGGATATTACGGATATCAAATCGGAGCCTGCCTTGTCTTCTCGACAGCTCGTGGGCCTTAATAGACTTACTTTCTATGCTTTATTTCTTTATATTGTTTTTATAAAAAAATATATATCATTTATCATTTAATTCGTGGGTCAATTTTATTATACAAATATTCTATTTAAACCACTCATAAAAAAATATTACTTTTTATCGTAAATATGAACATGTAGATCCGTCCACGAATAAAAATCCATAAGATGGTATTACGAGATACTTATTTTTTGGAAAAATATCAATATTAGTTTGGAAAACTATATAGTTTATATGCTAATAATGATAAAGAAACATTTTTGAATTTTTTTCCGCAGAGAATATATAATTCTTTATTTTTTCAATTTTAAAACTGCGTCGATTAAAAAGACAAACATAAGCCATTGCACCGTTATGATTTTTGAAAAAGAGTGAGTCTCATGTGAGACCGTCTCACGGATCATAATCTGTGAGACGGGTCAACCCTATCCATATTCACAATAAAAAGTAATATTCTTAGCATAAAAAGTAATACTTTTTTATGGGTGATTCAAATAATAGATCTGTCTCACAAATACGACCCGTCAGACCGTCTCGCACAAATTTTGACCTTTAAAAAAATCTCCGGACTGTGGCCCACGGCACTCTTGGATTGGACATTTCTGTAAATTTATCCATTTTTTGTCATTATTCCCATTTCCTTTTCAATCCATCTTCAGACTACACACACCAATAGTTTTCCACTTTTATTCCTGGAATGCCCTCCACTGCTCTTCCTCCGAATGGCTAGAATGACTGGCAAAATTATTCCTCATGTATTTTTTAAAAAAAATTATTATTCATCATGTCGTTTAACGTATTTTTTTTTAAATATTAAATTCTATTCCGAATCTATTTAACTATAATTTTTTAGGTTCCGCGGCCGTAAAAAAAATAGATAGTTAAATAGATTCGGAATTTACATAAATTTTTATAAATCTTTTCATGAAAAAAATAGTTACTCAGACGTCTAATCAGTATATGTTATTATATATTATTTTATTGTGATCAATGTTTTCGTAATCGGACCGATGATCAAACTGGAAAGTTTGAAAAACGATTTAACCGGTTATATAAAATAATAATACAATATATTTAAAATTATAAATGTTTAAAATATGTATATAAATAATAAAAAAAGATATAGTTATCAAAGTTTAAAATCTAAGCATACTTATAAGATGTATATAAATATACGAAAAAAATTATTTGCTAAAGATTAGAACCTAAATACCTATATACATATAGAGTAGGTCTCATGTGAGACCGTCTCACTGATCTTAATCCGTGAGACGGGTCAACCCTACTCATATTCACAATAAAAAGTAATACTCTTAGCATAAAAAGTAATACTTATTCATGGATGACTCAAATAAGAGATCCGTCTCATAAATATGACTCATGAGACCGTCTCACACAAGTTTGTGCCATACATATATTCAAAATAGCAATCATAGTTATATATTTTTAAACCAAAAACAATAAATTATGTTAATACTAAAACAATATTTTTAACGAAGTTCAAATTCTAAATAATCATTTATATGTTAAATCAAAGATTTTTAAAAATTAATTTTTTTAAAAAAATAAAATAAATTCAGAAAACAGGTTTTCTGGTTCTTATCCAGTTCGATCGATTTTAAGAGCTAAAACAATTTTTAGGGTGTTTCGAGACCTATTATCGGTTCTCTTTAAATCGGTCAAACCAGTCGATCTGATTTTGAAAACACTGATTATAATTAATTACGGTTAACTAGCTAATTTTACTGCATGCCATGATCCGTTAATTTTTAAGTATTCAAAATATTCCTTGTACTATAATAATTGTTTTACTTAATGGTAATCTATAAAAATGCTAGAGTTGATATTTAGACTTCATATTGTATTATTTATATTTTACTTAATGTTTAAAATATGTGTCAAATTTCACCCTTATAATAATAATCTAACTCACGATAGTTTATAATATAATTGCACACTAATGATTTTTTTACAAAAATTGTATGTTTAAAAATAGGAAATAAAACTATTATAAAATAAGACAAATATTTTTGATTTTATACATGGGTTATGTATGTGTATGTTGTCTTTTTTTTTTAAAATAAAAAATTACAAGGAAATGTACTAAAAGCGCGTTTGGTTTAATAAGTCAATGGAAATATAATGTTTGGTGACGAAAATTATTTTAGAAAGAACTTAAATAAGTGTTTTTCTACCACTCAGAATTAGGGATGGGTATTGTAGTAGCTCGAATTCCAAATTGGGTAATTAACGGAGTAATGGTGATTAAGAAGGTTTAAGGTGTAATTTTGACCGAGTCATGATCGGACGGACCGAAGATGGTTCGGAAGCACCGAAGAGTTCGTAAGGTCCGAAGTGAGTTCGGTAGATCCGATCATTAGGTGTCAAGTGTTGATCGACACGTGGGAGTTCGGAAGGTCCGAAGTGGGTTCGGTGGATCCGATCATGAGGTGTCAAGAGCAGCTGGACACGTGCAAGTTCGGACGGTCCGAAGTGTATGATCGGAGGATCCGATCATGAGCTGTCAAGAGCCAATGGACACGTAGCGTTCGGACGTTCCGAAGTGGGGTTCGGAGGATCCGAACATGGCCTATAAATAGTGGTCGGATTTCCTCATTTTGACTCGCCAATTCAGAGAATTCCATAGCATTTCAGTCGTTTCTGACAGGTTCTAGTCTTGTTCCGAGATTTGGGCACTAGCGGGGAGCTGCTGGTCTTGTAGCAGAGCTGTGCTCTAGTTGGGAGCTAGCGGCATCAGCGGGCTAGCGACGGACGAAGGTTTGGAATTTTTATCAGTATTTATCTCAGGATTATCTAGTTAAGTCTGGTAGATAAGTTTAGTGATGGTTTTCACTTGATGAATAGGCTTGGATTAGACCTGTTGTCTGGTGGTTCCAGTGGATTAGGATTGCTGTGATAGAGGTACGAAAGTACTATCCGAGATATCCTGGTTGAGTATACATTCATATATGTGTTGCATGAGTATGTGGTGCATTGTTATATGTCATATGATGCATGCTATTATGTCACGGTTATTACTGCACGTTGCATTTCATGTTGAGCCGTATCTTCTTCGAGATAGCCTTTACTGTTGAGCTGTATCTCTTTCGAGATAAGCTATATCTTGGGGCCGCTCAGCCCTGTCTTGTGGACGCATGGACATCGAGAGTACACAGTGGCCGACGGGTCGGGAGGGCTTCGGTGGTCCGGGACATTTTAGGTCCACGTCTGTCTTGTAGTGGATGCAGTGACCCAGAGGTTGGACCGCGCGGCACTATCCACTTGGCGCCTCTAGACTGAGCATTGTTGAGATCCTTTTGTGATTCCTGTTTCTTGACTACCCCGGTATCATGATCATAGCATGTGCATTTCATATAGGTCTGTATACTCATACTTTTGTACTGGGCGTTCTTATCGCTCACGTCCTCGGTTTTGTTTATTCTTGGACACCCCATTCCCACGGGGCAGGCCTCAGGTTGGACAGCTCAGGAGGAGCAGGAGGAGGACGTTGAGTAGCTGGTTGGTTTAGTTTATCGGTATAGTTGTTGACTTTTTCCGCTGTTATCTCTGATTATTGTTTATTAGGTTAATTGCATGCTTAGTTTTTGATTAGTAGGTGATTCTGGAACGGGTCACTACATTTATGGTATCAGAGCATGCGTATGATTTTGGGATATAGATTTTGTTTTGGGATTTCCGTTTACTAGTTTCCCTATTCTATTGTTGTAGCAATGGCTGACCATTTTGATGACGGGAGTAGTCAGGGGAGTGTAGGTCGATGGGGTGACCAGGACGATCGTAGACGTCATTCTTTCTGTTTCTACTCCGATGGGTCATTCGGTGTTAGCGAAGCGTCTAGTGATGGGTTGTCCTTTAGATTTTGAGGGTAACGATGTTGTTATTTCGTTTTGTTCATTCTCTTGCCTAGATTTCGAGGACGAAATCGTTTTAAGGGGGGGAGAATGTAGTAGCCCGAATTCCAAATTGGGTAATTAACGGAGTAATGGTGATTAAGAAGGTTTAAGGTGTAATTTTGACCGAGTCATGATCGGACGGACCGAAGATGGTTCGGAAGCACCGAAGAGTTCGTAAGGTCCGAAGTGAGTTCGGTAGATCCGATCATTAGGTGTCAAGTGTTGATCGACACGTGGGAGTTCGGAAGGTCCGAAGTGGGTTCGGTGGATCCGATCATGAGGTGTCAAGAGCAGCTGGACACGTGCAAGTTCGGACGGTCCGAAGTGTATGATCGGAGGATCCGATCATGAGCTGTCAAGAGCCAATGGACACGTAGCGTTCGGACGTTCCGAAGTGGGGTTCGGAGGATCCGAACATGGCCTATAAATAGTGGTCGGATTTCCTCATTTTGACTCGCCAATTCAGAGAATTCCATAGCATTTCAGTCGTTTCTGACAGGTTCTAGTCTTGTTCCGAGATTTGGGCACTAGCGGGGAGCTGCTGGTCTTGTAGCAGAGCTGTGCTCTAGTTGGGAGCTAGCGGCATCAGCGGGCTAGCGACGGACGAAGGTTTGGAATTTTTATCAGTATTTATCTCAGGATTATCTAGTTAAGTCTGGTAGATAAGTTTAGTGATGGTTTTCACTTGATGAATAGGCTTGGATTAGACCTGTTGTCTGGTGGTTCCAGTGGATTAGGATTGCTGTGATAGAGGTACGAAAGTACTATCCGAGATATCCTGGTTGAGTATACATTCATATATGTGTTGCATGAGTATGTGGTGCATTGTTATATGTCATATGATGCATGCTATTATGTCACGGTTATTACTGCACGTTGCATTTCATGTTGAGCCGTATCTTCTTCGAGATAGCCTTTACTGTTGAGCTGTATCTCTTTCGAGATAAGCTATATCTTGGGGCCGCTCAGCCCTGTCTTGTGGACGCATGGACACCGAGAGTACACAGTGGCCGACGGGTCGGGAGGGCTTCGGTGGTCCGGGACATTTTAGGTCCACGTCTGTCTTGTAGTGGATGCAGTGACCCAGAGGTTGGACCGCGCGGCACTATCCACTTGGCGCCTCTAGACTGAGCATTGTTGAGATCCTTTTGTGATTCCTGTTTCTTGACTACCCCGGTATCATGATCATAGCATGTGCATTTCATATAGGTCTGTATACTCATACTTTTGTACTGGGCGTTCTTATCGCTCACGTCCTCGGTTTTGTTTATTCTTGGACACCCCATTCCCACGGGGCAGGCCTCAGGTTGGACAGCTCAGGAGGAGCAGGAGGAGGACGTTGAGTAGCTGGTTGGTTTAGTTTATCGGTATAGTTGTTGACTTTTTCCGCTGTTATCTCTGATTATTGTTTATTAGGTTAATTGCATGCTTAGTTTTTGATTAGTAGGTGATTCTGGAACGGGTCACTACAGGTATAATTTGATTAAAACTGAAATAACCGATCAGATCGAAAAAATCGATTTAAATAGTTCGGTTTTATCGGTTTTTCGGTCGATTACGGCTTTCAAATTAAAAAAATTCGGTTTTTTGTTTCGGTTTACTGTTTTGATACCAAAAAAACCGAAATAACCGAACCGACCATATTATATTTAGCCATTGAGCTTTTTGTATAATGGGTTAATAAATGGGTCTTAGTCATGTTGTTCCTTGTGTGAAAGATATATGTGTTGCATCCATTTGTATAATGGGATAATAAATGGGCCTTAGTCATGTTGTTCTTTTATATGTGTCGCATACATCAATCATCAAGTGATGTATATTTTTATTTCTTAACAAAATATTATAAAAGCGTATATAATCGACCATATAAACCGAACCGTATGACAAAAAAACTGGACCGAACCGTAATAAAATGGTTTGGTTTTGGACCTAATATATTCAAAACCGAAAATCGAGAAACCAAACCATTATAGAGAAAAATCGGACCGAACCGACCGACGTCCACCCCTACTCAGAATTTATGATTTTTAAACTTTTGCTTCTAAATCTATTTAAAAATAAAAACAAAATATTTTTTTTATCCAAACATCAAAACCGTATTTTTTTAAAACAAAAGCAGTATTTTTTTACTATCCAAAATCAGGCAAAAACTTGTGTGTGATGGTTTCACGGGTCGTATTTTGTGGGATATATATCTTATTTGGGTTATCCATGAAAAATTATTAATTTTCATGGTAAGAATATTACTTTTTATTGTGAATATCGATATGATTGACCCGTCTCATAGATAAAAATTCGTGAGATCGTCTCGTAAAAGACCTACTCCCAAAATCATGATTATAACTGCCATCTACTTCACCAAGTCATGATTATAACTAATTATAAACTAGTTTATACTGTTTATAATGAAAACATCCCGTAACTTATCATTATCAATATCAATATAAATTCTCATTAATTTATATATTCATCGATTTAACTCCAAAATATATTATATATTAATATTTACACCAAAAAACGATAGTACAAATACAAAAAACTAATAACGTGTATTGTTATTTATATGTAATTACTTTATGTATATTTATAGGTATCCCATAATACTGTTCTTCGAAATATATGGAAAAGTAGAACAGATAGCTATGTGTAAAAACCAGCAAATCAGTGTAATTAATCAAAACAATAATACAATATTTAAGTAAATCAAACTGAGGTCTGTAGCTTGTACAGTTTCCTTAAAACAGATTCACGCCCCCTCCTGTATGTGTTCCGAGGATTCATCGGACGTCTGTTTCCCAGGATACAACGGACAAACCAGCAGAGCTGCAGCACAAAGCACTATGCTAGCGAACAAAATCAGTACCTGAACTTTATCAGTGAACGGAGCAGAAGCAGAGCACACAGAAGTACTGTAGCAGAAGAGCAGCAGTACTGTAGGCTAGGCTTATTTTAGAAAGATGTACGTATTAATTTGAATTTTAGGTTGATCGAAAAGTTTGAGCGTGTAATTTTGAATATTTCATGGGTTCACATGTGTTCGAATAAGACCAAATAACTCAATTAAGTGATCGGTCTATGGAGTTCACAAAAATTCAAATTATTTGATACGACATATCTTATGTTTAGGAAATCTTTTGCGGCGGTTCAAAGACTTCTTGATATCTTTAGTTTTTGTTGAAGAAAATACAACAAAAGTAGGTTTTATGTGTTTTTTTAAATGTGTTGATCTGATCCATATTTAGATTGAAAACAAATAATTTTGACATAAAAAATATTAATTTTGCACGGATTGGATCGTGCAAGAGATTAATCTCACAAAATTGACATGTGAGACAGTCTGATAGAAGATTAATAAAATATATATTAAATTATATTTTAACAGTTATGTTTTTTTTTTAAGTTAAAAAAATATTAAATTATATTTTAACAGTTATCGATTTAAATAGCAATCAATCTATATCATAAATTTTTTTAAAAAAAATAACTTGATGATATGTAGTTATGTTATCACTTAAATACTCTCATTTATATTTATCACAAAATACATAATTGTAGCTTTCATTTATATTTAAAAGTACGAATGTTTACCCACTACACTACGTAATGGATTAATATAAAGCTCAAATATATAATAATATGATTCATTGGAATAAATTATAATTTTAATATATATGGGTTGGGTCTACACTAACTACTAGCTAGAACTGCCCCGCATCTTAGGTTGAATTGTTGGAATAATACGATTATTTCTTTTACTTTGAAAGATCCATAAATCTTATGGTAAAAACTTGTATTTTGTGAGACGAATCTTTTATTTGGATCGTCATTCATGAAAAAATATTATTTTTTATGCTAACAGTATTATTTTTTACTGTGAATATCGGTAAGATTGATTTTATTCTCAATTAATCAATGGGTTTTGTACGCAATACTTTGTTTTATTTTCTTGTTAATTAATACAATTTCTAGTTTGTGGTGATATATGTTGTCAATCACACTACTATTGAAGCATAGCAAGTGATAATTAATAAATGGGTCAAAATCCATGAATTACATTTTAAACCACATGGCTAGACTTTAAAGGGAAGAAGAATGGTTAAATGGAACACCGCTGCAGGCATGTATAAATGGAAAAAGGTTTCAGAAAACAATGCCTCAAGTATTTAAGACTTGATTGACCATTAAAAAAGGCACCCCTCTAGGTTTAGACAATTACTCTACTATTTTTATATATTTACAAATTATTTGATATATATCAATCATATTGTTTATGAATTACTTCTAAGAAATCTTTTCTATATAATAAAATAACAAAAATTTATGTGAGACGTTCTCACAGGTCGTATTTTGTGAGACATATCTCTTATTTAGGTTATCCATGAAAAAATATTACTTTTTATGCTAAGAATATTAATTTTTATTGTGAATATCGGTAAGTTGACTCGTCTCATAGATAAATATTCGAGAGACCGTCTCACAAAATACGTACTCAAATAAGAGATGTCCTGTGAAATAACATATATATATATATATATATATATATATATATATATATTGACAGAAAAAGAAAAATCCTAACAATGGAACCGTTGAAATGGGAATTTCGACAATTTTTTTTCTCTTTTACTACAAGTACCTTTTTTGGGCAACCCTATGATAATAGGTTTTTAATGTTGTTCCAAGATTCAACTTACAGTTTAAAAGAAGCAAAGTGTATATCATGCAATATATATAGGCTGTATCAGCAAAGGGTAATATGTACGATACTGTCATTTCTCTTTCTTGAAGTCTCTTCGAGTGGAGAAATTAGATCAAGACTTTAATTTTTCGTTGTAATTTTAACAATTTTCGAGGGGTGAAATGTGGGATCTCAACGATTCAGCGGATGAAAGTAGGGAAGATGAATCGGAGGGATGTTCTGATGAGAAAGGCAAACGGGTCGGATCCGTCTCGGATTCAACTTCTTCGGCGGTGGTTATGGAGGAGGTTTTGGATGAAGAAGATGCAGCAGAAAGGAATGCAAGCAAAAGAAGCAGCAGAAAAATCTTTGGGTTTTCTGTGGCTAATAACGTAGATGATGAAACGGGTCCTTTCTCGCCGGAAAGTGAACTTCCGGCGACCCGGCAGTTTTTCCCGACGGATGAGTCTAAAATGGAGAGGAGTACTGAGGCGCCACCTGATTTTCCGAGGGCTCACTGGGTTGGAGTTAGCTTCCGGCAACCTGAGTCTGTCGGAGAAGTAAAATCCTCCGGGAAAGCTACGGAGGAGGTGGAACAGCCTTTCAAGAAAAGCCGCCGTGGACCCAGGTCCCGGAGTTCTCAATATCGTGGTGTCACGTTTTACCGGAGAACTGGCCGTTGGGAGTCCCATATATGGTATATTTTTCTGAAAATTCATGACATAATGTATATCAATGTAATATTATATGTCTATTATTATATATTAGATATTTATATTTAAAATAAAAATTTATGTTTTCAACATTAAAATCGATAGTTTTTCATGAATTATTTGAGTCGCTTATAATATCTGTCTCATAAAATTAATTTTTCATTAATCAAAAGTTTTGATGTATGTTTCTTTTATTATTTATGTTTCTTTTATTATTTATTTATCCTCTTAATAGGGACTGTGGAAAGCAAGTTTACTTGGGTAAGTTTTGTTCTGTATATTTATCTATAAATAAATTTTCTTGATAATATTTTTTCTCGATCCCAAACAAACCGAGGGTTATTCTCGTGAGAATTCTCGGTTAACAATGATTCTGAAAACTTGAGTTTTTTTTACCTGTATAGGAGGTTTCGATACAGCTCACACGGCAGCGCGGTATGGCACAACTCCGATCCTTCTGCTTTCTCTCGCTAGAACATATTAATTTAATTTTTTTTGGCGAAATCAAATGAAATTGTCCAAAGATTTTCGGTATATATAATGAGTAATGTGATATTGCAGTGCATATGATAGGGCAGCCATTAAGTTCCGAGGAGTGGAAGCAGACATAAACTTTAGTTTAAATGATTATGCAGATGACTCGAAACAGGCAAGTCTATTTTGTGACAGAGAAAGGGAGACAAGAAGTTGCTGATTGTAAATATGCCTCATATTTTGTGTTTTCATGTCAAAATTTGTTGTACTTTATGATCAAATTTATTAATTCTTAGGCAAAATTATATTTATTTATCCATCCATCCATCCAAAATCCTTACAAATCTACTTGAAAAATCGGTCGATTAATTATAAATTTGTGATCTTAAATTAAGGAGTAACATAAAATATTCCGTTTTCATGTTATCTTGCACAGCATTTTTCCTTACCTGAAATAGTTGTATTCTCGACCATTTCTTCCGTGGATCCTATGACCAATGTTATCTTAAACATGGGCTGTCGAATATATACATATATGATGCAAGTGTCTGGTGCATAATGCAGATGAAGAATTTGACAAAGGAAGAATTCGTGCACGTACTGAGGAGACAGAGTAGTGGTTATCCAAGAGGGAGTTCCAAGTATAGAGGTGTTAATTTGCATAAATGTGGCAGATGGGAAGCTAGAATGGGCGAGTTTTTGGGAAAAAAGTAAACCCCCCATGGATTTTTATATTTTCTCATATCAGTGCAGCTGCTTTAATTTATTCAATCATTGATTCAGGCTTTATTTCATCGGGATAGGTACGTTTATTTGGGTCTCTTCGACACTGAAACTGAAGCTGCTAGGTGGGTCTGATTTGCTTGAATGATCAGAATTAATTTTCTTGAAAATGGCACATCCTAAACCAAAAAAAATCTCTACAGTTTACGGCGAAAGCAAACGTACAATTTTACTCTTTCAGATCAAATTTTTTGAGCCCGGAATCTGAGTTTGTTTCTTGTGATATATGCATCTTAGGGCTTATGATAGAGCTGCAATCAGGAGTAATGGAAAGGACGCTGTCACTAATTTTGATCCAGCTAGTTATGATGGTGAAATTCAAGTTGCAGGTAAATATTAAATGAAAATATATCATTTAATTAATTCCATTCATAATATATAAAATTCTAATATAAATTTTTTACAATGTATAAAGTCATGAGTACTTCCAACGATGCACCAGACCACAATTTGGACTTGACCTTGGGAAATTCATCCGCAGCTCCAAAGCAAAACTGTCGAGATTCCAGTGCTTCTTCCACGAAATCTGAGGTTTCTTGGAGACACCAAGAATTATGGTCCCAGGTTTGTCCAACTCTTTGTACTTTTGGTTCATGAGATGCTACAGTACATACCTACCGTGTCCACTTTTGATCTGACATAATTCTTTTTTTAAAAAAGGCAACGGTGATCATTGGATCCACCCTAAGAGTAATACTATCTCCAGATTGAACTCAACTGTATTTGCTAGTAATCTCCAACTAAATTTTTTTCGAAATCCCATAATGTTTCATAGTAAAAACATTCTTTAAAGAAACAGTTTAATTCCGATCCCCCGACGATGATTTCAGTGGAACAAATTGATCAACCATGGCCATTAATCAGCTCACAAAATTATGTAAAGCTTCCAAATCACAATTTTATGAAAATATTAATCATAGCCCATATTACCTAATTAAATTTTCAACTTAAAATAATATGACAGATGCATAAATTGCCTTTTGTGAGCGGAAGAAATATTGGAGGAGGGCCAAGAACTGATCGGCAAGAGCAAATAAATCATAGCCAAACACAAATATTATTTGCCAATGCTGCAGCATCATCAGGATTCCCACAGGCACAAAACCGGCTGCATGCAGAATAGTGGAATCCATCCTCTCACGAGACCTAATTAGTCGATTTTTCTTGTTTTCTACGACGAAATTTTTCTTGATTTCCGGCGGGTCCGGAACCCTTTCCGAAGTAAAAAAAAATCCTAAAATTTACTCGTGTACGTAATTTTCTTGAAAAAATAATTTCGATTCGAAATTTATTTGGACGTCATGAGGCCAACTAAATTTCTAGATCCACCTCGAACATTTAACTCGGTGGAAGCATTTTGTAACTTGTACATGTAACTAATGCAGGGCTTAATAATAATCAGTTTGGAGTATATAAATTTTTTTTTTCAATATGCTAATATTCAATCTCATGGACTTTCAATATCATAATTTGTCCAAAAAAAATTGATTATGGGGTTTAAAATCTATGGTGGGTTATAGTTTGGTCGTCGAGTCCGAAATCGATTTAGTAATTAACTAAATTAATTATAATTAATTAAAGGGGATAAAATTAAATTTGTGTGGTTTTTGTCCAGGAGTCGTCACCATCTTGTATGACTTTCGAAACATGCAATTTTTTTTGAGCAAAAGCAAATGTGACAGAGTTGGCTATTATGGCGAGAGGACTTGACCTAACTTTTCTAAAGTTTCAAGGACTCCACCTATATTCAAATGTAAATTCCTACTTGCTATCGTACACCACTTTATTTAATGATTTCTCTATATTTTCTTCCTTAATTAAAATATATGGCCTCCGAGTTGCATTATGTAGTATCATCTTAGATTAATTACATTTTCATAAATATTAAACTTATAAAAATTATATATATCACACTTCAATGAAGAGAAAAGTATTTCTTAATATAATTTCCATGCAAAAGTAAACTATCACACATTATTTCCATTTCCCAAAAAAAAAAAAAAAAAACCCGCCTCAAATCTCCATGTATCAGATTTAGCAATTAATTTTTATATATGCAACGCATATGCTTTGACCGCTAGTAGAAAAATATTATTTAAATGTGCAACATGTAATCCAGTCTCATCTCGTTGACAAAAAAAATCAAATTTAGACATCTTTAAAATAACTGTAGGACCGAACGTTAATCGTTTTACCAAAAGTTATAGCCGATGGTAATGTTACAACTCAAATCTTTTAAACTGTATAGCAACCCAAACGTAATTTTTCAATCAATCAACACAAGAGAGACAATTATTGCATATCAACAATCTCCCTCTCAATAATTACACTCTTTGCAATCCATGAGAATCGAACTTACGACCTTGACTCTGATATCAATTGTAGGACCAAGAGCTTTTCGTTTTACCAAAAGTTATAGCTGATGATAGTGATGCAAGTCAAATATTTTAAATTACATAGCAACTCAAACATCATGGTTCGATCCCTCTACCCAACATAGACAATTATTTTACATCAATAATAACTAATTAATTAAAATTTTCACATAATAAAGATGGTTACCCTAATCCAACCCCTATCTAGTGGACCAGTGGTCCATATTTATAAAAAAGGAATCAAACAATGGACAAATTTTTTTGATGAACTTTAAAAGAAGGGGTCATTGTGGGTTTCCCAGATTGGAATTTCTTCTACGGTTAAAAAGTATATGGTGCCTTTAATTCTCTTTCAAATTTGGAAAAATGTGTGTTCTTTTGTTTGTGAAAATTACAATTTTAAAATTTAGTACGACCACGACTCAATGCTGCCTTTTGGTAGGGATTTGGGCCAAAATGGTAGCGTTAGAAATACATCGCTTTCTTATTTATTCATTCACGTTTTAAAGAACCTAAGCCTTTTAGTTTTACTTTATTGATGTTATAATCATCACTTAAAATTAAAATAATCAGGTCAAAAACTTTAGTATCCTTTCCAATTGTGCCAATTTGATTGGTTTTTGTTCATTAATGTTACTTGTTTCACATCGGTTGTATAAAATACCTGGGAGTTGTATATATGATCTTGGACAATCCTCTCCTTGAATTAACTTTTGGGGTTGAGTTAGGTCCAAGATCCAATCTTAACATGGTATTAGAGCTCAGGTTCCACCGTTACGTGCTGGACTGTCCATAGTTGGGTCATCCGTTCTACCCATAATTGAGTCATTTGTAAACTTCTCGTTTCAAATGCTCATGGGGAATGAAGGGGGTGTATTAGTTGTCTAAAAACATGACGCTAAAACTCTGCAATACCCGACGGAAAAAGGCTAAGAGTGACACAAGGAAGAAATTTACTTTTGTTTGGCAAATTATTATTACCCTTTTCTTAAAGAAGCCGAAAAAGAACGGACAATAATTTCAAGAATCGAAGCTTTATGGTACACTGCAATCAGAGTCTGCAGTAACTCACTGGATTTTAACTTTTGACCTAAATCTAGCATCTCCATTTGCATTATTTCGAATGGTCATAAAATCAACTCAAGGATCTTAATTATACACTTATACAATATGAATGGATAATATTTTTTTAGGGAAAAAAATCAGCGAGCTTTTTAAGAAATTTATACATTAATTATTGAGTTCGGCAAGCCTCTTTTGTTTAAATATGTCAGTGATTAAACAAATATTTTTTTTAAATTTAGATTTGAAACTATCATTAACATTACTAAATTATTCAAGAAAGAAATAAACCTATAAACTAATTTCAGAGAAGCCAAAAAATACGTAGCTCTCGGTTTCAGTAAAAAAATTCAAGATTTTTCGTCGCAACATGAATTGTGGTAATTAAGTTGTTATAATAGATATTAAACGAGAATTGGGATATGGCCTATGGTTAATATGGATTCTTGATGTATCCGATTAATTACGTAGACATATTTTTATTTATTTATTTATTTATTTATTCATGTCCTCAAAGTATGAATTAAATATAAACCCACATTTATTTTCTATGGCGAGCATAGAAATTTGATAAGTACTTTACCTGCAGATTCAAGAAAATGGAGGACAGATTAGATAGGTGTGGCCGGGGAATAGTGAAGGACCCATAATTTTTCCCCTTTTTTGCATGATACATTTCTCTCCTCCACACGTTGTTTATTTTGATATTTTCTATGTTTGGGAAGATTGAAAATAGAAAAATGAGAAATGTAGACAAGATTAATTTAGTGGTGGCCACGACAAGTAGCAATCTAGCATCTCTAGCCATTCGTTTCCCCTGAGGTGGTATTCTTATATCATAAACGACAGATTAATAAATTTTAACGTGAGCAATTAATTTCAGTTGATTTACGAATTGTATATGGAAATTAATTGCAACGACCATGGTCGAAGGGTGGCCTAATATGAGATTCAGCTATATCTATGCATTACTATTGGTAATGGACCATAGGATGGTCCAGCATAGACCGTAATACATGTCCATGTACCGTCACTCATAGAGTATTCAACTCCTGGAAAGTGGTTTCTTTCGACTCTCTCAACATTTAAACCCAAGACCTCCATGTTTAAGTACCAATACTTCTAGCCCAATTTTTATCAATACTTAAAATTCTAGATACTTAATCCTGAATATTTTGAGTTCAAGTGTTAAGGAGGCGAAAAAATTATTTTTAGTGATAAGATACTCTATGAGTGATGGTGCATGTGCATGAATTATTGCCCATGCTGGACTAACCTATGACTAATGACCAGTAGTGATGCATGAGTATGAGCTGAATCTCATGTTAGGTCAACCTACAACCCATTAATTAATATTAAAAACTAATTGATAATTTGTTAAACCGTTTAGATATACAATGAAATTTGAGGATTATGTGGTTTAAATTAAATATTTCATCTAATCTTGCTTGTTGCCACCTTTCTTTTCTTTCTTTTCAATTTTCTCATTTTTTTTGCATTATTATTAACTAACTTGAACATCCCTTCAATGTGTTGCATATGTTTCTTCTTCATTTTAAAGAATTCAAAACCTTTTTTTTAAAAAAAATTATGGATTAAATTAATCTCATTATATTTCTGAATAAGACAGAGTTCCCGAACTCGAAGTTCTTATATTGATGTGATATATATATATATATATATATATATATATATCTTAAAAAATATTAGCTTCTCTAACTAAAAACTACATCAAGCCTTATTATTATTATTATTATTATTAAAATCAGAGTCGGAATGAGATAAATGAGATAATAAAAAGAACTTGAATGAAAATAAGAGATGAAACACAACTTTCCAATTAGGCACCAGCAATTATGACATTTTAATTAGTGTGCTCTGTCAACTTTAATTACTCGAGGAGACAATGACATAAAGTTGTTAATAATTCACACGCAACTTTAATCAATCACCCAATATTAATTGCACTATTTTTCAGCATGTGTTTCCATTCAGTTTCTCGCCTCGTTAAATTTAATTTGATGCAGTACAATGAACACCATATTCAGTGGCAGGACACACTCAAAATTCCCAAGAAAAAGTGTGGAAATATTTTATTTCTAATAATTGTGTGATACCCTTGTCCACATCTTAAAAATGAAAGATTTAAAATGAGTTTATAATGGCTTACAACGAACTTCTATAACAACTTGGGTTAATCATTTTCGTAAAGCGATGACGAATACGAAGTAGTTGTTATAGGGGCCCATTGTGCAGTCATGCAGGCGCGGGCCCAGGCTCGGGGCGTGACAAATTGAAGCAAAATTTTTAGACTTTTTAATTATCTACTATAATCTCACTTTTTTTTATATAAATGAAATAAATTTGATTTCAACTTTAAAAGTTGGGCATTTAGATGCTATTTTTACACCATATCTGGCTGGTAAAAGCTATGACAAGATGACTTTTGCTGGTTAAATTCAGTTTATCCAATCCTTTGCCAAAATTAAGCGTTCTTTAATTGGTTTTATTTTACATTTGCCAATTCTTACGATAAATGTAAATATGTCTAATCAATCTTGTCTCTGCCCATATATCTCTTAGTGACTTAACGTGGAATGCATCAATGCTCCCATTGGGAGGTAGTCCTTGTGTCATTTCATATTTGGGGGAAAAATTAACTTGAAGCATCAACCTTTGCTTCTGTCCTTGATGCACTTTTACGTGTTAGTTCCATCCTCCTGGTCTTAGGTCGTATTCCAACAGTTTGATAGGTTTTCACATGATGTAATGTATGATTCCACCGACAAAAAATACACAAATCCTCTTATAATCATTGGATCGAGTATTTGGGTACTATCTCAAAGATAAAGTTAAACAAATCAGCTTTAACATTCATTCCTTTTTTTTTTGAAAATTTATGAAAATATTATTTTTGGACTTTTACTTATCAATATGTTTTTTTTTGAAAGTATACTTGTATATTTATCTCAAAATATCACTAAAAAAAGATCATTTAATCTAAACAATAGATGTGGTACAACTTATGTAAGACCCAACCATTTATGACAACACCAAAAATTATGCGTGACGATAACGATATAACTATAACAGCCCAAATACAATATTTCAATTGTTGATCATCAAATGCTCCCGAGGATTTCACCAACACATGAACTTAGTCGCTGATACCAAATTTATTCGGATTATTCGAGGGTTTGCTGATATATTACAAATGGTACTAATTCAGAGCTTTTACAACACAGATGAGCTCCCAGAACATGAAAATATAGAGTAATTTTGAAAATGTAAATATATTAACCTAAGAATGTCAAGACTTTACATTGACAACAACAATCTAGTTGCAAGACCAACCGTTCGAATATGGCATTGATGCATAGGGTATGAGTTCGTTTCATCCTTACTTCTAAAGTCATACAACCCAATTCAAATGACCAAACATCCCACCCCACAAAAAAGGGGCAAAACATGTAGTTAACTTTAAGTCATATATATACACATCGAACTCGAAATTATGACCCAAATTTTGGTGAAGAAATAAAGAATGCAATGACATTATTCAATCCTTCTCTGATTGTAGCTTATTTAGAAATTCAGCTGCCTTTTACCGCATTCCTTTTAAGTTCTTTTCTTAGCATTTGTAAGTATAAACATGCGTTATTTGACGTACGAATGCCCTCTGAACCACAGTTGGCTATGAGTTACAAATTCGGTTTCCTGCATAAATTGGTTCACATTTATTCTCAAATCAATGAATATATTGACAAAGAAAGAGAGGGGAGCGAAAAATAATTTTGCAAGTTGTTAACCCAAAAAATAAACCACACTTTTCTAATTTTATTTTAGGGCTGATGGGAAACGGGTTGGGGATGAGTTACTAGTACAAGAGTGTGCTCATATAACAAAGATATCAAAGGCTATGTTTCTGCATGTAATGGTTTTGTTCTCTATGACCAAGCTAAGTAAAGGTTATCATGAAAGGGATCTGCGATGAGATCATTGATGTCAAATAAATTCTCATGGCTAAAATGCAAATTTGGACAGCCAGACACAGGAAAATCATTTGAAAATCCTCAAGTGAAACTGCTAAAAATGTTGCTTATCCAGCCCATGCAACAGAGATCTCCCTAACGCAATGCAATTCTAGTACATTACCAGAAGCTGAATGCAGAGGCTAACCTGGAATGTTCTAAGGGCATAGTGAACCGCCCAAATCAGGTGATCGTCCATTACACTGAATGGAATTCGCAACAGATGCTGCACCTTTTTTACCCGACTTTCTGTCTTTCCAATTCTTCCTATGTTCATCAGTTCCGCCTGTCAAGGTAAAACAGCACCATGTAAGTTGAGAGAAAATTACCATGCTAGGAATACCACTAGCAACTATTTCAAATCCATATCCGCTTTACATTTTAAAAGAATTTATTGTAAAGCCTAATAAATATTTCAGTCTGTTAACAAAAACTAACAAGGGAAGATAAAACACGTGATGGTTAAAAATAGAACAGAATCGTTGCTAAACAATTTGAAATTGGCAGCAACTGAACTTCAAATTTGAAATGCAATTAGTGATTTGAAATCATTTACTCAATCCTTTCATCCATTCATATGGTTTATGGATTGAGGTTAGAGTTGCATTCCAGTTCCCATTTGTTAAGAATTTCATTGTGAGGCATCTTAAAACTTCAGAAATAAGAACTGGACATATACTTAAGTAGGGCGTTGTACAAAGTTAAGGTAATTGATTAAGAGGCCTACATGGGAAATCTTTAGATTTCCCCGCAACAGATCTGCAACATGACTTGTGTTTCTTC
This sequence comes from Primulina eburnea, assembly GCF_022965805.1. Lineage (NCBI taxonomy): Eukaryota > Viridiplantae > Streptophyta > Magnoliopsida > Lamiales > Gesneriaceae > Primulina > Primulina eburnea. The sequence continues at coordinate 30,709,165 of NC_133109.1, read as the reverse complement.
TTCAAACCATGTAGACAGGCCTTATTTTTAAAAAATTTCTGCAACAGGGAAAAAAATGGAAATCAGCTCGAGAAGTATGGAAATACAAAAAAATTCCACTGAAAATAGTAACTGTCCAGCTTATGCAAGAGGAAACCTTCTCATTAGCACGTGGGCTATTCATACTGCAGACACTTTCCACATCATTGCTAGATAAATCATGTTCAAGTGCCTTGTGTTCAACTCTTAGTTCCTGCTGTACACAGTTCATATCCTGATGTTCATCTAAAAAACCTCAAAAATATTACTACAAAATCAAGTAAATTTGCCACAAACAAAGCACAAAACACTCCATGAAGAGGATTAAGAACAGAAGAACACTCAAAAATATCGAAACCAAGCTTCATATAAACAGAGAGCCACAATTCCACAAAAAATAGTGAAATACCAAATATTTGAATGGTAGAATTATTGGTTTTCATATCATATATCTCTGGTTTGAGTCATATCGGTAGATCATGTGCAAATTTGAAAAAGAAACAAAAATTGCAAACAATAATTATGAAACAAGAGAATTTCATCAGAAGAACAGATGAAATGTATTAACCATGGGTACACCAATGATATGATTTTAATTTAAGTGAGAAATCAAAACTAAAATTTAGGAGGTTCAACTACTTTAAAATGAAGATATGGAAACAGGGCTAGTTATACAGGAACATCCTTTCCTTGGTAATATGACGTTCTTCAGCAGAAAAACTTTCAACACAGCAGTTTCAGACAGGATATCTCGTCGACTCAACAAAGAAGAAATTCTTTGGTTGCAAATTTCATCTACTTTATGATTGCACAAGCAACATCTAATAAGTAGCAGATCAAGAAATAAATGAAGGTGTAAATCAAAAAGTGGCTTGAGAGAAATATGAGCAACGAAACCCAACCCACTCAAGAATAAATCTCTGGCAGCAGTTAACAAACTTCAAATTGAAATGTAGGCAGAATAGTTGCATATAATCTTAGATTGATTCTGTTAGTTACAGAAAATAGAAGAGACATTATCCTAGTTTTAAGGGATTCATTACTTTCCTTCTTCACTCTGTTTCCTCTAAATATAGGACTGAGAATATCGTGTATCTTATTAATTATTATTCAGTAAAAATACAGCATATTTAACCGATACCAGAAGATTAAAGGCTAAAAGCAAGTTGAGAAAGACAAATGTCTGGAACACAAACCTCACCATCTCCTCTCCAATTATTCCCGCTGCACTAATTTAGAACTCTCCATATCCCGCAAATTACAACCTAAAAGCTGAACAGTAAAAACTATTCTCAATGGTTGGTCGGTCACTGTCAATGGTGACTCACAGCATGGACAAAATCGGCTATTTGGATGGATCAATTCCTAACGCATCACCGAGTGGTTCCTCATATCAAATATGTGATACTCAAAACTTGATGGTGATGGCTTAGCTGATTCACTCGATAGAAGATAACACTGGAGATAATCTAGTCTATACTACGGTGAAGTAGATCTGGGACAATCTCATTCCGCTATTTGGATTTTGAGAAATCTTCTCACATGTTTGAGTTGTGGAACAAGATATATAAACTCAAGAAAGGGGATTTCGATGTCACACACTTCATTATGCAGCAAAAAAATTAGTATGAATTGGATCTGTTTAACATGTGCCAATTGAAAGATTATGAGGTTGCGGTTACTTTTAAGAATATGGTGGATAAAGATAATCATCATGATTTTTAACAGGTCTGAGTAGAGATCTTGATGAAGTTAAAGGGTGTATTATAAAGATAAGGCCTTTTCTAGTTATAGATGAAGAATTTCCTGAGGTCTTTCATGAAGAATATCTAAGGAAAATGATTCTTGGTGAGGTATTGACTCCGGCAACTGAAAAATTTTCCCTCGTGCAAGATGCAACCAAGATTGGAGATTTCTGCTATGGTCCCGAGTTATGGATCACATTATTGGGGCGATCAATGAGTTTCTGATGGAAATGAGCTCGCTTTAGGGGAGACTTCACGACCTCGTAGATGATTTGAGGATCACTAAAGAGAACTTCACAATCTTTTAGCACTAAGCTTTTAGGAAAATTTATCCTAACCATTGTTCTCATGCAATCACTTCAATATACAAAAAATGTCTCTATGTCAGTTACCAAAGATCAAAATAAATTTCCCTGTAAGTTACTAAAAATAAACTCATATTCTAAAGATAAAATATCTCATAATCATTAGCCTATATATAGAACACATGAGATATTGACAATTATCTTTTATTTGAAAAATAATTAAATAGATAAGTATTACTAGAGTCTTAAAAATTTAAGTAAACTAGATTTTCTATCCGTTATCTTTCAGACTAGTAGGCTGTATATGTGTTTGGGCCGCATCAATGATCATAATATCACTCCCCTCCTGGAGAACGTGTTAGTCCGCAAACACGAATGAGGGGACCTGCTCGCTCATGGTGGAAGCATTTTTCCAGGATGCATTTATTAAAGACAGTCCATCCCAATGCATTAAAACTTCAGCCTGGGCATTTCTTGGTCTTCTGTCCAAAATAGCTCGGGACTGGGACAACAAACATCTTCTTGATTTTGGGGAAGCGTGGGGCTGTTGCCTAGCTCGCCCAGGTTTTGTTCTTCCGAGTAAATGGTTCACAGACATTTGTTTATCCCATCAAAATGATCAAGAAGAGCTTCTTGTTGTTTCTCAGTGGCTGCCTTGCCCTCTCGATATATTTTCATAAAGGCCTCGAAATGTTGATTAAATACATGAAATTCCTCCATGAAGACTGGCTCTGGTACCAATTTGTTATGATCTCGAGTTATGGATCACGTTATGGGGCAGTTAAAGAGTTTATGGTAGAAATTGAGTCTCGTTTTAGGAGAAAACCTCACGATCTTGTAGATGATTTGAGGATCATTAAAGAGAACTTCACGATCGTTTAGCACTAGGCTTTTAGGAAAATATTTTGCTTTAACCATTTATTTCCGCACAATCACTTATATATACAAAGAATCATGCTCCGTGTCAACTACTAAAAGATGAACATAAATTTATCTGTCAGGTACTAAATAAACTCATATCCTAAAGATAAAATATCTCCTAATCCTAGCACTTATCCCATTTTTATAGAACACATGAGATATCGACGGTTATCTCTTATTTGAAAATTAATCAAATAGATAAGAAGTAAACTAGAGCCTAAAAAAATTTAATAAACTAGATTCTCTATCCGTTATCTTTAAAACTAGTGGGTTGGATCTGTGATTGGCCGCATCAATGATCATAACAATTTCTAGCCTCCCGCAAAGAGAAGTCAAGCATGGTGCAACCATTGTTAGATGTCGTATCATATTAAGAACAAGTTCTGGGATCTTCATGGAAAACCTTCAAATTAGGTTCCAAATCGACTACGAGGATGTGAAGGAAAAGGCCTCCAAGTCACCTTTGACCGTTAACGGAGAAAAACCATGACAATAACAGTTTTTCAAAGGTGTAGACGGAAAACTTGCTAACCAAAAATCAATTTGTTACCACTTGCCTTGTGGCATTTAAAAGTACATTTTCGACAGATTTTGATAGCATGACCAAGCTTTGAGCCACAGATTATTGACTCTAGATCCTTTGAGCATATGACTGGTTGTGAGAGTATGTTTACTCCTATATTCCACGTCCCAGAAATCACAAAATTAGAGTAACCCATGGCTCTTATTAGATCGTTGCTGGAATAGGTTCCATTAAACTAGTTCCAAAGTACTTTTTAAATTTGTCCCACATATAACTAGCCTATCATACAACCTTCAACGTTGGCACAATTATAAAAGATTGAATCGTGTCATTCAACTTTCATCATCTGTCTACTACTTCGACGAGGATTTATCTGTGAGTGGTCAAGTTCATGCAGCTGTTGGTTATCCCTCTTTGCCTAAAACACAAAAAATAATGTTGCAACATTGTAGGCAAGAACATCCATATTTTTTGTACTTGAAACATTTGTTTCCACCCTCACTTGGAAGTTCAATAGGAAATTTGACAATTTCAAAATACAAGCATGTATTTTTTACCACCTTGACCTGATCGAGCTTCCAAATCATTCATGTTGACTCACTGACTCACTGTGCCATTTGAGATCCATCTCATATAAAAACTCTTACTAATAAAAAAAAGTGGTTTATCTCCTTTACCGATGATCATACAAAGGTTTGTTTTGTGCATCTTTTGAAAGAAAAAATAGAAATATAGCATATTTTCAAAGTTTTCTTTCCATGATTAAAACTCAATTTAGTGAGAATATTAAAATGCTTTGTACCAATAATGACACTTGATTTTTTCAGTCCCATTATGGAAATTTTTTTGAGTAGCAAAATGGAACTTACAAAGGAAAAATAGCTATTTGCTAGAGGTATCCCCCAACCTCTCTTATTCACAAAAAATGTTCCAAAACTCTTTTGGGTTGATTAGTTCTTACTGCATGTTATGTGATCAATAGAATGTCGACCAAAGTACTTCAATTCCAAAAAACCTAAGAAGTTCTCCAGGATTGTTGACCTCAAAACCGAAGATTCACTTCCGCCCTTTTAAAATTGACCAAATAATGCTCTAGAAATTCCAGAATCACAACCCTTAAATTTGATTATTTCAATTGTATCACTAGAGTCTAGAGACAAATATGTCAAACCTCCTATGTTTCAAAAAACATTGGAGAAGCATCAAACCAACAGGAACGGGATGATGTAGTGATGAAAAAACTTGAAGGATAAATACTAGTTGCTTGCGAGTGGTATTTACAGTCATAACTTTGATGGCTCAATTGAACGACGTAAGGTGAGATTGGTTAGAAAAGCTATTAGGGATGACAATGGATTTGGTTCGAAACGGGTACTCAACCTGAACCCAACCTATCTGGGTCGGCTTTAGGTAATGTTAAATGGGCATGAGTCAGTAATGATATTTACTTTGTACCCGGACAAGTAGGGGTCAAATAACCGGGTTTATAGTGCTACAACCCATTTAGGTTTTTAACAACCACCAGGAGTAAATATTGTTTCTACCATGTTTAACGGGGAAATTTTTACGAGGAATAACTTTTGCTTTGAGATATTTCAAAGCCAACATTCACCGATATACACCGGCAAATTGCATCGGCACCCTTCGTAAAAATTCAAAAGAGCGAAAAACTCCTGGTTTAATATTATTGCATTTAAAGCGCCATGTTTTTAGAAGTATGGCATAAATCCCTTACAAATTGGGTGAATGTGCTCGATTTTTGGGGTTAAATTGCTTTATTTTCTAAAAAATGAAGGATTTATTAATGTATTAATATTTTTTAGGCAGTTTTATGCCTTTAAACTTTTCATTTGGGTCCTGGTGAAATTACCCCCAATATTTCCATATATTTTATCCACTTCTATCCTCTCTTGAAGATTGCCTATTATATGAGATTTTGTGGATTACACACACATCAATATCTAACTGATATTTTGTCAGATTTATATGACTTATTGATTGCATGGAATTACTACTTTTGATATTTGATTTAAATTGAGTTATAGATTTTGTTTGGATTTTTTTAATTAATTTTTAGTTAAATATAACTATATAAGTTAAAAATTAACAATGTCGTACTTTTGACACACGAAGTTTATGAGCTTCTATAATTGAACAATTTTTGAAGATGAAACTCTACCGTGATAATAAAGCTGCTATCAATAGTCTTTATAATCCTTCGTACTAGAGCAAACTAAAGACGTAGAGGTCGATAGGCAATTGACCATAAAGCTGCTATCAATAGCCTTTATAATCCTTTGTGCTAGACCAAACTAAACAAGTAGAAGTCGATAGGCACTTGATCAGAGAAAAGATTGAGAAAGAATTCTGCACTTGACTTAAGTTCCTATATCAGCACGAGCATGGAATGTCTTAACGAAAGGGTCAATGAAGCCAACATTCAAGAAGCTCGTGGATGAGCCTAAATTATACAACCTTCATACACCAGGTCAAGGGGGAGTGTATGCAGATTAGTTGTACATAATCTTAGATTGATTCTATTAGCTTTATATTATCCCTAACTTTAAGGTTGCATTTGAAGTGATTTGATTTGAAGCTAGAAATTTCAAATTCTTAATAACAAGTTCATTGATTTGTTTGTTTAATCCATTTGATAATGAATTTTAAATCATCAGCTCGTTATTTTTGAATTATTGTAGAGGATTTCAAATCCCATTCGAAGTCATTGCAAATAATTTTTTCTCAAATCCAAATCTGATCCATATGCAACCTGAGAGATTTGTTATTGTCCTATTTCCCTTGGTTTTCCTTTATATGGTTGAGAATATTGTGTATGTCTTAATTAGTATCAAGTAAAAGTGCAACATTACTTGTCGTTTCTGTTTTTCTCTTCGTTTTTATGAACTTTTGATTTAACAATTTAGGTTTAAAGCAAAAACCTTAACAAGAACAAACCCTCAGAGCAAAGTGAAGATAACCTTGTCAGGTTAAATACTCAGGCGACATATAAAGCAAGCACACAAAAGGACCACTCAGCAAAGGAATTGTAAAACATACTAAAAGGTCATTACCGTAAGGACTATAAACAACTAAATCAGCAAACATGTGATCTCCAGATTCTTGTTCTGGAGTAAGCAATTCGGCTACAATGTCACCTCCCACATTTAAAGCCTACATGACATCAAAATTATTAGGAAAAAATTTGCAACTCCCCTGTTTCAGTAGACCAAAACCCAATTGAAGAAGAAACAGGGAGCTTTTCAACCAATATTTGTTTTCTTCACCACATCTCGTGGGGGGTCAGTTGGTGTGCCAATTAATGCACGCAAGTGGGACTGTCGTAAACCTTTCAACTACTTGAAATAATCACCTGCTGTGCTTTTGTAGCATTTACAATATTACTGGATTTCTCCTGTAATATATTTTCACCACCTTCCTTTTCCGGGACTGTGCAAACTACATCTGCTTTATTAGATTTCCCTGAAAGACCTGCGTTGTCCTTTATAAGAAAACTAGAAATTATCAGAATCTATTGTAGAAAATACTATACATTGGATAATGACATACTAAGAGCAACACATAGGTCACCTCGATAAATATGGGCCTAGCTGGTCCAGAGCAAGTGTCCTCCTTTAAACGCACACTATTATAATGCTCTCCATCATGATAAGAACTACAAGAATTATAAAACAAGTCAACGGAATAAAAATCAATACCCTCATTAGGAAGAACTGGAGGAACTCTTTTTCTGTATTTTTTTCTAGGAGAACAGAATACAAGATTCCACTGGCAACTCTTAGCACACCACTTTTGTCACTGACAATATTCCAATCTTTAAAAGGACTTAAGATTCTGACTTCAAATAAAAATAAAGTGAGATTGATGCTATGCTAATCAAGGTGAAATTTAATAAGTTCCACGAGCCTCAAATTAAATAGACAAATTATATTCTGACTCCAAATAAAAATAAAGTGAGATTGATGATATGCTAATCAAGGTGAAAAATTAATAAGTTCCAGGAGTCTCAAATTAAATAGACAAATTTTTAACATTGTTTTAGCATATTTCCATTCAGTTTCCAACAATGAATTCTACACTGACTATCCTCTTCCATATTACATTTAGCACTTCAATGCCCAAACTACACTAAGATTGGTGTGTGTAATGTCTAAACAGATACACAACAAAAGTTAATAAAATTAGGCATATGTTCTAGCATCATTTATTACAACAACCAAGGTGTGGACCATGAACACTTTGGAAACAAATTAAGAACTTCAGTCAATAGCCTAAGTGGAAATATTTCTTAATTAAGAGAAGATATTCTGGAAGAAAGAAATGCAACTTATTCTTTGCGTGCAATATCATAATGTGGAAAAAGAAATGCAACTTATTCTTTGGCGTGAAATTCTTGTCTTTCATAGAAGAGGATGCTAACTTCTTCCGAACGTGAGTGTTTTGAAAATTTCTAGTACTGCATCCTATGAATTTTAGAACTGACCGTGACCAGAGCATAATTGAGCTACACAACTCCTCTTCAACGAAAGACTCAATAAAATCCTCCATCCAGTGAAAGCACAAAAATGTAAAATCCAGAGCAACGACAAGAACAAGTTACAGTTCAGGAATAATGTCACATTGTCGTTATCCACATATTTGTCAGTTGTGGTCGGACAATCATTGATGATTCAGATCACAGTCATGGCTCAATACAAGTTTAACATGTCTGCATAGCCTATATTCAGCTAGGGAAGTTATCAACACCTAAAATTCAAGTAACTACGAATTAAAGATCTTCATTAGATTTCCAGATGGTTACAGAGATTATTATAGTTACAACAAAGATCCATAGACTTACAAGGGTTTCCTTTTATTGATTTTTATTTGGGTACTTCTGAATCACAGAATGGTACTTCAGAAGATTTACAACAGAAGACCCTTATCCAGTATTGCAAGACAAAGAATCGTAACAATACAGGACAAAAAGACCAAAAAAACAAATAATAAACCACTAATATAAAAATCTGTTAGTACAAGAATTTAACTATGCCAAAAATTAAACACGGCCAAATTCTGAATTTTCTGTAGTACTCACAGGTGAATCTGTGGAGCTTCACGTACATCAAAATTTTGCGCGTGCCAACGAGGTGACCTATGCTGTAAAAATAAGAAATGGAAATTGATAATTAATCTAAACGCTCTAAAACATTATCACAGTATAAATTGACAGTATAAAGGCATGACTGCTGTAAATAATTGAGCTTGGAAATTTTAAAATCATGGAACAGTGTAAAAGTAATGGTCAGGAAAGAAAACACACTCTGTGAATGCATATGTTTCTATGAATGGCAAGAGAAGCTGCTTGCAACTCCACGTGTCCTGCCCAATTGCCTTCCTGGGCCATGGACCGACAATATTCATCAAATGGAACTTCGTCTTCAAGAAAGGGCTCAAACATTTCACGATTGTTCTGCCAAGTTTAACTTATGGATCAGTATTCCATGAAAATAAATATTTTTGATTTTATAGTATAAAAAATGCAGTAGAAACTCAAACAAAACTGTGCCCAATGCATGAACATGCCATTTCACACTTGGATTTGAAGAAGAGAATAATGTGATAACTTGTAATTTTCTTTAATTTGGTTCCCAAAAAAAAATCAACGTAAAATGATTATAAAACATAATAAAGAAGCCGAAATTGGGTTGACACCCGTTGATGGTTAGAATGGTCATCTACATCGTGATAAAGTTCGCCTCCCTCCAGCCCCCACATCTTAGCAAAAAACGCAAGCTTTTTCTCTCCATTAGTTCTGCTTTGTTTTCAAGTAATCTCGGAGGTTGAGACACTCATCGTATTCTACAATTAACTCAATATTCACAAAAAACTAAACTTAAATTTACTTTGTTAAAAAATAAGATGCAACCACTTTCAACTTTCCTTACTCATTTTTTCGTCCATGACACTCCAGATTGAGACAAAAGATCTTAATCAACTCTTACATTTAAACCTCACGAGAGCCACGCAAGCCCCCATTAAAGCAACTCAAGTAGTAAATGGCCTTGACGCTATCATATCGCATTGATAGTATCTATAATAATTCTTAACGAATAAAGATGAAATAACAAACTAGCAAACTCATCCATCATTCATCGTATTTGCAACCTGTTATAATAACTACAGATTATCATCCAAAGTTAGACTGAAACAGGATGTCTAAAAAAATTATACCTTAATAAATCGAACTACCATATTTCGATACTTCTCATGCTTGTCCTCATTCCCCTCCAACTGATCAGCCAATGCCCTGCAACAAACAACAGTCAGGTTATCAAAATCACCGCACATTAATTAATTCAGGAATAAAATACTCCATAATTCACACGCTTCATCAATTCATGAGCACATGCACAATAATTATGCATAGAGAATAAGTTTTGCTAACAATCGCACCGCAATAAAATTAATTAATACCTGAAGAAACAGTTACCATCTGGGGTAACCTGAATGATTTTCAAACCCAAAACATCAAGCTCAGCCCGCAGTTCAGATACATCCGTTTCTCTTCCGCGCTTTTTTCTCTGATCACAATTCAAACAAAATCAAGATAGAAGCATAGTCGAGAATAACTCAATTATTAACAACAATAAATTGCAAATAAACAGGAAAAATCAAGGGTCTTATAACTTACATGGGGTAGCTTATTAGAATTGATTGTTTGATGCTTTCCTTTGGCCATTATTATTGAATTCGCACTGACAACTTCGATGTGATTCTGATTAAAAAAATAGGTCAATAAATTTTGGGGCAGAAGGGTTTAAGGAGGCACAATTTGAATAGATTTACTGATGTTATTCCATTATCGATCAAGGAGAGCAAGGACGTACATTCTCGCACGATTTGTTTATAATAGATTCTTCACAAAATCTTCCGTCGGTCAATCAATTTTGTAGAGATAATTTATTAAAAATATAAATCATATCAACTCATCTAATACAAATAAATCTTTTTCTAACATATCATAGATTTTTCTAGAATCAAAATTTATTAAATGATATAAGAAAATATATGATTAAATTAATTTACATTTTTCAGCTTTTAAATAGTGTGAATAATAGTGTTTTAAATATTGATTTATGTAAAAGATAATTAAGATTATTTTAGTAAAATTTTAAATTTTCAAATTCAAATATTGTTTTTACAAACAAAAAATGAGTTTTAAATAGAATTTTTAAATTTCAAACCAAACACAAAATCAAGATGAAATTCTAAATCCATGGTTTTTCAAATCCAATTTCAAATTCAATTCTATTTCCAAATCCAAATCCAAAATTTTAAAGATCCAAACATAGTGTAAGTATTATAACATGGAAAAGAAACGTAACTAACGAAAAATAAATGGCAAAAACTTGTATGAGACGGTCTCGCATGTCGTATTTTGTGAGACGAATATCTTATTTGGGTCATCGATGAAAAAATATTATTTTTCTATGCTAAGAATATTAGTTTTTATTATGAGTATCGATAGGGTTGACTCGTCTCACAGATAAATATTCGCGAGACCGCCTCACAAGAGACCTACTAAAAATACATCTAATACACACGAATCATTCATTTAGGACAGAAAAATTATGGATGAATGTCATAATTGCATAATGAGAAAAATCAAGTGTATTTCTTAAATTCATATCTAACTTATTTATATATTAATTATATAAAGTAAATAGAATTTCAAATATCTTTATTATTAGTTGAACTTGAAATTCATAATAATTAATATGAAACTTTGTATAAACATGGAATAAGTGTGTTTAAAGTTTGGCAAAAACTTGGTGACTCACGGGTCGTATTTGTGAGACATATCTCTTATTTGGATCACTCATGAAAAAGTATAACTTTTTATGCTAAGAGTATTGGTTTTTATTGTGAATATGGGTATGGTTGACCCGTCTCACAGATTATGACCCGTGAGACGGATGTCTTAAAGTTTATTGTCTTACTTATCTAAAATTATGAAATATATTTGGATTTCAAATTAATCAATCCTAACATAACCTTATGTCGTAGTTTTCTCACCCTAAATTCTCGAGTATAAGCTCAATATGCGGGAGCTGTCAAAGTATATATTTAATTATTTCAATTTTTTTAATATTTTCATAACTAAATTGAACGTAAAAATCTTATGAGACTGTATCATTGATCAATTTTTTGAGACAGATCTCCTATCCTACTCGATCAATCAAAATATATTATTTTTTATAACAATATTATTTTACACTTCGAATATTAATCGGATCGACAAATCTAATATATATACATGATCTTCAATCACAAAATACATATTCTAAACTATAATTGTAGTTGCCCGTGGTTAATTATTTTGGAAGAAAATGTCATAAAAAATGTTCACATAAAATATTTTTAATTCATCCGAACCATCGATTTTTTCGACCAACTTTTTCCTCTAATATTTTCACCAACAATCCGCTGATATTTCATAAAAAAATCCATCCACCAGTGCCGCCGCCCATCACATATATATATATATCGTTTGGTGCTGGAGCTTCAACCTATCAGCTTTCGGAGTTCTACCCATTAGCTCCGCGTACAGTTCGAAGTATATTTCTGCACATTGCGTATTTATGCACTTTATTTATATATTATATGTATATTTTAGAGAGTATTTTATTATAATGAAATAGAATTATGTGGGAGAAAACACAGTTCATCTGATGGCAACTTATTTTGTACATTTCTGCACTTTTTTTGCTTTCTTGTATATATATTTCCGCCCATGAGCGTACACGTTTTGTATATTTCAGCGCTTTCTATAGCATCCCTTAGCTTATTGGCTTTTTTATTAGTTTTTTGTGAACTCACCAACACTTTTGGGACATTTTAATCGTACGGTGTAGAAAATTCGAACGACTTAATTTGACTGCATTGAATCTAAGGTTTTACCAAAATATGTGTCTCAATATTTTAAAGCATTAAATGCATGATTATTGTGTAGATATGTGTTTTATTTCATGGTTTATTAAGGTTTCATGTATTACGGCTTTTTAGTAGTATTTCACGCACGAATGTGGAACGAAGACGAGACCGTTAAGGAAAAATATTTTTATTAAATAATTATTTTTAATTATTTAATATATGATATAATTAAAGGTGATTTTCGGAAAATGGGCCTTGATTGTGTATTTTTACTTGTCGGCTCATATTTTAAACCGGTACACAAAATTTAGTGAGTCGAGGACTTTTTGAGGATTCAGACAATATTTTCAAAAATGTACCTAAATGAGATATTTTTCGAGAGTGATTTTGGTTTATTGGCCCTAATTTAATATATATTGGGTCTAAACTCCTTCACATCCTTATTATTTTAATTAACGAGCCCAATATACATCTATATTATAACAAACCCTACCTCCCAAAAACCCTAACCCTCCATTCTTCCTTTGGACCACCCCACCCCTTCTACTCCAGCAGCTTCTTGTGGCCATCAGCAGCCTTTTTGCTCGGCTTTTCTCAAAAGAATTCATATGAGCTCTTCCACGTCCTTCCAGTATCCGTTCTACGCAATTGTAGTTGAGTTTTCGAGCGTTATTACGCAAAGGCAAATCAGTTACCTTCATTTTCTCGTCTTTCACATCATAATACGTGTTTTGGATGGATTATGCATGATATATGTCGGTTCTAACATTTTAAATTGATTTTACATGTGTTTCTCCATGAATATGATTTTCTTGCCTTTATGTACATTATGTCCCGGCTCGGTTGATGGGATGCTGCCAGGTCTGGGGTTCGAAGGAGGTTCTACAGTAGGTGTTTAGGCGTTTTAGGTGCTAAGCTTGAGGCTAGGTCATGCTCTTGTAGGTGAAGGACTGGGCTTTGCGTTCAGGATAGGTTGTGGCTCGATCGATTGTTTCGGGGAGGACAGCGGTGTAAGGGACGCTCTATGGACGTGGAGTAGACCCAGGTGGGTCTGAGAGATGGCTTAGAGAATCTCGTGCACGGGTGGTCTCGAGCTAGGGGGAGATCGAGGAAGATAGTCGCGATTAGGTTTCGGCTTTGGGTGATTTCGGGTGTTTCATGGTGAACCGAGGGGTGCGCTTAGATGAGGCTGAGGGCGGTGGTTAGGTCGGTCCAGGAGGATCCAGAGGTGGGCTAGGAGCGGTTGGTTCGAGGTTGGTCCGGTCTAGTTTGGGCTAGGATCTCAAGTTTTTGAGGGCTAGGTGCATTAGGGTTTGTTAGATGCAAGTGCATAAATTTTCCGACGAGGGGCAGTCGGTTTTAAGGGGTTTAAAACGATTGGAATTGTGTTGCTCAGGGGCTGGTAGGGTGTGATTACATGATGAGATATGTTTAGAATATGTTTATGTTACATTATGTTTACGCTCATGCTTTCAAGATCATGAAGTTTATTTTAATTAAAGTAATTTTCATTGTTGAATGTTATATATATGTGCTTGTTATAACGATTCAGGTGTGTTGAGTCTTTAGACTCACTAGGTGTGAGCATGATGAGTTTGAGACTGGAGGCGCCGAATACTGAGTAGGTAGAGCTGAGAGTGAGCATGATGACCCGAGGACCTTGCATTTTTCTTGCACTATGTTTATGCGTCATGGATGAACATTGTTTCATACATTTTATATATTTTTATATGTTGATGATACGATATGCTTTGATTGTTGCATTTGAGTTATTTTAAATTAGTAGTCTAGGGTTTTTGATGATAGTTAGATTTTTATTTAAATGCAGTATTTTTATTCAGTGATTGAGTAACTTTTAACACGCATGGTGGTTTATTTTCTTTCTCATGCATACGTATGAGCATTTGAAATTAGCTTGCAAAAAAAATCTAGTAGTATTTTAGTAGCACGAGTCGTTTCATTAATATTCCAAAACACGTGAATAAAAATGTGATGGCCGTGTTTTGAAATTGAAACTCGTAAGAGGCTATATTCCAATATTTTCGTCATAACATCACAAAAAGATGTGTAAAAAATAACAAGGATCATACTATAAATCTGCAATAACAATGCTTCAATTAATAAATGAACTGTCATCGATCCAATCTCAAAACCACAACAAAGAGAAGATAAGCTGGTTTGCATTTGGTTTTCTCGTATATAGTGCATATAGTGACTGTTGATTCCTTTTCTTTTCAAACTTCATGTAAACCAGAGGACCCTGTTCAAATATATATAAGGTCCTCCGAGAAAGTCAAGGGATCCCCGGTCGGCAATGCGAGTCTTAGCCTCCCTCTTCCTTGGTTGGATTCCGAAATCTCTCATTCACATTGGCTTTATGCATGCATGCACAATGTAATGCTACTGCTGCTGCTGCAATCCCATCATGTACTTCCTAGCTCACCTCTGTTTTTTTCATATCCCGAAGGTCATGAACACCTTGTCCGGCTTCTGCACCCTGCGGACCGCCACCACGTTGGCCACAGGAACAGAACCGGGGTTCGCCACGCCGTTGGAGAACGTACACGCGGGAGGCGGCGTGGTCTTTGTGGTGCAGCCCGGTTATTTTTTGCCTCAGTTGAGTCAATCTTGTGATTTGTTGACTTATATGAATCCGACCCTAGAAGAGAGTGTTGGTCCCACGTGCGGAATTTGAGATAATAAAAGCCGAAAATAAAGAATAAACTGGACACCGAGATTTACGTGGAAAACCCCTAAAAATAATTAGGGTAAAAACCACGGACAAGATGAAAAGAATTTCCACTATAATATTTTGTGGTGTACAACTCACTCACTGTGTTTCCAAAGAGAACACACACTCTCTTAATACAGGAGAACAAACACCTCACAAATATTATAGAACTAAGCACTCAAATGCTTATAAGATGAGAGAAAACTCGAAGAAGGGATGATTTCAGAATGAAGAGGGGAGCTCTATTTATAGAGCCCCTTGACCGTGTGAACACGCGTTTTATACGCGTAAAACCCATCTTCCGTCTTCTGAAATAATCAGTCAAATTTGCCAGCCTGTACCACACGTTTTTATTTTCAACAAATTCATGCAATAAATGATATGGTCCTGCCGACATTTCTCCCACTTGGAGATTTGATTGAGAATCAAACACATCTCCACACATCCTTTCAATCTTGCCATTCCCTGCTGCTTACGTTTCCGCTAGGCCACTTGAGGATCTACACCACTCAAACTTATCAGTGTTCACTGGCTTGGTCAGAAAATCAGCTATATTGTCCTTTATATGGATCTTCTGCATATCCACGCTTCCTTCTTCTACTGCTTCTCGTACAAAGTGAAATTGTACTCCAATGTGTTTCGTCCTGGAATGAAAGGCTGGATTCCTTGCGATGTGCAAGGCACTCTGACTGTCACAAAACAAAGGAACATTCTCTTGTTTGTGTCCGATCTCCTCCAATAACCTTTTAATCCATATTGCCTCCTTGCAACCTTGAGTAGCTGCCATGTATTCTGCCTCCGTTGTAGATAACGCTACAACTGTTTGCAGTTTTGAAACCCAGCTTACTGCTCCCCCTGCAAGTGTAAACACATAACCAGTAGTAGATTTCCTCTTATCAGGATCACCTGCATAATCTGAATCGACATAGCCTCTGAGTGTAAAATCAGATCCTCCATAACATAATGCAGCATTCGAAGTACCCTTAATGTATCTAAGGATCCTCTTAACAGTGCTCCAATGCTCTCGTCCAGGATTCGCCATATACCGACTAACTGCTCCCACTGCTTGAGCAATGTCCGGTCTTGTACAGATCATAGCGAACATAAAACTTCCCACTGCTGATGCATATAGTACTCGAGACATCTCCATCCTCTCTGCTTCACTGCTAGGACACATCTCAGAGGATAACTTGAAGTTAACAGGAAGAGGGGTCGAAATTGGCTTACTATCTTGCATGTTGAAGCGTTGCAAGATTTTCTTCAAATAATTTTTCTGGGAAAGCCAAATCTTTTTGTTACTTCTGTCTCGGTGAACTTGCATCCCTAGAATCTTGTTTGCTGGTGCCAAGTCCTTCATATCAAATTCCCTAGCCAACTGTGCCTTCAATCCTTGGACCTGATCTTTGTTGGGGCCTGCTACCAACATGTCGTCCACATACAACAGCAAAATAATATAATCATCACCAGACCTCTTGAAATACGTACAAGGGTCTGCACTCAGTCTGTTGTATCCAAGGCTCATGATATAGGAATCAAATCTCTTGTACCAACACCTCGGCGCCTGTTTGAGACCGTACAGAGATTTCTTCAACCTGCAAACCAAGTTCTCTTTGCCTTTTTCCGCAAAACCTTCTGGCTGGAGCATATAGATTTCTTCTTCAAGATCTTCATGAAGAAATGCCGTTTTCACATCTAGCTGTTCTAGATGTAGGTCAAACACCGCACACAATTCCAGCACCACTCTGACTGTTGTAAGCCGAACCACAGGAGAAAATATCTCATTGAAGTCAATGCCTTCTTTCTGAGCATACCCTTTTACTACCAATCTAGCACGATACCGTTCCACTTGATTATTGCCATCTCGCTTGATCTTATAGACCCATCTGTTACCGATGGATTTCCTCCCTCGTGGTAGTGTAACAAGATCCCAAGTTTTATTCCTGTCTAATGCCTCCAATTCTTCTTGCATTGCTATCATCCACAAAGATACATCCGAGCTTTGAGTAGCCTCGTGGAAACTCGATGGCTCACCATCTTTTGATAATAGACAATATGCAATGTTGCTTTCAGTGACATAATCTGAAAGCCAACCTGGTGGTCTTCTGTCTCGAGTTGACTGCCTCACATTCGAAACCTCAGACTCAACTTGTACTTGTTCTTCGTGCTCTGGTACTGCTTCACAAGAAACTTGACCTTCGTCTGTCTTATTTTCCACCTGAAAAATAGTAGTTTCTGAATTTGGTGTGCCTTTGTCTCCCTTTACTTTATCTTCCTCGAAGATAACATCCCTGCTGATGACAAGCTTGTGAACAGTATGATCCCACAAGCGAAACCCCTTTACTCCATCAGCATAACCCAAGAAGATACATTTTCTGGATTTTGAATCCAACTTTGATCTTTCTTGCTCATTGTACAGAACGTATACCGGACTTCCAAATGTATGCAAATGAGAATAATTTGTCGGCTTCCCGGTCCACATCTCCATCGGAGTCTTCAGATCAATCGCCACTGTAGGAGAACGATTGATAATATAACAAGCGGTTTTGACTGCTTCCGCCCAAAATGATTTTTCTAGACCCGCAGTCCTCAACATAGCTCTTGTTCTATCCAACAAGGTCTTGTTCATCCGCTCCGCCACTCCATTCTGTTGAGGTGTGTAAGCCGCCGTGAACTGTCTCTTGATGCCCTCATGTTGACAAAATGCATCAAACTCGTCACTGGTATATTCTCCTCCATTGTCAGTCCTCAGACACTTGATTTTCTTTTCAGAATCAAGTTCAACCCGCGCTTTGAAATCTTTGAATACCTGGAAAACATCTGATTTCTTCTTGATTGGATACACCCAACATCTCCTAGAGAAATCATCAATGAACGAGACAAAGTATCTCGCTCCTCCTAGGGATACAACCGGTGCTTACCAAACATCCGAATGAATCAGCTTCAATATGCTTTTGCTCCTGGCAGTAGAAGTGTCAAACTTTAATCTGTGTTGTTTACTGGTAACAAAATGCTCATAAAAGGGTAGTGACACTTTTGTAAGTCCCGGCAGCAGCTTCCGTTCTGAGAGAATTTTCAAACCCCGTTCTGACATATGCCCGAGCTTTCTATGCCATAACACTGTTAATTCTTCTCCTGAACCAATTGATGCAACAGCTAGTTCTGCCTCTTTGTGTGTTTCTCCCAAAAGTACATACAGATTTGCAGCAACCTTTTCCGCCTTCATAACCACAAGCGCGCCTTTCACAATTTTCATGATCCCGTTCTCAATCCGAGTTTTGCACCCGATGTCATCCAATTGCCCCAAGGACAAAAGATTTTTCGTCAGTCCTTTCACATGTCGTACCTCCTGTATGGTGCTAATGGTTCCATCAAACATTTTTATTTTGATAGTACCGACCCCAGCGATTTCCAAGGCATGATCATTTCCCATGAATACAGATCCTCCTGAGACTGGTTCATAATGATCAAACCATTCTCTCCGAGACGTCATATGCCACGTCGCTCCTGAATCCATTATCCATGTGTCACAAAATTTGTGTCTGTCTTCTGCAACAGTTGCTGCTTCGCTGAATAATATTTCACCACTGCCTGAAGTACTGGCCACATTTCCTTGAGAACTTTTATCCATACTCGTACACTCTTTCTTGAAGTGCCCTTTACCGCCACGTTTAAAGCAGTAAATATTTTTCTTCTTACTTCTTGACTTTGATCTACCTCGTCTTTGGCTCCCACTGGAGTCACGGTCCATGAATCTTCCTCTTATCATCGGCAAAGCCTCTGCCTGCTTCGAAGTTACCAACTTGTCTTCCTTATTCTTGCGCCGGCTTTCTTCTCCGAGAACCGCAGTTAAGACATCGTCAAATCTTAGAAAGCCCATAAGAATATTGTTGGTAATGTTGATGATAAGTTGATCGTATGAATCTGGTAGACTTTGAATTAGAAGCTCCGCACGTTCATTTTCTCCTATTTTATGCCCCATGGAAGTGAGTTGGACAAATAGAGTATTTAGTGTATTGATATGGTCGGTCATCGATGAAGATTCCGCCATCCGAAGAGTATAAAGCCTTCTCTTTAGAAAAATCATGTTGTGTAGCGACTTGACCTCGTACATCTTTGTCAGAGTATCCCAGATAACTTTGGCTGTTTTTATCTCAGAGATACTTGACAAAACTTCGTCAGCTATAGCCAAGTGTAAATTGGCAACAGCGTTATCATTCATCTCATTCCACTTTCCATCATCCGCAATCTCCACCGGTCTATCTCCAATAGCCGCCAAGCAATTCTCCTTTCTTAAAATTGCTTGTATCTTTATTTTCCACAGCATAAAATTGCTTCCGTTGAACTTTGCTATCTCGTACCTTCCCGCCATTATGTCTACAACAATTTTAGTAGACCGGACAAAATAATCCCGTCTTAAATAAAAAATCTCGAAAAATCTTTTCTGATGTGGAAGATCAGTCTAAGCTGCAATCACAGAGCATACTCAGAATTTTAGGAAATTTTAAACCAAGGCTCTGATATCACTTGTTGGTCCCACGTGCGGAATTTGAGATAATAAAAGCCGAAAATAAAGAATAAACTGGACACCGAGATTTACGTGGAAAACCCCTAAAAATAATTAGGGTAAAAACCACGGACAAGATGAAAAGAATTTCCACTATAATATTTTGTGGTGTACAACTCACTCACTGTGTTTCCAAAGAGAACACACACTCTCTTAATACAGGAGAACAAACACCTCACAAATATTATAGAACTAAGCACTCAAATGCTTATAAGATGAGAGAAAACTCGAAGAAGGGAAGATTTCAGAATGAAGAGGGGAGCTCTATTTATAGAGCCCATTGACCGTGTGAACACGCGTTTTATACGCGTAAAACCCATCTTCCGTCTTCTGAAATAATCAGTCAAATTTGCCAGCCTGTACCACACGTTTTTATTTTCAACAAATTCATGCAATAAATGATATGGTCCTGCCGACAGAGAGTGGGTAAGACTCGTTGAAGCCGGCGCTGATGGACTATTTTCTTCTTCTTTTTTTGAAAAACTAATGGACTCTTCAACGGCGGCTTACTGGTGAAATATGATATTCTGCCGGGGCGAAAGGATGATGCATGCTCCACCGGTGGAGAGAGCATATTACACCATCTCCAACTACAGCTCTTCCGAGGATTGAATTGCGAATGAGAGACCAGTTTAGAACCAGTCAACCAGCTGCTGTAAAAGGTCGTTTTCCACTTTTCCTCGACCTTTTCTAGCACGGCCATAGAAACCGGTCCTTCATAAGCAAATCGATCGTCGATCTAAAGATCAGTGAAGACTGGGAGTTGAGTTTATTTACATGATTGAAGTGGATAACAGGTGATCGGAGATTTGGAAGGGGAGCTATGGGCTGTCCATGGGAAGCCCTAGACTGCGACCATGTTTAGATATGGAATCTAATATATTTAAAAATAATTTAATCAACTATATATATTCTATTTTATTAAAATTGAGGGCATAATAGTAATTACCTAAAAAAGACACAAACTTTTTCTTTCAACTTTATCTTTTTATGATACTAATATTACACTTTTGATTTTTTTAAAAAAAAATTCAGCACACTTTTTTTTTATTTTTTTTATTTCAACAATTCAAATATCAATTTAATCCCTATATGATTTGTCAAATTTTACTTTAGTCTATCGATAATTATAAAAAAATTGTACACGCACGCATCGTGTGTGTATATAGTAACTAGTCTTTTGTAAAAGAATTGCATACCGATAAAAATTGTATTTAAAATTGTGTAAGACGGTCTCACAGATCGTATTTTGTGAGACGAATATCTTATTTGGTTCATCCATGAAAAAATATTACTTTTAATTATGTTAATAGTATTATTTTTTATTGTGAATATCGATATAGTTGACTCGTCTCACAAGAGACCTACTCAATTATTTTTACAATTTTGAATATATTTAAGGCAAAAACTTGTGTGAGACGGTCTCGCATGTCGTATTTGTGAGACGGATCTCTTATTTGGGTCATCCATGAAAAAATATTACTTTTTATACTAAGAGTATTACTTTTTATGCTGAATATCGGTAAGGTTAACCCGTCTCACGTACAGATTAAGATCCGTTACACGGTCTCACATGAGACCCACTCAACATTTAAAAATTCATGTGATCTGTTTTTAAAAAAAAAAAAAAAAAATTGTCTTGCCAGCGGGAAAAGAAGTTTCAACTTTTAAGCAAGAAACTGTTTGTCAATCTATTATCAATTCACAAAGAAAGTGCTGAAAATTTGGTTTAAAGGCGACTGACTCTGATATCGTGTAACATTTTTTTATATAATCTCTCAATGGGTGTGTTTAGCCCAAATAGATGGGCCATTAACCCAAATTGTAATAATTTAGCCAAGTCTTGGAAGCCCAGAAGATACAGCCCAAACAGAGGAAAAAAGCCCAAGTGACATTATATTGGCCCAATGAAGAAACGTGATATCGGTTTGCTGCCACTGCCCGACGTGGAAGGAAGCGGAAGAACGTGGAGTGATCGTGGAATGATGGGGGAAGGGAAAAAACTGCTGTGCGGAATGTGAGAAAAGGGAAAAGATAGTCAGATAGGAAGGTCTCTCAACAACTACACACAAAAAAGCTACAGCAAGCTCTCTGCAAAAATTCTCACATTTCTTTTGTCGCTATTTTTATTTTCAGTAATCAATTTCCATAGATTTCAGCATGTTCCTTCAAGTTTATTGTAAATTCTTCGTTCGAATTTATAAAAACATAACAAATGTTGATGTTGTTTATAAATTCCCCCTTTAATTCATTATTTTCCTAGTTTCACGTTCTTATTTTTGGAGCCATTTCGAAGGAATTATAACAAACGATCGAATCGAGATTCGCAACGTTTGATTAGAAGTCAGATTATTTCACAAATTCGGCACGAACACGTGCCTGGCACGCCCGCAAATTTTCGTGACAAACAAGTTGGCACGCCCGGTGGGACCAAATGCCTCCAAAGCGTACTGAGAAGAATGAGGGAATTCCTCCATCACATGGAAAAAATCATCGTTCACAGGAGGAAGAAACTGATGCAGAAGGAAGAACGGTTGAAAGGCTTGTACACCAGTTCGAGGAAGAAACTATGAAAGAAGGAATTGTTATTTCTGGTGGTGACGGGTCTTCGCTGAACTTTATGTTGGCTATGGAGAAAAATATCCGCTGTGATTTCAAGGAAATGACCCAAACTTTCTCTACTGTTATGATGGAATTTGTGGCAGAAATGAAGGAATGGAGGAAATCTGTAAGAGGAGAGGCTGTTACACCAGAAAATGTTGAACTCCAAGAAACTGACGTTAAATTGCTAAAAGATCAAGGCCAAGGATCAGGAACTTCTCAAGCAGGTGAAAATCGCCGCTTGGGGGAAACACGAATTCCAGAATCTGCCAGGGGAGGGAGATACACTCCTCCGCACAAGAGGGATGAAGAATTGGGATTGAAGTTCCAAAACTGCAACAATGGCCAACAAATGACTGGTAATGTGTTCTCCGTGACGTCTCCTAACTCACATCCAGGGATGTATGGTGATGGGGGAATGCGTGGATTTCCAGCGCCAGGTTCAGGGAATAACACTCGGGGGGCAATCTATCCTCCTTACCAGTTACGGCAAACTCCAGTTGTGGATTTTGAGATGGTACGTGATGTTATTCAAGAGTTGTATGGCCCAGGAGTGAGGCCAATCAACAGACCAGAATTCCACAAACCATATCCTGATGTTGTGGATCGTGACAACCCTTATCCAAGAGGATATCGCATTCCAGACTTCACGTTATACTCCGGGGAAGACGGTCAGTCCAGCGTAGAACATGTGGCCAGGTTTACAATTCAGTGCGGGGAATTGGCAAATTTGGAGAACTTTTGTAATTACAAGTTACGTTTGTTCCCCAATTCCTTGACCAGCACTGCTTTCACATGGTATGCAACGCTGCCTCGGAACTCTATAATGACTTGGCATGATATGGAACGTCAGTTCCATACACAATTCTTCAGAACAATGCCGGAGATCAGTATAGCGGAATTGTCAAGGGTGGTCCAAAAACCGGGGGAATCTGCTAATGATTTTATTTGCGAATTCAAGAAGGTGAGAAGCAGATGCCGAGTTTTCCTCCCTGAATCAGAGTACGTGAAGATAGCACAGCGAGGACTTGATTTTGAACTTAGAAAGAAGTTCCAAGGGATGGAATTCCGTGATTTTTATGAACTTGCTGCCAAAGTGTCAGAGTATGAGGAATTGTTACGAGAGGAGAGTCATAAAAGAAAGTCTACAGTGGGCTCTTATTTCCAGGAAGTGGAGGAAATTGCGTTGGCAGAAGTAGCAAATTCCGGATCACGCACTGTCCCTCTGTTGAAGCGCAAGAATGAAGAATTTTCCAAGAAAAACATGACTCCGGTACAAAATCCCTATACTTTCGATGCATCAAGGACGGAGGAAATTTTCGATCACTTGGTGAAGGAGAAGTTTATAACATTCCCCTCAGACCACAAGCTGCCCACTAGGGAGGAATTGAAAGGAAGAGATTACTGTAAGTACCACAATTCCTTCAATCATAATACTAATGCATGTTGGGCTTTCAAGAATGTCTTGCAGGAAAGAATAAACAAGGGAATACTAAAATTCCCCGAGAAAAAGGAAGCAATGATCGTGGGTGAAGATCCTTTTCCCCCGATAGCCAATGTGAACATGAGCAGTACTGACTTGCGCTTCTTGATCAATGAGAGGAGGAGGAGTGAAAACAGGGACATGTCCATTAGACCAAGAATTACTGTAAAGAAATGTTGGGTGCCTCGGGAAATGATGTTTGAGGTTAAAGAGAAGAAAATAGAAGCTTTTCATGGAAAAGACCGCTATTACAGTAAGGAGGATCTGCATTATACTGGAAGGAATATGAGGTGTAACAGGGAATCCATGGCCAAAAGGCCGGTGAACCAGTACCTCAGAAGGAGCCCATATTCTTGGTCGATGACTAACGAGAAAAGAAGTGGCCAGCAGTCATTTCATAAGATCATACAGAGGCCATCTCTTATGAACACCGATAAAAAATATGAGAGGAATTCCCGCTTTGTTGTTCCTCCCAGAGCAATCCCTGACGGTGTGTGGAGGCGAGTAGAACATCCAAAATTCCCAAAGCCTCTTTCTAGAACCCAAAAACGACGTTTGTTGAGAGAAAAAGCTGCTGAACGTAGGGCTGGGGTAGAGGATTCGTTTAAAGAGAAGAAAAAATTTGGGAGGAAGGCTACTGAAGATAATGAGGAGGAAGATGATGATCTATTGTCGGATGAAGATAATGAAACAGTCAAGAGGGCTACTTTCAAAGTGGGGCAGATTTTGGTTTCATTTGAGTGTGCCACTGGCTCGTTGATGCTGCCAGAGGAATTCAAACGCAAAAGGATGGATGAATCCGAAGTATTCACTGAAAGTCAAAATGGTACACAACCTGCTCAGACCGATATTTTAAATGAAAGCATCAGTGTTTTTGTTGATGAAGAGAAAAGAGTATTGATGAAACGACCCACAAACGAAATGACTCAGCATATCAAGCCCCTCTACATTGTAGCGCATGTGAATGGAAAGCCGTTATCCAGAGTGTTAATAGATAATGGTTCCGCCGTGAATATCTTGCCGTACAGGATTCTTCAGAAATTGGGTAAGAGTGTGGAGGATTTGATTCCCACTGAAGTTTCGGTGGCGGCTTTTACTGGGGAGTCTACCAAAACTTTGGGAGTGTTGCCAGCTAACATCACAGTTGGGTCCCGATCTTCATTATCCGCCTTTTTCGTGGTAAATTCCAGTGCAAGTTTCCATGCTTGTTAGGAAGGGATTGGATTCACACCAATCATTGTGTGCCATCATCCATGCATCAGTTGTTGTTGATGTGGAAAGGAGAGGAGGTGGAAGTGATACAGGCTGATTCACGGCCGTATCAGTCTAACTCCAACGCCGTAGAGGCTAGATATTATGATGGAGCCTTCGGACCTATCAAAATCCGTGATTACAGGGTGAATGGACAGCAAGGAGCAGTCTACATGGACACCAAGAAAGTAAAGGAAGCGGTTGAAAAGATTCTCAAACCCACTGCCATGGTCTCTCCCAGACCTATGGTTCGACCGATTATCGAGGGGGTCGATGATTAAATTCACTAAAGAAGAAATGGAAGTGGCTGCAACTTCCGAATGGAAAGCCACATTGCAGCAGCTAGTGAGTGAAGTACAATCTCAGGAATTATGGGACATTGACGGAACTGAAGTAGTATTTGAAGATGAATTTGACAACGGGGAAGAAATAGAGTTACAGCTGGAAGATTTAGTCTTAGCTCCGGTTCAGATGGAAGATCGACAGCCAGAGACTCAGGACCCTTTGAAAGAAGTGAATTTGGGAACTGTGGAATGCCCTAAACCAACTTACATCAGTGATTTATTGGAGGAAGAGATGAAAGGGAAAATGGTGAAACTTCTCATGAAATTCAAAGATTGTTTCGCATGGGAATATGAAGATATGCCGGGTATAGACCGTAAATTGGTGGAGCATCGACTACCAATTAAAGATGGTTTCAAACCATACCAACAGCCGGCTAGAAGAATGTCCAAGGTGATTGAAGCAAGAGTAAAAGAAGAAATTGAAAAATTGCTCAAAGCAAAATTCATCCGCCCAGTAAGGTACACGGAGTGGTTGGCAAACATAGTCCCTGTCATGAAAAAGAATGGAAAGCTTCGAGTTTGCATAGATTTTAGAGATTTAAATTGTGCCACCCCGAAAGATGTTTATGTCATGCCAGTAGCTGATATGTTAATCGATGCAGTGGCAAAAAACGAGTTGATGTCATTTATGGATGGATTTTCAGGATACAACCAAATAAAAATAGCAGAGGAGGATGTATCTAAGACAGCTTTTAGATGCCCTGGAGCGATCGGCACGTTCGAATGGCTTGTTATGCCATTTGGATTGAAAAACGCTGGAGCAACCTACCAAAGGGCCATGAATACCATTTTCCATGACATGATCGGTCAGTGCTTAGAGGTATATATTGACGACATTGTTGTAAAATCGAAAAAAGCGGCAGATCACCTTGGTCATCTTGAGAAGAGTTTTATGAGGATGAGGCAGCACAACTTGAAGCTAAACCCTTTAAAATGTGCTTTCGGTGTACAGGCTGGGAACTTTCTGGGGTTTTTAGTTCACCGGCGGGGAGTAGAGGTGGACAAAAATAAGGCTAAAGCCATTATGGCAGCAATGCCACCGAAGAATAAGAAGGAGTTACAAAGATTCCTCGGCCAGGTAAATTATTTAAGAAGATTTATTTCAAATCTGGCAGGTAAAACTCGTGAATTTTCTCTATTATTAAAACTGAAAGACTTGGAGGAATTTAACTGGGAAAAATGTCACCAAGAAGCCTTTGAGAAAATAAAAGAGTATTTGTCTAAACCTCCTGTTCTGATGCCCCCAAAACATGGTCTTCCCCTCAAATTATATATATCGGCCGCTCAGGATTCTATTGGGTGTCTTTTGGCACAGAATAACCAAGAGAATCACGAGCAGGCCATTTATTATCTGAGTCGATCACTAACCGAGGTGGAGGTTAGATATTCGGTCATAGAAAAATCATGTTTGGCATTATATTATTCATGTACTAAACTGAGGCATTATCTGATCCATTCAAGAGTTTACGTGATTTCACAGACAGATCTCGTCAAGTACATGCTTCACAGACCGATTTTGACTGGAAGGATTGGCAAATGGTCGCTGGCATTGGCCGAATTCACCTTGATCTATTGCCCACAAAAATCGGTGAAAGGCCAAGCCGTTGCTGATTTTCTGGCAGACCACCCTATGGTTGATGCTGCAGTGAGTGCACCAGTAGATATCCCAGTGTTTTATGTGAATCAGCCTTGGACTTTAAAATTTGATGGCTCCAGCACAGAGAGGGCATCTGGGGTGGGAGTCGTGATAACATCCCCGACGGGAGTAAAGACCGCTTTGTCATTCAACCTAGATTTCCCTTGCACCAATAATCAGGCTGAATATGAAGCATTAGTGATTGGCTTAGAGATTTTACGAGATCTAGGAGCTAGAGATGTACTGATCATTGGGGATTCTCAGTTAGTTCTCAAGCAAATGTCAGGAGAATATAAATGTGCGAGTTTGACATTGGCACCTTACTTCACTGCCGCTTCACAGCTTCTTGATGATTTTGAAGATGTGACATTCCAACATGTGCCAAGGCAAGACAATTGGGAAGCTGATGAATTAGCTCAAATTGCTTCTGGCTTAAAGATGTCGCCCGAGCTCACCCACAAACTCTTGTTGATACAAAAAAGAAACCATCCTTCCATTCAGCAGCGAGGAATACAAGTAGATACCTTTGACATTGATGTTGACCTCGCTGGGGATTGGAGGGATGAAATAAAAAATGCATTGAAGAATCCTGAGCAGAAGTTGCATTATGGTTTGAAGATGAGAATTCTGCATTATATCTTGATGGGAGATGAACTGTACAGGAAAGGGGACGATGGTTTATTGTTGCGGTGTTTGGGTTTCCCAGAATCCATGAGAGTTATGCAGCAAGTACATGAAGGGATATGTGGGGCACACCAGTCAGGGATCAAAATGAGGTGGTTAATCCGCAGACATGGCCATTACTGGCCATCGATGTTAAAGGATTGCGTAAGATATTCAAGAGGGTGCCAAAAGTGCCAAAAACACGGGAATATCCAGAGAATACCAGCTGATGAAATGCATGCTGTCATAAAACCGTGGCCATTCCAGGGATGGGCTATGGATCTGATAGGGAAAATTTATCCCCCTTCATCTAAAGGGCATTCCTTCATAATTGTGGCTACTGATTTCTTCACGAAATGGGTTGAAGCTCTCCCCATGAAGAAGGTAGAGCAGAGAGATGTTGTTACGTTTGTGAAGGAATACATTATTCACAGATTTGGAATCCCACAATCGATCACGACTGACCAGGGAACTATGTTCGTGGTGTCAGAAATGAAAGAATTTACCGAGGAATATGGGATCCAGTTAATTAATTCTTCACCTCACTATCCCCAATCTAACGGTCAAGCTGAGGCTTCGAACCAAGTGTTGATCAAGATATTGAAAAAGATGATGGAGGATAACCCCCGAGATTGGCACCATTTGCTATCAGAAACTTTGTGGGCTTATCGGACGTCAAAGAGGAGTGCCACTGGCCTAAGTCCTTTCACCCTGACTTATGGGCATGATGCAGTACTGCCGATGGAAGTTGTGGTCCCTTCCTTGAGAGTAATGAAGCATAATGAATTGGAACCGGAGCTCTACACGGAAGCCATGATCATGGAACTTGAAGATCTGGACGAGCTGAGAATGCAAACATATAATGCCTTAATGCTTCAGAAGTCCAAGGTGGCCAGAAGTTACAACAAACGCGTGAATAAGAAAATGTTCGAGGAGGGGGATGTGGTTTGGAAGGTGATTCTGCCCCTCGGATCCAAAGACAGAGAATTCGGCAAATGGTCGCCCAATTGGGAAGGACCGTTTAAAGTTCATCGGGTGTTGGATGGAAATGCTTATTGGTTGGCGAGTCTAGATGGAGAGCCACACAGGAGGTGCATCAATGGGAAGTACTTGAAGCATTACTACCCCAGTAGTTGGGTGGGCGTATCAGACTTGAATGATCCATGAAGCAGGGTGTGAGGAAACCTGGTGCAGAGTAGGCTAGACGGCCACTTTGTTTGAATTTGTCATAATAAATTGTAAGAAGTTTATGTAAATATGGGAGGAATAGGCTGTTAAGCCATTTCTTGCTAAACTTGTTTGTAAATGATGCTGGAGCATTTGTAAATAAATAAAAATACCGGCTTACGGTGCTCATCGTAATTAATTCAGATCAAGTGTTCGTTGTGTTAGTTGGCCAAATCGTTGACAAAGTAAGGTTTGTTTAGTACAGGTCATAAAAATTCATTGAGCTTTATTTGGAGAAATGTGGTTGACCGTTAGATGGGAATGCGTGTGATTTGCGTTGTTTGGGTCGTTATTAAGTGTTCGTTTTTTAGAAAATTTTGGCAGAGTTTCCTTTGTAAATAAAGATATGCCAAAAAATATAAACGCCTGCAAATGAATCCCAAGCAGCAGATGTCATAACCAAACAAGTCTCTAGTCATTCCCCCAACGTACACATAACGAAAAGGACAAGCCAAATCATGGCAAATTCAAAAGCAGATGCAACATGCCAAAGAAATACTACACAATGGTCCAAAAATGCCATAAAGTTACCAAAAACCTAAGATAAAGTCGCCATAAAGATTAAGAAAGATCAAGTTGGCGCAATTCTTCCCATTTGGACAGGCACTCGGCCCGAGTTTGTTCAGCGGCCTTCAAGTTATCCTCCCATTGTTGATAGGCCTGTTTTTGATTTATCAAATCATCACCCAAGCATTGAATTTCGATCTTGAGTTTATCGGAGGAAGTTTTCAGAACCTCACTCTCGTGCAGAAGAGTTGCCATGTCGGCTTTGTGTTGGGCGAGTTCCGCTTCTAACTTCTTCACCAGCTCCTCCTTGGCATCAAACTCTGCGGTCTTTTGATGCAAGGTGGATAGAGCGGTTTTTCTCTCGGTGAGTAGGCCATCCAGCTTGTCTTTCTGTCCCTTGAAGTTTCTTACTTGAATCAAAGTCTCGGAACAGGTGGAGCTTGAAGCCTGAAAAGCAGAGAACATAGATGGCAGAGAATTCAATAAGTCATGCAACGGAGAAGCGGAAGAAAAGTCAGGGCTGCTTTGCAAGATAGACATGGCAGACAGAATGGTGTTTTTCTCCATCGTCCCTAAGGCATCAAGATTTATATTCAGGAAATGCCGCAGTGAAGCTTTGGCTGTGGCTACTTCCAAACCAGTAGGGATATTAGAGATTGCAGGAGAAGCCCCTGAATCAAAAAAACTAAAATTAAATTCCTGATTGTCTTCAACTAAAGAAATCATTGCCCTCCGCGCCGATAGATCCTACAATGCCAAGACGAAGGTGAGACACAAGCAATAACTGAGAATTAAAAGGGGAGTAGAATGATTTTATTACCTGAGATGGGGAGCCAACCGAGGGAGTTTTCTCTGTCACGTCACCGGAACAACCTTCGGGAATCACTTTCCTGCGCTTGAGTGAGGCTAGAGGAGTGGCCAATGGGATGTGTTCATCCGACTCTGTTTCTGCGGAAGGACTGGAAGTTGATGAGGAATCAAGATTTTCCACGGTCACAGGGCCAGAGGAGGGAGTGGAAGTGAGTAGGGGTATTGCAAGAAGCGGTTGGGTGTTGGATCGCGTTCGCCTCCTCGACAGTTGAGCTACGGGTTCTTTGTTTCCTCGCTTAGGGGTATGCAACTTGGCAGTAACGGCTTGCGGCTCCGTACCCTTTTTGCTGTTTCGAGCCGCTGACAGATCCAATACTTTTCGAACGTCTCGGGTACCTGCGAAAAGAGATATAATGCGTCTTAGGCCATGGCTATAATAAACTACAACAAAAATATAAACATTAGCACGTGTACCTGAAAGCTCCAGCGCCGTGGGGATAAGGGAAATGTACTTTGCAGTCCACCAATCAAAGTAGCCATTCGATACGCTAATGGGTCGTTCAATGACAGGGTTTTTAAAAAGTTTCGCTTGCTCAGATAAATCAACAAGAGATAATGAGGTGAACCTTCTCTGAGCGAGTTCTGCCCTCATCATGTCATTGATGGAATGTGGTAGGTGCAGTGTTCTAGAGGGAATGCTCGGGCACAAACCAAACTGAAAAGGGTATAGGGTTGGATTATAAAACTCAAAGGAATGAGTGCTTTGCTCACGAGGAGAGGTCCCTTCACACACCAAGAATCGTGGGTGAAGAATGGCTATTCAAACAGCATCAATGATAGATTCTGCAGTGGTCTTCCTCGCAGCGGCCATATGTTCAATCCATGGGTATTCTTCAATCTTAATTGAGAAGGAAAGGGGACGACGGACCGGCCTATCAAATGGTAGAGATTGGAGAAAAGAAAAAGTATCCGCGACAGTAAAATTGCTCTGGCAAGACATAAGATCCTTCCATGATAAATGGTCAGTGATGTTGCTAGAGGGGGATACCATTTCAGGGAAATAAGAAAAAAGCCACACTTGGAGAATCCACATAACGCCGTTTAGCTTGGAGATGGGGACATCAGTTACTGCCACATTTAACCATCGGTAAAGCGACCCCAAAAACATCACACCTAAACCATGTACCTGCCCAACACTTAACGATCTAGCCAGAGCAAGGTATTCCATAGTGGGTTTGCCAGAGGAGGGACAAAAGATATATTTGCAGATCAGAACCCACATGAAAGCTATACGCTCCTCACTAGTAGGAGAGGTTCGTTTCAAATCACACCAACAGCGAATAACTTTGGAGTAGGAAGAGGGGTTCAAATATTGGTCAGGAAAGTGGGGCAAGTTCGAAGTATCGACTAATCCAGCATACTCATTCCCTAGGAGTGGAAGACCTGTGAACTGAAGAACATCCTGCAGAGTAATGGACATGGGACAACAGGGAAGTACGAAGGAGTTACAAGGAGGAGCCCACAATCTAATAGCACCCTCAAGGAGATCTATATTGAAAGTGGTGTCAATAGTGGACATCTGAATAAATTGATAAAGACCCTGTTTTCGCCAGGTACTGCCATCGAATTTTCGCAATCTATCAACCCATTTATTCCAGTTAACATCCCCCCGGGGTAACGACTTAAATCTAGAAAATTCGAAAGGGGGATCAACTACACGATTCAACAGCAGGATGTCTGACTCAAGATTGGATAATGGGAATAGCATGTTAGTGGTCTCGACTGGGAGAGTGATGTGGTTGTAAGAGGGGTCGATAGTGGGGTTAAATACTTCCACCATGGTGGAATCATCAGCAATAGCTTTGGAAGACCTGCAACGACAAACTTTCAAAAAATGAAGCAAACAAAGACTTGGCAGAACACATTCAATCAAAATTAACACATACCCGGGAGATAACATCCCAACAACAAAGTCTCCGCTAAGGGATCGGTTTCGAAGAGTTGAAAAGGATGTGATCACAAGGGAAGGGTCACCAGTTACCCCTACAAGGTGAAACACGAAAGGCCCGTCACGTCACCGGTAAAAAATCGAAGAAATATGCATCGGCACTAAGAATAACCACATGATCTAAATTTACATATCTAACAAACAATGAAGAAACGCCAATGTACAGTGGCTATCACCGTGAAGCACTCAAGAGTCCACGGCCACATCAAGCATACCCCAATACACCAACATCAACATCGGACACCCCATCCATTCGCTCTAGCTGGGATAATGAAACAAAAGAGAAGAAATATACCTATTCCTTGTAGCTGCCCGGCCGATGGAGGGAGAATGAAAGAATCACGGACTTGGGTAGAGCCGCGTCGCGACGAGAGTAAACCACACGAGGAGGAAGAAGGCGACGGTGCGCGCAGTGTGTCACGGACCGCGATTCCGAGTAAGCCAAAAGGGTTCGGGCGATGGGCAAAGTCGAGGAACGTCGAATAATGAGGGAAATCGAGATTTTGGTTATCCAGTGTAGGTGTATGGGTTGGGGAAAAGAGGCGATCGAAGGGTATTGAAAAGTTGGTATTTTTGGGAATTTGGAGTGGAGATCAAGGAATAGAGTTGGGGAAATGAGATTTGAGATAGAAACAAAAATAAACTAGGATCTTGTATTATGAAGGGAGTACATTTTTAAACTCATTTCTGAAGGACTCCAGGGAGATAGAAATGCTGGGAAATGTGCGAGGGAATTCTATTTGTTTTGAAAAGATACGTGCGAAAACATAGCCAAATTGGCCCATGGGCCAAATTGGCTACGGGGGGCAATTGTTTAGCCCAAATAGATGGGCCATTAACCCAAATTGTAATAATTTAGCCAAGTCTTGGAAGCCCAGAAGATACAGCCCAAACAGAGGAAAAAAGCCCAAGTGACATTATATTGGCCCAATGAAGAAACGTGATATCGGTTTGCTGCCACTGCCCGACGTGGAAGGAAGCGGAAGAACGTGGAGTGATCGTGGAATGATGGGGGAAGGGAAAAAACTGCTGTGCGGAATGTGAGAAAAGGGAAAAGATAGTCAGATAGGAAGGTCTCTCAACAACTACACACAAAAAAGCTACAGCAAGCTCTCTGCAAAAATTCTCACATTTCTTTTGTCGCTATTTTTATTTTCAGTAATCAATTTCCATAGATTTCAGCATGTTCCTTCAAGTTTATTGTAAATTCTTCATTCGAATTTATAAAAACATAACAAATGTTGATGCTGTTTATAAATTCCCCCTTTAATTCATTATTTTCCTAGTTTCACGTTCTTATTTTTGGAGCCATTTTGAAGGAATTATAACAAACGATCGAATCGAGATTCGCAACGTTTGATTAGAAGTCAGATTATTTCACAAATTCGGCACGAACACGTGCCTGGCACGCCCGCAAATTTTCGTGACAAACAGGGTGTTTTTCAGTATTTTAAAATAAATAAATAAAATGAAAGTTATTAGTTTTTAAAATTGAAATATTAGAAAACAAAAAATGTAATTGGTATATGTTATTGAATTGTTGGACGATGTTTTGAAAATTATTAAAAAATTCAGAGTCAAATTAAATATAGATAGTATAAATTAATATGTTTAATGCTT
The DNA here is from genome assembly GCF_022965805.1 of Primulina eburnea. Classification (NCBI taxonomy): domain Eukaryota; kingdom Viridiplantae; phylum Streptophyta; class Magnoliopsida; order Lamiales; family Gesneriaceae; genus Primulina; species Primulina eburnea. Next base: position 30,675,274 of record NC_133109.1, on the reverse strand, counting down.
TGGATAAAACATTTTGACAAAAACTTGTGTGAGATGATCTCACGGATCGTATTTTCTGAGACGGATATCTTATTTTGGTTATTCATGAAAAAATATTAATTTTTATTCTAAGAGTATTACTTTTTATTGCAAATATCGGTAGGATTGACTCATCTCACAGATAAAGATTCGTGAGATCGTCTCATACTCAAACAATTCATGTCGTATCAATGATTTCATATAGTATAATTTTTTGATGTGATATAAATATTTTTTTAAAAAAATAATTATTAATAAATTAAAATGTGAATGATGTAATGAAGAAGAAAATGTAACACACACTAGATAAAAGGCAAATCACACTAAAATCGAAGCAGCTATTTTTGTTTGACTAATCGACACGTTCCTTATCCAAACCCTAGTCTAATACTGCGTTTGCTTGCCGTGTTTGGAAATTGAATTTGATGTGTGACGTATTGATGACGTTCTGCCAATGGAAGGGTGCCACATGATATGTTTAATATTTGACAGATAAATATATATTGTGGGTGAACAACATATAGAAATTATGTAAAAGAGATATATAGAAATATTTACTCGATCAAACTTCCAAATATAGTAAAATTATTTGTGTCAAAAATAAAATCAAGTTTTAATATGGTAAACTTATTAAAATAATAAAATCTATAACTAATTATCAGATAAATAGAGTACATAAGCCGATTGCACGATGTTAATAAACTGTTCCGCAAACAACGGGTGTACGCATAAACATATAGGCAAAAACTTGTGTGAAACGGTTTCACGGGTCGTATTTGTGAGACGGATCTTTTATTTGGATCATCCATGAAAAAGTATAACTTTTTATGCTAAGAGTATTATTTTTTATTGTGAAAATGGGTAGGGTTGACCCGTCTCACGAATTATGATCCGTGAGACAGTCTCACATGAGACTCACTCAAACATATAAGGATCGATCAACTTTACATTTTCATCGTTGAAGTTTTCACGATTTCCTGTAATTTCTCGATTTATAGCAACTCAAGCCTTGAGTTTTGACTCTCGGAATGCAAAGGATTATTATCACCCAAAACTATTTTTAAATTAATTTAACAACATGAATTGATTAAAAATAGAAATATGTATTGAGGATAAGAAAAAGAAAAGAAAGTGAACCAGAAAATGTTTTGCTTGGTGTGTTGTTTTGGTCCCCTCATCTATGAAAAGTGGTTGTGTGAGAGTCATTGATATTGGAGAGTGACTTATCGATGGTTTTAAGGAATCAAAAAAGTTGATGCCAATAAATTAAACTTCCATAAATAATAATACGACAAGCCAATTAATTAGTATTTTCAAATATCCAAAATCCCAAGATAAACACATGATCTCGAGTTTCAAAAATTTCAACAAATTTGACTAATGTATATTTTGGCCCTTTAATTGGTTAAGTTTTATCTTAAAAAATTGATTTTTTTTTTTTTTTTGCATATTCATTCTATGAGATACACGATCTTACATATCGATAACGTCTGATATTATGTCGATACTCCGTTAAAAGTTGGATTCATTGGATTTAATTAGAAGAACAAAACTTTATTTAAACCAATATATGACTGAGAAACAGTTTCATGAATTTTTATTCGTTTACAATAAAAAAAATATTGTTTTTGAGCATGTGATCAGTTGTCTTCCGCGATACCATGCCAATAAAAGCAAGCTATTTTAAAGTTATTCTTTGAACGTATTTGCCTATTTTTTAAATTAAAAAAAAAAAACATACCATTAAATTGGAGTTTAGTCAGATCAAATTAACCATAAAGAACATAAAATTCCTAATGTCGACCGGGCAAATTGGGTAGTAGTCGGGTGTGCAATCTGCCAAGTCGGGTGTTCGGATATATATGCGATTTGAATGCTTTATTGCGAGTTGCTGGTGGTCTGGGAAGATTGAGTTCCCTGTCGCCTGAGGACTAACGCCCGGGATGGTCTGAGTATTAATCCTGAAATCACAGAACGTTAGTGGGGCGCCGGAAATTGTTCCGGCGTATCCACTCCGACGCTCAAGTCAGTGATGCACGCAAAGAAAGACTTAGAGAGAAAATAAGAATATTTGTGAGTGCTTGTGAATATCCAGAGAAGAGTTACCTCCTTGTGTAGTACCTACAGGAGGTATTTATAGATGAGTCAGATAGGTGACTTGCCCGCAAAGTTCGGGTGGTGGCCACGATTCGGGATGGTGGGCCACGTTATAAAACAGTGGACCACGTATCAAGTGTTGACCTTGTCATAGAACGTGGGAAGATGGGTTCCGATATTTCCGGAAGACATGACGATGAGGGAGAGACTGAGCCTCTTTCCCGGGCGCTTTCCACCCGGGTGCCCCTGAGGTGTTTCTGGGACCGGGAAGCTTTTACTCCGGGTGATGGCTTGCCGAGTAGTTCATTGGGGATTCTTCTGACACTTGAGTGCGTAACTCGCCTGGTATCTGAAGATCCGGGATCCTTCTTTTATACCGGCTCTCTGCATGTAGTCGTAACTTGGGATCTCTTCCCTGCTCTCATCTCGCCCGAGTTCGAGTACCCTCCGGATCGGGAGCTTTACCCGGACCCGGGTTCCCTTGGGGGCATCAATTCCAAAAGTAAATTTCGTGTTCTGGGCATTAAAGGATTGATGTAACACAGTATAATAAACAGAAACTGTTATTAATTTTATATATGACGCTCAATGCTCATAAGTCGTGACCATGTTTTAAAACTTAATATCGCAAACATGTTCTTCAATTTTGTGACTTGTGATCACATGAACTGAGTTCGCGAACCAGCTCGAGTCGAGATCGATATAGTCAAGCACCTTTATTTAGCTTATGAGTATTATTCTCGAGCATCTGCTTTGCACCCTTATAATTTTCAAATATGCTTGAAAATACTAAACTCTTTGATGTTATATCTTAATCGTGCACGTAAGCTAAATTGGGAAAAATGCAAATTTTCCGGTTGGCATATTTTGTATTTTAATCTTATAACTTAATGTTTATTTTTTATCCAATAACTTGGATTTTTTTTTTTAAATTATTTTTCACCAGAAATCACTAAATCAATCAAATATTGATTATTTGACATCGTTGTTATCTTATCATGTGACTACAATAAATCTTATATTGTACACATTAAGCAAAAATAAAAAAGAAACGACAAGTTTTTCCCTTTTATTTTGAATATTGGATGTTGCTTTGATTTATTATTTTATTGTTTTTGTTTAGATTTATTTCAAAGTTTATTCTAGTTATATAAACTACATCGATATCATCAATCTTGTGTGTATTATTAATCAATATATGCAGACAAATCAAAAGTTGAGAATACATTTTTAAAAATCAAAAAATTTTGTGACTTCAAATATTAATATTAAAGAATATTAAATAAACTATAAATAAATTCATATTAGATGATAATCCGAAACTTGTTAACAACTATCGATAATCCGAATATCAGACATTCGAATTAAAATTAAGAATAATTGGCTCACGAAACCGATCAAAATGAGTATGACTCCAAGGATTTTACTGGATAAATTTAACTACATTCAGACAAATAAAAATTCGCGAGTACCAAATATTCTAGACTTAGTTTCGTCAAAGACTGGGTCTGCGTGCAAGATTGACAGATGCAGTGTTTACAGAATCAAAAAACCAGTCAAACACATTTCCCCCCGACTTTTCAGAGCATACGTGCAGGGGGTTTGACAAAGGAGACAGACAACATACGATATGCTGCTAGCTTTTATTAGAGGGTTAATTGAGATTCAGTACATTTTGAAAATGGAGTTGGGTTTTAGTACATAGAAAGAGAAATTTTCTTCTAAATTGCCAAATTTGCCCTTTTGCCCTATTTAAGTTTAATTGATCCCCGCGCTTTCGAAAATGGTATCAGAGCATGGTTAATTTATTTCAAACACAAAAATTTTATTATTACTAGTAACTAAATGTATGAGAAGGAGAATTTCGGAAAAATTATGAATCCGAACTTTAGTTCGAGAAGAATAATTTACAAGAACTATTCCAATATTTTGGAAAATACACAAGTATATCTAACTATTGTTAGATATCAGAAACAGGAGAACAAAGGTATGTTCCAATGGTGACCACCAAGTTATGGTATAGATCTGATGGAAACATCAGACATATGACGGTATATGTCATATATCAAGAAATGAAAGGATTTAGGTATCCCCGAAATCATTTCAATCTCTATTCCAGAAACATTAGTTTCCGAATAGAGCTATTCAGATGTTCTATAAAGCATCTGAAACAACTCATTGAATCAGGAAATTTATCTCCTGATGAAAGACAGCAGTGTTTGCAAAACCTTGCATACACAAAAGGTAGACTCTTACAGGCCGAAAAGACCAGATCTTCAATGATCTGTTAAATATGCCAGGGACTACCATCCAGTTCGAAATTGAACTTATTTCCCTGGAAATAATTCAATTAGAACAAGAATTACAGCGAAGTACATGCTTCACTGAACTCGGAACGAAAGGTATGCGTTTACAAGGTCTAAAGAACCGTAAAAACATACTTCAAAATCTACTCAGAAGAAATTCTTCAGAGAACAACGGATCTGTATAGACAGAAGATCTACGAAGGGAAGCAACAGCACCCTCAGGTACGAATTTATGATTCAGAATAATAAATTTCTGGAAATAGTACCAGACTCCTCTAAGCTCTCTCTGGATCTTAGAGAAATACAGAAAACGGTACAAAATTATGGCAATATGCTATATTATGTACCTCAAAGGGTTGAAAAGGTCCTAGAGAAACAAGAAGAAATTCTTGAGATCTTAAAGGATATTCAAACAAGAATACAGAAACTAGAACAACAGCCAAGTTCTAGTAGAAGATCTTCAGGAGGTTGGTTACCACCATCCTTTGGTACCGAACCTTTGTTACATCAACAAGGGAAGTCCAGAGTGGTGTCAAAACCTTTAACTGAAGAAGAAAAGATGATCAATCTAATCAAGTCTGTCTCAGAAAAGAAATTGATCTGATGACAACTCTAGAAAGGATGGGTTTAGAGGATCTACAAGAACTTGCGGAGTCTTTCGCAAATCTCAAAGTAGTAGATCTAAAGATGAATACAGCAGTAGGTGAAACATCACCTGCAATAACCTGGTCATCTTCTCAGGAACCACCAAGGGAAAGTATGGGATCTCATGATGTAAATATGAGAGAATCTCAGACTGATTTCCATACTGGTGGAGGATCACACCCAGCGGGAACCAGGGCAAGGAGAGCTCAAATTCCTTTGCACCAAACACCCTATGGAAAAACTGTTTTAGATCCTATACATCCTTACGGGGTTATGCTTAACCTTGATGTATTGGACTTCAAAAACAGAGAAGATCTCATAGACGATTGGACATCTGCTATGAGGATTGCAGCAGGAACACTTGATCTCAACAAAGAAGGATTCATTAAACTTTTGGAAATGAGTCTTATGGGATCAGTAAAAATTGCTTGGGACATGACTTCAGCAGACATGAAAGAGTCAGTCCTAGTGGGGGAATCTCTTAGTGAGATCGCTGGAAAGATGGCTACCCTATTCAAAGCACACTTTATAGGGGTAGACTATTTCAATAGTCAAGATACGGAGAAGAAGAAAAAATATACTCAAGCTCTGTATAGTCTTGAATTACATGATATATGTTTGGTAGATGAATACATTATGTTATTCACCAAATATAGATGGAATTCAGGAGTCGAAGAAGATATAGCTATGCAGCTTTTCTTCGCAAAAATGCCAAGTCCTTGGAGAGAAATGCTCATAAGGGAATACGTACCTGGTAATCCAGATACATTGGCAAGAAGAGCCTCTTTCCTTAAAGGAAAATTGGCAGAATGGTGTCATATGGCAGCGTTACAAAAGAATTACAAACGCCTAAGGGGTATCAACAAAAGAACTCCTTTGTGTTGTAAGGAAAATGATCTTCCAACTATTATTGGAAGTAAACCACAGAAGCATAAAAGGAGAAGTTTTAGGACTCATCCCTATGCACGAAGTGGAAGAAGTTCTTGGAAACCAAGATCTGTTTGGTCCAGACAGAAAGCCAGATCTTATAAATCTGGACAGAGAAGCGGACCATCAAGAAGTAGGATATCGTCCCAGGCATCGAGTTCATCTCGAAGCACAGGAAGAACACCTACAAAGAAAACTTTCAGAAGAGCTCATACGCGAGCCAATGAAAGTTTCAAGGATTGTAATTGCTGGACATGTGGAACAAGAGGTCATATCTCGACCAACTGTCCAGAAAATGAGAAAAGAGGCATTAAACGCTTCGATCCTACTCCGGATATAGAAGATGCAGTTTATTACCAAGATCTCATTCAAGTATACCGATTTGAGGACATTGCCTCAGATGAGAGTATATATGAAGAAGAAGAAGTCTTAAGTCAGGAAGAATCTGATGGAACAGAATCGGAATCTGACTGAAGACGAGGTGTTTCGACACGAAACACATGAAGATCTGTCTGGGTTTTTTAGCCAGACAACAATATCTCATAACATGGTTCAAAGAATCATGAGAGAAAATCCAAGTCTACAGAGATACCAAGGTTTCTCTGCAGGACAGGTAGAAAAGTTCTTAGGAAGTCTTGGCCTAAGAAGCAGAAAGCATCACCTAATCTATAAAGTTTCTAGAAGGGAAATGGCAATCCCGATGGAACTTACAGGAAATAGAATGGAGATGCAGTTAATTCCTTCCGAAGAAATTAAGGAGGAATTACAAAAACTCAAGAAAGAAGTAGCAAGGACTATGTCCTGGATTCATATCGGAGCAATCCAAATTATGATAAAGGCTACTTTCAAAGAAGGAATAGATTCACCTATCGATATTGCTATTTGCGATAAAAGAATGGGGAATCTACAAGATTCAGTACTGGGAACAATCTCAGGAAACCTCTGTGCAGGAAAAATTGTAGGGGTAATCTATCCAAGGATAGCCTACAACCTGGCAGATCGAGATTTCAGCCGAGCCTTGACACTACATCAGAACTTCAAGGAAAAAAGGCTGATGAAAGAAGGTAATAGGCCATATTCTATTACCTATCAAATTTCATATGCTCTATCTAATACACATCATTCTGAATTGTTTATTAGAAACGAGTTTATTGAAATCCCTGAAATATTCGGAAAGGTTGCTCAGGCAATTTATCCAGAAAGAATTGAGTTTCCTTTAATACAGGAAACAGATATCCAGATCCAAGACAAACCGATTCTACAGAGGAATCAAAGTCTTAGATTGGAATCAAGAAGACTATCTTTTCAAGGAGATAGAATTACAAGTTACAGATGGGATAAAAGGCCTGTCATAGAAACCCAACAGGAGCTGAAAAGTTTTTCTACAATAGGAAAACTTAGATGCCCAGAAGGGTGGAAGGAAGTAGAAATAGTATTTGACATTACAAAGCAAAGGAATCAATTTCCTTGTAATTCAATATACTATTTGGAACAACCGATGATAGGAACTTACCAAGGACTGATTAATATCGGAGAATTGGAGGTTCATATTCAAGGAATTTCAGGAAAAGAATCAGATCGACTGATTCTTGGACTAGAGTTTCTCGAGGAACATAAACCTTGGAAACGTCTAGAATATGGAATGGAGTTTATGGCAGATGATAAAATGTGGAAAATCCAATGACCACAAGTCCATTCTCCATATACATTCCAGTAGGAATGTTGTATGAACAATATAAGGCAGAATACTTTGCTGCATATATTGATTCAGGTGCTGGAATATGTACAGCAAAACGAGGAGTTTTTCCAAATAATTTGGAAGAAGAGTTACCCAAGATTGCTGGAAGAGATTTTTCCAGAAGAATCCTAATCTTATGTAAAGGAATAAAAATGACTGAAATCATGATTGGCGGTGCTGGACAAACACCTTGGTACAAGGTAAAGACACCACCAATTTATTTTCATGATACAGGAGCTGACATATTGTTAGGAAATAATTTCCTACAAATGTTCAAGTCCTATACACAAGAAAATGAGACTAGAAGATTAGTGTTCACAACACCATGTGCTCACAAAATCATAGTCCAGAGACTTAGAGAGGCATTTTACAGAAAATTGCCAATCCAGTTTCGCAGCAAGCGTGGTGATTCAGGAAAACTTCTGAACCCAAAAATGAAGGATTCAAGACGGTTTGGAGAAACAATGCTCCAGTTAAGAGCAGATAAGGAACTCCAACCAGAAGATATAGAATGCCTTAAGATAACTCTACATACAAATGAAGTAGAGTTTGAATCTAAGGTATCACTGGAAGATGTCAAGAAAAGGATCAAAGAAAATTACAATGAAGATCCCTTGGCATGGTGGGACAGAAATCAACTCAGAGCTTGCCTTAAGATTAAGGAAGGCAAAGAGTATGAATTTGTCCGTTGTAAACCCATCCCAATGAACATCATTGATCAGAGGGATATGCAGATTATAATCAAGGAACATTTGGACCTTGGATTAATCAAAGCAGGAATGTCACCATATAGCAGTCCAGGTTTTCTGGTAAGAAATCATGGTGAGATTAAACGAGGAAAACCCAGATTGGTTATTAATTATCAAGAAATTAATAAGATTCTGGAGTTTGATGGGTATTTTATACCTAGTAGAGAACACTTGATTAGTTGCATTCGCAATGCCAAGATATTCTCTAAATTTGATTGCAAGTCTGGATTCTATCAAATACGGATGCAGGAAGAAAGCAAGAAATTCACAGCTTTCTCCACACCTCAAGGACATTATATTTGGGAGGTATTACCAATGGGATTGGCTAACTCACCCCAAATATTTCAAAGAAAGATGGATAATCTTTTCAAAGATTATTTCAAGTTTATGTTTGTTTACATCGACGATGTTTTAATAGCATCCAAAGATATGAATGAACATGTTAAACATTTGGAGATTTTCTCTAAAATTTGCAAGAAAGAAGGACTGGTTTTATCTGAAAAGAAAGCAGTCATCGCTACAAGAAAGATTGAATTCCTCGGAATTGAAATCGATGAGTCAGGAATAATTCTGCAAGAACACATAGTCGAAAAAGTGCAGAATTTTCCAGAAAGTCTCAAAGACAAGAAGCAACTTCAAAGTTTCTTAGGAGTCGTTAATTTTGCTGGGATGTTTATAAAAAACCTAGCAAAACACAGGAAAGTGTTCAGTCCATTGTTGAAAAAAGATGCTAGATTTATATGGACAGACGAACACACAAAAGGACTTATCCATTTAAAAAAGGTTTGCAAAAACCTTCCAAAGATGGCTATTCCTCAAGATGAGGATGATCTGGTATTGTATACCGATGCCAGTGATCATTGGTGGGCTGCAGTATTAACAAAGCTCACACCAGATGGAGAACAACCATGCAGATATTGTAGTGGGTTATTCTCAGATGCAGAAGCCATAAGATGGCATATCAACGAAAAGGAATTTTATGCAGTAAAGAGGGCTTTTGAAAAATGGCCGTTATTTTTACTTGCAAAGAAATTCACTTTGAAAGTTGATAACACTCAAGTTAAAGCCTTTTTAAGAAATAAAATTGAGTCTAAACCTGAGAAGGCTAGATTATTACGATGGCAAGCTTTGTGTCAAAATTATATTTTTGATATTATGATAATAAAATCTCATGAAAATATTCTTGCAGATTTTTTAACAAGAGATGGACAGCATTGACATTGATGCTATTATCAAGATGCAGAGGCATTTAAGGGAACACCTTGAAATGCTTCAAACCGAGTTCAACAAGTTAGCTGTTAACGCAGAAGTTGCGGGAAGGCTACAACAAGCTGATAAGAGAATTGTCTCTGATCGAATTACAGGATGTTTACAGGCATATACTCAGTTATGGTCTGTAATGCAAAGGCCTATCCTCCAGGGCATTGAGAGACCACTGGTTTCTCAAATGGAGAGTTTTCGAGTACAGGGCTCTATACCTGTAGCAGGGGATTCAAATACCCCTTGCACAAGTGTTAAGTCGGGATCATCACGAGATGAGTCGGCTGAAACAAAAATTGAGACTCCTGATCCTTATCTTGAGTCCTCAAGTCAACCCTTCACCTCGGGGACTGAAGAGGGAGAGATCAACCTTAGGCCTTGTATTGACAAAGGCAAAGCTAAGGTTGGTACTAATGAAGGTGTAATTTCTCCAATTCAGGATTATCAGCAGAAATGGGAGAAATTAAAAACACGTATTGGCATTAACCCAGCTACAAATAGGGTTGATGTTTCGGGAAAATATCCAAGGGTATGGATGAAACCTAATTCATATCCCAAGGAAGTTAAAGCTTGGTATGAATTTGGGGCTCTTGCCTCAGTTTATACTACGTCACCCAGCTTTCCGGAGATTTCATGTTTACCAAAATGGATCCAGGAAGCTGTTCACGAAACTTGGGCGAATAATGACTATTTGTCCAGAGGAGATATTCTGGAGTTGTATTTTTTCAGTGCAGCACCAGAACCAGCAGGGAAAGGCACACATGAAGCCTTTCATTTCATCAAGCTAAGGAGGCCAGATTTAAACATCCAGAAATTCATCAAGGACCCTCCAACAGAAGAAACACCCCTGGTGTCTTCAATTAACGAAGATGATATTTCTACCAGAAGAGCTTGGGGTATTTGGGTCTGTCTCACTGAGATGGACAAAGTTAAGTTTCCGTTCAAATTCTACAATCATTCAGTGAACGGATCATTCCTGTTAAATACCATGACAGGAAAAACAACAAGTTTTGCAGAAGATTTATTTGAGAAGAAAAGAAATCTTTTGTGGAACAGCAAGCTACCGGCAAGCAAAGAGACTCGCCGAAAGTTCTGCAATATGGCACACATAGGAAGATGGTCGGAGAACATCTGTCCTGAGTGCCAAATTCAGAAAGAACCAGAGTTCGGTAAAGGTTTCAAACCGAGATCTGATCGGAAATATTTTACCGAAGCAAGAACAAGTAGAGAAGGACCACATGCACATTTTCCTCGAGGATACAAAAAACCAAAGATTCCTCGACAAACTTAAAAGGGACATGTGACCCTCCATTACAAAAAGCAGGACCACTATCATGTGAGTGATAGAATCAAGACAACCACTAATTAGTGGTAAAAAACAAATGGACCACCAATAATAAATGGTGGATGACTCAGCAAGCATTGGATACCCATCTAAAAGGAATCCAATGAATAAAAAATTTAACTGGTCCCGAAAAATTCATCCATAAATAAGGACAGAATGAAAACCAGTTAACATACGAGGATCAAAACTTAAAAATGTATCGAGTATATTTGAAAGTTTTGAAAAGAAGGTTAACATACAAGAGGAAAGAGGCAGAAGCTCTTAAATGGTTAGTAAATCATTTTAAAGAGTATAAAAAAGACGAAATTACTGCCGATATCCTGGAAACTCATCGTCAATGGTACCTGAAAGAGATAAAAGAGGATGAGAAGTTAATGTCCAGATTAATAATCTAGACAGGGACCCTTCAACCACTACATGGTCCCCAAGCAAGCTGTAAAGGCTAATGAAGATTTGAAATCCGAGTTTCAAATCCGAAAAAGCCTTCTATAAATAAGGCAGGAAGAAGGAAGTGAAGATCATCAAATATTTTCTCCATTTCTTTCATACAAGGTTGTAATATTTTCTTTCAAGTTTTATGTGTGTGAAGAATTCAGCTACGATAAGTAGCTAAAACAAGTTTCTCCTCCTCTACAGGAGGTTACTATGTAATATATAAATGTTTGTGTTTGAATAAAAGAGATCTTTTGCTCTAGCCCCTCTCATGTATTATTTTCAAAATTTCATCCTATACTGTACACCTTAAGGTAGGAAACGAATTAAGGTTGTGTCAAGTGCTGCTGAAGGAATCTACGTCAGTAACCATAGGTTGCGATCGCGTGGTTAGACTGTGAGGAGCAGTCTGTAAAATACGGTGGATATAACCCGGTGGCACTCCGGTCAAAGAGGTATATGATTTAATTTACTTTACGGAAGCATGATGGGCCGTTATTTTAAAAGAAAACTCAATTATTTAAAAAGGGATAGGAAGGGTATTTTAGGAATTTGGGTACCAAAACCAAAGTTTATAAAAAATGGGTACTGATACACAAGTTGCCCTTTATTAGATGCATGTCAAAATCTCATGATTTAATTTTTCTCATTAGTTCTTGGAATGGGTTTATTTCAAATTAAAGAAAATCCAGTTATTATTTTCGATTCTAAAATAGTGTTTCGATGTGTAATTAACTCGAAATTATTAGTTTATATCGATGCGATTAAAATTTATTGATGTTGAATTGAAATGTGCTGATAAAATAAAGAAAGACAATCTCTGTTAGATTCCAAACAAAATCTAAAAAGAATTTATAAAAATCTACATTTATAATTTGACTGTTTTAAAATCTACGCAGTGGAATTCCATCTTTCTCACCACCAGCTCTCCTGCAAATAAGTACACTGCATATTTTGCTTTTTGCAGTTCCTTTTTCTCTCATAATCACACGCTCCCGCACTCCAAGCAACCTTTATCAGAGACCTCCAGCTTCACCAAAACACTGTCCAAATGGGTTTCTTTCTCGTAACTTTTCCACAGAGTCAAAAAAGATGAAAAACCAAGAAAGATATAAAGGCCCTTTTGGACTTGTGTTCTTTGATCCCTTCTTTTGAGCGAAAAAAAAGGAGCAGACTTTCACGTGTAAATTATCGATGGCCAATCTTTATGATACTGGAAACAAGTGTTGTTCATCTTCTTCTCCTGTGGAGCCTGATGACATTTCACTTTTTCTCCAGCAATTTCTACTCCGTTCTTCTGGTAATGTTGTGGTGGAGAATCGTGAAGCCGGGGTTGGTATTGTTTCGGGTTCGGGTCTGATTCCTGCGTCCGATTTGCGTTCCGGGCTGAACTTGCCGGCAGGGGGTTGTTTCCCGGTAGGCGCGGTGGTGAATGTCGCGTCTTCTTCTGTTGGGACGCTGGATAACGATCCAGATGATTATGACTGCGAAAGCGAGGTACTAAACATTTAGCTTTGTTCTTGCCGTTGTATTTGTATTCTTACATCTTATGATTATTTCAGTTGAAATCATGTTTTATTTTTATTGTTGAGAGTGCAATATACACGTATTTTGTTGTATGCCATCTGATATGGAACAGTGGACGATAAGCCATCGGAACAAGCCAAGAATGACCGTTTCGATATTATTATTACGTGTAGGAAGCCATTGAAGCATCGATGGAAGAAACAGCGCCAAATCTAAGACACCAGAGAAATTCATCCAAGAGAAGCAGAGCTGCTGAAGTTCATAATCTTTCAGAAAAAGTTGTATTCAATTTGCCTTTCCAGACTTCGAATTATATACATGTTTTACCTTCGATAAGTCTTGATGTTGTTATATTCGTTTGACAGAGGAGGAGAAGCAGGATTAATGAGAAAATGAAGGCATTGCAAAATCTGATACCGAATTCGAACAAGGTTAGGAAAAACCTGAACTTGGTGTTCGATTTCATGTACTCGCTTTTAGGTAATTAGAATGGTGATTGGGCGATATCTTGATTTTCTCCAGACGGACAAGGCTTCGATGCTTGATGAAGCGATCGAGTACCTCAAGCAGCTTCAGCTCCAAGTACAAGTGAGTAGAGTGTCGGCTTCTTGTTTTCCAAATGGAAATTATTTATGTTTGGATTGAAAGCTGTGTGTAAACCTTTGTGTAGCATGTAATTTATTGTCGGTTAATGATCCAATATCTAATAGTATCATCTAGTTCTAATGAAAGTGTAAAGCTAACTCGAAATCACCCCTCTTTCTGAATACGAATGAAGAGCTCTGGGTCGATTGTAAACCATATATAGACGTTAAGTTTGATAACATTTGTTATGTCTCAACGTTTCGGAGCTCGCTACATTTAAGAGTTGTCTCAAAACCCGGTGTTAAATTTTTATGTAGATATATGAAGCTGTTTAAACATCCACTGAAATCGGGCTGCCTAATCATGTATTTCGTTATTTCTTCCCCAAGGATAAGCCACACTTAGTCTAGTTTTACTTGAGAAAGGAGACCATTAAAATACTTGTATCAAGCAATATCAACTGCATTTTTTTCAAGAATGATCACTCTGGTTAATTTGTTTTTATGAAATTTTTGTCTACAATTAAATGTTAAAATCATGTTTTATGTACCAATCCAATTCACCAGATGCTAACAGTGCGAAATGGATTAAGTATGTACCCTATCTGCCTTCCTGGGATGCTGCATCCGAATCAAATCCCTCAAATTAGACCAGACAGCTACGAGGGAACTAGATCCTTAAACACGAACATGACAAAAGCAGTTCCCATTGATCAAGAAACCTCGACTGAAGCCATACTCAGTCTACAAAATGATGGTATTGAAGGGATGCCAGTTCCCGACTTCTCAACCATGATCAATTCGAGAACATCTTTTCAAATGGATTCCTCAATCCGGGCAAATTTCGGACCAATCCAGTTGCTCAAATCTTCGTCAGTAAGCTTGGTTTTTGCCTTTTTGGGATGCAACCTATCAATTAGTTTATAGATTAATCTGAAAATTTAATGTTTCTTACATGTGAAGGAAATTTGTCAGGAGGAGGTTCTACATTTTAAACGTCGAATCGAGGATTGCCTTCCGAGTACTATGACAGGTGAACGATACGCTTGCGCTCATTAAATAATCAGTTGCATGTCTGCACGTCATATCGTTGGATCTTCTAACCTTCTCTTCTACATGAAATTAAAGCCTATCGAGTAAGTTCTGAAGGAAACACTTCCATTCCATTCGAAGCACAACCATCCAATATCAAGTCAAATGCGGTAGAGCTCTCATGCTTCCCCAGAGAAGACCTTTTAGGCAGCAGCATGAACCAATCGTGTTTGGTTAACACAACTTTTTCACAACATTTTACTGGGTAAGTGCTCATTTCTCTGGGCGTGTCGTTGATCTTCATGGTTTTTGTTCTTGTTCAACCTTGATGGGTGGTCATGCTTGCTCTTTTCAAATATCAGCTCACATAATGAAATCAGGATGCGTAGCGGGATTGGTAAATTGGAAGGCCATGAATTCTGTTTTGATGGTTCAAGTTAGAAAGTTAATGCATCCGCCATTACTTTTAAAGGGCAGCAATCTTTTGGTCGAAGTTGTAGTTGTGCCGGTGGTTGATTCTTTTTATGTACTAGACTTGAGCAAACTGGTTGAGTCATGTTATATCTTAGGTTTGAGTATTGTACTTGGGGAAAAAGTTTATTTGCAAAAATATCAACTGGATCAGATGAACCCAAAAAAAAAACCCCCCACCTATTAAATATTGTGCTCGACGAGGATCGATTTTTATCATATTAAACTGGTTTTGGAGTAGTACTCGAGGTCGTCAATCTTCATTCCTATATGATGATTTTGCTTGCAACTTGAAACATAGCAGCAAATGTACATTTAAGCTATATATGATGAGGAATAATTTTGATGAATTGAAGATTGTGTACAGTACCAATGTATGAATCCTACAATCTCTTTACTCTTATGTACAATTATTTTTAAAAAAAAAATCAAAGAATTTCTTTGTAAGAAAAATAATAAAACCATTGGAGATCTTCGAAAATGGGACCATATGCTATCTTTCACCTCAGGGTGATCCCATTTTCGGTAACAGACCAATCAGGATTTTGATCACTCCAAAGGTGCTCGATGCTGATGACTCCCACTCCGGAAAATCAAATGGGCATGTAGGAGAGATTAAAGCTTTGCTTCTTCTAAAATCAAAATCTTGATCATTTGAAACAAAGGGATGATTCAGGAGCATTTCAGCTGTCCATCGTTTTCTTGGATCCCTCACCAAGCATTTTCCAAGAAAATCTTTCCCTTGCTTTGATTAACTTTGAGGAACCTCAGGCAACTCTTCACCCGCGCCAATTCTAAGCAGCAGCCCCGCCACATCGGAGCACTGGCATGCCGGAGTTCCCGTGACCATCTCTGCCACCGCGCACCCGAGTGCCCAAATATCCGCTGGTGCCCCCTGTTTTCCAACAGTGACAATCTCCGGCGACATGTACAGTGGCGTGCCCCTCAATTCACACCCTGAAAAATTCTCTTTTAGTCCACCAGCCCGTTTCGCCAACCCGAAATTGGCAATCTTTACTCCATTCGGGCCCAAGAGAATGTTTTGAAGCTTGATATCACAGTGCACGTAGCCCAACTTGTGGATATAATGTATTCCTCTGAGCAAAGCTTTTGTATACCGCCGGATTTCTGATTCCGGCAGGCTCCTGTAACCGGAATTCTTGATTTTATCAGCCAAAGAGCCACCGGGAGCGTACTCCAACAACACATTGTACAATTTGACGCCATTTTCGTACGAAAAGCTGTCTCCGAAGCAACTCACAATTTGTGGGCAATCTTTTAGCGCCTCCAAAATCAGCTTCTCGTTCATCAGTGAAGAACAATGCATGACCCCACAAGACTTCACCGCCATCAATGGCGGGAACAGAGAAGTTCGTCTCTGGCCATCGCTAAATTCACCGTATCAAAACTCCCACGTCCCAATCTTTCACCGCGAACCCAATCCATGGCCGATTTGTGGCCCTGAAATCAGAACCTTTGGATATCTAAAGAGACGAAGGCCACTACTTGAACACTGATTTTGAAAACAATGTTTCGCGGGAACCTGAAACAACAACTGCGGCGGTAACTAGTTTTCCACATGCTATTCAACCCCATTCCAAGTTGATAGATGTCTCCCCCAGATTATATAGACCCTATAAATCCAGGCCAAATAAATGTTAAATTTTGGCCTGGATTTATAGGGTCTTTTACCAGATTATAACAATTTTTATTCTCCATTAACAATCTACGGTAGTTTTCAAAAACTTATTAAAATATTGTTAAAAAAAGTAAAACTTCTAGTCCCCGCCCTTCCAAATGGGGGAGTAATTGTTTCACCTCCCCCGGGGAGGCGAGGAGGGTAGAAATTAATTTTAAATTCTCCCCCGCATGTCGTACAGACGGGGGAGAGTTAATTAATTTATACCCGCCTTTTGCATAGGCGGGGATATAATTTTAAATTATAAAATTTCAAATGTTTGTTCGCTTATTGCAGTGGCGGGCGAATTTAAATATTTTTAAAGTAGAATTCTAATATATATATACATGAGAAGTTCACTTACATTTTGTATTCAAATGTTTGTCACTTATATTATGTTCAAAGGTTTGTCGGTATGAATTTGATTTATTTTTCGTCTCAAGTTTTTTAAATAAAATTTTGAATTCTAATAATTTTTATACCTTATATCTCTTGATTTATTTCAAGAAGTGTAGATATTGGTATTATCGTGTCTATCTTATTAAAAGATAAGTAATATTTCTAAGTGTTGTTAAAATTATTTGTATTCTATTAATTTTTTTGATGGTTGTATTATATTAATTTTAATTTATGTTTAGAAATTTTTAATTTTAATTCGTTAAAATTATTATCCTAATTTTTGTTATGATATATTTATTTGTTAATTTGTTATCATAAATATTATTGAAGTGTTTTTATTTATTATGTTTACGTAAAAATGATATATTTGTTTAGAGAGATTTTAAAATGACCTTCTACACATGTATGTTTATGATCAAATTTAATTTTAAGTTAGTTTTTAAAACTAGCACTTAATTAAATTAAATTCCAATTATATCCTTTGAATCATTTTCAAAGTGACACAAAACACGTTAAATTAAGTCCAATAAGAGGGATTATTTCCTATTATCATCATAATTAAATTTGATATTAGATTAAATAACTAATCAAACTAACATATTAATTATGTTAATTGCTAAATATGTTAATTAACTTTTTACATTGTTTTTATGTATACATACGTTGTTGATATAAATAATCATTTCACAATTCTATTCAAACTATTCTTTAAGAATTTAAATTTTAGATCTAATATTTTGTAATATTTCATATTAAATTTATTACTTTGTATGTAGTAGCATTTTTTTTTAAGATTAGATCTAATATTTTGTAATATTAATAATTTGTAAAATGTAGAAGAAAAAATTATGATTTAGTAGTATCATTTAATTAAAATAGTAGACATAAATAATAAAATAAAATCTAAAAAATTTATTAGACATGAATTTAATCATTGAGATAAACTTTTATATGTTTATTATTTTTTAGTGTTAAATTAAAGATCACGTAATATAATATATTTATTTCAATTATTATTCGAGAAATTTTAGGGAATAAAATGGATCAAATGTTTTTTGATAAAAAATAATTCACTAAGTTGTAATAGTGAAAAAAGTAGTTGACGATTATAAAATAATGCAATGCTATATTATAAAATCTTTAACAAACAAGAATATTTTAAAAAATAGTGTCTTAAGATGGACTATAATAATTAAATTTATATCAATTAAATCGCAATGAAATTATATAAATATGTATTTAGTTCTAACTGGTAATTTTTTAAATATGAAATACAGATGGAATTTAACGCTGGACCAATAGATGGTAGTGTTTTATATAGACAAGAAACTCATATATCAAGTGTCATTTCAAAAAACTATATGGATATAACTTTAAGGGGGCGGAGATCCGACAATATTATATCCAAATTGTGTGAATATAGAATACTACATCATCGCGTTCTTACACGTTTAAATGATATGGGTCTTTATGGCATTATTCGTTGCGGATTCTTCAAATATGATAATCATTTGATTACGGCTCTCATTGAAAGATGGCGTAGAGAGACTCATACATTTCATCTTCGTGTTGGTGAGGCAACAATAACGTTGCAAGATGTTCAGCTAGTATGAGATCTAAATATTAACGGTTTTGCTGTTACTGGCGTTGACGAATCTTTTAAGCCACACGTGTGGAAAAGTCAATGTGCTGAATAGTTGGGTTTTATGCCACACGTAAATCAATTCAGAGGTAATAAATTGGTAATGTCAGTGCTGGATCAATATTGTAGATCAATTTTGATCAACGATAATAGCACACATGTAGAAGTTGAGCGGTATACTCGGTGCGTGACATTGATGATTATCGGAGGATGTATGTTACCTGATTCAGATGGTTGTTCCGTAAATTTGATGTACTTACGTCTTCTCCGAGACACGAATCAGGTTTCAAAATACAATTGGGGAAGTGCTGTACTAGCATTCCTCTACCGTGAACTGTGTACTGTATCAACTATCGGCAAAGGTGAAATAGCAGGACCAATTTTCATTTTACAGGTATATATAATTTTAGCAATTTTTGATTATTTCATAACATATTTTTCCATTGCACATTTATTACTATTATATTTCGTTTATGTATTATTGTTGTAGGTTTGGGCACTTTCTAGAATTACCTTTCTTTGTCCAGATCCATTTGGTGACATTCCAGATGACGATGATCACAATGACCAAATTCTTCTATTTCCTCCATTTGGTGAAAGGTATATTTATAAATCTTTGGGTAAATGTATTTTCGTGATGTTGATTGCAAATCTATTCCCAATTTCATTTCATACAGGTGGAACCGTAGTTTCACGTGGACACATACTACGAATCACTCAGTGCGAGTGATTCGTGGTTTGTTGGATAAGATAGAGCCAAATCAGGTAGTTATCAAATAATTAAATATATTAATTACTAGTTATATATGTGTAAAAGTTTTCATCGTAGTTGATTTTCCTATTTCATTCATTGTAGTTCAAATGGGTGCTATATTCTAATGAATTTGACAAAGAATATTGGTGTTCGGTGTGCCCGCTTATATGTTTCAACATTGTGGAGATGTACCGCCTAGCCCGAGTTCTCCGACAATTTGATCAGTTGCAGCACATTCCAAGGCCAGCGTTTGATGGGGATGAATTTCACGAATGCACCCGACAAGGTAGGCGAAACTATAATTGGGCCGAACATCATAAAAACAACATATGTGCATGGAATGATAGGCTCAATTTGATTGTTGAGGGTGAACCGACAAACGGAAATGTAGGTATGACACGTCAGTATGCGATGTGGTATGATAACATAACTCGTCGTTTCACAACCCCTATCGATCCGCAAGCAGAATATGGTTATAGACCCGGTGATGCAACTGTGAGATGTGTTATGGTAAGTTTGTTGTAACCTATTTTTTATTCCAATTGAAATTACAGTATTTTAAATATTTTCGCATTTAATGATTTTGTTTATGTTTTCAGATGAACGAGGCAGATGTTTTGAGGAATTGGTTTCGTGGACTATCATTACAAGAGCAGCCTCGTGAGGCACTGGAGTCTGCTATCACAGAAACTATAAAAATTGGTGAGAGATTATGTGATATGCTAGATAGTACGTCGGAGCCACGTCAATTTCAAGAGTTGCCTCATCCTCATCCTCATCCTCATCATACTATCAAGAATCATCACATTCACATCATTTTGAAGAGTCGTCTCATCCACATTGGGAGTTTAATAATGATGCAGGAACTTCTCGGGCTACAGATTACCATGCTTCATCAACACAGGTTCACACATACGAGGATCATGGTTTCCAAACTCCGAATGACGCATATTGTAGTGACCCGTTCCAGAATCACCTACTAATCAAGAACTTAAGCATGCGATTAACTTAAAAATAATAATCAGAGATAACAGCGGAAAAAGTCAACAAACTAAAGTTATACAACCCAACTGAAGTCCAGAACAACTCAGAATAAAACATGCGATACAACCATATCGAATAGAAAATCACTAAAAGCTAAACCAACCGGCAATCTCAACGTCCTCCTCCTGCTCCTCCGGAGCCATCCAACCTGAGTCCTGCCCCGTGGGAATGGGGTGTCCAAGAATAAACAAAACCGAGGACGTGAGCGATAAGAACGCCCAGTACAAAAGTATGAGTATACAAACCTATATGAAATGCACATGCTATGATATGATACCAGGGTAGTCAAGAAACAGGAGTCACAAAAGGATCTCAACAATGCTCAGTCTAGAGGCGCCAAGTGGATAGTGCCGCGCGGTACACCTCTGGGTCACTGCATCCACTACAAGACAGACGTGGACCTAAAATGTCCCGGACCACCGAAGCCCTCCCGACCCGTCGGCCACTGTGTACTCTCGGTGTCCATGCGTCCACAAGACAGGGCTGAGCGGCCCCAAGATATAGCTTATCTCGAAAGAGATACAGCTCAACAGCAAAGGCTATCTCGAAGGAGAATACGGCTCAACATGAAATGCAACGTGCAGTAATAAACGTGACATAATAGCATGCATCATATGACATATATCAATGCACCACATAATCATGCAACACATATAAGAATGTATACTCAACCAGGATATCTCGGATAGTACTTTCGTACCTCTATCACAGCAATCCTAATCCACTGGAACAACCAGACAACAGGTCTAATCCAAGCCTATTCATCAAGTGAAAACCATCACTAAACTTATCTACCAGACTTAACTAGATAATCCTGAGATAAATACTGATAAAATTCCAAACCTTCGTCCGTCGCTAGCCCGCTGATGCCGCTAGCTCCCAACTAGAGCACAGCTCTGCTACAAGACCAGCAGCTCCCCGCTAGTGCCCAAATCTCGGAACAAGACTAGAACCTGTCAGAAACGACTGAAATGCTATGGAATTCTCTGAATTGGCGAGTCAAAATGAGGAAATCCGACCACTATTTATAGGCCATGTTCGGATCCTCCGAACACCACTTCGGAACGTCCGAACTCTACGTGTCCATAGGCTCTTGACAGCTCATGTTCGGATCCTCCGATCATACACTTCGGACCGTCCGAACATGCACGTGTCCATCGACTCTTGACACCTCATATTCGGATCCACCGAACTCACTTCGGACCTTCCGAACACTTCGTTGCTACCGAACCATCTTCGGTCCGTCCGATCATGACTCGGTCAAAATTACACATTAAACCTTCTTAATCACCAATAATCCGTTAATTACCCAATTTGGGATTCGGGCTACTACATTCTCCCCCCCTTAAAAACGATTTCGTCCTCGAAATCAGGCTTAGAGAATGAACAAAACGAAACAACCCTCCAATGACAGAGCAGTTTGATTATTCACAATTGAGGATTCCTTTATATCACTACTTTCTGTCCCACCATCCGATTTGTCACGCTCACAAGAATCCAAAAGAATCCCCTTTTTTGTTTCAAAGCCTTCTTTCTCCATTATACAAGAACCTATAAACTACGCAAATCCAGCTGAAGCATTGTTCTAAATAAAGAATTTATGACTGCCTATGCCGAATAATGCATGTCGAAGATCCTATCTGCACATTCCTCAATTCAGAATTACTAATGTCCCAAAAATCTTTGCATGCTCTGATACCATAAATGTAGTGACCCGTTCCAGAATCACCTACTAATCAAGAACTTAAGCATGCGATTAACTTAAAAATAATAATCAGAGATAACAGCGGAAAAAGTCAACAAACTAAAGTTATACAACTCAACTGAAGTCCAGAACAACTCAGAATAAAACATGCGATACAACCATATCGAATAGAAAATCACTAAAAGCTAAACCAACCGGCAATCTCAACGTCCTCCTCCTGCTCCTCCGGAGCCATCCAACCTGAGTCCTGCCCCGTGGGAATGGGGTGTCCAAGAATAAACAAAACCGAGGACGTGAGCGATAAGAACGCCCAGTACAAAAGTATGAGTATACAAACCTATATGAAATGCACATGCTATGATATGATACCAGGGTAGTCAAGAAACAGGAGTCACAAAAGGATCTCAACAATGCTCAGTCTAGAGGCGCCAAGTGGATAGTGCCGCGCGGTACACCTCTGGGTCACTGCATCCACTACAAGACAGACGTGGACCTAAAATGTCCCGGACCACCGAAGCCCTCCCGACCCGTCGGCCACTGTGTACTCTCGGTGTCCATGCGTCCACAAGACAGGGCTGAGCGGCCCCAAGATATAGCTTATCTCGAAAGAGATACAGCTCAACAGCAAAGGCTATCTCGAAGGAGAATACGGCTCAACATGAAATGCAACGTGCAGTAATAAACGTGACATAATAGCATGCATCATATGACATATATCAATGCACCACATAATCATGCAACACATATAAGAATGTATACTCAACCAGGATATCTCGGATAGTACTTTCGTACCTCTATCACAGCAATCCTAATCCACTGGAACAACCAGACAACAGGTCTAATCCAAGCCTATTCATCAAGTGAAAACCATCACTAAACTTATCTACCAGACTTAACTAGATAATCCTGAGATAAATACTGATAAAATTCCAAACCTTCGTCCGTCGCTAGCCCGCTGATGCCGCTAGCTCCCAACTAGAGCACAGCTCTGCTACAAGACCAGCAGCTCCCCGCTAGTGCCCAAATCTCGGAACAAGACTAGAACCTGTCAGAAACGACTGAAATGCTATGGAATTCTCTGAATTGGCGAGTCAAAATGAGGAAATCCGACCACTATTTATAGGCCATGTTCGGATCCTCCGAACACCACTTCGGAACGTCCGAACTCTACGTGTCCATAGGCTCTTGACAGCTCATGTTCGGATCCTCCGATCATACACTTCGGACCGTCCGAACATGCACGTGTCCATCGACTCTTGACACCTCATATTCGGATCCACCGAACTCACTTCGGACCTTCCGAACACTTCGTTGCTACCGAACCATCTTCGGTCCGTCCGATCATGACTCGGTCAAAATTACACATTAAACCTTCTTAATCACCAATAATCCGTTAATTACCCAATTTGGGATTCGGGCTACTACACATATATTCCTTCTTTCACGGATATGCTTACAGGTGGATATGGATGGAACACAGATCAGATGAATCCAAATTATAACATATCACCAATTCTATTTCCAGGATATTCAGATATTTGGTGTATGAGAACACCAAACAACGAATTCAGAGGCACTGTGAATGATGATGATTCAGACGAAGAAGAAGAAAATATGAACGAAGAAGAAGTAATTGAAGAAAATGTAAATGATGTTGCTCCGGGTCATGTTGGTTTATTGAGGCGTAAAGGAAAACGAGTAAAAATTCGACCTCATTACGGTACTGGAGGATGTTTGTAGCTCGAATATTGTTGTATACTTTGTATTAGTATTGTATTCTACTTTTAATTTAAGTAAATCGTTCAACATTTATTTTGTATTGCTTGTATGGTTTCAGACTACATATTAATTGTAATATTCGAAACGGTAATGTTGGCTTTTCTCTTTTTTTGGTGAAATTATATACATGCATTAATAAACAACATATGTCATATATAAAATACAAAAGCAATAAAAGAACATAAGTGTTGCATAAATCGGACACAACATTCCATTAAACAAAAGTAGGAACACATTAGTTTCAAACACAATGAGGAGAAGCAGACTCATTCGTGGTCTGACTGGCCAACTATCAACTTGATCAGTCATTAACATTTCAGGACGCCCTTGGGCTAATGCGTCAAGTGTCGTAGCTAACCGAGTAGTTCAAGAAGCACATATACAAGCTAGCTCTATGGCACCAAAAATTTATCAGGGCTCAAGTGATTCACCGAAGCGACGAGGCCATTCTCTCTTTATCAGTTGAGTTTTTTTTCATTACCCATAAAATAATCATCTTATAGTGATTTTTTTATCGACGGATGCTCTTATTATGCAATTATTTCTTCTTCTTTTTTCAGGAAAATTACTGGCGAAACTTTTTATTTTATTTTGTAAAATCATATCATTTAATTAGCAATTCAAAAAAGATTTACTTGACTTCCCTAAGTTTGATGAATTTTTTAGATGAATTCTTATGCTAAATGAAATAATAATAAAAATGTAATTATAATTGTGTGTATAGTAAATCAAATGATTGTGGATTTTGGTTAAATCGGGTTCAAACCAGGCCCAACCCAAGTAATGGTTTTCTTCTAATTAGACGTCCAACTCCAAATCCGAGAGTCAGATTCTTATATCGGGCTCAACTTCCCGGTGTTACAACTTACATGAACCCCGAGTAGGTGATCTTGTGTATTAATTCTTCTTGATATTTATTCGAAATTTATGTTAAACAATATAAATTATCTACGCGGCTGAGATATCTTACCTTCTCCTGATTATATTTATCCGAATCTCGCATTTGTCGTGCTTTTATCTGTTACAAAGAATATCTTCATATCTTTTAGTTAGATCAGGATTCTCCACCCTTTGGTGGGCTTGGATATCCCGACCTTTTGGTGGGCTCGGATTTATGAAAAGACTAGGGTTTGTGAGCTTGGACTCTTGGTGGGACTAGAGGTCCGTTTTGATGTGGGTTTCGACGGAAATGTTTGATTGCTCCACTGTGTACAAAACATTTCACTTCTTGCAGCCACCCTGCGGCGAACATGTGAGGTTGACGCCACCTCCTCCGCGGCCGTCGACAGGGGACATGATTCTTTAATGCCCCTTCTCTCATGAAATCTAAATTAATGTACTATCCCACGTATAATTTGGTGCAACACTACCAATGTTGTAGCTATTTATTTTCTTACTAACACAGTCCCCTAATCATCTGTCAGTATTTATGATGTTTTTGAATTTTTTTATTAGTAATTGGATAAATTATATACGGAAAATTATGGAAAACAAGTGTGCTACATGTTGGAAGCAATATTATATTATAATATAATAAGTAAGTTCCATAAGTAAAGTGGAATACGCACACATCAACAATCACAATAAACATAAATTAAAAGATAACATGAACGTAAAATTTTACAATGTCATAATTTTTTTAAGTTGATCGAAAGATACTGAATAATTAACATAAAATTGTTTTCTATTTAGAAGAGATAGAATCAATTTAAAAATTATGTTTATTTAGGTTGGTTTTTTCGAGTTAAACGAGGGATGAATTTAAGGAGAGTTTTTTGTAGGACAGTGGGTAAAAAGATAATTATGGAATAAAATATTTTCATGTACTTCATTATTTTTTTTTTACTGCAGCCACATCTTTTATATAATAGAATAGAGGTCACTATAAATAAATTATTATTTATTCATTTTCAATGTGATTATCGTAAAATTTCTATAAATTAATACTTGATAAACTAATCTAAAATAATATTTTTTTTAATGTTAAGAATATTACTTTTTATTGTTAATATAAGTAGAGTTGACCCGTCGATCTCACATGAGACTCACTCTTTATTTTAACCCTTTTAATTCAATTATTGTTTTTCAAAAGATTCCAATCTCGATGTCAATTTTTTAAAATATTTTATTATTAATATAAACGATTTTTTTTTGTACTGTTAAAGTGTATTAATTCAATGTAATATTTTGGACATGATTTTTGCAGAGAAATAGAAAAATATGGAGCTTATTCGTTCCGAACTAGGCAACGTGCTTCTAAAATTACTAACATTACTAAAAAAAATTGTTAAAATATGATTGTATTTTTTTGTTTTCAATAAATTTGATTTTATTGTTTGCTTTTGTTTATACTTTATACGGTGAATTTTATTTGCTTGGTCAATAAGGTGAATTTTATTTGCTTATAAAAAATTGTTAAAGTGCATTAATAATTATATCCGGTGGGAGAGCGGTCGAACGTGGCGCTCGTGTTGTTATATAATTTAAAATATCTGAGTTGCACCATTATCATAAGTCATAACTTTTAGTAAAACAACAAACGTTAGGTATTAATTATATATATATATATATATATATATATATATATATATATATATATATATATATCTTTTGGTAGCGCCAGAACTTGAGAATTGTAGACATATTTTGGTACTGAACAACTTATGTATTAGGCGAAAGAATATTTATTCAATTGTTTGTTCCATACTCATATTTTGTGAAAGTAATTTTTATTTTTGAAAATAATCAGCTGTGTAAGTAATAATTTGGAATGCATTCAAATCATAAAATAGAGTGCGATGCATACATCGAAGTGTTAAAAAAGTGAGAATTCATGAACTTGAGTAATATTGCAATTTTTTTAAAAAAAATACGCTTGGTTTTCTAGATTATTTGTGTGAGGCTAAGAGAGAGATCACTCGATATTTTAATATATTATTTAACATTATTTCACTCATAAAGAACATGTGAATTGTCGCTAATATTTATTACATGTTCTGTGAAGGGCACGTAAAATGTGGTGGGGGAAAACAGGCCAACGGTCGGTCGCAGAGTGATGGTGCGTAAATTGTCCGTCCGTTGGCATTTAATCATTTCGGTCAACCTATGAACATATATAGGTGAGTCTAGGGCTGCAAACGAACCGAATATGTTCGCGAGTTTTTCGAGCCGGCTCGATAAATATTCGATTCGTATTCGAACTTATCGAATTTGAGCCGAACTCGAACACGTTCGAACTTCTGAACGAGAAGAGAAAGGTATAAGTCAATGTGGTATTGGGAGATGGACTTGAGTCGGTTTAGACTTGGGTTTCCCTAAATCACATACTTTACTTTATTGCATTGATATTTGCATTGATTGATTTATATACTTGTTTTCTTGAGTTATATATTACAGGTATTAGAAGAGTAATCTTATGACAGAAGTGCCGTTAGTGGTGGGATCACCACGGACACATTGCACGATGTCATAAGATGGTGTATTGGCGGTTGTGCCAAAGACTGTCACTGGATGTTTGACTATCGATGTGGATAGAATGGTGGTTTTTTCTATTACTGTTAATCAGTATTGTATCGATGTGGATAGATTAGTAGCTCTTCTATTACTGTTAATCGATGTCATATCGATGTGGATAGAATTAGAGTTGCTTCTATTACTGTTAATCGGTACTATATTGATGTGGATAGAATAATAGCTTCCTCTATTACTGGTAATCGATACCGTATCGATGTGAATAGAACTGGAGTCTTTTCTATTATTGTTGATCGATACCATATCGACGTGGATAGAACTGGAGTCTTTTCTATTACTGCTAGTCGATATACGCATGCCAACTTCTGGAATCGGGATCCCTAGACTAGGATTGAGTCTAGTCTGAATTTTGTAGCTACGAGTATTGTTGACAGTGGGTTATTGATTATGTTTCAGATTGTTACATATATCTGATACCTGATTACATGTTTTATATTTGTTATATGATTGCATGTTTCATTGATTTATACTGGGAGTTATTCTCACCGGTTTATCCGGCTGTTGTCTTGTCTGTATGTGTACTTGACAACAGGTGGGACAGGTTCAGGGTCGAGGAGATGAGGAGAGATCGAGTTAGAGTGGAGACTTCGGACTTTGATCTGAGATAGGGTTTGAACAATTGATATTAGATGTTAAACTCTAGTTTGAATAAATGTTTTGTAATACAGGATTTGTATTTTATATACTGAGATGTATATATGTTTTATTTCACTACGTTCCGCAATTTAAAAAGAAAAATTTTTAGACCCTGTTTTATAATTGATTAATTAATCCCAATGACGATTAAGAACTTGATTAGCATCCGGATCCCCAAAGTAATGCTTCAGAAGGAGCATAGACTCACCCGAATATATATCATCATGCTTGAATTTGTTTTTATTTTAACCCTTTTAATTATTGTTTACCAAAAGATTCCAATCTCGATGTCAAACAAAAATATGCCCCTGCTCTTTGAAATAAATTTTCAAAATATTTTATTATTAATATAAACGATTTTTTTGGGGTACTGTTAAATTGTAATCATTCAATTTAATCTTAAGTAGGTTTATTGTGAGACGTTGTCACGAATCTTTATTTTTGAGACGGGTCAATCCTACCTATATTTAACATAAAAAGTAATATTTTTTCATGGATGACTCAAATAAGAGATATGTCTTACAAAATACGACACGTGTACGGTCTCACACAACTTTTTGCTTTTAATATTTTGACATGATGTTTGGAGAGAAATAGAAAAACATGGAGCATATTGTCTTTCCAAACATCCAAGTAACTTTAGGTATAGAAATGAATAATTCTGTCTTCGGACCACTGAACGAAAACTAGACCTCACCTTACCTCGGTGTTGTGTCTGGCAAAAGCTAAACGTTGGAATATCAAAACAGATCAAATTCCAACGCACACATCTTTCACTTTCCCTTTCCCTTTCTCACTTGATATTTCATCTCAAAAGAAGACACCACCAACCAACTTCCAGTCTTCCACTTCCAATCTTGGCCAACTCCCCCGTTTAAATCAAATATTTGAAAACAAGAAACAATCTCATTTTCATAAAATTTGTTCCGGGAAAAAGTAGTTACTGGTGGGCTAATAGAATAAAATTTACAAAGAATATTATTTTATAAATAATAATTAAAATAAATAAAAAAAGATTAATTATGTGCCGTCCGGGATATTTGGAGAATAAGATTTGTCAAATTTTATTTTTTATAAATATAGTCTTTAAACGTATGAGAAAATATTTTTTGACCACGATTATTTTATTAACTAACCTGCGATCCGGCTAAACTCCTAGTCAGACCACCATGTCGCTCCATTTCAAACAAACAATGGGTGCCCCACCCAACGTCGTCGTTTCGCTTTCACAGCACAACCCCCTTCCCCCATCCGTGCGTTTCTTCTTCACTTCGATTCCCAACTATGTTTCGTTGAGATTGAGATTATACATATCATTCAATCATATATTAAAATTCATTTTTACGTTTCAGATTTTTTATTATTTATTAAAATATAATTACAAATATTTGAATATATCACTTAACTAAATAAATAGCAGTTAAATGTTGTGAAGAGGGAGTAAGGATTACATTTTGACATATAACATGCACCCTCTATTTCTTAAAAAATATGTATAAATGCATTTGATGATAAGTAGATATCTTGTGGGACGATCTCACGAATCTTTATCCGTGAGACGAGTCAATTATACCGATATTCACAATAAATCACTCTTAGCATAAAAATAATATTTTTTCAAAGATGACCCAAATAAAATATCTGTCTCACAAAATACGACCTGTGAAACCGTCTCACACACATTTTTATCTTCTGATGATAGCATTTAAAAAAAAAAATTAACCAAATTTATTTTACAAATTTCTCCCGTAAAATCATAGAATGTATAATATTATTTCTTATATAAATTTCTCCCATTATATTTGAATGTTTTCAAATTCCCATATACGTTTTGCAAAGTTGAGAGAAACAAAAGCGCTCGAGGGAATCTTCGATTTACGACAACGATGACTGGTTGACCAATTCAACCAGTTTCCCGATTCTCTCGATCAACTCAGGCGAGAGCTTACTTGCCTGTTTCTTCTCCTTCTCCCGACGAAAATCAAAGCCCAATACATCGGATACCTCCTCGGAGCTCCAGCCCGCCTGCCGGAGAAGATCCGAGAACCGATCCGTTTTCAGAAGCAAAGCGTCCCGCACAGCTTGGTTGTCCAACATCACCATCTCGCCATCGAAGAAACCGGATGCTGACACGTGTACGATCTCCGACACGTCGGATTCTGTCCATCCACCTCCTCTCAGAACTGGATCCCATCCGGGTCACGTACTCGTCAATCCATTTTGGGATTTCGGATCTCGGCATGTCGAAGTATCTGTCCGGCGAAGATGAAGAGGACGACGACGAATCCGAGTTTCTCCGGCGCCGTTCCATCGCGGCGTCGCTCCAGAACTCCACCCATCTCGGCGCTCGTCCGCTGGAGATTGCGTCTAAACTTCTCCTCGAGTAGTTGGTGGAGGATCCCGCCGATTTTTCGGAAATTGATCTTTGCTTGGAGAGACCATCCGGGTCGGATATTTTATGAAAAAGAGAAGATTCGCGATCGAAAAAGTCCGATAAATCGGAGCCGCAGCAGAAAATTCTATTCTCATCAACGTAGAAAATGGGGTTGCCTGCAAGACAGGGACTGCAAGGTATATAACAATGGTTGAAAACAGGTATCAAAAGCGGAGCTCGTTTCAAGGCGTTCCGGGCCATCTTCAGAGCCTTCTCTGGGTCGGCGGGACGCTGCCCCCACGATTTGGACCATAACGCGTTTCGAGCTATATGGAAGGAGACTGAAGCAATGGGTAGGTCGATTAAGGCGCGGAGACGGAGTCGACCCGAGCCAGCCGATCGCCAGTCCGGGAAGCCAGTTGCGACGGGCAAGCCAGCCGACAGAACCGCCTTGAGGTCAGGCGGGAAAGCGAACCCAAACTCTGCTTCTGCTAATGCGAACTCTGACTCGGACAACCCAGGTTGGACCCGGATGCCTGAGTTTCTCAAATGGGTCATGACTTTATCCGCAAGAGAAGAGAAGGAGACAAGGCTGTTGCGCGGAGGGAGGGGCGTCGAGGGAGCAGAAGCGGCAGCCCGTGCAGAGAGGCGGCGGAGACCTGCCACGTGTGCTGGGTTCAGAGCAGTCATCCTTCGATCCACGTCCACCATTTCTTGCACTCGATCACAACTTGAAGCTTGAAAAAACCAGTACAAAAAAAATGTGAAGAAAAATCCAAAATTTCAAATATCAATCAATCTTCAAAAAAGCCTCAAAATTCATGCACAGAAAAGGGTATTTTGAGCTAGGAGAAGTGATTCTTTTGACAGAAAAAAGCAGGAGAAATGGAGATGGAGTGAAGCTAAAGACTGCAAGTGAATGGGAAACGGAGAATGATGAATTTATAGCATGGTTGTGTATGTGGGGCCTAGTTTCACTTTTGATTTTCGTAAAATATATATATATAAACCCATTTTAAAACATTATGATTAAATTAAGGGATTTTCTTAAGGTCATGTTATATATATAACGAGGTTACAATTTATATTATAAAAAGTATATTTGAAATGACAAATTATCTCAAATATATTTTGAAAAAAAATTCAAATAAAATACAAGAATAAATTTGTAATTTCAAATATGTTAGTAAGCTCATAATATATGGCTCAACTAGCGTCTCTCTGTAAAATAATTTTAATGTGACCAATTATTTTGTAATCTAATTTGTATTTTCATTATATATATATATATATATATATATATATATATATATATATATATATAAATATAATATTTTCTTTAAATTAAATGTAGTTGAAATTTAATGACTGTAAGTGACAGATATATGTACATGTATTAGTATTGAGCCTGGAGTTTTGTTACATTTACAAGGATGATTACAGTTATGTTATATATTATATTTGAAATTAAACTATTTCAAATATATTTTAAGAGTCAATCTCATGTGTGACCGTCTAGACGGTTCAACCTTATCAATATTTACAATAAAAAGTAATATTCTTAGCATAAAAAGTGATACTTTTTCATGGATGGTCCAAATAAATATATGTCTCACAAAATAAGACTCGTGAGACCGTCTCACACAATTTTTTGTCATATTTTAATTGAAAAAATCTTTTAAAATGTATTTATAATAATTTTATAATTTCAAAACTAACGTGTAACCTAAAAATAACCGACATTATATATATATATATATTAAATTTTTCATAAGTTTCAGGGGTGTGTTGGTTTTTTTATAGAATTGATAAAAAAAATTATTATATTATATTATATCATTAATGACATTAATAGTCAATGTTTCTAAAAAGATGGTTTCAACGGTAACCAAATGAGGAAGAGGTGGTGCGGTGTTAGGGTTTTGATTCAAAAATTGTTAGGTGAAATATTATTGTTGTATTTTAAAATCTACAACAAAGTTTCCTATAAA
The DNA here is from genome assembly GCF_022965805.1 of Primulina eburnea. Taxonomy (NCBI): domain Eukaryota; kingdom Viridiplantae; phylum Streptophyta; class Magnoliopsida; order Lamiales; family Gesneriaceae; genus Primulina; species Primulina eburnea. The sequence continues at coordinate 30,642,610 of NC_133109.1, read as the reverse complement.
AATTTATTGATTTATGTACATATTTGTTACTTACGCTGCATTTGGTTTGCAATATTAAGTAGGTTTATTTTTTTTAAACCTACCTAATCACTTGTTTGGTTCGTTTTTTATTTAACCAAGTCAATCCCTCCTATGAATGATTAGATTATATTAGGTAGGTTAAAATAATACCTTCTCACCCCCTAAGATTATTTATCTCACTCTTAATACATCATATTTTTCCAATTTTACCCTTCTCCTAAATTCAAACTCACCACCAGTTCCTTCCACCGACCGCCCACCGACAACCCCGCCAAAGGCCGACCACCGCCGACCGCCGGCCACCACCGCCGACCGTCGGCAACCGCCGGCCCCCACCGCAACCGCCGCCGTTTTCGGCATACACCTCTGCTTCCGGCCGAGCGTCGCTGCCTTCGGCCGACCGTCGCCGCCGATGCCGGAATCGCCACCGCCGGAGTGGAAGAAAGAAAAAAAAAAGGAAAGGGCAATTTAGTACTTTCATTAAAAAATTCAAAATTATCCTACACTTAAAAATCTTACCAAACAAAATACTATTTTACATCATATATTACATTTCTTCGACAAATATTTTCTTTATCATTTACATACTAATCGTTAGTTTATTTTATCCTACAAACCAAACGCTGCCTTAGAGTAAATGAGGTAGGTCATATTTTGATAGGATTGTCAAACTTTAGATTTGAATTAAATGTTGATTTTTTTTTTTCAAAAAAAAAATTGTTAAATAAACTTGAATTATAAGGTCATCATTAATCGATAAAAAAATCAAATATGGTTAATATATAGTTTTAATATGGTGTCCACCAACTATATCAACTTTTGTATCCACAAATAAGGTGACACTCGCTTATTAAATATATAATTTTGATATGTTTCGTCACATTCAATAGGTGAATATTACATCATTTATTAGTATAAATATTGACACGGTTGGTGTACAACATAACAATGAGATGACAGTCATTTATTAGATGTGCAATTTGGATTTGTTTCATGACATCAATATATAACTATAAGTGTCACATCAATGATGTATATAATACATATATTTATTTATTTGTATATTTGAACATATTATACATTTGACTAAACTCTATCAATACCTTAAACTTGAATATCAATAACTTAAACTTAGACATTTAAACTGATTAATATTAATTAATTTAAGAGTTTGATTGGTTGTATGTTTTTAGTGAAGAAAGAAATTGGGAAAGTGTTCAATAGAGATGTTTTCTGCTAAGAGCCAGTGGGGAGCATTATACAGGAGAGCAAGTCGTTGGACATTAATTTTTAACGTTTTTTTTTAAGTAAAATAATTTATTTTTTCCATTCAATTTAGTCGAAAATAATGTTAATATTTTAGTATATTTTTAGCCGTTATATTATGTTGTTACCTCTTCTTTGCGTTTCTGAAATCTGGTCTTGAATCACGAACAACAGCAACAAAACGATCTAGTCGAGGCAAGGAAGATCCTTTCTCCGCAAGACGAAATTGCCCGTATCAAAGTGCTATACGTTTCAGACAATCGCCCCCAAGATACAACGACTTCAAGTCAAAACTTTGCAGCACCACAAAGCCTTGATATAGGCGAACAAAGATATGCAATTGCTTTCAAGGATATGAACCGAAATTGTGCAGCAAAATGTCAAGAAATATGCAGCAAAGCAAAATGATTCAGCAGCCTTTGAATATGATTTGAAGGATTATTTATAGATGATCACTGGTTGCTTTGAAGAGACATGTTTCTCCAGATCGGATGCGCAGAAGAGACACATTTTTAGGCAAAGGACACAAGGTTTGGTGGAAACGCAGCCATGAACGGATGTTTAGAAGCCAATGGACGCGCATGTTCTTCTGAAACAGTGCAGCGCGCGCTGCCGCGCGACAACACGCGCGGCCGCGCGCAACGCACTGTCTCAATGCGCGCATTGCACAGTAGGGCGCGTGCGCCCGCGCGAGAAGCTGCGCGGCCGCGCGCCCAGTTCTGGCCCGATGCTCGAATTCCAGTGACATGCGCGCATCCGCGCGGGATGTGGCGCCACCGCGCGCCCAGTTCTGCCCAAGTGCGTGCACCATGCACTCTGTTGTGCATTATTTCCAAATAAATTTGGTGTAAAAAGATTAACTTTGGTCAAAGACCGCACCGCACCGCACAGCACCGACCCGACCCGAGACAAGACGAGCGCGTGTGTTCCACCGAGACGCAGCCTATTAGCGTCTTTCCCCTTCTAAAAACTTCTGGTACCCCTTGGGTCCCAAACCCTTGTCTCAACTTGGAGCTTATTAGGGAAACTTCATTTGGTGATTTTCTCAATGTGGGACAAGCCACATTAAGACATCCCACTTCCCTTTACAACTCCTCACTCTTCATTATTCATTTATCCAACATATTCATCATCATTCAACCGATCACAATTCTTCAAGTCTCACGAGTCAACCTGATGATTCATATTTATCATAAAAATAATATTATTTTATTAGTTGGGTGGATTCGAAAAGCTGTTTAACAAAATCAATTCATAAGACTGTTTTACGGAAAATTTTGTATGTTCTAAGAATGAGAATCTTGAAATCTCCTTCTTTTGCTGCCGGGCCAAAAGATTGGTGGCAAAACAAAATAATAAAAATTTGATCGTAGTGGATTGTGAATGGAGATAATGTTGGGTCTAAAAGTGGTAAAATTCCACTGCTTTCCAAAAGTTTTGCAACTTTTAAATATAAATTTACTTATTCGTTATTTTTAAGTTTATATAAGGGCGGATATATTTAAATTTGACAAAAACTTGACTGAGATGGTCTCACGGGTCGTATTTGTGAGACGGATCTCTTATTTGGGTCACCCATGAAAAAGTATTACTTTTTATGCTAAGAGTATTACTTTTTATTGTGAATATGGGTAGGGTTGACCCGTCTCACGGATTATGACCCGTGAGACGGTCTCACATGAGACTCACTCTTTAAATTTATGTCATAGTGAATTTATTTGGAGTTATACAGAATTACTGACATGATTTCTTCAAATGAAAGACAATTAATGAAGATGAGAGACTATCATTTAATTTAACCTAACTAATTTCGAATATAAATCTATCCTTGATAAAGATAATACATTGTTCTCCACATATAAAGACAAAATCTTATGTGAGACGGTCTCACGAGTTGTATTTTGTGATACGAGTATCTAATTTGGGTCATTCATGAAAAATTAATACTTGTTATTGTGAGTGTTGATAGGGTTGACCTGTCTCACAGATAAAGATTCATAAGACCGACTCATAAAAGACATATTCTATAAATATACAATCTCTTGAATTTAAATTTAAACACCAAATAAATAATAAAGAGTGAGTCACGAGATTTTACATTAAATAAAGCCATCCCAAAGCCTAAAAAAAGCCTTTGATGGTTGAACAAAATTTTTAGTATAAATATTTTTTATCCATGAAATTTTTTACTTCTGCAATTTGTAACTAACTTTGATATCATCGATAAAAAAAACATTGACGATCAAATATCGTCAACTTCTTATCGCTTCTCTTCTAATTCGATTTTTCTAAAAAAAATTAATTATGGCCTGAAATTGTATTATATAAAAACTTATGTAAAAAAAAATAATTGGAATGTACCTGGTCATTCTAAAAAATGTACAAAGTGCAAAGGATCACTTCGTTCCCATGATGATCATCAAGCTAAACCGCCACAATTTCACGCGACACTTGAGAACAATTAAATAAATTTTTTTACCAGTATTTCACATGTCAGAAAACAATACATGAATCTAGTTATATGATTTATTGTATTTTATTCAATTATTTATAATACAAAAGAAAGCCAACCAATTTAACCCTCCCGCACACGCGTGCACGTGCGCACACACACACACACACACACACACACATATATATATATATATATATATATATATATATATATATATATATATATATATATATATAGTTTTGATATGTTGTATACCCACCGTACATATGTATGTGAGCATTGATGAGATGATACACAATTATTGAATATAATAAAATATATCAAAACTTTACATTTAATATGTGAGTGTCAGTGTAGTAATCACTGACAATGGTAATTGTTGGACTAAGAGGCCTATTGGGCTTGTATCAATTGAATGAGAAGTTGGACAAGCAATGCCCAATAGTTGGTAAGTGAAAAATGTCCCACATGGGAAAATAAACATAGCATTGGTGAGCTTATATTGAGTTGCACATTATGGATGTGTAACAATGATTGGTCAAGAGGCTCTCTCTCGAGCACACAGGCGCAGGGGGTGCAAATCATGGGCCCGATTTGCAGTGGAAAAAAGCTTGACTTGTGTGCAAGCGTACGAGCGCGACCTGGATGCGTCGAATGTCGGACCGATCAAGGCAAAATTTCCCACCAAGGTTCACCTGGTTTTTGCTATTTTTATTTTCGAAAATTTATATTATGGACCAAGACCTTTGGTATTTCAGCTGAAATGACCTTTGGTGCTCCAGCTGGACTGACTTTTGGTGCTCCAGCTGGACTGATCTTTGGCCTTTCAGATAGCCAACCGTGACTGTCCATATGGAACCAGAGTGCCTATATATAGGGGCAGCCTCAAGTCCTTCATATACACCCAACACACTCTCATACATTCTGATATTTTCGAAGTTGTGCTTGTTTTGTTATCCCGGCTGCTGCTCCTTTCTCGTTACTCTGTCTTGTATCATGGTAACAAACGTCCAAGTTCATCATCGAAGCACATCTTAGTATACCTTTCTGTCTCCTTATATATTTTGGATAACATAATTAAGAAAAATGAAAATATAACATTGTCTGAAAATAAATATAATGAGTATGAAAATTTAATACAGATAATATCAGGTCGTATTCTCGTCCAAGTGCCACCCGACACGGTGGGGCTGGTTGTGAACGACCGAGACCGCCCATTCCGACACCATAAACAAGTTGTCTTCCTCCGCCACACCCATAATATGTTCGTCCACTGATGGGTCGAGCTTTCATGATGCAAAAAATAAGTTCAAAGATTGAGGTCACTCCTTCTGACATTAAATTTTCATAATAAATTCAGTTCGGTGTGATTGCTAACTACACAAACACACGAACAAAATTATATATATATATATATATATATATATATATATATAAACTGAATTTAATTCATGAAATTAAATGGACAACTTTGTGTGCTTTGGATAAAATTGGACGTAATGATAATAATGACAAATCAGTTCTGTCTATGATTTAACACATTTCCTCAAGTGGCAATGCCAATTCTCATGGTTAAAACTTTTTCAATAATAAAAAAATACGCTTAATTTTATCAATCAATAAATACAAAAGTATTAACTGAATTTTCCTGATTAGTATATTTAATTAATTTTACCTTAAGTGATAAAATCCATTTAATTTTTCTTGCGAGAAAGTTTATCGAGAATAAGTCTTCATTAATTTTCAACTTTAAAAAAAAAAACATTTTTTGGAGCCTATCTCGATATACTGACAAAAATTGTTAATTTCACCTTTATATCTTTAGCGGTTATAAAATACTCGTAAAAAATTGTATTAATAACAATTCACCTTTATATCTTTAGCGGTTATAAAATACTCGTAAAAAATTGTATTAATTTCGTGGTTATGTCTTTATTATTCAAATCATTTATAAAAAAAGAGAGAAAATATCCACCATTAGAAAACAAAAACTTGTGTGAGATAGTCTTACGAATTGTATTTTGTGAGACAGATATCTTATTTGGTCATCCATAAAAAAATATTATTTTTTATACTAAAAGTATTACTTTTTAGGAGTGGTCTCATGTGAGACCGTATCACGAATCTTAATCTGTGAGACGGGTCAACCCTACCCATATTCATAATAAAAAGTAATAATCTTAGCATAAAAAGTAATACTTTTTCATGGATGACCCAAATAAGAGATCGCCTCACGAATACGACCCGTGAGACCGTCTCACACAAGTTTTTGTCTACTTTTTATTGTGAATATCGATAGAGTTGATCTATCTCACAGATAAAGATTCGTGAGACCATCTCACAGATAAAGATTCGTGAGACCGTTTCACAAGAGACCCGTTCCAATTAAAAAAAAGAAAGATTCATAAAATGGGCATGATTTGCTAATTCATGAGATATCCACGATCGACCATCCCATGTTGAGGAACAATGGATCATTAAAGCCTAATCTAAAGTAGTTTCCAAAAAGAGGTTAGATATTCATTTTCTCTATTTTTATCTGCATTGATGAAGATTTGGGAGTACATAAATTCATTCTTTTAATAAGGTAATAGAAAAAGTAACAATATATTATAACATTTTTTATTTTATTTATATCAAAAGGAATGATCATTGAATCGAAGTTTGGATTTGTAGGTGTAAAGCTACATAAAAAAATGATGCCTAATAGGTACCAAACACGAAAATTATTTATTTAAAAACCTTGATATATGTATATTTATGTAAATCAATTACATTTCAAACAAAAAATATGTGATTTTTTCAATAATTATAACATGTAACTTTTCCGGCCAAGATTATGTATAATTCCCATCAATCTCCATTTATATAGTGGTCCTAGTTGGTTTATTCCTTCCTACCCCTGCAGGCAGTACCTGCAGTGTACATCCAAGGGCCAGAATTTTTTCTGACACAATTTTTATTTTTTTTTAAAAATTTTTTCCCCATGAAATGGAATCCCAGCCATTGATCCTGGGTGTGGGCACTGCTCCCACACCCAGGATCGAAACTTTTCTTGCAATGTTGTTGGCTCAATCTATTCCCAGTTTCGTATAATTTTTGAGAATATAGAATCATTTTTTCTAAAATTATATATATGTAATGTGAATTCAAATTCGAATTTTTCTTGTCTTATCATCAAATGATTACCATTAGGCCAAAAATTATAGTCGTTATTTAAGACACAATTTTATTTCCTTATATATGTGCACAATGCACCTGCGTGAGTGCTGATGAGTAAAGCTGTCAGGCCATGAGTCAAGAGAGATGTGTGTTTATCTACTTGTAGTGTCTCGTATCATTTAGATTTTAGTCTTTTCTTGCTTTATCTTGGATACTGTCCCAAACAAAAATAATATTATTCGTTAAAGTCTAGTGTCATTCTTTTACGGTCCACCTAACATCAACAACTTGACGTACAAGAATTTTCCAAAAGATCACCAATCACAAAATTACTCTTATTCATACACACTTAATCCACAACATATTGAGCAGGAATTGACACTTAGTGAGGTGTATTCAATTCAGAGTTTTGATGACTTTTAATAACTTTTTCAAATGATAGATTTTTATAGATTTGATAGATTTTTATTGACTTTTATGAATTCTGTTGGGATCGGTTAGGGGGATCACCGTTGAGCTACAATAGCTCGGTTCTTGAAATATTGAACACCGATGAATTAAATCGAGTTTGGTTAAAAACCAAGCGGAAGATACTCGAAATAATCCTTCGTAGAAACCGACTAAATATTTTGTAAACCATTTAAGATATATGCAAGTTGAATGAGTAAAAGTATTTCAGTTGAAGCATTTTATCAAACACTTGATATGCAATATTTTGGTATTTGAAAAACACATAAAATGCTTCAACAATGCTCTTTAAAACTATGAAAATGATAAGTAAATGCAATAAACAAATAGACACGAATTTGTTTATGGATGTTCGGAGATTTCAAACACTCCTATGTCACCTCTTCTTCCCCTTGGGAAGGATCCACTAGAAGACTTTGATTCATACAACTCTTTGTACAAACCCGATCCGGAAGGGCATCACCCAACTAGAACTCCTAGCACTCAAGATTGTAGGCAGCACCTCACAATCAGCATATTGTTTAATGTCCCATATGCAAAGACTACATACACAAGTTTTACGTCTTTGTGCAAGACTCACTCAACTAATCTTTGAACTTCAACTCTCTTATATATATGTGAGTGATTGTGTGTGAGGAATATATTAGTTACAGTGTACATCTCAAATGTATCCTCACACAAGGGCTTGTGCTCTCAACTAGCTAATTTCTTCATGTTAACTGCCCATGCTTTGAATCCCCTTCAAAAGCTCTTGTTTGATCTTCAAGATGTTGTATTTATAGGCTCCAACAATGATATATACGTTAGACACAAGAATATGACCGTTGGAATGTTTCTGTACTGTTTCCGAGATTGCAACGGTCAAATTCAGCTTGCTGGACATTTTCCCGACTGGTTAACTCTGGTCAACTGGTCAACTCAACTGGTCATTCAGTTGGACTGGTTCAGTTTCAGTTGGTTAGCAGCTGGTTCAGTTTCAGTTGGTCAGCAACTGGTCAGCAGTTGGTTCAGTTTCAGCAGGTTTGCTGAAATCAGTCTAGCTGATTTCAGTTTGTGCAGAACCGGTAGCTTCTTCGTCATTTATCAGCATCTTAAGCTTCAATTCAGACTTTGACTTATAAGAATGATTTGTAGATCTTTGTCTTAGCTTTCTAACGCATACTGAATCGCTTCGTTTCAATAACCGAGCTGAGAGATATGACCAAAATACGACAGCTGCTCAAACACAACTGATTGCTGTTTTCGTGTGATCAGTTCGGTAATTGAGCGATCAGTTAGACCATGATAAAATCCGATTTTGCCCAACTGACGTGAAATACGATTTGTTCCAAATTGAGTTTTCTAATCTGTCCAGTTAGCGGATTGTCATTTGGATAATCCAGTTGAGAGATATCATCAAAATACCGAAGCTCACCAGAAATTCAGTTTGTGCAAAATTCAGTTTCAGCTAGCTTCTTGTGTTTGCAACTTCACACTTGAGTAAATATGTTAGAAACACAATAACAAGTTTTGTTAACATCAAAATCAAGATTGCGAACTTGAAAAGTTCCAACAAATTCTTACATATTTATGTGGATTCGTGTAGACTTTTTTGCATGATTTTTATAAACTTTTGTGAATTATTTTTTATTATAGAATTTTATAAATTTTGTACTTAATTATAACATATTATTTTTTATTAATTTTTTTGAACCAATAATTAATTAACATATATAACATATTCAGTTTGAAATAATTTTTCAATATTTATATTAATGAATAAATATATTTATTTAAAGTTAAATCATTCAATCTTTACATGTATAAATATGTGGGTTTGTATCCATGTTTGTAATTTTTTTAAAATACATTATTTGATTAATCTGTAATCTTGTTTTTGAATTGATAATATACATGTGAAAAGAATATTATTTAATATTGTGTGGATATAATTTTGTATAAAATATTATAGCTTATATATTAATTGAAAATGCTAAAAAGAATTTAAAAAATCATGCTTGTTGCAAGAATATTCATTATTAATAATTAAGCGACATTTTTTGGATCATCTTTTATTATTATCGAATATTACATTAATTTGTATAAATCATAAATTAAAAATCACAAAATCAATTCTATAATTCAAAATTTCATATGATATTAAAATAAAAAATTATTAAATGAACAATCAGCCAAAAAAATAAAAAATTTGAAAAGGAAAGATGAAAATATATATAGAGATACACTTCGAAAATTTGAGAGAATGATAGAGATAGATGAGAGGAAAGAAGATAAGAAGAGATGCGATGTGAAGCGACAGAGAGAGAAATAAATAGCTTGTGTATGAGTTGGAAGTTTTAAAAATCCATCCAAATCTTTGTGTCGAACCAAATACAAGTTTTGACAATTTATATATGTACATTAAGCTTTAATGTTTGTATGTTAATGAATTCCATTAAGTTATTAAAAGTCTATTGACAATTTGAATACCTATAGACTTTTATAGAGTTTTTAAAAGTCAATGTTGAATACCACTTGACTTTTTAAAACTCTATGAAAGTCTATTTTGAATACCACTAGATTTCTTTGGAGTATGTAAAAATCTTAATTGAATATATCTAGACTTTTAAAATCTATAAAAATCATTAAAAATCAATAAATCTCTTACATTGAATACAACCCCGTAGCTATAACGTGGACGATTCTGTCGGATCAATCGTTATGTAGAAGCAAATTTTTGGAAAATCAAATGCAAATAATTGGAGAAAATTTTAAATATATATATATATAAAATGAGGAATTAAAATCGATGGCAAGAGGAGTCTTGTCAATTGTCAAGAATGCCGCCCTCTACGAGGAAAAAGGTAGTTTAGAAGCCTAAGCTAAAACTAAAAGCTAAAAAGGCTTGAAAAGAAAGAGTGGAAATTATTAGGTTAAGAATCCAACTTTTTATCTCATTCAATTAAATGTGTAGTTGTAATTAAAATTTATCCATATATTAATAATTAATTTTACAAAAAATTAAAATTATCTCATAAAAAATTGCAATCTTATCCTAAATATACAAATCATATAAGAAAAAAACTTGAGTTAGACGGTCTCACAGGTCGTACTTGTGAGACGGATCTCTTTTTGGGTCATCCATTAAAAAGTATTAATTTTTATGCAAAGAGTATTACTTTTTATTGTGAATATGAGTAAAATTGACCCGTCTCACAAATTAAGATTCGTGAGACGATCTCACATGAGATCCACGCATCATGTAAATGCATGTAAACATATTAAAAAATAATTTTTATACTTTTAAATCTCATCTAAACCTAAGGAAGATAATTATTCCATTTTAAAAAATAAATACCAATAAAAAAAATGAAAGACGAATAAAAAAGCACCAAAATTATGGAGACAAAGGGATGGAACAAAGCAATAATATTAGTGCTAAGCCTTAATTTTGAGAGAGAATAATCAAAGAGGACAACCGTGAGATGCACGGGATTCCCTTGGCAACACAAAATTTAGAAATGCATATATATATATATATATATATATATATATATATATATATATATTTAATAGTATTTTAGAAATTATAAAAAAGTTTCGTTATTATATAAATTTAGTTAGTAAATGAGTAATAAATAATAAAGATAAATTTGAGTAGTTATTCTATATTAATAATAAAATCGGCATATGTTCTCCCTATGTCAAAAACTTGTGTGAGACGGTCTCACGGGTCGTATTTGTGAGACGGATCTCTTATTTGGGTCATTCATGAAAAAATATTACTTTTTATTGTGAATATGGATAGGATTAACCCGTCTCACAGATTAGAATCTGTGAGACGGTCTCACTTGAGACTCACTCTTCTCCTATATGATTTTGGACTTTCGTGGAAAAGGGTAAACAAAAAAGTTAGCTAAAAAAATAATCAATTACTATTTCAATCATTCTTTCATAATTTGAAGGAAAACCCATCCTCTTCCTGCTCGAGTCGATTCCCCTTTTTAAAGCAAAGGCAACAAAGAAGAAATACGTGTACGTAAATTTTTGAAAGACTCGTATCAAACAATTGTAGGGAAAATTTCAGTGGCGTCCCTTATAAAAGTTCCAAAATGCGATAAATAATTTTCTTTAAAATCGATTACATCTAAAGCTCTGTGTTTAAAAATAAGACATAAACCTTATAAATTAGGTAATACACTCGATTTTTTTTTTAAAAAATTAAATGGTTAAATGTATTTGATAATGATCTATATATATATATGTGTGTGTGTTGACATTTTTCAAAGGTTTCGTACTTTTTAAACTTTTCACGTGAAAGTGGTGAAATCAACTAACAGTTGTACTAATGATATATTTCGATACTTACTGTTTTCACAAGAGTCGGATAAAAATTACGGTAATTTGGCCTTCAGTTCTCAGCCGTCGATTTTTGTTGTGTTCAGTCTTTAGGTACTTTTTTAGTACCACATTTCCACATGAAGTATATCACATTTCCACATGAAATGTACCACATTTTGTATGACATAGTAACACAATTTTGTGGGTAGTGAGTGAACCCAAATAAATGTTTTGATTGGGGATATTTCATCAACTTCCCTAAAAAATACATATTAAATATTTTTTTTTTCAAAAACTTGTGTGAGATGGTCTCACGGAGTCACATGTCGTATTTTGTGAGATGGATCTATTATTTGAGTCATCCATGAAAATTATTATTTTTTATGCTAAGAGTATTAATTTTTATTGTGAATATCAGTGGAATTGACCGGTCTTACAGATAAAGATTCGTGAGACCGTCTGACAAAAAACCTACTCTATTTTCTTATATAAAATTCGAATTAACTAACCAGTAATTTGTCTCAATCATAAAATTTTCTCTCATGTAACTGAACAATGTTCTCTCTCATCGAACATAGTTAGGTATACTAAAAGTACCACAAGATGATAAATCGCTTAAAATTTGAATAATTATCTCCAAATAAAAAAAATATTATGTTATATTTTTATAAAGACATAACTGAATATACCGTCATTAATAATTTTATCTACATTTATAAATTCTTTATATAAATATGTTTGATAAACATAATATATATTTATTTACTAAACGAGTCAGGATGGGCCCTGGGCATTGTCATCCCTACTCACACTAATTCATGGTCACTGTGAATCTCAAATATGTTCATCAATCTTCAGCCAAACCTCGAATTTAGCCATTCCATGCAACAGCATCCATTCGAACCTCACAAAGACATAAAACTGGGCTACCCAGATTGTGCAACTTGATATGAGAAATAGAGACATTTGCGGACAAGTTATGCAGCTAAGTCCAAATACAGATTAGGCAGTAGTCATACCGCTTTGTCGGATCAGAATCAACAATTTCCATTACACGTACAAATTTTTCAAAATTTTAAATAAATTCATGGCAATAATATGAAAAGAAGACAAGTATAACAAGGTAAAACCATGACAATTTTCCTTCTGAAGAAAGGTCGTCATGGATAATAGTAAAAACCAACATACAGTTTCGGATAATGTAGAAGACAGTAGAGAACCAAAACACACTAGCACAAAACATTGAAGTGAACTTCAATGGATTACAGGGAGGTGCTGAATTTCTTTCAAAGCCCTTTGCAGAACTCGCCATTTAATATCTTGACTGCCTTCTTCCCCTGCAATATGAAGCCATAAGTAACCAAGATACCAGATCCTGTGATGCCTTACAACCTAAGACTAAAATATTTTACCGAGGAGAGTAGGAGCGAGAGCTCGACTGGGAGCTAGAACGTGAATGATATCTATGTGCAGTTTTACTCCTGCTTGGACTACGGCTGTCTCTGTACCTTCTGCATCAAGCACATAAAATTGAACTCTTTATATAAACAAATCAGCCTTAATAAGATGTGATCATTCTACAGTTGTTGAAACGATAGTAGGTTTAAATGAATCACATTAAATTTTACACAAATGACAAATATCAAAATTATCCATGCCTATATGTAAAACTAGTTCTGTCTGCTCTTACTGTGAAAATATAAAGGTGTCATGACACAAGTGAAGCGAAAAAGAAACTCCCAATGGAATTTGGTTTCCACAGATACAGCTGGGCAAGAGATTAACTGACTCCAACATACTACAAATATGGAATTCTAGTAACATTCATACAAAACTGAGAAACCAGTATATACTTAGGCGAGCGGCTGTAACTTCTACTTCGGCTTCGGCTTCGGCGTTGATATTGACTAATTCGATTTGTTTCCCCAAGTTTTTCGAGCCTTTGCTTTTCTAGCTCTCGTTTCTTAGCCATCTCAGTGGCGGTATCTTTTTTAACTGCAAAAAAAAAAAAAACAATGACACCACATTTTATGACATTAATTATAGAGTCACATAACCAAAAGTCAGTGACTTCAGAAAAAGATATCCTAGACTCCTAGTTGTCTATTTTGACAGCATATGGCAGCAGATGAATGGATTGGGTGCTTCAGTTCTGGAATAAACATCAAGCAAATATACTTTGTTTGTTTAGTTGTTTCTCCATGATCCGTTTAAGTCGTTCTTGAGGAGTTTCCTTTTTGTCCGCCTGTTGTTTAGAGAGATTGCTGCTGCTTGTTGCCTTGCTCAATTTTGATATTGCAGAGGACGTACTGCCAAGAGAATAAGAGTAAAATAAACTAGAAAGGAAACCATGATAAGAAATGTCAACCAATCCTCATAAACCTTACAATAAAATACAATACCTATATAAAAAAAATATAATGCGTACTACAAAAATCAAGTGCTACCTTGGTGTTTTCAACAGCAAGGTGCTTTTATCTTTCTCAAGAGACACTCCAGATGCAGGGTCTATATGGAGGGCCTCAAGTATGCGACCGGATGATGGCCTGCATGAAAGCATAAGCATTAGAAACACTTTATGCGACTTCCACCAGCTCAGATGCAATCATAAAGTCCAACGCAGGGAAACAAGAGCTCCAAAAAAGAAGCTTCCTTCCCTCATCCGCCCTGGAAGTTATGCTCGTAACCTAAAATATGATTTATTATACACCACAAAAGTTTGGCTCCGATAACAAAATGGAGGCTAAGCTGCAGCAGAGTAAAGAGTGTCCAATCTATCTTTGCAAGAATTAAAGGTCGAGTGCTCCGACCGGTTCGATGTATCAAGCTGAGATGGTGGAGAAGGTGGTGGAGAATATCCTTCACGCTTTGGCTCATCTCCATCACCAGCGCCCCCAAATTCAGTGATATACTCTAGTTTGGGACCATTATCCTTGCTCCGCGCAGTATCATCAGCATTCACTCCACGAGAAATGCGCCTTGATTGTGGCGGGGAGTATGATCGAGATTTAGACCTTGATCTGTCCAAAACAGATTATTCAGAATAGTCTACCAGTTGTTTTGTTTAGAAACGAAAACAAATTGAGAGCATATTGACCTTTTAGAACGTGAGTAAGCTTCATAAGTAGGACTTCGCCTGGAGTCCCTGCAAATTATCAGATTATATCGTATTAAGACCACCAATAACTTCTTATAGAAAATAGCTCTCCACATGTTCTGGTAAATTCATCAAAAGGAGGATCAATCATTCACCGATAGGGGTCATGACGAAGTAATCTTGTTCCATTACTCCTGGCAGCTTCTCTTTCCCTCTCTCTTTCTATCTGAGAAGCTTTCCTTCTTTCTTTGCGACTTAGCTTCCGCTTAAGTAGAGGTAATATAGATCGGTATGAATCATAAATATCTTTTCTAACCTCATTGAGCCATATTTCAAATCCAAACGACATGCAAACTTACAATTGCAGGATCTCCTTTGATGATTTCTTTTTGCCTCCTTTTCTCCTCCTTAGCTTTTTTATCCATATATAAAAGCCATCCGTATCTCTTTACTCCAAACTCTTTTGCAATTGATTCCATTACTTCATCATTACTGTCGTCACTGTTAAAATCTTCTTCTTCATTATCCTCTTTGTAGTCCTCTTCTTCACTATCGGAATTTTGAGTATCTTCCTTTCCTTCACCATCATATGAGAAACCAACTTGCGAATAGGACCCTTTGCTAGGTTGAGGCTGAGCTGCATGAGATCTACTGCAACCACGGATTCCATGAGCAGGTTAAAAGGGCAAACATAGAGATTAATTACAGGCAAATAAAAAAGAGAATGATCTGAATATAAGCCAATCTTACTACAGAAAGAAAACATCAAGAAGCATCCTGCACCGACAGACATGAAACTGAAACAGGAAGAAGTAGCACGATACGAAACATGAAATATCACACCAAAACACACAATGTGGCATTCTAAAGTATGTAAGAGTATGCATGTGTCCAATTTCGGTATTAGCAATATAAAATTACGGTGCATTTAGCCAGAAAATAAAATTTCAACACTAAAAGTAATGTTATAAGAAAATCTAACCTGTCTGATGATCTGAAAAATGCTGTAATTTTAGCCTCCATCTCTAGGTTAACATGTTGCAGCCCATCCTCGTCAGTAACTGACAAACTTCTTGTTAATACTAAAAAGTAGTGATTAATCACAACCATACAATTCAACAATGATAATTGTATGACAAAAAATCATGACATCGTCAAATAGAGATTATACACAATAAATCACACAATAGACACGTAAAAAGCAAAAAAAGTACCGACATCCTCTACGGCGATGCTTAATTAAATCCCGATAACGCTCAAAATTAACAAACTCCTCTAGCTCTTCTTCTTCTTCAGTTTTATCAAGGCATCGAGATCGTCGGGAACTGGTATCACGAATAAAGTCGAGAAGGGCACGGCCGTCGAATCTGTAAAGAGGACAACACAAGTGTCGTCAATAAGTAAAGCAGTTAAATCACTGTTAATTTCATCACTTTAAATATTTTCTGCGATTCCCCCATCGAAATGCAGTTAAGAATAAAAATACCTGTCAATTAAAATATCTTGCTTCCCATTCCAAGGTATCCTGATACATGGCAAAGTGGTTACCTCAAACTTAACGAGAGAATGCGATTATCCAAATTGAAAAATCACATATGAAGAGCTACAAAAGCAGCTATAATCAAGAGAAAATTAAGAACAATCAGAATTATTGATTCACAGCCAACAATCCAAACACCATTCTCGCGATTACATGAAAAATTCTCCATCAATGTTGTTCAAAATACTAAACTATTTTTAAAAAAAATAAATTGTTCCCTTGATTGACATGGCCTTCAAATTACAAAAAATGTATTCCATTGGAAAAGAGGAAAAATGAAATTAACAGAATAAAAACGAGAAGCCGTACAAGCCTTGCTGATCCTGGGTGGCTTGGTAGAGTGCATCATCGCGGTAGATGCGGCAGCGAGATCCAACAGCCTGGATTGACTGCTGAGGGTCGCCGCGCCGCTTAGCCAGGTATATCGCTCGGCGCTGAGCCCGCTTCCGAGCTGCGTCCATCATATCGTGCACCTTCTTCTCCGACTTCCGAGCCTCATGCCACATGTTTTCCGATTAATTCAGAAATATTCCGATCAAAATTCACTTTTTATTATAGCAAATAACACTACAGGGTATTGTATGACTGATTCTCTCGATCATCAAGAAGAAACCCTACGCCCGCAAATTTACCCCCATTTTCGTTTTCATTTATCTTATACCATTTATTTTTATTATTATTATCGGCAAGAAAAATTGTAGAATTGCGGTGGCATAGGTCAAATTTACATTTCAGTACTCTCATAGTTTAGACTTCTTAGATTTATCCTCGATACTTTTAATTATTTCATTTGGTCCCATTTTGAGTTCTCGTTTTACACATATATATATATATAACTATCGATGAATCATATCAAATTTGTATCTTTATTAAACGAATGTTACCTATGCAGAAGACATAAATGTTTATAAAAAAAAATTATGGGAAGATTTTAGACATAGTGTGTGTTTAACTACAACGTACTGATATTAAATTATTAATCAAGCATTAGCCACCGATTAAGGATAAAATTTAAGATTAATCATTTCTCACTTTTGTTACAAATGTTAAATTCATACATGTCCCAATTTTGTGCCTCTAAAAAAAATTAATATCCAAATAAAGGGTAATATATTTAGTCATCATATCATATGATAGGAAAATACATAGACAAAATTGAAGAAATTTGGAAAAACAAAGGAACAGATTTTTTTGAAGTTTTAATAATATTTTGAACTTCATATAAAAAATTTAAAGTGTAATAATGAATCAGAAAGAAATTTTGTTTTTATCGAGTTGCTTTGAAGGCAGGGGTAAAAGTTGGGTGTAAAAATGAGTTTGACCTGTCTAAATTTTTTAAAAGGAATAACTTAAATTTCATGTTTTTGCTCGTCGATTAATTTG
The DNA here is from genome assembly GCF_022965805.1 of Primulina eburnea. Lineage (NCBI taxonomy): Eukaryota > Viridiplantae > Streptophyta > Magnoliopsida > Lamiales > Gesneriaceae > Primulina > Primulina eburnea. The sequence continues at coordinate 30,624,898 of NC_133109.1, read as the reverse complement.
GATTTTTTTTTACCTATGTTAGGTTAATTAATCAAGAGTAGGTTTCTTGTGAGACGGTCTCAAGAATCTTTATCTGCGAGACGATCAACCATATCGATATTCACAATAAAAAATAATATTCTTCATGGATAACTCAAATAAGAGATCTGTCTCACAAAATACGGCCCGTAAGACTATCTCACATAAGTTTTTGTCTTAATCAATCATAATTATGAAGAAATTTTATAATGCTTCGCATAACCATTTTTTTAAGGAAAATGCTATGTGTACATAATGGGTTACATAGAGGCTTACATGTAATTATTAATTAATTATTAAATTACAAATAAAACCCTCACCCTAAATTGATAGACTACCTATTCTATTAATTATTTTTTCTCTTATCTCAGCCCTCACTCCAAATCGATTGACCGTATCTTTCTTCTCCTCTCCCAACCCTCGCTTCCAAAGACGAAGAAAAAATCGAGATCATAGAAATATTCTATTGCTTATCGAGACGGCCATCTATTCTCTTTGTTTTACATCTTTATTACTGTAAATTAAGGTTAGTTTTTTTCTTCCAATTTGTTGTTTCGTTTGTTTTAGATGTAGATTCGTAAAAGAGATTGTAGATTGTTTCGTTTGTCTATAACTAATTTTGGCAATATAATAATTTATTATTATAGTTACAATCATTAATTTTTTTAATTTTAAAAATCATTACTATTAATTTTTTAAATGATTTATTAAATATTGAAAAATATAATATTTATCAAAATATATTTTTTTTTAAAAAAAATTGTATGATAAATTTCAGGACTTACATTAAAAAAACAATTTAATATTAATGATAGGAGAAGAAATAATGAATGGAATGTGTAGTCTATCAATTTAGGATGAGGGTTTAATTGTAATTTAATAATTAATTAATAATTACATGTAAGCCTTTATGTAACCCATTATGTACACATAGTATTACCCTTTTTTTAAATAATATACATATGCAGCATAATGGGTTTAATTATATTAATTACAAGAAGATTTCTTTACTATAACATATTTGATAAATTTATGTGAGACAGTTTCACAGGTCGTATTTTGTGAGACGGATCTCTTATTTGAGTCATCTATGAAAAAATATTACTTTTTATGCTAAGAATATTACTTTTTATTGTGAATATCGGTAAGGTTGACCTGTTTCACAGATAAAGATTCATGAGACCATCTCACAAGAAACCTATCTATTCATCTGATATTTGGATAAAGTTCATATTATCTTCGATTTTTTTTTATTTTTTTTTACCAAAACTTCAAAATCCTTCCTCTTGTTTTTCCGAGGTAGTTTACATTTTATCTCGCAATAATATTTGTTACACACGTAATTGTGTAATTTGGAGACAGTATAATATAAATAAAATGTATACTTTCCTTTAATTGACTTTTACAATTTTTTAAAGGATAAAATTGAATAACCGAGAATTCGGACAGAAGTGCAGGATAATTTTAAAATTCATCCCTCGATTTCGCATATGGAACGCGTTTGTCCATAGTAGTTAAAAAGCTAGTTATTATATATTATTATTATTATTATTATTATTATTATTATTATTATTATTATTATTATTATTATTATTATTATTATTATTAAATATAAGAAACAGCTGTTGAGTTTGTTCCCAAATCACAAATAATTTGGAAATATATATATTACTTTTATATTAAAAAATATTTATATTACTGTGCTGCCGAGGGACAAATTCTGCAAGGCAGTTTGTATAAATTATCCTGTTTTCATTTCCCAGACAATTTTTATTCGATTATTTATAATAACTTCATCCAAATTAATAATATTTCATAATTATTTATTTGTATAAACGTCCAACTATCTCTGTATAGTCGGTGACGAAACTATTTATATATTTTAATTTTAGTTGTAATTTATAATCTTTTTTTATAGAAAATTTATGGAGTCTTTTCCATACTTCCACGCCTTTCCGATTATTTCTAATTTGGTGTTCATTCTAATATATTAAGATTTTGACGGATATATAACACTGCGACAATTACGAGATTAATAATTTATGTTGACTTAATTATGTCTTATTATTTATCCAGTCAAATTTCAGTCTGATTCAAATAATGTCTTATTATTTATCCAGTCAAATTTCAGTCTGATTCAAATAATTTTGTAATTTTAATTTTATTAGTTTGAATGACGTTTTGCAACCGGATATTGCTAACTTGACGATAGTCATTGTTAGTGTGATATCGGATATTGTTCATGTCACGTGACTCCTAGCCACATTAAGTTTTTTAAAAAAAACTGATTGAAATTGTAATAGAACCAAATTTATTAAATTAAAATTGAAATTTGACTAATTAGAAAACTAAAATCATATTCTTTTTTTTTTACGAGAAAACTTGCACTCTATATGACCAATTTTATGATTTACAATTACTCGCACGTGAGTTGATGCCTTAATTGGTAAAATATCTTGTGGTTTTTAACAAAAAAAAAAATGTAAAAAATCTTCATTTATTTGACCATTTCACAAATATTAATATTCATGTATATGTTTTTTGTGAGACGATCTCATATTTATATATATGTGATGAGTCGACTTGATCCACATACAGAGTTAAACCTAATAATATTTATGACATAAGTATAATACTTTTCATGGATTGAGTCATATATGAAATTTATTTCGAAACATTAATCCGTGAGACGGTATTGTAATATTCAATTCTCTTAACAAAAAAACCAAAAAGACTACATATTTTTGCCAGCAAACGAAACTGTGCCAGCCAGCCTAGCCTGCCTACCACAAAATCTTGCTTCTTGGCTTTTAGTACCCTTCGCCAATTCATGATCCCGCTCCATTTAACCATCTGTCTTCGTTAATATTTATTGTATATGCATGTATCCGCCACACACCACCACCTCTTATCTCGTATTTCCCACAAACTAACAAGAAAAAATGTTATAATTTTCTCTCCTTCAAATTGTCGACACACTTTTCTTTATGAACCACAAAACAAGAAAAGACCAGACCAGAAGATCTCCCAGATTCATTGCAAAATAGGTAGGATTATGTTTTTGGAGGATATGCATAAGCTTCACCGACCACTTCCTAACGAGCCTTCTTTTTGTGCATGATTTATTTTAATATATATACACACACACATAGAAAGTGAAGAAAGAATTTGCGCATATTGGGAGACGAGTGATTAAATCTCCATCCTTTTTGGTCAAATCTGATATATATTCAACGTTTCCAGATCTTGACTATAATGGCCAAAAGTGTGCTACTCTTGCTAAGAATGTTAGATGCAGGATATTGATCGAAGACCATTATCATTCAGACCAAAAAGATATATTTAAAACTGTCTTGATTCCCACCAGCCAAGTCAAGCCCACAAAAGACCCGATCAGGGTTTAGGATCCTATCCAAGATTCGGTGATCAGTTCACTGAATGCCAAAGTGACATATAATGACAAAAACCATCACATCTTTTAACATGTAGTCAACAGACATCAACGCTATATATAAATATTTATATCTGTGTCAAAGAAAATTGTTGGGAGGATAAGAAAAGCATCTTCAATTCCGGTCCTTTCTTTAAAACATTTTTATATATACTTACTTTAAGAGGATGGATGTACAAAAATGGCCAACCTCTTTGGTAATCTACAACAAGAGTCGGGACAACATAACATCCGAGGAAAATGGGAGGCTTCGACAGGAGGCTCGTGCCATATCCTAATTATTAAATGCAGTTCTTCATATTCTTTCAAAGGGCGAAAATTCCATTATTTTTCGTGGCACAGATGATTTTTATGTACCTAAATAAGCTAGGATCTATGTTCCGTAAAGTGGACTTGAGACCAGTCACAGTGGAGTTATCAAATATACGTACTGTCAAAATTATTCTACACCACCAAACAAAGACAGAAGCTTGCGGATTTCTCGGTTAAAAAAAACCTTTCTTTCGTAGGAGTTCAATAATGTTATCTATTTTTAGATTAAAGAAAAAAACAGATATCAAAATAGGTAGCGGCTTTGACAGAAGCTGAATATGCAACATCAATCCAAGGTCGCATACGCAGACGGAAATACATCTCAGATTCACAAGAAACTTACATGGAAACTTCTTAAATAATTTATTTGCATTATTTATTTATCGTGGAACTGAAGCTCACGAGCAATTGGCTTGCAAACTTGGTGCATATTGAATTCATTAATGTAATAATAAAAAAAAACCTAAAAAAACTGAATACTTCCAAATTATTTTTAAAAAAAGTACATAAAAGGGTCTTCCTCTACAGATATAAATACAAACACATCCTGCTGCAATGAGACAGCAGTGGAGTGATCAGAGGGTTTTTCTGAATTCCCAATAATCGTATATTACTCCATAATATTTATAAACAGTGTAAATATTTCACCATATCCTAAAGTTTGTTTTCTTGTTTCGAAAATACATTTTAAGATTCTTAAAATTAATTAATATTTCATAAACTATTGATTTATTCATCTCAATGTTTTTTCCACAATTATTTAAGAAAGAACTCCATAAAAACCCATCTTCGTACGTCTCTATATTTTTCAAAAAAATTAAATTTTAATATATGTGCACGTATCGCATCACACGTAAAAAAACAAAAACAAAAATTTATGTGAGACGGTCTCACAAGTCGTATTTGTGAGAAAGATCTCTTTTTTGGGTCATCCATGAAAAAGTATTACTTTTTATTGTGTATATGGGTAGGGTTGATCCGTCTCACAGATTAAGATCCGTGAGACAGTCTCCACTCAAAAAAAATTAAAAAGAAAATATAATAATAATAAATATAAGTGGAAAAAGATATATTAAACAAACATAAGATATTTTTTTTAATATTTTTTAAAGAAATTGGTGCCCCAATTTCCCTCCTTATGTTGCCAGTTGGTGCGACTGTTGTATGGCATGTTGAGAAATGTACAACCAAAATTCAGAGCACAAATCCCTCGGAGCTCCTCCCATGAGCCCTAGAATCTCTTTCTCCATCGACTTCGTGGAGCCCTCCCACTCCCATTCTCATTCTCAATCCCACGCCAGGCCGGATCCGTACAGGGATGCGCCCGTTTCCTCGGATTTCGCCTTCTCCGTCAGCAATAATTGCTCCATGATGAGCGGCGCCGACGAGCTCTTCTGCAAGGGCCGGATTTTGCCATACAAGGAAGGTAGCAGTAACCAGTTCTCCAAGAGTACCACTACGTTAAGAGATGAGCTGCAGAACGAGGAAGTAGATGGAGATTTCTCGTCCAGGCCGCCCAAGAATCCCACCAGATGGAGAGGCTTTTTGGGGCTTCGGAAACCGCACATCAGCTCCAAGAAATCTGATAAATACGGCCAAGCTTCTGTAGAGAAACGGGGAAGCTTTCATTATGAAGATATTAACAATGTCCGTTGCAGCAAGAATTCACAGGTTATACACACATATATATATACATATACTCTTGTTTTGAAAAATGGAACAATTCATGAATGCATAATATGCTTTTTCATAAAAATCATATATTGAATGAAGCTTTCTCTTGCTTGTGTTTTTCTAGGAATCTGTTGAATGATGGGTGGAAAAAGAAGCAAGAATTGGAGTTTCTTGTGAGGATTAATGCTTAATGGGAAGGAAGAAGAAAATTTTGGGGAAGATATAAAAATTCTGTGAGATTGATCTAATTGTGTTAGTTTAAGTTGGATTTAATTTTTCTCTAGTTTTGAACTAATTTTTTTCTTCAGGCTGCTTTAATGTACTAATTATGATCTTTAATTCACTCCAAGAATTTTCAGTTTTGTGGCTTAATCATCCATAAATTTACAGTTAACCACTAATCACGTTGGAGCATTTATCTGTCTCATGAATCTTTATCTGTGAGACGGGTCAACCCTACCGATATTCGCAATGAAAAGTAATATTCTTAGCATAAAAATTAATATTTTTTCATAAATGGTCTAAATAAAAGACTTGTCTCACAAAATATGACCCTATGAAATCGTCTCATACAAGTTTTTCTCATCATGTTGATGCAGACGAGCTAATATCATTTTTATGTTTAATGCATAATAATATCTATATAACATGAAAAATATTTTACTATTTTGAATAGTGAGAGGAAAAATAACATTCAAAATCATACACCAATTTGTTTATTATTATATAGGATTATAATCAATACCACAAGAAAATGTATAGCACTATAAAATAAATATATTAAATTTTATAAGCATCGTTTCAAATTTAAAAGAACACGTATATATTTAATGGGAGTCAACGGTCAACGAGACAGTGGACAGCTCATAGATGGCATCACGTTGAGGAAAAAAACAAAGAGAAAAAAAAAAAGAAAAGAAAAAGAGAAATAAAAACAGGAAAAAATGAAAAATCTGACAAAATGGAAATGGGTATTCTTACATAAATGTGGGAGTGGTGACAGTAAAGTAATTAGTGAGGAGCGTATCCAGTTATGAGTTACCCCTTTTGGTCATAAATTCTATGCCAACACCGACTCTTTTTCTTACACTCCACCAAAAACAATCTTTGTCATGTCACGAAAATTTGTGTGAGACAGTTTCACGGATCATATTTTGTGAGAATGATCTCTTATTTGGATTATCCATGAAAAAATATTACTTTTATGCTAATAGTATTACTTTTTATTGTGAATATCGACATGATTAACCCGTCTCACAGATAAAGATTCGTGATACCGTCTCACAAGGGACCTATTCTGTTTCCCACCAAACTAGTAAATAATATCATGTTTTTCCATCTATTGTAATAACAATAAGGTAACATTTTAAAATATTGTGTTTATTTCGATATTTATACGATTTAAAAAATTCGAGTTACAACTGTTAAGCAAAACGTATACACACAAACAGAAAGGTACACGAAAAAGAGAACTAGTATTGCAATAAACAAAACAGTAGTACAGTGCAAAATTAAAGCAAACCGAGGCCTGTATGAAATACAGTGTCCTTAAAACAGATTCGTCCCCTCCGGTGTGTGCTGCGAGGATGAACGTGGACGTCTGTTTCCCAGGATACAACGGAAAACCAGCAGTACCTTAGCACGAGATACCACGAAGGCGAACTGAAATGTACCCGAACGTTATCACGGGACAGAGTAACGAGAAAAAAGGAGCGGCAGCCGGCGGAAGAGCAGCAGCCGAGACTCAGCAGAACAAGCAAAGCTTCGAAATATTAGAATGTAGGAGACCGTGTTGGGTCTTGCTGAAAGACTTGAGGCTGCCTCTATTTATAGGCACTGATAAGGACAGTTACGGCTGGCCATGCGAAAGGCCAAAGGTCTGGCCAGCTGAAACACCAAAGGCCATTTCAGTTGGAACTCCAAAGGCCAACTGAAACTGTTCCATAATTTAATTTTCGAAAATAAAAATAGCAAAAGCCAGGTCAGGTGAACCTCGGTGGGAAATTTTGCCTTGATCGGTCCGACATTCGACGTGCCCAGGTCGCTCACGTACGCTTGCACACAAGTCAAGCCTTTTTCCACTGCAAATCGGGCCCATGATTTGGGCCCCCTGCGCCTGTGCACGCGAGAGAGAGCCTCTTGACCAATCATTGTTACACCTCCATAAAGTGCAACTCAATATAAGCTCATCAATGCTATGTTTATTTTCCTATGTGGGACATTTCCCACTTACCAACTATTGGGCATTGCTTGTCCAATTTCCCATTCACAAAATACAAGCCAATAGGCCTCTTAGTCCAACAACAACAATATGATTTATGTTACAAATGTTTGTTTTATTTTACTAATCATGGGCCAACTCCTATTAGTAAAAGTTATTTGATTGTTTGATGGTGAAAATGGCTTAATGAGCCGAAACATTGCGTAAACCTAAGAAAACTATTGTTGCCTCATTAAATAACAATGGAGATGAGTTTGAACATTTTTTGATATCATTAGTAAAAGGTATAGAACTAAATCATCTCGAAATTTGAAGAAATTTCAACCGTGTGTAGCTCCTACTGTAAATGGCGACAACATATCCTCAAATAATGATTTTGAGTAGAAACAAATAAGAATATTCATTATGCGTATCTGATCGACAACTTGATGTATGCTCAAGTTTGTATCAGACTTGACACTATATATTGGAAATTTGGAACATTTTTTGAGTTTGGGTTCGGCATAAATTATATATCGGGTCGGATATCACATAGTAATTTTCTCTCCAGTAAGGTGATTCTGGTGTGATGCACGATATGTTATTTATGCTAGTATTTTTCCAATGTGATGCAGGATACGTTATTTTATGTAATTAATGATTAAAATGAGCAGATTGTGCTCTCTTCGACATAGAATCATCCCGAACATCATTTGAAATGATTGCTTTGCTTGCAGATTTCAAATATGTTGAGCCCTCATCTTCAAACGAACTAACCTAAAAAAATATATAAAAAAGAAGCTAGGGTAAACAAGCAATATGTAGTTCATAAAAAAATTTAAAATTCTTGATATTTATCGCATTAAATTCTCCATTTTCAATACTTTTAAATTTTGAAAAAAATCTCACTCCTTCAATAAATAAAAAATATTAAGAAAGAAACATCGAACACTTGTAATAAAGAAATTCAAATAAAAGAAAACATTATTTCACTTCCTCTGAAATATTATATTTATGTTTAATACATTATATAAACAAAAAATAAAATCTATCTTAAAAAAGTCATATTGAAAAACTTTATTTTCCATCTCAATCCTCAAATCCATGACCAATTTTCTTATAAGTTCGACACACTATTTGTCCCAAAATAAGAAAAGAGCATTTTCAGTGTTGTCAACAACTTGGACTTAATCTTGAACCTATTAAACAAAATATTTCCATTGTTCAATATAACGACTAAAAATTTAAAAATATATGCAAAAACTTTGTGAGACGATCTCACGGATCGTATTTTATGAGACAGATCTCTTATTTGGGTCATCCATGAAAAAATATTACTTTTTATGCTAAGAGTATTACTTTTTATTGTGAATATCGGTAGGATTGATCCGTCTCACAGATAAAGATTTGTGAGATTGTCTCACAAGAGATCTACTCAAAAATATATAGAGATTTATTAGTTTTGCCATTAAATGAACCTTAAATTTTCAATCACATCAAAATTGTCGCGCCTTTCACAATAAAATCTATCACCAACAAAAATCTCATTTTTGGGACACTTTTTACATGACAAAAATATTAGACTAAATTGGTGGAAAAAATATCTAATTAGAGTCAACAAAAATTAATTGAATAATTCAAATGTGAAAAAAATATATTTAAGTTTCAAATAATGTTAAGTGACTATTGATGATGTCATTTGTGAAGTTAAAATGTGATACATAAATTAGTAGAAATAATATCTAATTATAGTTTACAAATACATGATTTTACTTCCTAAATACTCATCAACAATTATTTGAGGATGTTAAAATATAGTTTGAAGTTAATATTGAGTGTCACTGATGATGACATTCGTGAAGCAAAAATGTGATACCTAAATTAATACAAATAAGAGAATCCACAAATATTTGATTTTACCTTTTAAATACTTAAATTCGATTATTTGAGGATATCACAATATATATTTTGAAGTTAATATTTTGAAGATTATATTGAGTGATATTTGATGATGATATTTGTTAATTAAAAACATGGTACCTACATTGGTATAAGTACTACATAATAATCAAGTATCTGAACCATAATAGATAATTTATATGTCAAAATAAGTATTACTCTTATTTCAAGAAACAATATTTTAAAAAAATTATATTTTAAATGGAGAAGACACATGTTATTTTTATGGGTAAAATAATATATTTATTTAAATAATAAAAGGACAAAAATGTAAATTTGGTTTTGTAGGGAGTTAAAACTAAAATTATATTATTGTCAGTTACTGATTCTTAAAGAATTGTGGCTAAGTACGAAATCTTAATTTAAACATTGATAGATTGATTTTTCACAAATTTACCCATAAAAAATAGTAGTAACAATAAATAAACATTATTATACCACCGAGTCACTGACTCATTGGATATATAATTTTGATATATTTCATCACATCTATTAATTGACGGTAACTTTCGCGATGGAGTAAGTCTTTTATGAGATGGTCTCACGAATCTTTATCTGTGAGACGGGTCAACTCTACCGATATCCACACTAAAAAGTAACACTTTTAACATAAAAAGTAATACTTTTTATGGATGATCCAAATAAAAGATCCGAAAACCCCGGCCGAGAAAACTCGAAACCAGAGAAACCACACCCATGGCCATGGCCACCCCGGGAGTTAGCCATGCCATCATTTTTGACCTTCCAAGGCAAAGAAGCGTAATGTACTCAAATCTTAAACTGATATTTCACCACATTCCCTCTCTCTTCACCCACACTTGTTTCGTCTTGTTCTGCCATTTTTTTTTTAAATACTAGAAACCTGTTTTTTTTTTTTTTACCAGAAACCACCATGTGAAAATGTCTTTTATTTTCCGAAACCACCCTTCCTTGCCGAGCCTGAATTACCCCTCAATTTTAAAACACCTCTCACAGAAAAGCAACAGACGAAAGGAAATTCCTTTTTCCACTCCCTTTTGCTCGTCTCCAACCCCTTTTTCTTGCTTGCACTCTGCAAGATTTCATCTTTCTTCGTTGCCTTAAATTCTTGCACAGACTTCATTAACTCTTTTGTTAAATCATTGAAGCTTTCATCGCGTATTTGTGAGTGTCGGGTTTGTTTTTTTCTCGAAAGAAAGAGTTGGAGAGGGAAGGGGAGAAGGCGTCATGAGCTCAGGGATGGGAACAAGCACTTTCATAATCAAATGGACAAACTTTCTGACTATGGTAAAGAGCTATGTTAAAAATGATACCTTTTAATCTTGTTTCTTAGTTTTCTGCTGCATTGCTTATTGTTCTTTCTTTTTGGAAGGGAGTGCCATCTTTTCTATGAAAGGGCTTTTGATATTTTGGTCCTTTCCACTTGTCTACGAATTAATTGCCTGTAAATGAGTTTGGTATATGTTTTTTTTTTAAAATTAATTGTTATGTTTATGACTTCCTCGTGTTAATTTCAGCTCTAATTTATTGGAAACTGAAGTCGTCTTCTAAGTCATTAGAGTCGGCTCTTCAACTGCTGCAAAAACTGTGGTTTTAGTTCATCAAACCTAAAGAATTTTTTGTTTCTTTAATAACGGTTAAACATTGGATTTCCAATTTCCAATGTCTTCCTTTCATAAATTCTCATTGTTTTTTTTTTCATACTTAATGTCTGATTGGGGTTCAATTAATGTTCTTTAGTGTAAATTTGAGATGCCAGTCGAAGAAGTTATTTCTTGCTAATGTTATCATATAAGTGTCAAGAATCCGAATCGTAATAGAAGATTGGCTTCGTCATTCCTTTGTAGTTATTGGCCGTGGCCGTCATAGGTTATGGTGTGTGGATGAGCACTCATCATGACAGCTGCAAGAGATCTCTTATACTCCCTGTTATAATCCTTGGTGCTCTAATCTTTGTCCTGTAAGCTTCCATTATTATAGAGTTTCTGCTATTTCTCAAAGTGGACAAGGAATTGTACTTTATCTTTTCCAAGGTTACTTTTTCATTTGTGTTTCTTATCTGATGTTTATACAGATCAATAACTGGATTTTTTGGAGCCTTGAAGAACAGCTCATTCTTGTTGTGGATTGTATCCTTTGCACCATGAAATTTTGTCATGAACCAATAATGTCTTGATGTACTTTTGTTTTGTTTTTCTTAGCCTTTTACTTGCAGTATCTCATTTTGCTTTGCATCATTTTGTTGGCGATTTTGGTCTTCACAGTGTTGGCGTAAGTACTTGTACCGTAGACTTTTTTTTTGAGATTACACATAATGACTTTATCGTGGGGTATTTGAAATCTACTGCAATGCTTGTTACAAATGCATCAAATGGTGGGAGAAGAACTTGAACTTCATGGAATTTTTAAAATACCCAAACATACACGATAGATTTAGACATGGATTTGAAATAATTTTACCGATAATTTTGTAATGTAATTGAAACTGATAAGAGATTCAATATATTATGTTGCATTTGGATTTATAGATTTGGATTGAGAAGCTTATTTGATTGATGAATTTTAAATGATTCAAATTTTTGAGAATTTGAAATCCATAGTTGATTCATGAGCAAGTTAAAAATGGAAAACAAGGAATTTCACATTTATGTAGTTCAAGAGCATCCAAGCGTGGATAAATTGCATTTGGATTGAAAAAATTTCAATTCCATGATTCATCAAATCCTTGGTATATATTCTGATATAATTGAACTTGAATTTCAAAGATAATTGGACGTTCCCATGGGCTAAGAGTTTATTGGTTTTTGTATAGCTGAGGCTTAATATTGTTTCTTCCTAAACTATAAGAAATGAGTGGCCCAATTATATTCAAGGAAAATAGAGGTTTAGAGCAGATTGTGGCCAATCGATTATCTCAGTGATGGAGTAGTTAGTTCTAAGATGAACTTAAGATCGTGAATTGGATCGACGCTGAGTTTTGATGATCTGCTACACAATTGCAAAAACGACACTATCTGTTTGCTTATTTTTGTAGGAGTTCATGTTTATCCTTTATATGAATAAAATCAATTTGCAGCCTCCCCTACCATTTACTTTACCAAATATTTATTAAATATGTCCTTCAGTATCACGCCTCATAATTTTACGCTAGATATACCTGTTTTATGACGTCTTCTTTACTGTCTATTTTTATTTTTTCATAGGTTTATAGTAACAAATAATGGATCTGGTCATACCGTAACTGGACTTAGGTAAGGCAACTCACGGTGTCTTAATTTGTGCTCGTTCTAACAATTGCGTACTCATTCCATGGATTGTGCGCTTCTTTTCTGCTAATGACGTTCAGACATGTTTATTCCTCATCAATGACCACAACTAGACAAAGGTGGATCCAAAAATTCAGTTATTTGGTTTAAGCATATTTGAAATATGTAGTTGTATCTAAATATAAAATACAAGGGTTTAAGCATTCATAGAAGATGCAAGGGGACTTTTAACAGTGCTAGGAAAAATAAAGTGACAGAATAAACTCGGTGGGAGCTATTGAGAAAACACACGAAATAAACACATTTCTTTCAAAGTCTCAAGGGTCCTTGTGAAATTAGAAAGCCGAGGTAGAAATGTTACGACCTTGCATGTAAATGTGTTTGGGTGCATTTTTGCATGTCCTTTTGCTATGTGCTTTGGTCCTTTGGTTTTGTCGGAGAAAGTAATCACTTGTTCTGTCAGGTATAAAGAATATCAACTTCAAGATTACAGTTCCTGGTTTCTTAAACAAGTGAGCATCCGTTCCTTTCTCTATCTCAGGACTTTAAAAAATCAGAAACAAAGTTCGATTCGTAGATTTCACAGCATGGAAATTCAGCATTGTTTCCATTTTCTCCCACATTTTCAGCTCAACAACTCCCACAATTGGGAGCACCTGAAGAGTTGTCTTGTCAAGTCCAGTGACTGCAACCACCTATCAAAGAAATACAAGGTCTTTCTCTCCCTCGCATGTAAATCTGATGTCTCTTCATCGTCTTTTTACTCTAAACGGTATCAAGTCTTTGAGCTGTTTATTGCAGACTCTCAAGCAATTTAAATCAGCAAAGTTAAGCCCCATTGAAGCTGGATGTTGCCGTCCCCCATCAGAGTATTTCCTCTTTTCTTTTCTTTATTTTAAAGCTGACACTCTTTCTCTTAACATCCGTCGTTCTTAGATGTGGTTATCCTGTGGTGAACGCCTCATTCTACGACTTGAGCTTCCATCCAATCAGTTCAATCAAGGACTGTAAACTTTACAAAAACTCCATGACTATGAAGTGCTACAATTGCGACTCCTGCAAGTAAATGAAATTTACCTGGGTATTGTTCCACATTTGGTTCGTAAGAAATTATAACGAGTCATTGCTTACTTTTTTGCATCGTTCTGAACTATCCAGGGCTGGAGTCGCACAGTACATGAAAACTGAATGGAGAGTGGTTGCAATATTCAATGTTATTCTGTTTGTTGTTTTGGTAAAGCTTTATCCTCAAAACATTTTCGTGGCATAAATTTAGAACTAGTCACATAAAAGAGAAACTTCAAAATTTCTTATTCTGACATTTTCATGAGATGATAAGTCAGCTTTAGAAGATAGAAAAGTAGATCGTATATACGTTTGTGCGCATGCACCTTTTACATCCTATGATCAAATTATTTTTATTTACGTCGAGTATTTGTTTTATTTGCCCATGTAACATGTGGATAATATAATGATCTTGTCTTACTTCAAATGCTTATGTTTCTGCAGTCGATGGTCTACTTTGTGGGATGCTGTGCAAGACGAAATGCGGCCAAGAATCGCTCTAAAGTGTGAACGATGCAGACGTGTGGATCATTGTATATCTAGGAAAATCAGCATTCTTCATTTGAGCTTTGAAATATACAAAATCTTGTATGAGAATGCGATAAAAGAAGTACAAGACATCCAGCCTGAATGGGATGCCGGGATCTAGCAAGTAATTGAAAGCTTGCTGAAATTGCTGCAAACAGATTCATTTACTCAAAACATGTTATATCAATAAATAGGAGAAGCCTTCATCTGATGGAACCAAGTAAAGAAAGCTAATTAATTACAAATAACGAAAAAGGTAATATCCGTAAATAAAAAGACTTGAACTCTGTGGGGGAGTATGTACTATTATTTCTTTCAGAACCCTTCGTAGAGTCTTTATTTTAATCACAATCCTTTGGGAATGATCTGATTAGCCACTCTCTGAAGAAGTCCCCCCTAGAATGCCAGTTTTCTCCTCAAAGACACCAGCAAGTCGACTTGTTTTGTGATGTCAATCACCCAATCCCAAGTTCCACGCATAATTAAACAGTCGTCCAAAAAAAAAAGAAAATCCAAAGGCGAAGCTCACCCGGAGGATGCAGAATTTCAAAAATTTTACAAGCTTCACAATGGCAGGATACTTTGACTAACCCTGCACATGACGAGTAATTGATAAGGTACCAAAAGAAGAACAATAACCTGATTTTCATTAATTCTATAAGATTTTGGAGCTGGAAATAACGCCAAAAGTTAAACATCAGCAAACATACTCATGAAATGTGTGTTCTTAGCCAATTCAAATTTTGATTCAATTTGTACGACTCGACCAAAGCAAGTTACAATACCAGAAAAACAAAATTTCAAAATAACCAAATGAAAACTTCGAAAGGTAGCAAGGCCCATAACATGAACCAAAATGCGTAGAAATAATGTATTACCACCTTCAATTTGTCATCCCTCACCTCCCCGGCACCACTCTGTAGTTAAGGATAAGATCTTCAGGTTTCTTCCATATATATGTCCGAACAGTGGCCAAGCTTATTTCTGGAGGTAGTACCTGGTAAACCACCACATTTCACTCAAATGAAAAAGATGTGACATTCTATCTAAAACTCAGGAAAGGGATGATAAAGAAAAAAATGTGGAACAAAATACACACCCATAATGAGATTCTGTGACTGCCACATATTCATGATAAAACAAAGAACAAATCGACGTATCAAAAGGAAAAGAGAAATAAGATCATTACTATAAATCAATGTCTGTGACTGCCACATATTCATGATAAATCAAAGAACAAATTGAAGTATCAAAAGGAAAAGAGAAATAAGATCATTACCATAAATCAATGTGGCATAACCTTCTTACATGTGCAAGAACCATAAATACAATCAATTTCTGTTATTCGAGTCTCTGAAGCTAATACAAGTCCACTGGAGGCCAGTAGAAAAAAAGAAACAATTGATTTTAAAGAAATGAATGAATCGCTGTTGAACAACATTTGCAAAAACATTCCGTACACTTCATTTTATTTTAATTTATTCTAGGGATGCTTCCTCCCATTAAACAAGAAACAAACTACATAAAAAAAAAATTTAACAAAGGGTATATTTGATTGTTCGGTATCGAAACCAATGTTCATCAGATCTCATAAACTTGCCTGATTATTGCACAAGATCTCTATAGAAGGCTTGAGTTTTGGCCAAGGTTTCAATCCAGGGGAAAATACTCCATCCGAATTTATGCTATCTACCGGCTTATCAAGGACCATCTTTTCTATGACATAGTTGATAACCTAGAAAAATAAATCATAGAAACCATTCACCAGTGAGCTTTGCTACAATTTTAAAAGAACAGTATCATTCATTAAGATAACCACACAGCAGAATATCATATAAAGAAGTAACCGCTTGAAGCACCAAACAAGATTTGTAATTTAGCTCATTTTCCAGGAAGTAGAAGGTTCTCCATTTCTAATCAATACTTCACTTTGCTATAGAAACCACTTCAAGATTTTGAAAGTATTTACGCTTTTGGCATAGCCTAATAATCTAATAACATAAAAATGTTGAGCTACTCCAAGGCGACACTATGCTGTAAAGTACAAATGAAGGATTCATGCTTGGCCATATAATCCAATTGAATTTTAGTGGCATTCATAAAATTATAAAAATCTCGAAACTTATATGGAAGATGATATTTCAATTGCCAGACTGTTGATTATGCATGCATAAATTTTTAGTAGAATCATTGACGATGTAAGCATTAGATCATAATACATACGAAAAAAATAGAAGTGACACTATATATATATATATATATATATATATATATATATATATATATATAGATATATATATATATATTAACAAGCTACAACATTTTTAGGCCAGTTTTGTGAGGACATGACCTACTCAGTGACAACTCTTACTTTATGTACTCGTAAAATGCGAGGCGCACTAAGTTTTCCTTGTGTAAGGATTTGTACGGTGGAGCCTTCACATGGGTGCAAGTAGAAGCTACACCTGCAGTAAAGAAAATTTGTATGTGAGGAATACTAGAAGAATTTAATGCCAGAAAACGAGAACAAAAAGTGAAAATCATGCGACTCCTACTTCTTCATTTTAATATTACTATTTAGTTCTTTTCAACATCATAAAGAAATGCAAAATCCCCCCCAACCGGGGAGCGGTAGCCACAAAACGATACTCTACAAAACACAATTTCAAAAAGAGAGGATGAGGGAGTGTTGTGGTATGAATGCATACCAAAGTACAAGTTAAAACACACAATGACATAGGGTCAATCAAGATAAATAAGTCAAATCAGGCATGCATTAAAAGTTTAAAATTATAACATCTTAAGATCAATTACTTGAAATCCCCCAGGGATGAGACCATAGATTGAACAAACTCCAAGCAGAAGAGCTTGTCAAACAACAATCAAAAAGAAAACTAGATCATGGTTTACAAACACAAAATGTAAAGAAACAGTGAAAAAGACATCTAATGGACATTCCAAAGAATCTGCATAATTATTAGATCCAGAGCATAAATAATACGTGAATCACCACAAAATATCCAAAACGAAAAGGAAATAATTAAATAATTAGGTTGTTTTCCTTCAAAAAGCGAAAAACGTCTTTCTAAAGTTTATTGAGTTCCATAGGAATGAACTAATCAGGAGAATCTTATAAGCAAAAGCAAGGTGTCAAAAAGTTCTCCATGCTTTTGAACAGACTTGCAGAGATACCTAGCCTGAATAAATTTTTTAAAAAAACCAATCTCTACTGGCCAGGCACTTTAAAATGCAATGAACCATTCATAACAGGAAAGAAGGTTGTCTTGAAGATTACTTGGTATTTTCTCTTGGAGGCAGGCGATTATTCAGCACACAATCAATAACCCACCACGGTAAGTCTTTCTCATCTTCTGTCCCATCCAAGCTATTAAATTTCTTTCTCCATGGGCCACCTACAGAGCCTTCGGTGACAATGGAAGGAGGGTAAGAGCCAGAAAATTCAAATGGTGGATAAACCACAGAATCACTCTCAGCAGTAACACCCCCTTCAAGTCGAGATAAGGCTAATGTCCTTGCAGAAATCTCTTTTACAGGTGGAATTTCTCCATTAACTGGTGATAGTGATCCCAATCTGTGCCTTCTTTTATTTAACCAATGAACCAACAGGCCATTAAGGGTTTCCCTAGCCAAATTAACCTATATATTCAAATAGGTCATATACATTTGAATTGAAATAACAAGGACAGATTTGAAAAAATGACGACCTACATGGTCTTCTAATTACACATCAATTTTGAATTTCAACACAAATACAGAAAAGGGATAATTCCTGGAATTGAATGATACGTGCATTGGAATAAATGGTTCAACCGAACCAAAATCCCACAGTCAATCTAGTATCAATACGCCACAATAAAGTTGATTCGAAAATCACCATATTAATTTTAAAAACATAAAGAAAATCATCACAGCTGGACAGCTGGAAGATATTTAGTCTGTTGTGGTTTGGCAAATTTTCAGTACAAAGTTCATAGTTTGGATTCAGTTTTGTCTCATAAGGACTTCTGTCTTCTTTGTTAGTTTTGTGATGTCTTGTAATATTTGCAAAATTCTACGGTTTTAAGTTTTTTTTTTAGTTTCCTATATTCCTCATATTCCTATTAACAGTGGCACTCTTAATCTTTCTCTAAAAATATAAGTACTATCTACAGATTATAAGTGAAGACAAATATGTAAAAAGAGAGCAGAACTTTACAGGGGAGTAAATTCTTTTTACGAAAATACCTTGTCATCCTCTGGGTTCCCATGAATACCGAGATCAGCAGAGTACATCTCAGCAGAAAAGCATTGTGGGGTGTCCAAATGTATAGATAAGCTACCAAGCTTCGTATCCACCGTGAACCATGCGGGAATACTGACCTGAACAAGAAGACTTAAGTCAAATGGCGTGGATGGAAATTCCAGATGTAAATAACACATAAAATTGATCTATACCATCTCAAACAACTCTTCTTTCTTTTTCTCAAATGAAACCTAATGATAAAAAGAGAAAAGTCAGAAAGTATCAGAAAAAACTGGCACAGAAGAGACTGGTGAGGGTTAAAGCTATAGGAGGATATGTTTACATATCGCTCCAAAAAGACAATCTGAAAAATGCAAGAGTATGAAGTCCAAAGAATATCACTAACCTCTCCATAGTTTTCGATAACAGCACCTTTTGTAACTTCCCATAATTTCACTGTACCAGACGTGTCCTTGAAACGACAACTCAACTTAGTTTAAGAAAGTAGATTGATAACGTCACAAGTTTATGGAAATCGAATGTCAAGTTACCTTGGTCAGTACATGTCTTCTATTGTTTAAAATCTCATGTTGCACTATTGCTGGGGTTCCATGAATAGTAAAAGACGGTTCTCTATATACAGGAACCTAGACCATCAATTAAAAGTCAGCAGCTTAATATGGAAATTATTCTACTCAATTTAAATAACCTAGAGGTGCCAAAATGTCATTTTAAGACGAGCACAGACCATCAATCTAGAACAACCTTTAGCATATCAAAGCCACACAGGAAAGAGATGCCACAACAACAAAAAAAAGAGATCAAGAACATGAAGTTTCCTCAGTATGGAAGAGTACTAAAATTCAACAGAGTATGAATGCTCCACAAATGTTAAATGGAATATAAGCAAAACAGTTGTGGGTAATAAAGAGAGAAGAATGTAATGAGAAATCAATCATTTGCAGATTCTTCATCAGGCAATTCATTCTTTCTTTATAAGCCAAAGTTCTCAGTCTGTGCCCAGTTGACAAACTTTCAAGCTCTATTATTTTAGTCCAGGAATCACGAGGGAAGATACATCAGCAACACTTAAATTTTGGCTAGAAAACTGTCATGGTGGCACAAGTCCTAAGCTAGAAAAGCACTCGAGTCTCAATAATTTGATTTTTTTTTCAGATAACTAGAAGCAGTGATCTCTACCATGCTGCATTTTGAATTAAAGAAAAAGTAACTTGAAAGGTATAGACCCTTCCACCAAATTGCACAATAAAAGTTCGAAAGTCTCTGCTAGAACATTGGGGGGTGGGGGCAAAAGAAACCAACTCACAGGTGTAGAGCCTTCCATTGAAACCCTTGCCCTTGAAAATGACAAGTTCCCTGCTAAAAATGAACCTCCTCTTTGAAATACTTTCAGTGGATTGTGCACTTCAGCTGGCCATTTATGTAAAGTAGAATCTGTGGTAGCAACCCATATACCATCCTCATGCAATGCCAATTGTGATATAGGATGTTCTTTTGCACAAAGTAAAACACTTTCTCTTGTAGCCAAATCTGTGAAATACAACTAAAAGTGCAAACTGAAACCTGTCAGAAGAAGACCAAAAGAAGAAAATATAAAAGCAAATGAAAATCTCGGCATCGCTAGAATTGAAGGCATGCACTCACGGAAAGATCTCTCCCACCACTATAAACATGACTAAATGTTGGGGTGCTCGCAAGTGCCCAGATGGAGTCTGTGTGCACAGCATAGGAATGAACACATCGCTGCTGACCAAGATCCCATAACCTAGTATGAAGAAACCAAAGAAAAATGATGAACATGGTAAGATTTTATCCATTAAATCGCTAGAATTCCCTGACATTATATGCAGAGAAAATGAGAGTTCAGAACGTAATGAGTATATAAGATGAAAAAATTCAGGAACCATTTGGAAGATACAGGACCATGAAACAAAAGCCCTGCTAACAGAATAGCTAAAAGATCTGTCACAGATATTTTAATAGAAGAAAATCTCGATGCTGCAGTCAAAATCTCATATGCTAATAAGTTTCGATGTAGTCACAAAATTGGATCAAGCCACATATCTGGCTGAATCCACAGGTTAGAAATACAAATGTTTCTTTTATAACAGCATATTTAAAATCTTTGCAAGAACTCCATAATCACTCCTGCAAGACAACTCTAAATATTTCTCTTCAGTGAGTTCACCCCAAATCTAACAAAGGTTTTCCAAAAACTACTACCAACGGAGTTCAATCATAAAGAAGCAATAAAATAAAATTTTACAGCGACCAGTAGCCAAAGGTCATGGACAGCACAACATAAGTAGATGATGTTTTGAGGCTTTATTGATGATTTCTGAGGAGATTACGACTTACAAAACACACGCATACCTGATCATAGAATCAGAGGACCCAGATAAGCAATACCTGCATGTTGTAAGATGATATCATTATTAAATACTATTTTACTTTATGATTGCAGGAATACGAGATATAGTTACAATTTGCCGCATAGAAAAATCTAACTGAACAAATGGCTCAAAAACCTAAGGAAGGCGGTTCATCTTACTCAGAACTTAGAAGAGAAAACCTGTGGAACATACAGTTTAATTTTTCTATCACCTTTGATTTCAGTCAAGAAGAACAAGAGGCTAAAGAAATTCCGCAGACAATCATGATTGCTTAGATGTGAAATTAAAATTGCTCACAAAATTACAGATAACAGGAATCAAATTGATGAATAGTTGCAGCACCTGAAAGATTAACAATAAACAATATCAATGCTAATAACCAGAATGATTAGGTTCTAGCTGACACTGGCTGCACCTAAGCATCCATGCACTTCCAGGCTAACTTCAATAAATTTTGTCTACAAACTGTTGTTATAAATGTGATTGCCAATATCAAGGTCCTTGCAAGTTGTAAACGAGCTTAATGGAACCTATTCAACGAACCTGCCGGTAGAATCCAACAGTAGGGCCCTAATATTGTCAGTGTGCCCCTTCAGCTTCATAGTTTTTGAACCAGTTCTTGAGTCCCAAACACGAACTACCTATAAAATTCATAATATAAAACTGAAACCGTTCCAAGATGTGATGTCAGCTAATGATAATATGGACTGAAAAGGGGGAAATAGCACTTGTTCGGTAGCAGTAAAACACAATGAGTTTATCAACGAAGAAACAAGCCATGAAACCTTTTCAGTTCCACCAGAAACAAGCAGTGTTCCCCTGTCATTCGTTGCCAATGCATAAACAGACTCTTTATGGCCTTTCGCAGTAACTGGAACATATCCTTGACTTTGACTGGCATGGACAGAAATATTATTGCTTGAGCCGATGGGCCGAAGAGTTGTATTTGGCAAGGAGGAAGCCAAACCGTTAAGACTAGTTGAACAATCATCATCAGTCACATCAGTTGATTTAGAGGTAGGAGCAAGTGCAGCTTCAAGATCCCATACAAAAACCTCCCCACCAAGGCCACCAGATGCAACAAGATTACTCTGTAATGCAAAAAAGTAAAGATTGTAAACTGCTTGAAGGCAGCCATACATCATGCCTCATTGTACTTATCACAAAGGGATCAATATTCTCAGAACCAAGATTTAAAAAAAAAAAATCTGCCAGAAAATAATACATTTTTTTCTGGTGTAGCAAGGCAAGTGACATAGTCAGAATGCTGACGTAACGTCCTGACACACGTTCCTTCAGATGAGCCATTCCATACCTGATATTTGATGAAAATATGAAGAGTTCTGAAAAACAATGTACGAGGAAAGTTTGATATATGACAAGCCATAAATACAACAGTGAATCAAACCTTGACAGTCGCATCTGAGGAACAAGAAACTAAGGTGTTACCACCTGTCAGAACAGCATCGTTGACCTGCACAATCAACACAAGAAAACATAAGAGCACGTCGACCAGATTTAGCCTCAAAACTGAGTAGATAAAAAATCCTAAATTTGAAAAAGTATTAATACGCCTGTTGAATTCACTATCTAAAAAGACCATCGAGCTCTATAACTATTTATTTATGTTGAGTAGAAGCACTAGTGATGACATCCATGATTAAAGCCTCAAACCTTCAAAATCTCATAAAGATTAGCATGACCCAAAGATGAGAATGACCTACCCAGTCGACATGGGACTCAAATGTAGCAGAGCATGTGGCACCACTTTCAACCAATGTCCATCTCTTTAATGTACCATCACGACTGCCAGTAAAAAGACAATCACACCCATCTGGTCCGGTTGAATTCAATACTGCCAAGCAGTTAATTCCAGCACAATGCTGCAAATAAATAGAAATAACTGATCCCTCTAGCATTACAGATATCATTATGTCAAAAAAATATTTCATATTCCCCAGTGATAAAATGCCAGAGATGACGAGGACATTTTCTTGCACAATGAAGAGATGACAAGGACATCTACCAGCATAGAAAATATAAACTATGTTCAACCAAAGTTTGATCCCCCCATGAATATGTATCATACAACAAGACTTAAAACTAAGTCAGGTTTTATGATATATTTGAGGTTGTCTAATTCACATCACAAGCACAAATTAAAGAAAAATTGGTTGAACATAAAAATACACGAGCAATAAACCTCTACTATCAACCACTTATGAATTACCAAAGTGAGATAGCACGCTATTTTTAAACAAAAAGAATCACCTTCGATCCATCTACATCATTTAACACATATGACAACCTCTTTTCTTTGCGTGTTCGAACTGAAGCAGATGCGTTCCCTGCACTTCCAACACGGTGCATTGCGAAATCCCTAAAGCAAATATTAGTTGATGATTGCTGAATAAATTTCATGGCTTTTCATTGCATAAAAAAGTTATTTAAAAATAATCTACTTGTTCTGAAACAATGAACAACTAACTACTAACGAGTAGAAGCACGATCAATGTTCATTCACTCAAATTTATCCAACTTTATAAGAGCAACGAGAATGATAAATGAGTGTTAAAACCAACCAAAAAATGCCATTTTATGCATCATCAAACTTATGTAAAAGGTCATTCTAGATTCTGTTGGGTGCAATAATTGTCCCTGCTCGGTAGCACGGTCGAGCCGTGATGCTTGAGCTGCTGTGCGGTTTAAAAGATTTGAGTAGCACCATTATCACCAGCTACAGCTTTTGGTAAAGCGGTAAGCACCCGATCTTACAATTGGTATCATAGTCAAGGTCACGGGTTTGATTCTCATCAATTGTAAGGAGTGCAATTATTGGGAGCGAGATTGTTGGTGCAATAATTGTCCCTGCTTGGTAGAGCGATCGAACTGTAGTGCTTAGCTGCTATGCGGTTTAAAGATTTGAATTGCACCATTACTACCAACCATAGCTTTTGGTAAAACGACAAGCGATCGGTCCTAAAATTGGTATCAGAGCCAAGGTCACGAGTTCGATTCCCATTTATTGCAAGGAGTGCAATTATTGGGAGAGAGATTTTTTGGTGCAATAATTGTCCCTGCTTGGTAGAGCAATCGAACCGTGGTGCTTGAGCTGTTGTGGGGTTTAAAAGATTTGAGTTGCACCCATCATTACCACCAGCTATAGCTTTTTGTAAAGCGACAAGCGCTCGATCCTATAGATTCCATATTCTTAAGCATAATTGGAACGATATTTGAGTCAAATTTTATAATTCTGCGAACAAAATGACCAAAATGCATTTGCAATTGAATTGCTAAACTAGGAAAAATATCATTAGGGGTGGGGTTTTATTCAAATTTTCATGATTTCCCTCGCACCCTTCACACTATTATCTTAGGAATTTATTGATAAAAAAAAGAGCTTGCTAGTTTCTCAAAGGAAAAAAGTGAAGGAACAAGGCAATGGACATCGAAGAAAAGATGCACATCCGAAAATGCTTAAAATCTACCATCAATGATCAGTCTAAAACTATGGCTCATAAAGGAGCATAGAATGTCATTCCATTACTATGAAACAAACGAAAAATTAATCGTAGCACCTAAAGATTCTAGTTATACAGCATACAATTCCAGATCTAAGTCCACTACAAATGACAGAACATTGTTAAAAATGAATTATGCACCCATAATTTGTACACTGAAATATTTCAAAAAATGTTATGCAATAAATCAATCCAACAATAGAAATATACAATTGTCAATAGCAGAGCTAAACCGCTTCTATTAGCGACCCATGTAAGCAGTCTCATCTCAAAACAACGGGGACCTAAACTTCTCTATCAGCAATCCATGGAAGTAATCACGACTCGAAAGAGAGGCTTGTGGATCGTCAAAGTCTACGGTCATGATTGAGTCACTTGACTCAATCAACTAAAGGCAGCTCTACATTCCTCGGTGTGCATGTAGTTTTATGTATTTCTTTTAAAAAACCCATTTGGGAGATCAAGGAAGACACTCCACTCCTAAGGTCACAAGGTCATGTATAGATATCACTAATTTAGTCTTTGCATTGGTTCTTCGGTTTCCGGCCAGAGATAGCACTCTTCTCCAAGTTTTTCATTTTCACGTGCCATTATCATACCCCGTGACAGCTCTGATGGCTACGGGCTGCAAGCTATCGCTGCAGACACCTCTTGCTCTTAGTTAAGTTAGCGATTAAGCTCGTACGAAGCAAAAAAGTACACGAAACTTAACACAAAAACAAGGATACGCTATGATGGTAGAGGTCTCACCGGTGTGCGAAACGAAGTAGAAGTCAATAAACAAAAAAAGAAAATCAGAGGAAATTTGCCTTCTCCAAAATATTCGATGGATAAATTCCGTGTAAGGAGATTCAAACGACGGTGACCCGGCGGCAGGGCGACGACTCTGAGGCGGCGAATCGGCGGCGTAGAGTGACCGATGTAGGATGGGGGACTGAGTCGGGGATAGGCGTGGTAACCCGGTTGATTTTGTTTTTCTTTAAATAAACTATTTTCCTCCCGCATATATCAATATATAGTTTATGCACACTATGATTTAAGAAAAAACTGAGAGCGATTTATGGTTATAATTCTAATAAAAAAAAATCAATTTTATCATAAAATTTTATTAAATGATAAATATTTTTATATATTGATTAAAATAATACCAGTGATTTAAGAAAAAATGATAGGGAAATATGGATTATTGATTTAGTAAATATATTTTTGTACTATTTTGTATTAAATAAGAACAATATTTTTATCTATTTATTTATCTATTTATTTAAAATAAACAAAATTAATTCTGGGAAATTTTAACTCTTAATAATAATATAAATATATATTTTTTTTATTTCATCACATATTTTTCTCATATAATTTTTTTTTAAAAAAAGCATGACTAATATATAAATGATTGAAAAAATAAATATAATCCAGAGGCTCACTCCATACCAGAGATGATCAAATATTTTTAAAAATCATCTGAATCGTTCAAAGAATTGCAGTGCACATTTTTTTGTAAATTTATTTAGAAAACTCGATTAAAAATAAATCATTAATTGCCTCGCTTTATATTGTGCGGTAACAATTTTTTTAATAAATTGCATCAACCACACGCTTATTTAATTATTTTACAACTATATTTATATATATCTATATAATATTTCATGGGTATTTATTAAACATTATAACTATGGCACACATAATGCGTGTCTTCAAAAATATAGAATAAAGATAATGCATAATAAATTTGAAAATATGCATATGTATTTATTAATATATATAGGTACACTGATAAATAGATTAAAGCCCTAAAATAAAACAATTCACTCCTTTCTTTTCATTAAAGCAAAATAAAGTTTTAAAAAAAACGAACAAAAAAGTAAACGAAAGCTTTAAAACCAAAAAAAAATTTGACTTAGTGTCGGGGTTGTTATTCGAGATTCTTGAGCTTCTTTTAGGAGCAAGGCAAAATTCCTTGCTCTGAAATCGAGGGTCAATTAAGGGTGCTGAATTAGAAACTATAAGATTTGGAATGAATTTTTGTGTGGCCCAACATTTTGCTAATGTTTGTATCTTTTCATATTCTCTTCAGGCGGTTCATGCAGTAACCAAACCTGAAGAAGAATTGAGATCAGTCGGTGCTTTAGCTTTGGAGATTCAATTTATATTTCATGAGCATAATTTCCTATCGTTACACCATATGAAGAGCTCTGCCAATGGATCTAGCTCATCTTTTAGACCGCAAGGCTTTGATTTGATTGTCTAATTTAGATTGGATTGGGTACTAGTAGGTTTTCTTAGTTGGTTGTTGAAAGCTGTAGAACATGGTCTATCTTTGACATCTTAATGGATCTGTTTATCTTCAAAAAAAAAAAAAAACTCACCAAAAACAGTAATTATTTACTCATATCAATTTTTAAATAATATAAATATATATAATTAAATGATTATTAATTTTTGACCGGAAAATTTTGTAATTTTATTGATCCGAAGTAGGGGTGGGCAACGGTCGGTTCGGTCCGGTTTTACTCTACAATGGTTCGGTTTTTCGGTTTTCGGTTTTGAATATCTCTAGTCCAAAACCGAACCATTTTATTATGGTTCGGTTCGTTTTTTTATAGTTCGGTTCGGTTTATACGGTCGGTTATATACGGTTAACTAAAATTTGTTACGAAATAAAATTATACGTCACTTTATGCCTTTAAACTCTAAATCATAGTATTTTTCAAACATTTAATTTGTGAGACTTAATTTTTTATATAAAAAATTAAAGAAATATATACAGAAAAGAAAAGAAAACATCGACTGGTGAGTGGTGAGAAAGAAGAAAAAACGATCGGATTGAAAATTGAGAGTTAATGATACTAAGTTCTTAAATTTTAATAGGCCCATTATACATAAAAAGTCTTATACTAAACAATAATATGACCCATTATATATAAAAACCTTATACTTAACAATAATATGGCCGGTTCGGTTTTTCGATTTTTTCGGGGATTAAAACCGAAACCGAACCGAAAAACCGAATTTCATAAATATTCGATTCATATTCAAATTTATCGAACTCGAGTCGAAGTCGAACATGTTCAAACTTTTTTGAATCGAACTCAAGCCAAAATTATTGTGTTCGATAGTTTGCAAGCCGTTCGCGAGCTTTAATATTTTATTTTGTATGATATAATTATATAATAAATATAAATATTTCGAGCTTTCAAACCTCTCGAACTCTTTCGAGCCAAACTCAAGCTAAATAATTAAAGTTTTGAGTTTCGATTCGAGCTCAAACTCGAATATAATTAATTCGAGCCAAATTCGAGCTTTAATATATATTTGTTTACTAATATTCTATTTGATTTGATTTGATTTGTTTACACCTTAGTTAAAAATAGAGGCAAATGAAAAATTTCTTTGAAGACTAGGTAGAATTGTTTCCCAATGAAAGACAATATTGAGAAAAGAAGAATTTTTTGTATAATTGGTGAGTGATTTTGCAACAAAGGTATTGAAAATAGTATAATACTATATTATAGTATAGATTATATAAAAATTTAAATTTAATTTGTTGGAGTCTGTATTAGTACTAAGACATAGTTAAGAGGAAAATGCAACTAACCATCTTTCGTTTATACTCTATAATTAGAAATTACACTCTATAATTGGAAACAAAGGATGAATTCTATTAATTTATTTTTTCATGATCTTGACTTATGCTGATCTGCTTCTGTTGTGTGAGATTTTTATCGATAAAACCTACAAAATTTAACACACACTTTCTATAACTAAATAAATTCTTTACATCAAATTTAAAAAAATGACGAATTTTGCAAAGCAAAGACCTGGTCAACAATTACGTGTCGATTTGTCACAGAACATTTAATGAGATGAGAACGATCTCGGACAAATGACGACAATATTAAATATCACACATTTTTTTTTGTTAGAACATTAAATATCACTTTATTTGATAAATTATTATAAAGTTAATTAATAAATCCATTATCAATATTTGATTATTTATGTGTGTGTAATTATTTTCGAAATTGAAAAGATTGAGGAAAACGAGATAATGACATTCATACTTTCTCAAATTGTAATTATTTCAAAGATAATAAGAACCTATCACGAGTTAAGTTGTCTGACATAAAATATATCATTTTTTGTACTTTGAAGAATTTCGAAAGTAACTAAAGATATTATAATTGATAAGGATATTTTTAATTGTGATAATGTTTTATTTAAAGAAAATCAGAATAATTGTTTTTAGTATTAATATGCTTGAGAAAAATCAGAAGTAATATTCATCTTGAGAGAAATTAGAACCATAGTTTTTGGTATTGAGCTGTTTAAAGAGAATCATAGCACACCATAAGAAGAAATACCAGTAGACAGAACTGTGAGTGAAATAACAAAATACCAGAATCAGTGGTAAGAAAGTTAGTCTTTTAGGATAATTTGTCAGACTATACTAGTAACATCCGTTTTGTTTGTATTATCCATCAGAGGATGTCCTTATTTAGTATAGTTGTTCTGTATAAGAGTACACTTTATTTAAAGTCGTTAAATGAACCGTACAAATAATTAATTGATCACTACAATTTTGGATACAAACAAATAACAAATCTATTCTTGGATTCAGGTATTCGTGAAGGAGAAAATAGTTGTTCTTATTCGAATGTTAAAGATGGTTTATAAAAAGGTTTCACGATGTGTTCACAAACACTTATCTTTTTGTGAAATTGTGAAATCATTCACACATTCTAGTTTATCATACTGAAAGTCTACAAAAACCAGCACACACTATAATGTTCTATCATATTCAAAAGATCATCAGTGTCATTATTGGTTGCACACTCTTTCATTGTATTTACCAACAAAAAAAGTGTGAAGTATTTGTAATATGTGAAAATAGTCTTTCTCATAATCAAATTTCATTAAGCGTTGAGTTGTAATACTAAGAGTTTCAGCAATAAATGATAAGTCCTACTGAAGTAGATTTGTACAAGTGTGTATTGATCAAATACTTTTAGCAATACATTTTAAAACAAAATAAGAGAGACACATAAGGGGTTTCTCCTTCGAACTTCCACAAACAAACCTTGTGCTGTTTTACCTTCTACCGTCTTTAAGTTTTATCAACTGTTGTTGACTGTTTCTACACTTTTAAGTAGTCCACTATACTTTCCAAAGATCGAGATCAGCTTCTAACTCCTAAAAAAGATTTGAAGAACATATTTCAGAAGCAGAAGAAGAAAAAGTTAGAAATGTTCATTCAACCCCTTCTAAACACTCCACCTATCCTAAAAATGATTATAACAACCAAATCAAGAATCACGTAAATGAGTTAAATGTATGTTTTTTCATGTTATTCGATACATTATATTACAAGAAAAATAGACGTGACTCTCCTTATGATTATTAAATAGACCCGTAAAATAATACTTCAATGATAGCACCTAACTAACCTATTCATGCTCTATCGACTATCATGGTCCATGGATGTAAGAAAAATCCCGTATACTGACGACACGTGATACCCATTAATTAAATAAACAACTTTAATGTTTTAATATTACGTGTAATTGTGTACGATAAAAAAAATTTACATGTGTCAAACTATAATATATATAATATACCTTTTCCAGATGAATGAAGGTTTGAGCGAGAGATTATTTTAATTTAAATGGTATTAGTCAACGGTAAATTACTCAAAAATATCATCTGTCAATGTTTTTATTAGAATTCAGTACCTAGAAACTATTTTTTAGAAATCAGTACTTGACAAATCTATACATTTAGTTTTAGCTACCCATTAAACAAACTTTACATTTTTACCCTTTATTATTTAAATAAATATATTATTTTATCCACCAAAATTATATCATTTTTCTCCATTTAAAATATAATTTTATCAAAATATTGTTTCTCAGTTATCATGGAATAAAAATAAATACTTGTTTTGACATACAAAATACCTATAATGGGGTTTCACATACTTGATTTCGCTATTTGAATACTCTAAATATATCATAAAATACTATATTTTCGAGCATTCACCGTAAATTCAGTCATTGTTGGTATTTTTATGAAAAATGCATTAGGATGACTTATTCTCGTCATTTTATTTTTAAAAAAACATAGGTCATCACTCATCATGAAATAAGATTAGGTATTTATTTTGACCAACAAAATACCTATTTTGGAGTTCCAAATGATTGATTTTACTCTTTGAATACTCCAAATGTGTAAGAAAATACTGGATCTTCGAGCTATCACAATAAATTCAATAAAGTTGGTATTTTCATTGCTAATGCATTAAGATGACTTATTCATGTCATCTAAATTTTGAAAAAACACAGTTTCTCACTCATATTGTTGAATTAGAAAAATTAGTTATTTTGATCAATAAAATACCTATTTTCGGTTTTCAAATATTTGATGTGACTATTTGAATACTTCAAATCTGTAAGAAAATACTTAAGTTTCAAGTAATATTAAGTGACTTTTGATTGTGTCATTTGTGAAGTTAAAATGTGATACTTAAATTGGTACAAAGAGTATGTAATTAGAGTATATAAATACATTATTTTACCCCATAAATACTCATATCCAATTATTTGATGATGCCAAAATATAATTTGAAGTTAATATTAAGTGACACCGATGATGATTTTCGTGAAGCAAAAATGTGATACCTAAATTAATACAAATAATACATATTTCTATTTCACAAACACTTGATTTTACCTTTTAAATACTCAAATTCGATTGAGTATGTCAAAATATATAATTTGAAGATAATATTGAATATTTTTTATGATGATATTTTTGAATAAAAAATGCGCTACCTAAAATTGGTACAAATAATATCTATTTTGATTTCACATATACTTGATTTTACCATTTTAAGACTCAATTTTGATTATTTCGGGATATAGAAAAATATAGTTAGTAATATTGAGTGACTTTTGATGTGTCATTTATGAAGTTAATAAAATGTGATATCTAAATTAGTACAAAAAATATCTAATTCGAGTCTACCAAAACTTTATTTTACTTCCTAAATGAGAAGTATTTTAATTTGAGTTTGCAAATACTTGATTTAGTAAATGAGATACTCACAATATGTAATAAAATACTGGATATTCAAATAAGCAATGTAAGTTCATCAAGTGTTGGTATGTTTATGGAAGATATATTTGGATGACATATTCATCTCATTTAATAATTAAAAATAAATAAATTCATGATTCTCAACTAAGCATGAAAATTTTAAAGTACTTAGTTTTTTGAGAAGTACCTAATTTGAGTTTGCAAATACTTGATTCGTAAATGAGATACTCATAATATGTATTAAAATACTATATATTCGAATATGCAACGTAAGTTCACTAAGTATTGATATTTCTATGGAATAAGCATTTGGATGACATATTCATATCATTTAATATTTTTTCTGTAAAAGAAAAAAACAAATTCCCAACTAAGCATAAATATTTTAAAGTATTTGCTTTTATTTGAAAAGTACTTAATTTGATATTGCAAATATTTAATTTGGTACATGAGATACTCATAATATGTAATAGAATACTGGATATTTGAATATGCAACATAAGCTCACCAAGTGTTTATCTTTCCTTGGAATATGCATTTGGATGACATATTCATCTCATTTAAAGAAAAAAATACTAATAAATATAATGAATAATTACCAATAAGTATTATATCAAATAAGTATAATTGTCAAATAAGTCATTCAATGAAAATAAAAAGTATTGTCAATTAATATTTATGAGTATTTTATAAATAATTGATCCAAGAATCGATAGATATGCTTAAAGTGCAAACTTCAAGCTCATTTACGAACTATGTTCATAATGCATCTCTCGATTAGTCCATGATGAATAATGAACTATGTTTATTTATTTAAATGATATGAATAAGTATACTAATGAATTTTCCATGGAAAGATTGCATATTCGAATATCCAGTATTTTAATGCATATTGTGAGTATCTCATTTATGAAATCAAGTATTTGCAAACTCTAATTAGGTACTTCTCAAGTAAAACTAAGTACTTTAAAATTTTCATGCTTATTTGAGAATTTTTTTACCAAAAAAATATTAAATAAGATGAATATGTAATCCATGCTTAGTGATCGATCAAAACTTTCATTGTAAAATTCTTAGTAAAAATTAATAATATTCAAGCTCGAAATAATCGCAAGTGCACGATGTCAAGTAATAATATAGTTATGGACTTTCAATAATCGCAAGTGCACGATGTCAAAATGTTCAATGCTTAGTGATTGAGCAAAACTTTCATTGTCTAAGGACTGCATTTCTCAATTATTATTCTCAGTTATTCAATTTTTAGCAGCGATACTTCAGATGATTGTTTACTACTACGATTATTAAATAAAAACTCAATGAAATGGTTCAAGGATTAAATGATGCAATAAATAAGCTAGAATGATTGATTAAAGTTCAATGAGAAGTGAATTTGTTGAGAATCTCGGTTCACCTACCACTCGCTAATCTACTCAATTTGTTCGACAATGATCTATGCTTTCGACGAGATTTCATATCCAACTGAACACGCCCTCTCAAACTATGCCAAACTAATTCAACTCACTGAAGTAATTAAATCTCTTTAATTATTTATCGATGGTGAATTGCATATCGTTTTATTAAATCTCATAGCTTTCGACCTACTGGACTATGACTATTGACGTGTATCCGACTTCATATTTCTTTATAAATTGTAAATCCACGGATTATGCTAATCGTTCCTATTACGGGCTATTCTCTCGAAGAACATTGTCCGGAAATCTTCAAATCTTCGCTCTAAGCCTTTTTTATCTTTCAAAGCTTTGTGGGTGTTGAAATGTCCTTGAACATGTCATCCAAATACATCTTGGATGAAAACACGAGCACTTGGTGAACTTACGTTACATATTCGAATATCCAGTATTTTAATACTCATTATGAATATCTCATTTACCAAATCAAATATTTTAAAACTGAAATTAGATATTTCGTAAGTAAAACTAAGTACTTGAAAATGTTCAATACTTAGTTGCGAATTTGTTTTTTTAACAATTAAAAAAACTATTAGATGAAATGAACATGTCATCCAAATGTATCTTGGATAGAAATGCGAGCACTTGGTGAACTTACATTGCATATTCGAATATCCATTATTTTAATACTCATTCTGTGTATCTCATTTACCAAATCAAGTATTTTAAAATTAAAATTAGGTATTTCGCAAATAAAACTAATTATTTGAAAAAGTTCAATGCTTAGTTACGAATTTATTTTTTTAACAATAAAAAAATAATTAAATGAAATGAACATGTCATCCAAATGCATCTTGGATTGAAATGTGAGCACTTGGTGAATTTACGTTGCATATTCGAATATCTAGTATTTTAATACTCATTCTCAGTATCTCATTTACCAAATCAAATATTTTAAAATTGAAATTAGATATTTCGCAAGTAAAACCAAGTACTTGAAAAAGTTTAATGATTAGTTACAAATTTTTTTTTTACAATAAAAAAATAATTAAATGAAATGAACATGTTATCCAAATGCATCTTGGATGGAAATGTGAGCATTTGGTGAACTTCCGATGCATATTCTAATATCCAGTATTTTAATACTCATTCTGAGTATTTCATTTACCAATCAAGTATTTTAAAATTGAAATTAAGTATTTCGCAAATAAAACTAAGTACTTCAAAAAGTTCAATGCTTAGTTGCGAGTTTGTTTTTTTTTTTTTTACAAAAAATAATTAAATGAAATGAACGTATCATCCAAATATATCTTGGATGGAAATACGAGCACTTGGTGAACTTAACTAAGTATTTGAAAAAGTTCAATGCTTAGTTACGAATTTGTTTTTTAACAATAAAAAAATATAATTAAATGAAATGAACATGTCATTCAAATGCATCTTGGATGAAAATGTGAGCACTTGGTGAACTTACGTTGCATATTCAAATATCTAGTATTTTAATACTCATTCTGAGTATTTTATTTACCAAATCAAGTATTTAAAATTGAAATTAGGTATTTCGCAAGTAAAACCAAGTACTTGAAAATGTTCAATGATTAGTTACAAATTTGTTTTTTTAAACAATAAAAAAATAATTAAATGAAATGAACATTTCATCCAAATGCATCTTGGATGGAAATGTGAGCATTTGGTGCTTACGATTCATATTCTAATATCCAGTATTTTAATACTCATTCTGAGTATTTCATTTATCAAATCAAGTATTTTAAAATTGAAATCAGGTATTTCGCAAGTAAAATTAAGTACTTGAAAAAGTTCAATGATTAGTTACAAATTTGCTTTTTTAAACAATAAAAAAATAATAAATGAAATGAACATTTCATCCAAATGCATCTTGGATGGAAATGTGAGCATTTGGTGAACTTACAATACATATTCTAATATCCAGTATTTTAATACTCATTCTGAGTATTTCATTTATCAAATCAAGTATTTTAAAATTGAAATCAGGTATTTCGCAAGTAAAATTAAGTACTTCAAAAAGTGCAATGCTTAGTTGCAAATTTGTTTATATTTTAAAAATAAAAAATATTTAAATGAAATGTACATGTCATCTAAATGCATCTTGAATAGAAATGCGAGCACATGGTGAACTTACATTGCCTACTAGAATATCCAGTATTTTATTAACTTTTATGAGTATCTCAATTACCAAATCAAGTATTTAAAATTGAAATTAGGTATTTCGCAAATAAAAGTAAGTATTTCAAAATTTTCAATGCTTAGTTACGAATTTTTTTTAAAAAATAATTAAATGAAATGAACATGTCATCTAAATGCATATTGGATGAAATGCGAGCATTTGTTGAACTTACGTTGCATATTCAATTATCCAGTATTTTAATACCCATTCTGAGTATCTCATTTACCAAATCAAGTATTTTAAAATTGAAATTAGGTATTTTATAAGTAAAACTAAATAATTGAATAAGTTCAATGCTTAGTTGCGAATTTGTTTTTTTAACAATAAAAAAAAATAATTAAATGAAATGAGCATGCCATCCAAATGGATCTTGGATGGAAATGAGAGCATCTGGTGAACTTGCGTTGCATATTCGAATATTCAGTATTTTAATACACATTCTAAGTATTTCATTTACAAAATCAAGTATTTTAAAATTGAAATTAAGTATTTCGCAGGTAAAACTAAGTATTTCAAAAAGTTCAATTAGTTGCGAATTTGTTTTTTAAATAAAAAATATTTAAATTCAATTTACATGTCATCCAAATGCATTGGGAATGATGAGTGGAAAGAGAAGATGACCAATAGAAATATGTATTTATATCAATTTTTATTAATTAAAAGGGTAAAAAAGTAAAAATGCATAAAAGATGTATTAAAAACTAACTTGATTTTTTGTCAGGTATCAAAATACAAAAAAAAAACTCCTGGATACTGAAAATTAAATAAATCTTTGATAGATGTATTTTTCTCCAAATTGCCCATTAGTCAATACTCGGCTCTAATATTTAACTTTTTACACAATATATATCATTTAATTATTATTCAGCTTAGACAACTTTATGGTGTATGGAATATTTAAAAAAACAAAGGAAGATTACATTTGTGGTCATACAACTTGTATTTTTTATTATTTTTTGGTCAATTCACACACTTAGTTCACTTATTGTATTTTTTTTTCCAATTTTAGTTTTTTTTATCATTGGAGTACTGATGCGACGCCGAAAAATGACGAGGTGATACCTGATGTCACACATGGATCGATCAATTCATAATTTTAGCTAACTAATTTGCACTTTTTAAAATTTTATTATTTTTTCTATGGAAATTGCTGACATGACGTTGGACGTTTCACGTCAAAATTTTCAGTGAAAAAGTAGTATATTTTCTTTTTAAAATTAAATTAGTGGACTAAAAGTGTGTATTAACAGATAATGTGATAAAATAAAAGTTGTGACAAAAATATAAATTTTCCTATGTCTATGACGTCACCTTTGTGTCATGCCCACATCTAAATTAAAGGTCGTGTTAGACGTGATGAGGTATATATTGAGTTTGATTAGCATCATTATAGTTATTTTAACAATTATTCTCATTGGTAAATAGTGATTAAATGTTTAATTTTTGATATTTTTATGGATACATTTAGTTTAGAATTTATCACTATGTACCGACTTGACATCAAAATTTTACTCCATTTGATTAGAGAATTCAGTAAAATTTTACTCCATTTGATTAGAGAATTCAGTAAATTTATTGTTTCTAACAATTATTTAGCCATCACATTTTTATTTTGACCGCGATTATTTACTAAAAATAATTATAATATTTTCTTGGCAAAGTTCCATGTAAATATATATTTTTATAGTTCGTATGGCTAACACGATCCAACGACTTCAGATTCAAACTTATTATTTATAGTAACCCACGACCGAAGATTGATGTAGCATTGTCATTGTTCTCGAAATTCAAAACAAATATGCAAAAACTTGTGTGAGATGGTCTCATAGATCATATTTGTGAAACGAATATCTTATTTGAGTTATCCATGATATTACTTTTTATGCTAAGAAAATTACTTTTTATTGTGAATATCGGTAGGGTTGACCCGTATCAAGGATTAAGATTCATGAGACGGTCTCACATGAGACCCACTCAAACATTAAACATCTATAGTACATAAATATCTGGTAAATTATAATAAAACTGTAGGTATTATTTCAAAAAAGTTGAGTAATCTATTAATTAAAAAAAGTTGGGATCCTAGTTAACTTTGTTGTTCTAGAGATATCTCTCACCAAACTCATGACTCGATATGGACTAAAGTAGTGAAACATATGATGTTGGAATGAACTTAGGTCCACCATGTTTTGTCTGAGGCCGCGTCCATGATGATGCATGCCTCAAATAATAATAATAATAATCTTGAAATACTTTCTGAAATTTTATCTACATTTTGATGATTGTAGTTATTTATTATAGATGTTTAATTTGTTCGTTGCAACTAAATTATTTGATCTATAGCTTGTTGAAAAAGTATTTTGCTGGATTCATCTCTTTCAAAATTGTTGACGTAACATATGATAAGTCAGCAAATTTCGATATCATGTCAGCATTTTCTCGTGTCACGTCACTCGTCAGTATTTTACAATCTCGTGTCAGCATTTTTTGGAGTCACATCAGCAATTGAACCGAAATAGCTATAAATTAAAAGTTAGTATACAAAAATTAAACTTTTAAAATAGAATCTAAAATTAAACTTTTTTCATAATTTTATACCAAAATGTGCTACACATTAAAGTCTAAATATAAAAATTAACATATCATGCATGCATACAAGAAAAAGTAATTGGTCGAACATATGGCTAATTAAAATATCCCCCAGTCTAATTTCGGATCGGTTTTCCTTCATTAAACGGGCCAACGATTTCGCTAATTTCTTGGATACGACTTCGGTGATAATGCGAAGTAAAATGGTACCATATTACTTCACGTGCGTCTACTTCGGCAATTATCTACCTATAACTTCATTGAATATACGAAATAAATCAAGAAAATTCTACTAGGGCCCGGAACTGGTTTAATGTACAATACTCACACACACACGCGTGAAAATAGAAGATGCATGTATACTTCAAAAATGATTCAGAAAAATATATAAGTTGTGGTATATTAATTCATTTGCATGTGTACCATAAACTCTAATTAACGTGAAACGTGTGACATGTTTATGGAAAAAAAGCGTGAACACTCGACGCACGCTTTTAAAATTTGATGCGAAAGCGTCAACCTGTGTTCATGTAAATAGAGATAAACAGATCAAATCCAATCCAGTTGTCTACAATGGATGGATGAACAAGTACAGGCAGAAACGATGTCTTGTATTTATCACTGCTCACCTGTCGAACCAAACAAAAGGTGCTTGCACATACGAAGCATGCACTTTCGAACTTTTATTTTTACGACGAAACACCAATAAAAGTCATCGTCGGTCAATAAATATGTATCAAATTTAATCAAAAACGGAGTGCAGATAACAAAAAATAGAGTGTAAATATCAAGTAACATTTTAAAAATAAGTACATAATCTAAACTTTTTATTAAAAGGGCTGTAACTTGGTTAAACAAACTTCCAAACGGTATATATATACACCCCCGTCTCTAGCAACCGTCTGAGTAAAATAAAATCCAACGCTTTCTCTGCTTCAATTTCCCACATCCCGATCTTCATATT
This sequence comes from Primulina eburnea, assembly GCF_022965805.1. Classification (NCBI taxonomy): domain Eukaryota; kingdom Viridiplantae; phylum Streptophyta; class Magnoliopsida; order Lamiales; family Gesneriaceae; genus Primulina; species Primulina eburnea. The sequence goes on along the minus strand of NC_133109.1, from coordinate 30,586,005 downwards.
CTCGTATACATTCCAGACTTACATTAAAATCGTGTACCTAATGGCTAAAAGCGCAAAGACGACTCTGGCATTTTTATCTGTTTCTTTTCTTCTTATCATTTTGAGCCAAGAAATGATCATTAGTGTTAAAGGAAGACATTTGAAGTGCAGGAATTCGTGTTCAGAGCCGGGACATGACGTTGAATCTTTAAGACAGAGAAAGGTTGGAAATAATAATGGAGGTTCTTCGGTTAAGTTCGTCGAAGATTTTCGACCGACGGTTCCGGGGCATAGTCCCGGTATAGGTCATTCGATTCACGACTAGAAGTTTTTGGCTTCTTTGCAAGAATCATAAATTGGTTGCCCTTGGAGCTCTACTTCTTTTCATGTAGTTACCTAATTTTGGTTCGTCTCTGTGCCAAGTATTATGGGTCGAGTTAGGCTATCATATATTTTTAATATATATATATCTCAGGAATAATTTTCAGGATATATAATTTTCGATATGTATGTTAATAAATTATGAATAATATTAAAAATCAAACAAAAATAATATAATAATTTAGTAACGAGTCGTATAAGAATTTTGGTTAAATAAATATATATGAGTATTTTACCGGCCAGTATGGACTATGGTTATGATTCTTTTCATAAAAAAATTATCATTTAAAATTAATTATTCTGCGAGATACTAAATTTGGTGGAAGAAAGTGTAGTTATCAAATGATAAATAAGTTCATTTTATGAAACACTTAAAAATTCTATCACATTGATTTGTTACTGTTAAATATTAGACAAAAACTTGTGTGAGACGGTCTCACGGGTCGTAATTGTGAGACAGATCTTTTATTTGAGTAATCCATGAAAAAGTATTACTTTTTCTTCTAAGAGTATTATTTTTTATCGTGAATATCAGTAGAGTTGACTCATCTCATAAATTAGGATCCGTAAGACGGTCTCACATGAGACACAGTGTAAATATTAATACTTATTGAAAAGTTTTTTGGTTACAAGATCTTCCAACCAAAACGACTAAATAATCATAACTACTTTTTAAAGGTTCGTTATCAACGGACAACAGTCATCTTAAAGAACCTCCAATGCCTTAATTTCCTATCCTGTCCGAATCAAATAAACAAAAAGTGGTGATTACATCTACCTCTTTGATATTTGTCATAATTTTCTTTAGAAAAATTAACTATATTTAAATTAAATATTATATATAGTTTCTTTGAGGTTTGTGAAAAATAACAAATAAATATAATAATTTTAAACATTACACATATCTTCTTATGTTCATGTTTTTATTATGTTTAACCCCCTAAAAATGTAAAATAAGATATAAATCTAAGAGTGTAAAATGTAAGATAAATACAAATTCAATGGCAGTTTGTAATTTTAGAACTTATTAGCTTGATTTGTTATTGTTCACAAACCTCGAGGATGTAAATATAACATTTAAATATAGTTGATTTTTATTTTTGTTAACTATGACAAAATTCGGGAAGTAAATGTAATTTCTAAAAGAAGAAACAACGAGGAAAAATCTTCAGCTCTTCGGAGAGTAATTTTTTATTTTATTTTTGAAATTATTAATATTCATAAAATTTCCTGTCAAATGAATTTTTTTAAATCTATTTCATAAAAACATACATTTTTATGAAAAGTAATATTATTCATTCGTTTTTATGAGCTAGTAGCCGCCTATGGTGAACGTGCCTTCTTTTTTAGGTTAAAGGGAATCCGGTCATTTTTCATATTTTCAATTAATAATGAGTTGGAATATTCTTTTTTTCCCCTTTAAAATTAATGAAACATATCATAATCTTTAGGTACAAAAAATAATATTTCAAAAGTTACTAAATGGTTTTTTTAGATTTAAGTCATGACAAAAATTTGTGTGAGACGGTCTCACGGTCGTATTTGTGAGACGGATCTCTTATTTGGGTCATCCATGAAAGAGTATTACTTTTTATGCTAAGAGTATTACTTTTATTCTGAATATGAGTAGGGTTGATCCGTCTCACAAATTAAGATCCGTGAGACGGTCTCACATGACAATTACTCTTAAGTCGTAACATCATAAAAATATGATGAAAAAAATATGCATATATTCATATAATTCAAAAAACTAATTTAGAATACATATATATATACATAAAATATATAAGTAATCATTAAAAAATAATATATAGTAAAATAATATTTTGAATAATGTCAAATATTACCAAAACAATTAAGTTGTTACATTTTTACTTAATTTTGTTGAATTTATAAGTCCATAATAGTTACAATCACCCGAAGAGATATAAAAACACTTTTAAATAGTGAATAATATCAAATATTACAAAAAAAATTAAAAATTGATAGAGAAAAATTTTATAATTTAAATTCATGATTCAGGCCTAGACCGAGACCACCCAGGACCTGACCCTGGGCCCAAGCCCCGAGCATAGTGATTGAACCATATCATTAAGAACAAGCCTAGTAACCTACGGTTTCTTCCTCGTCTTTTTTTTTTTTTTTTTTTTTTTTTTCTGATTTTACATCTCGGTTACAGCATACTTTTCTCCCTTATTATATCATGTTTTTTTTACTATAATTCATTCATATTTTATCAGCTTTTGGCCGCGTGTACGTCGGATTCAAAACGATTTCAAAACAAGCGTAAAATCGTTAAAACTTTGAAAATACGTAACGTACCGTAAAATAATCGAGAATCAATATTTTTCATGCATAAATAATTAAATAATTCATAATATGCTTTGTATCATGTTTAAAAGAGTTTAAGAACGTGCCTTTGCGTTTATAACGCTCGGACATACGACTTTCGGCGAGGATGTGACGTTGGACGACCGGACGACAAACAACACAAGCTTCTCTTTCTTGCTAAATTTCGAAAATCTGAATTGTGTGTGCAAAGGTGATCCATGACTGGTGGGTGATGTTTTATGAGGTTTAAAACACATAGAATACTTATTTATAAATTTAATTACATATTAATGGGCTTTGGTTTTGAATTTGAAAGATTAAAAGTACTTGGGCTTACTTAATTTACTTAAATTGGGCCCAATAACACTTGTTTAATTAAATAATAAAAGGTCATAACATTAGTTTTTATAAAATAATATTTTTGATCTTTTTAAAATGCCTTGTTTGCCCAAAACCAGCTTTCCGGGAAAAACCAAGTCACATTATTTAACGAAAAATAAATATTCTTGTCTTGGTCGTTCCGATCTCCTTTCCCCTGCCTATTATTGAAAAATCGAGTAAAATCCTTAATTTCATAAAATCATGTCACATTATCATTTAATTATACAATCATATATGTAATGATATAATAAATATCATGCTAAAATTTAAAACAAATTAAATAAAATAATTAAGCAATTATAATAATTTTACATGAATGCGATTTACGTGGATTGATTTTTCGGACGTTACACATCAGCTACACGGAGAAAAGCCAAAGAGGTAAAACCGAAACTAAAAGAATGGAAAAGAGGAGGCCTAATCACTAAAGAAATTGTCAAGCCTGAAAAATAGCACTTGTGCAGTTAATCGTAAATGATGATATGGGATAGAGAGCTTCACCATTGCCATCTTTCAACCTGTGACAAAAACTCCTCGTTTCACCAGAAATAAACAAGAAAATGGTGTCATCGCATCAGCATGAATTCACCCTACCAGGCTATTTCACATTTCAACAAACCATGAGCCTTATCTATTGAACTTCATGATAATCCTATCATAACCTGCATACGCGAACTATGCAATTTGCACACACCACTACGAAAAAAAAAAAACATTAGCGCCGGTTATACCGTCGCTAAAACCGTCGCTAATTGGTAAAAGCGACGGTTTTAACGACGGTTGGGAGGTCCGAAACAAAACCTTGCGTCGCTTTCTCAAAGCGACGGTTTTGCAACTCCGGTCGCCTATGGCGACGGTATATTTACTTACCGTCGCTAAAATCAGCGACGGTTATATGCACATCGTCGCTATTATAAGCGACGGTTTATACATACCGTCGCTATAACACGCGACGGTTTGAAAACCCCGTCGCTAAATTAAGTAACGGTTATTCAAGAACTGTCGCTATATTAAGCGACGGTATAAATAAAACCGTCGCTATATTAATCGGTGGTTTTTTTAAAAAAACCGCCGCTTAATATAGCGACGGTATGTAACGAGAGTCGCACATGCACCGCGAAGATATAAAATTTAAGCAAAAATTAATGTATTGAATTTACAAAAATAAACTAATACGTAAAAATTAAATCATGTATTAAATTTTCTGTAAAAAAAAAACTTTAAAACCTGATGTTGCGCGAAGAATAACTTCCACGTAACACTGGAAAATCGAGTAGCAAATCTACAAAATAAATAAGAAATAGTTAGTACAAAATAAAAAAACGAAACTTCGAAAAATTTATAGAGTTTGGTTATTACCAGAGACAAGGGAAAATCGCTTATGAAATGTGTTTGAAAAACTCGGTATATATAGAATCATAGCGACGGCCTAAGATAAAACCGTCTTCATATAGCGACGGAGAGAAGTATAACCGTCGCTACTAGCCACGGATTTCCAAAACACCATCGCCGATTTGGATTGGCGACGGTTTCAACTAAACCGTCGCCGATCCAGATCGGCCACGGTTTATACAAACCCGTCGCTATATTAAGACGGTTTTTATTTAATTGTCGCCTTATATTGCGACGTATTGACATGAAACCGTCGCTAAAGTAAGCGACGGTTTAATAGTAAACCGTCGCTTATTTTGAGTAGCGACGGGTTATTTAAACAGTCGCAATATATTACGAGAGTTTAATAAACCGTGGCTAAAAAAGCGACGGTTCTTAGTAAACCGTGGCTAAAAAAGCGACGGTGTTTTGTAAACCGTCACCTGTTTTGGGAAGCGACGGTTTATTAAAACTTGTCGCAATATTTTACGACGGTTTAAATAACCCGTCGCTACTCAAAACAAGCGACGGTTTACTATTAAACATTCATTTATAAACAGATCATTCCAACTTTCAAATGCTCTTATTTCAGCTTCAGTTATTTTCCTCTTATTCCAATTCGGGAGTTCCTGTGTCTGGAAATTACAATAGACGAAAAGAAACAGAGGGTTAAGTCTTTGAGTACTTAGTGAGTTTAAATTAGTATATGTCTTTTAAATAACACTTCATCATAATTATGCATTAAATAATAAGCATAACAATTTAGATATTATGAATGATATGCAATGAAATAATAGATAAATGAAAATTCCATAAATTAACATTGGTGGCTCTAATTGAGCACTTTTTACGAGCCGGATGAACCATTCTCCGGACCAAAATATTCGGTGCGCGTTGTTCAGATGAACCATATACCCGGGACTTTTGACCCGTTGTTCATTGGACTCATTTTCCGGGCCGAAGCCACGTTGTCCAGTGGACTCAATTTCCGGACCGAAATCCGTTGTCCATGACTCCATTCATTAATGGTTTATCAATCCATTCATAAATATGCAAGAAATTATATCAGTAATTGAAATGAACTGTGGATGATATTTGAACATTAAATAAATGCTATTGAAATTTTCAGGCCAAATGGCAAAGGCTTTAATATAAGAATGAATAGTAATTTCATCACCTGTTAACTTACAGTTCAGGCTTGATTGATAATCCGAGTTGCTGGAGCAAGTCCTAAAAATATATTATGAATTATATTTATATGTTAGAGCTTTTAAGTAACTAGCTGATCATTTTTCAGATTATTTTTTCTTCAAAATTTAACCCGGTTGATTTTACTTAAGTTTCCAAAATTCATATTAATTAGAAGGTATATCCAAACATTACGAAAGTTGGCCAAAAAGTCGTAAATATCATCAAGAACGTTCGGCCACCGGAAAATCGCCGATCCGGCGGCGCGTGTAGTACACGCGCCGACGGTACCGGCGCGTGAGTGGCCTTCCGGCGGCCACGTGCGGCCGGGTTTTTTCCAGTATATGTAACTTTTGAAGATCTTTAATTATTCCGTTGAAAGTTTTGTCAAATTCATAGCCCATCAATACCAGATTTAAATATCGTCGTATGGCTAACTAAGGTACTTCGGCATTCCGAAAATGCTAGTTCCGGCAATATTTTGGGACGACGGGCGGTATGTGCCTCATCTATGCAACAAGAGGTACAACTTTTATATTCGAGTCGACCTCTAGTTTGGTGTGTAGATGTAAGAAAAATGAGCGAAAAGTTGGAAAAAAAAAAAATTCCCTAGAAAAATCTGCCTTGATTTCTTTCTTTAAAGGGTTGTTTCTTTCTTCAGCTGTGGTGTGAATATATTTGTCGCCTGTAAACTTTAAGATTTTCTCTGAGTTTTGCTTCAGCGTATTACTTAATCCGAGGTATTAATAATATATATATTTTTTAAAAAAAGTAAAAACCTGCTAAATGCTACAGTGGAGAAATTTAGTAACTGTAGATTTCAAGGTAAGGCAAGTGTTGTTGATTTCAAATATACTTCATTCACAGCTTGAGAAATGTTCCCAGCTGCAATAAATAGCATACGTATATTTACAGCATTCAATCGGTTACATAAAGGCTCGCCTTTTACTCGTGTTGCAGCTCTGTCCGTTCATCACTTGAACGTGATATGAAGTCAAAACCTTCAAAGCAATGAATCGGTCGTAAATAAGTACTTGGATGGATCGTCTCAGGTGGATCTTTCGTTCTTTCACAAAGATCATTAGCCAAGACCAATTTGAGGGTTCCGGTGGTTGTATGTACCGGAAGTGTCAATGAACTTTAGCGAACGATCGGCTAGATACACCGTGCAACAGCTTGACAAATCCGAGGAAACTCAGCTTTCCATCTGTGTGTCTTATCCAATCATGGAGGACAGAATGAACTGGAACTGAAGGGCTAAGTCCAAGTTCCTGAAACAAATTTTCAAAAGTCAGCGTAGGATCAAAGATGGATGGAAATGGATTTGCAATTGGGTTTTCTAAAAGTTTTTTACCGAAGCTAATTCCTCGATCATGATACTTCGGTTACCATCCTTCTCGAAGAGTTCATATGCGCAACGAGCATGCTGTTCCCAACTTTCACGGGCTTCTAACTGATGCACACTCAAAGCAGCAGTGCAGAACTCCTCGAAATCCATCTTTCTGTATTGAAGGTCATTCAGCTGACATAACAGGAAAAGGATACCGATTACAAAACAATAAAGTACGATATATTAGGATACTATAACTAGGAATCAGAAGCAAACCGAAACAAGAAGATCGAATACACGTGACTCGTTCATGGCATCCGTTGCGTTTTTCTTCAGTGCCTGATCAAAGTACAGAAGCTGGGATTAAATTTAATTTGTATCAAGTTATAGGCTATTGCTTCATGCAAAAAAACCAACCGCTTGGATGTTGTCTAAACTTATGGTCCCATTTTTGTTCGGTTCCAATAGCTCAAATTGTTCTTTGAGGTAGAACAGTTCATCAGCCGTCAAAGTTTTCGATAAAGCCTGCAAAAATTCCAGTCAAGAGGTTAGAGAAAAAAACATAAAATGGAGAATCAGTTGGCAAAAAGGCCTACAACTCAATATGCATGTCGACTGAGTTGATATTAATTAATAGTGTGAGCCTGCAAATAGGAAATGAAAAAACAATAATTGTTGAGTTACTTGGCAATAGTTTCACATACTCACCGTTAGAGCAGCTTTACGGAGGGGAGACGAACGCAGGTAAGCCTTCATTAGTTTAAGTATTAATATATCCAAAGGCGTTTTTACGTCAGTATCTCTGATCCATGGATGACCTGAAGTGAAACTTGTAAGTGGTGACATATCTCAAATCACATTCTATTGATTTCAGCAAATAAAAGTGCTCACACAAAGCTTGAGCAGCACTCATTCTCTTCCTCGGATCCTTAGTTAGCATACGTTTGACGAAATTTTTTGCCTCGGAAGAAAGAGTTGGCCAAGGGGGTTCTTCATAAGTCGGTTCAGCTTTTACGACAGCACGAAAAATTCCCGACTCTGTTCGAGCCCAAAATGGGCGGCTCCCACATAAAAGTATGTAAGCTATCACACCTATACTCCAAACGTCAGCTTCGGTACTATAGGCTCTATGCAGAACTTCGGGTGCTACATAATATGCGCTACCAACAATGTCATTGAGCCTTTCGTCTGCAAAGAATTAAATAAAAACCATATCTTTTGGTCCGTTTGTACATCTACCTTAGGTATGAGACTATAAAACAAACCTGGCTTGACGAAATCTGATAATCCAAAGTCTATAGCCTTCAAGATCGAGTTTTCGTCCTTGGATGAAAACAAGAAGTTCTGATCCAGAGACAAGCTACAGTTAAACATACCGGCAATCGATAGTGGATGTAACATCTTCTTTAATGAACGATCCCAAATGACTAAGACCCAACAATAGCAATCTATTTTAGGTCGAGCATCAAAATAAATACCTCGGGTTTAAGATCACGATGCACCACCCCTTGGAGATGGCAGAATGCTACGAAACTTAGTATTTGCTTCAGCACAGCCTTTGCATCATTTTCCTCGTACTTCCCACCCCTACGACATGGAGAATTTATTTTTGATTTAAACTATATACTATGTAAAATGCGACGATTCATTAGAAATAAATCCCAGTTATTTCTTTTTATTTAAGTTTGTACATAAAGAAGGTATATTTTAGGGCCGCAAATTACCTCGAAAGAATTCTATCTAGAAGTTCGCCTCCTTCACATAACCTGAGAGACATATCAAACACATCAGAGATACACGACGACAGGCACAAAGAAGCCAATAAAGATTCGGTATCAATCTATGCTAGGAATTCAAGAAAATGAGCCGAGACTAAGATCAAGAAAACAAGCTTACTCCATAACTATGTAGACATTGTCATGGTCTTCGTGTGCATCGTAAAATTGTATTAGGTTGTTATGACCCGTCAAAGCTCTTAATATTTTCACCTCCTTTCGAACATCTTCAATTGCTATAGCAGTGGTCATCTGGAAATGTAAAGACGTATATTAAAGATAGAGAAAAAAATACCAAATAAAGAAGAAGAAAAAGTGCACATCTTTGAGCAACGATGATCTTGCTTCATAATGTCAACTAAAGGAAAAAAGAAAAAAGAGAGCCATTTCTCGACTCTCGTTCAAATTCTACTGTCAACGAGAAATAGTTTTCAGTATCTATGTAACTCATTTTTCGTATTCGAATCGAGCTTGAAATTTCTTAGCTCGTTCGAATCTCAAAACTAAACTGTTTGGCTCTCTACGCAAAATTGCGAATCGCCATATAGATCAGATCTCCCCAACCTTAACACTAAGTTCAGCCCATTAACCAATATACCCCATTAAAATCCAAATGCAGAACACTGAAACTCAAACAACAAGAAACTGCGATACCAAAACAGAAAGAGAAGAAATTTCCACACCTTAGCTTTAGGTATGACCTTAACGGCAATCCCCTGCCCATGAAGCTCTCCTTCCTTGAATTTAGCTCTACATGTGTACCCAAAGTGACCTCTCCCCACCTCCTCTCCCATCTCATACTTGTCGTAAAATTTCTTACCAAACCCGAAACTCTTATCCAGACCCGTTTCTCTCTCTTCCTTCTCGTCCGGTACTGCCTCCCCGTTAGGCTTCACGGTTCCGTGCCGCCGCGCGAGCACCGCCCTGATATGCTTTGCCGGAGACGGTGGATGGAACGGTCTCTTGAAAAACCTCCTCGGAGTACCGCCATCCTGCGCCGGAGATCTCGCCGGGGACTTCTTCGAGAACAAGTAGTGAGCTGGACTTGGGCTGTAGAACGGGAAAAACGGTGACTTTTTGCCTCCTTCCGCGTCCTCCATTTTTTTATCCAAGAAATCAGCAGAATCACCGGCATTATTATTCTTTGCCGCTATTGGGTTCTCCGCATTCTTATCCCGGACTGGAATGGTAACCGGATTGATTCCATCATTGGGCTCTCCAGAGCACTTTGGCTTCGAAGTACAAACACCCATTTCGCCAAAACAAATAAAAATCTAAACTTTACACTTCCCGTTTACAATTCTCCTCCAAGACTGCAAAATTTTGTAACCTGCAAAACACTCTTTAATTCAAATATTTGAATACATATTTCTCAATAACAATAAAAATAACAATATATGTTCTGTCCGTTCACTTTGAATTCTTTGTTGCCACTGATAACTGAGACAAGATAGAGTAACCGGGGGATTTGTGGAGATGGTGCTAAAAAGAAAACGACGATGGTGATTTTTACATGAAGAAAAAAAAATTAAAAAGAAAATTTAATAATAAAAAAATAAACAATGAATATGGTCATGAGAGGAGCAAAGGTGGAAATAAATTAAAGAGACATTAATGTAAGGCAGGTTGGTCCAGCTGTTTGTTGCCTGCACGTGGCAATATTTGATTGGGTTATTAGATTAACAAAGTTCGATTTTATTTTATTTTTTATCAAATGATGTAAGAATATTTAATTTTTTGGATATTGTCGCCCCTATTTTGGTATTTGATTTGTACTATATAATAAAATATTTGCTGGGACATAATTTGGTGAGGTCTAAAATTAAATCAACCATTAGACTTGTTTAGCTTTAGTTGAAAAAATGACTTCTCTAGCTTACTTTGATATAAATAAAATTGACTTATTTAGCAAATAATGAAACCTTGGTTTCATGTTTGTTAATAAGATGAAAAAAAATAAGATCATATGTAGAAACTAATTAAAAATTCAAGATTAAGTTTAACATTTCATAAGCTCGGAAAAGTTTTTTTTATTTAATTAGGGATGCTTATTTATATTATGATGCACGCACAAACTTGTTTTAATTTACTTTTTTTGGAACTATTTATTAGGTATTTTCTCGGCTACGCTCAATTTTATTCGAGGCTTGTATTGTATTGTATTTAGTGATATAAATGAACTAAACCGTTTGTGAGTTATTCGAAACTCAATTCGATAAAAGTTCGTTTAATGAAGTTCGTTAAAATAAACAAACCAAGCTCAAGTTTTACAATATTTGTCTCGTTAGCTCGTGAACATGTTCATTTGTAAGTTCATGAGCTATCCCTTAGATTAAATAATAATAATTTTGATATTTGATTTATTGATTTAGTATATTATTCGTGAAATATATATAATAATACATTAAATTTATTTATCATAATAGATTTACAAAATTTAATAAGAATGTTATATTTTTCTCTAAATATATAATTTACTTTTTAATGAATTTAATGAATATTTAAATATATAATTCACATTTATTAAGCTCGTTTAGGCTCGATAAAATCTTTAATAAACTCGTGAGCCATTAATATATTTGTTAAACAAAACTCGAGATCGGCTCGATTATAAAAGAGTCAGACTCAAACATCCAATAGTTCGGCTCGACTCAACTCAATTACATCCCTTAGACATAGTTTGGGACATGGGATAAGAGATGAATTGATAAATAATCTTCCTTATCTTATGTTTGGTACCTTTTTAAAAAGCTCATGATAATATCATGGACCTTGATAAATAATTTTTTAGAAGGATAAAATATCCCTAATAGAAGGTGTGATAATTTTAATTTAATGATAAAATACACTACAAATGACTTAATTACCCTCAATTTATAAATGATTTTTTTATAAATCTATGCTAGTAGGTGGAAATTAAAATCAAATAAATATTTTATTTATTTTTATATATTATATAATATGATAATTATTTAAATGAATTCAAGATAATTATATAAATAATTTTTATAAATCTAAATAAAATTATTATTATCACTCGATTAACATTAAAAATTAATATTTAACTTGACTCAAAAAATCAAGGGCTTAATTATCATATTATATAATATATAAAATTAGGTAAAAATAAATAAATCATGCAAGTACTATCGACACATGATCAGATAAAAAATATGAACTCAAGTAACAACTATGAAATTATAAAATTTATTATGATAAGGTTAATTTTGTCATTACAATCTAATATATAAATTTAATCTACATCTTATTTATCCTTAACTTATCCTTATATTATATATCACATGCTTATCATATCATGTGTACCAAACTATGCCTAATTGTATTGTTAGTTTTAGGGGTTTCATATTAATTACACGAAAACGTTTTTACAAGATTACTGTATTATTAATTATTTAATAAATATTATGAGTTTTTTTCCCTTCAATCAGTAGTTTTTCCTTTAGTTTTGATGGAAAATTTTATTGCGTTCAAACCTAGACTTATCGTTTTCGTTCGTCGAACAAAGTGACATTGAAAATTTTTCTTTACTGTCTGTGAAATTGGGTTCGCTAGCTTCCGATATCATGATTGGTTATACTAGAGTTCATCTTTGATTCAAAATAGGTTAAAAAATCTTTGGAGTATTGATTCGGAATTCTTTCAAGTAATTGTTAGGGTTTTCTATTCCAAAAGTGTGTTGCTTTTTCAAGAACCTTTAAATAAAATTGATATTAATTTTTGTGTTTTCTTTTAAACAAAAACTTGTGTGAAACGGTCTTAAGAGTCGTAATTTGTGATACGGATCTTTTATTAGGTCATCCATAAAAAAATATTACTTTTTATGTTAAGAATATTACTTTTTATTGTGAATATCGGTAGGATTTATCCGTCTCACAGATAAAGATTCGTGAGACTGTCTCACAAGAGACCTATTACAAAAAAAAATGATTAAAACATCATATTAGTTAAACATCATTTAAGCCAATTGTTCTTATATATGTCCAAACTCTCATTTAATTATATCTAAGAATTTTGCCAGATTTATAGGTTAATTAACTTGGATGATTTGATTACAAATTTGTGATCGTATTTGGCTTGCTTTGATTTTCGCTAATCAACTTGATGTATTTAGCTTAAATTCAAAGTAAGTTTCTTTGACGTTTCAGGTAACGCCACGATTATCGAGATTAATTAATTGCAGTCAAAGCAATGCGTATAAATAGAGGTAAAAAAATTAAATGAATGTGTTAAGGTAAAAGGAGAGAGATATGTGAAATGTTTTGTTAAAGGAACTTTCACAATGCATTTTCATATTATATTATTATAAAAACTTTTATATGACCGTCTCACGGATTAGTTTTGTGTGACGGATCTCCAAATTGACCCAACTTACAAAAAATATTATTTTTCATATAAAAAATATTAATTTTCATGATAAGTATAGATCGAGTTGACATGTCTCACGACTATGAACCTGAAATATTATACTAATGATTTTGATACTAAGTTCCTTGAAATTTCAATAAATTTTTAATTATTATTTTTATATAGAAGTTGTAAAATATCCAAATTGTACTTTTAAATTCTCCATACTCAAAATTTTAAATTTCAAAACCTTCTAAATTTTTTTTTTTGAAATCATCCCACATTTAAAATATCGATTAGTTTGAGACACTTAGTTATTTTTTTGTGTCATGATCTGTTTTAATAATTACATTTATTAATAAACTCTGAAAAGTTTAATATAAGAATACAAGTCACATGGAATTCAGTGGATGAAGTCTTTATTTTCTAGATAATAAGTTGTAGGTTCAATTCTCAATGGAGTTTTTTTTATTTTTTTCTTTTACTATTTATTTTTTAATCATATATCAAAATTGCAGTGTAGTATCTCACTATTTCTTATAATTATATTTTGATACTAATTTAAATATAAATCACATGATTTATAAAAAAAGATATTATACAAACACGCAATATGTGTGTCAGTGTACTAGTTTGTATATATATATATAACTTTTAAATATTTTTTAATTAAAAATATCGACTGGCTGATACATATATAATCGATTTAAAAGATCGACGAACTGATTATTTTCTTCCTCGGTGTCTATCCCTTGCATGTGCTCATCCCCATATAAATCATTTGAATCGAGGATTTTTGTTTTTTTTTTATCTTTCGCAAATATGATTTGTTTAATTTGATAATTTAAGGACACCGAGAGATCCAAATAGAAAAATATTAACGAGCCAAATAGGTAGAGATATTTATTTTAAAGAAAAAATATATTGAAAGACGTTTGAGTTGTTGTATGATTTATTTGAGTTGTTTTTTACAATTATAAATTTTGAAAAAATAACAAATATTTGATCGGTTGATCTTACCTGATATGTAGTTTTTTGGGTAAAATTTAAACAATTATCACCCAAATTAATCCCAAACCTGCCCCTAAATAATTAAATATATTTCCATAATCATAGCCACAATTAGTCTAATAATCCTATTTGCTTTCCCCATTGTTTGGCTGGCTATCTTTCTTCTAAACAGTGTATATCGAGATTTTGAATAGTCGTCTCAAATCAATTTTATTTTACTTATTTCATAGAGAAAGACACTCAAATTATTTCCAATCCTATTACTTACAGATCAGATTATATATACTAGCTAGCTATCGTAACATACGTGTGGCGTGTGTAAATTAATGTGGATAATTGATACGTTGCTTAATCAATTTATTCAATTAATGTTGGATATTTATACATATTTTGGGTTTATTTTATCCTAATTTGTCCATGCATATATAGTACCCACTTTTTTTTTGAAATTGTATGTGTGACAAGATCTTACCCGTTGAAATGAAGTGAGGGTAGTGTCCACACAGATAGGATCTCATCTACCCATATTTTGACATTATAATACGATTTAAATTATATGTATTATATTACTATATTATTAAGTTTGAGACCCTTAGAGTAACTATTTTTGTGTCATTGAATATTTTAATAATTATATATATTAATCAAATATTAAAACTTTAATGCAAGTGACATATAACTTAGCAAATAGAGTCTTTGTTTCCTATACATTAGATTGTAGGTTCAATTTCTATTTTGGTCTTTTTTACAAATTTTTTCTATTTATTTTTTAAAATTCATATATAAAAATTACAATATAGTGTTTCACTATTTCATATAATTAAATTTTAATCATTATTTAAATTTAAACCAAATAAATTATATAATGAATGTTTAAGTCTTGAATCAATTTATACCGTGGATTTCGGATATTCGATAAATCTTACATTAATATAAGTTTTATATTTTTTTAGAAGTGACAAAAGCTGAATAAAATTCAAAATAATATCCATAATCTAAAAATTTTAGTAATAGAAAATTAAAATAACATTGATACCCCCATTAAGATTCGGGTTAAAATCACCCGATACTCAGGGTCACGACCCGTGTGCAGGGTCAATTTGCTAATTATCCGGGTAAGTCTTTTCTTCCCGAGCAGTATATCAGTAGCCCGGGCCTTTAAAGAGTCATCCGGGTATTTCTCACATTTCCGGGGAAGTTCCCGGTTACACCACCACTTGGGCAGCCTCGAAAATGGACACCACGTCGAGAAGTGAACCGCACTCGAGTGTGATTAATACAGATAATCCAATCTGTCAGAACAACTGGGGTTTGA
This sequence comes from Primulina eburnea, assembly GCF_022965805.1. NCBI lineage: Eukaryota > Viridiplantae > Streptophyta > Magnoliopsida > Lamiales > Gesneriaceae > Primulina > Primulina eburnea. The sequence goes on along the minus strand of NC_133109.1, from coordinate 30,570,578 downwards.
AGTGTCCGAGAAGTCATCAGAAGCTAGTGTGGTGAACCGACTTAGTAGATGACGCAGAAATCGAGGTAACTACCCATTCCTCTCCTATAAATAGCAGGTATGGATGTCATACACAGAGATATATATAAAAAAACCTTTGAACTTTAAGTATTATACGTATTTTCCTCAAATATTGCTTGTGTTCATCATCTTCCAGCTTGCTTGACTTTAGCATCGGAGTGGTTACGTCGGACACCCCTCTGGCGCCCATTTACGAGTTCTTTTTATTGTCTGCAGGTGCTATCTAAGCCATTATCTTCGTTCAGAATTCCCAAACATTATAAATTGTTGATTCGATCCGTTGGAGCTCCTTACCCGGCTCATTCATTTCTTCGAGATCGCATCAAACATAAAACAACATTCTGAAACTTAATAGATTAAACATGAACAAATAAAAACCTATGGCTTGAGTAGCAGAATTTCGATTTGGCATAAATTGTGCCATTGCTAAAGGCCAAACAAAAAAGAGTTTTGACGTCAATATGTTTTTTTTTTCTTTTTTTCTTTTTTTTTTTTTTGCTTTTGCTTTTTGAGATTGAGTAAGCTTAAAACAAGAAGATAAACAGCCTTATCGAAAACAATTTTACTAAAGAAACTAATAGGTGGAAACAAAGATCAAATAATATTAGAAAACTTATCGTCAAAATCAACTGATCAAGAGCAACCTTTACTCAAGCGCTACCTCATTCGGAATGGATATTAGATTTAATTTTCTTAATTGTTGGATTGAAGCCTATAAATAGAGGGAGTGAGCAATCAGTCTCCCTAACTCTCGACCTTCAAAAACTTTCTATTATTCCCAATATATATCAAGAAGAAAAAATGATTGAGATTTTCATAAACACGCACTTAAAACATTTTATTAAATCGTCAATGATCAATTGTGCTTAATGTTTTCATTCCGAAATACTTGTAATTTGATAGTAAGAAGTCTTATTAATCATTTTGTGTTAAGTTTGTGAGATACTGAGAGTTTTAATTAGGCAGCAGTGAGTTATACTGAAGTGAGCCGCTGCAAAACGTAGTAATTATTGAAGTGTTTTAGTGAAATCATTCCGTGAGAAAAAAGAGTGAGGTAAGAGTAATTCAAGTTTTCCAACATCAGAAACATACATTTGCAATTTATATTATAGTTACTCTACATTTAGCTTTCATTTTTAGCCTAAATATTTCATACTCGAGCCATTTATTGTGTTCAAACCATACGAGCTTTATTTCTTATCCAACTGACGAATTAATTTCAAATGTTGCTAAGCCTAACCAAAATAATTTTTGAGTTTGTTGATATTATTTATTCACCATCTTTTAAATCAATCTCTGATCCTACCTAGGGGTAGCATATCGTACAGTACCGTACTGAAAATTGTATATTGTATCGAAAATTATGGTGTAAGAAAATTTATACCAATATCGTATCGAAATTTTCGATATACCGTCGATTATATCGAAATTTTACGTTATACCGAGATTTCGGTACGATATCCTTATATACCATTTGATACCGGAAAATTTTTTATATTTTAAAATTTTATAAATTTATTGTTTAAAATATTATATATTTTCTAATTTTTATATATTGTTTCATTATTCTAATTTATACAGAAATTTTCAAATTTCATATCGTAAATGTAGCGAAAAATTCGGTACTGTTATCGTACCATACCGAAATATTAGGTAAATTCGATATTTTTTCGCTATGTTAATCTCTGTATATCAAAAATTCAGTATTTTTTCTTTCCCCTAATCCTACCATAAGCGTAAGAGATGTGGAATGATTAGCAGCCAAAACAGGATTCTACGTGTAAATGGATTGATGTTGGATAGGCCAGAAGATATTAAGAAGACATGGATTTGCTTTAACCGGTACAAATTTCGGCATTTCTCAAGCAATTTTATGCAAATAAAAAATGATTAATGAGCCACTCTTGATACATCAAGTACCAAACTAAATATTAACAACAACAAGAGATATTTCAATTCTTATCTTTTGCTATAGTATAGAGCTCAAAGATTCGGAATCGCGAGAGCCCAACAAAGTTAGTTTATTTTTTGCCTTCAAAAAATATAAAATATACAAAGTATAAAACCCAAATCAAAATTAAATATTAACAACCATGCACTATAGAGATTATGAGAAAAGAATCTGTCGTTTGAGTAGAAGGGAAACGAGATAAACGTGAAGCAGTTTCTCTTGAGAAGTTAAGTGAGAAAGGAACATATAAATATTAAATGTTAAAAAAGGGTAAAATTGATATAAAAATTGGTGTCATCACCTATAAGTCTCTCAACTATTATATATACTAGTTACTCTGTACGTATGATGTATGTGTGTACAATTTTTTTTATCATTATCGATATTAAAGTAAAATTTGCTAAATTATAGAGGGACTTATAAATTAATATTTGAATTGTTGAAATAAAAAATAAAAATAAAAGTGTGTGTTGAAATTTAAAAAAATAAATAAAAGTATAATATTAATATCATATAAAGGTAAAGTTGAAAGAAAAAGTAGGTGTCCTTCCTAAGTGGTTACTATCATGCCCAAAACTTTAATAAAATATAAAATATATATAATAGATTAGTTACTCTGCACACGTGATTCGTGTGTATACATTCTTTTTTATCATTATCGAATAACTAAAGTGAAATTTGATAAATTATGGAGGAATTAAATTGATATTTGAATTGTTGAAATAAAAAAAATAAAAAAAAAGCGTGTGTTGAATTTTTTAAAAAAAACAAAATAGTATATTAGTATCATATAAGGGTAAAGTTGGAAGAAAAAATCAGTGTCTTTCCTAGGTGGTTACTATCATATCCTCAACTTTAATAAAATTGAATAGAACAGAATAGATAAAAAAAGAAAAAAATAGAGATAGAAAAAATTACGTGTTAAAAAACTCAAAATATTTGATATTTTCCTCTTTCAATGAACCTCAATTATGAGGATTGTTACTTAAATATCGTATGACTGCGAATGTCTATCAGATTCAGACACGTTCAAAATTTCAGTATTGGAAGAATCAAAGTAATTTCTTTTGGATTGAGAAAACAATTATTTGGATTATACATGTCACGCCCCGGGACGGGGGTTGGTTGACACCGGAGTTGCTCCCAAATTTACATTCTAAAATAACAAGCCTCAGAAGTACAGAATTTCAGAAACCAGTCTTTTATTCATAATAATCATTGTCTATTACAACTCAATGACGAATGTTTTACAGCGGAAATGTAAAATCATAAAATTACAATGCCTGAACAGATGCAGCTGAATATAAAACATAAATCAGAACTAAGTACAACGATCTTCATCACCAGCCCCAAAACTGACGTTGCTCCTCTTCTTCTATCAACTCTTCCTCGTTCTTATCTGAGATGGGTTTGGTGGGTGAGTGATATGATTGTCACTCAGTAAGCAGGAGCGGAATAACTCTCAGTTTTCGAAATCGTTTTCAACAGAAACAATAATACAATAATATACAGAAAACTCTTATTTTCAGAACAGTAATCAGAATTCAGAAGTTTCAGAACAAAAGTCAGAATTAGTAAGCACCGAGCACGTTAGTGAATTTCATGGCTAAACTGATATCAGTCCCCTATATGTTCTCTCCTCTAAGGGGTAATGCCAGAATCAGAATCAGAATTCAGAAGTGTTCAGAATATATATTTCTACCATTAGTTCACTAGGGAGTTTCAGTGCTTCGAAACAGATATCATAAATCAAACATACAGAAACTATGCTTTAAAACAGATATTACAAACTGATTTCAAGATATTTATACATAAGCCCACTTACTGTAATTTGCAATAAAGTTTCGGTAGAAGTCTGGAATATGCTCGTTCTTGCTACTGGTTTCTACTGCTCGAAAATAAGCAACCCTCCCTTTGCTCGAAAAATTCAAGTGATAATCTCAGATTTGTGTAACACCAATTCAGAGATATGAGAGTGTTATTTATAGGCAAGATTCTGACTGTTAGCCTCCCACTTAATGGCCATTATGTGCCATTACCGCCTTATTTCCATGATAAATGCTTCAGTTACAAGTCCTAAATAGAATCAGTAACTGTCTGCTGGAATCTCGTTCTTCTGCTGCTGGAATTCGCTCTTCTGCTGCTGGATTCTGTCTGCTGGATTCTAATCTGTTGGAAAGATGCCAGCTTCTGAAATAATAGCTTCTGCTGGAAATCCGTCTGCTGGAAAAATACCATCTTCTGAATTATTAACTGTTGCTGGAATTGTTTGCTGCTGGGAATTCGGTTCTCACAATACACACAAATTTTCTTTTGGAAGACATAAAGTAGCGAAACAATAACGTACGTAGAGAAGAGTAATCAACTTACTGTATTGAAAAACACAGCTGACTCTTCCAATATATTATTTCTGACTCGTAGTATTGGTTCGGATGGTAATGAGCTCGATTCTCCTTTTGACTCGGAAGGTTGAGTCTTGTGAATGGACAGACAGATGATGAAAGAGCCACGTACCCACAGTGGGTCTAATTAAGATGATTCGACTCCGCATTAGTTTAAAGTTAATAAAGCTTTGAAAATTGGATGATTTAGAAAAACTATATACTCAATTTATAGTTCATAATGATGAATAAATAGAGTTATTTTTGTACAAAACAAGGTCTAGAATTAGGACAGAACCAAAGAGAGAGAGTTTTAATCAAAATCAGAGCATAATGAATTAACATGCTGACAATAGCTTTGATGATTTTAATGAATTGCATTTAGTATACAGAGGTTGAAGGAATTGAGGATGCTCCATCTATCCCGCGGATTATTTCACTAGTGCCTGCACGGGAAGGGAACGGCCCGGATCACTCCTCATGAGTGATCCGGGCCCACCACCATGTATAAAAAAAAAAAAAAATTGGCTCAGATTTTTCCGAGCCGTTAGATCTACCCTGCGGGCAGTGCCCGCAGGGGTAGGGTCTACTTTACCCTATCCCGCCTCGCTTGTCATGTCTCTATTCGCTTTCACCCAAAACTTTGACCGTTGTGTGATGTGTGTGTGTCTATAAATGTGTGTCATTCATGGTCATCTCATGTAGGGGATGTGAAAATATACCGAATTTTTAATATATCGAGATTATCATCCCGAAGAAATAGAAATTTACCAAATTTTCGATATATCAAAGATTTCGGTACGCTGCGGTACGGTAACGGTACCGAATTTTTCGGTGCGATAATGATATGAAATTTGAAAAATTCGATATATATCGAAATACTGAAACAATATATAAAAGTTTAAAAATATATAATATTTTTAAACAATATATTTATACAAATTTTAAAATATAAGATTTTTGGCATAAAACTGTATATACTTATATCGTACCGAAAGCTCAACATACCGTATAATTTTGGTATAATCGATATGTTAGTTATATGTATCAAAATTTTCAGTATACCGATACGGTATCAATATAAACTTTCTTTACCGTATTTTTCGATATGGTATACTGTATTTAATTTTCGGGATGATATGTATATTACCCTTGATCACATGTACGTACGTATTTTATTTGAAATTTTTCTTATAGTAGTTAAGTTTTTTACTTATTTATTCACCCAAAAATAAAATATAATAAAATCAAAACTCAAAAATAATATTTAAAAACATTATATCGATATAACTGAATTTATATAAAATTTTAATGTGCATACATACATCGCATGCCAGAGATGCCACTCTTATACATCAAAATGTACATGATAATGGAAATATTAATTAGGAAATATATATTACGTTGCATGTCGGATAGGGATGACAACTTTTCCCATGAGTTTGGGGTCCCACGGAGAAAACCCGAAATAGAGATGGGGATCCTCGATTTTTTCGGTTTTGGGTTCGGGTTCGGGGATTTTTTTAAATTCCTGATGTAGTTCGGACGGGTATGAGATTAATATCATCATCCCCGAATTCGTCCCGAAAATAATATCAATAGTAAAATAATAGTATTATTAGTATCAATAATATAACATAATATTTTAATAATAAGTTTATTAAATATTGATATAATATAATTATCACTATTACTAAGATAATATAAGTTTGGTAAAAATATCGAATCTATGTTGTCATATTAATCGGAGTGGGAACTAATCCCGAAGGAGTGAGCAGTACGCACGATCCAATTGGGACGGGTCAAGCTCCATATTACCAAAAAAGAGTACATTAGCAGAAAAAAATACTTTCTGAGACCAAATAAGAGATCCGTCTCACATACGCCATGAGACCGTCTCCACAGTTTTGATTCCGAAGTATTCTGATTGGGGATTCCCGTCGGACGAGACGGTAATGGATGGAGATGAATTCGAGACGAGGATGGGATTGCAACCCAAACCGTTATTCGTCTTCCCATTGTTCCCTAAGCCAGATATGCTTTTTATAGCTCAAAAAGCCAGAAATCCCTCTATAATGAAAGAAAATTTAGAGGGTAAATTACTTCACAAGGAAAGGTTAGGAACCTACAAAATTTGCCGCTGTTGTGTATAATAAAAAAATGAATCAATATTAACAATGTCAAATCCATGCACGTGATATTAACTTCGTCATCATTCCCCATGTATCATGAAAGTCAAATTGGGGTACAAGAAAGCGTGGGAATTCTAAAGGTGTAGGACTATTTTTTATGTATATTTGTCCAATTTAGAGATATTGTAATTTTATTATAAACTCTATATTGCTATTCCTTCAATCATAATATCATTATTTTATTTTATTACTAGTAGCAGAAATATGAATAATCTTGATATTATAATTTATAGCTCAATTTCTATCAGTAAGATATCAAATAAAAGACAAGAGCAAGTTCACAGTATTGCTACGACGACATTTTTATTTTCTCAATTTTCATATTATTTAGAAGTCATAAAATCTTGTATCTAGATTTTTTTTTTAAAAAAATAGTGGTTTATTTTTTGAGAACTTAGTGAGGGAATAAAATTGGTCTTATATTTTATAACAAGTCAAAAGATAATATATCAATGTAGTAATTCAATATGAGATATCATGTCTCATTAGTAGTAACATATCGTTATCGAAATACCTTGTCAAATGAAATGTAGTGACTCTGTATGGCTCTGAAGTGAATATCGTATGATAAAAATATGGCTTCAACCAACTTTCGATGTAGCACTTTTCCTCACGTACTCAAGTAAAATATATATAATCTATCATTTGCGAGCCAAAGTGAATTTACATTTCAGGACCGAAGTCATATTGTTCAGATGAACCATATATAAGGGTCTAAACATGTTCATTTGACTCACTTTCTGGGTTGAAGCGCATTATCCAATGGACTATCAATCTGGTACATAGACTGTTGTTCAGGCTCAAGTCATTCAGTTAGTCGATCGGTAACCACTCAAGAACCAATATGTCTAGAAATTAAATTTGAAGTACAATATGACTAATAAATTAATAAATGCACAATATGATACAATATATGAACAAATAATTAGTTTATGAAATTTCACAATAAATTTCAGGACAAATTTCAAATTCTATTATTGAATAAACAAATAAAAAAACTCACATTGATATCTTACTTTTCGTGTTGATTTCAATCTCAAGTCAATATGATTTCTTATAAATATAATTTGAGTTATTTTAAATTGATTAAGACCGATAATGGGAGTTTGAACCTTTAAAAATCATTTTTGTACAAAACATGTACCGAGTAGTTTTGTATAAAACTTTAAAATTCATATTAATTAAAGTAACATGTCCGAAAATTATCATACTTTCCAGATATGCCTAAAAATAGTGCAGAAATGATCAGCTGTCGAAATTCCGACTATCAGATATACACGTTAAATTCACTCACCGCAGTGCCGTGCATGGTGGAGCTCCAACGGCCACACATGGCCAGAATTTTTATAGTGGATAGGTCTTAGTCCGATCTACAATTTTTGTGTTTTAACACTTTTTCATATTATGATTGGATCAATACAAGAATTTGAAAAACTAGAATGGTGATCAAGCTTGAATTCGGACGATCAAAGTCTGTACTTCATGTGACGTAAGGAAGATCGGCATGCACCATAATAAACTATAAAATATTTTGAACACTCTTTATTTTACACCACCTGTACATTTTGTTTTTTAGGTGAAAAATGACTGTTGTGTAAATTTTTTTGAATTTGTAGAGGTGGTTTGCAATTTTTCCTATTTTCTCTCTATTTTGCTTCCTCGCTATTTTTTCGTAAACTCGCTAATTTTGATCAATTTAATCTGATAATATGCTTGGAATGGACCTATTTATAGTAAAGAAGCAGGGTGGGTCTTATTTCTTTACACCAAACTAAGTCACCAACACATGTCAAGCTTAGTGACACTTATTTCCATTAACTTAGTGACACTTATTATTCCTTAATTTATTATTAATTAATTTGAATTAATTAATATTTTATTAAGTTTTATTTAAAGTTTTTGTATTATATACATTGTTTTATTTATTTATTTAAGTCATGTTATTTTATAAACATATTAATTTTATATTCCATAATGTTCAATATATTAACTTTTATTTGTAAGATAATAAAATTTATTTCTTTAAATTATTATTATTTGGAAGTAGTTTTATTTATTGCATAAAACATTTTAGAACAAAAGAAAATTAATGTATATACAAATTATTTATACATATCAACTCTTTTGTTAGAATATATAATTTTATTTATTTTATTATTATTATTATCCATTTATTAGATTTAAATTAAATAACTCCAAAATTTTTGTGGTGTTACATTATATAATGTTATTTATTTATTTTATGATAATATTTTATATCGCTTCGGTTAAAGTTGACTCTCCTAGTTTTATTGCACTATAAGAATGAACATGAATTTTACTAATAATACTTCGTCATATATTGTATACAATACATCCTTGTGCTTATATTTCAAAATAACAAATAATTAAATGTATATTACCATATGCATGAAATAATTTTGCATACTTCTATGCAGAGGCAGATTCACTGTAGGACCCGGAGGGTCCGTGGCCCCCACGAAATTTTGTAAAAAAATTATTACTATATAAGATATATTTTATTATTTAGTATGTATATTATTTGACCATAAAAAAATAAAGTATCTATAATTAGTTTAATGGTTATAGACTTTCAAGGTTTACACATGTGGTCCGCAATTACATTCTCTGCAATTTTTTTTTCGAAAAACTAAATAGCGGGCCTTTACATTGTAAATGCCACAAATAGTCAAATGTCCAACTTAAAACTTTCATAATTGGCGGTGAGCAAGCCTCAAACATATAATCCTGGATCCGCCCTGTTTCTATGGCAAATTGAAGTATGCGAGCTCTAAGCGTATAGAATGTGACCGCATCCAAATTTTATCGAAGTGCTCTAGGCGAAAATGTCTCCAATCCTCGATGAAATAAAATACCATAAATTGCAAGGAAATACACGAACATACAAAAAACAAAGAGGTTAGGCAAATTTATCATCAAAAAAGGCTGTCGGACTATAAAGTTTAAGGATGTGTCACTTCAATCGAATCAATTTTTTGAAATTCTTGAGTGGACCAATTATAATTGCTATTGCCAAGGTGCTATAAATGCGCGACCAATATAAAATTCCGACTTTGGTAATAAAAATAAAATACTCCCCAAATGAATTAGGTCAAAGCTGTTGCAACCATATTTGAACAAGTAAAATTTAATTACAATTTCATCTTAAAATAGCCCCGATTCTCATGCCATTTTTATAGTATTTGAAATTTCAAGTTTAAAATATTTTATTTTATTGTCATCAAGAAGACAAATTTTATTTTTAAAAACACATTCAAGAATCATCTAAATTATATGGAGGGATATTTGTATATCATATAGTGGACTGACTATATATATTAGGAGTAGGTATCTTTTGAGACGGTCTTACGAATATTTATCGGTGAGACGGGTCAACCCTACCGATATTCACGATAAAAAATAATACTCTTAGCATAAAAAAATAATATTTTTTCATGGATGACCCAAATAAAAGATCTGTCTCACAAAATACAACCCGTGAGACCTGTCTCACAAAAATTGTTACCATATATTAGCAAGAGTGTTGGAACTTGGAACGAAATGTTATGCTTCAATTGGTATAATATTTTCTTGCTGCACAAATATATATAGCAAGGACAATAACAATTTCTTAAATACGTGCATCATAAAATGATGAGACGAATCCTTGTGAGACGGTGTCACGGATATAAATTTGTGAGATGGGCCGACTCGGTTCATGTTCACCGTGAAAAATATTATTTTTGACAAAAAAAACAATATTTTTTCATTAGTTGAATCGAGACGAAGACTCATCCCATAAAATTAACTTGTAAAACAGTAAATTTTTGTGTAAAATGTTAAACGAGAAGGAGTAGAGCACGTATCCGAAACCCTGGGAGAAGCCGAAAACTGAAAGAGTTTAAAAAATGACAAAAACTTATGTGAGACGGTCTCACGAGTTGTATTTGTGAGACGGATCTCTTATTTGGGTTACCCATGAAAAAAGTATTATTTTTTATGTTAAGAGTATTGCTTTTTATTGTGAATATGAGTAGGGTCGACCCTGTCTCACAGATTTTGATCTGTGAGACGGTCTCAAATGAGACCCACTCTTAAAAAATTATACATAGAAATTTTAAATTCCTCATAATCATGAGAGACAACAATCAATGACATGCAAAACCCAAATTACATAATTAGTTTGAAATAATTATAAAACAAAATCCAAAAAAAATCGGAATAAAAACAATAAAAATAAATTAAATGCAATGTGATTAAGAAATAATTAAAAGAACCCCATCATTATTACCAATGTCTTCATCCATATTTAATTCCAAGTATGCTTGAACTAAAATCTGCCCAAATGGGGTGAACAATACAAGACACCGAAACGCCAAGGGCCAAAATGAAATAAAAAGAGGGGCAGTTTTGCAAAACTGGTACGTTACTCGTACAGAGACAATGAGGTAACTCAGAGCAATTCCTCAGGGAAAAAATGAGAACAAACCCTTCTACGAGATCCAACGGTTAAATATTCACCTGCGATCACACGTGGACGAACCGGATTAACCCTCTGCTTATTACCACATCAACTTCAATAATAAATGCACTAAATTTCACACACATTTTTACACGCACTTTCACACCCACATATGTTATAGCATAGGGCCTTCGCGTATGTATGATCTCTCCCTCTCTTCAAATTGATCCATAATCCGAATTTTCTCATGTCCCGCGAAGATTATTTGTAATATTTCGTCGTTTTAATTCTGAAATCATTTATATTTCCGGATCGCAAGCTACGGTTAAGATCGGATCAAAGGCTCTCTTGCTCGAACCCTCGGCCTCCGCGCTCTTTGATGTGAAGAAGGTTCGCTTTCCTGTCTTTTCCTCCATTTTTCGAGGTTTTATTACAACAAGAAATGAACCCGATTGGCTTTTCTTTCTTCTTTTTTTTAGCTTTTGTATTGCATATTATGTGTTCATATATTTTATGTCGTTTGATTTTATTTTGCAGGTGCTATCGTTCAAAGCGCTTCGGAGAGAGTGATTATAAGTAGGTTTTTTTCAGAAGGTAGGAAATGGTGAGATTTCATCTTTATTTTTATCTATCATCTTGTTTTTACGGGTTTTTTTCGTGTTTTTTATTCTCGGGTAAGATTGTTTCGAGATTTGGTTACAGATAAGGAAAGATCTCGACGTGTGGATTTAGCATAGAGAAGAAAACTGTATCGGAGTTTTTTTAAATTTTGGATTTTTTTGGATCTGGAAAATCCTTCATTTTTATTATCCCCATTTTATTCTAGTATTCAAAGTTGATGCAATTATGGAGGAGGAGAGGAGATGAAACCTACTTATTTTTTTCTCTGGTCACAGTAATGCAGTTACTACAATTCTCTCTTTGTTTTATATTTTATTCTTTGATTAGATTTGTTTGCTTCTGACTTTGTTTTTGTATGAAACCAATGCTTTGGGTTTTAATTATGGATTAATTGACTTTCCATGTTGGCTTCGATATGCACAATCCTCAATTCTCTTTAATCGGTGGGGAAAGAAGAACGAGACTTCGCTGAATACCAAACAATACAATAATGATCTTTCAATATGTATCCATTTTTAATTGTATACAGTGAATCTTGGGACATGTTAATTGATTGCTAGTGGTTTTCATGTTTCGTGCAAGATAAAAAATCGTTGAAGGGTTAAAAGATGTCTTCCTCAAACTCTCCGTGTGCCGCGTGCAAGTGTCTCCGCCGGAAATGCACGCAGGAATGTGTGTTCGCACCATATTTTCCACCGGACAACCCTCAGAAATTCACTAATGTTCATAAAGTTTTCGGCGCCAGTAATGTGGCGAAGCTTCTGAATGAACTCAACCCAAGCCAGCGTGAGGATGCGGTGAATTCATTAGCGTACGAGGCGGATTACCGCCTCCGAGACCCGGTTTATGGCTGTGTTGGCCTTATTTCGCTTCTGCAGCATAAGCTCAAGCAAGTTCAAGTTGATTTAGATATTGCAAAAAAGGAGTTGGCTTCATATATCGGACCTTCAGCTATGTCACCTATATTGAATCACCCGGGTTTTACGCATCAACATCTAAATTACGGGCCAGCTTATCAGGTGATGCCGTACAATATGCAACCGATGATGGGAGTCCCAACGGCGGTCCCACAAGGGGGGAATTTGATCATTAGGGAGCCGCAGCAGCACCATCAACAGCAACAACAAATGCTTGAGACGCAGCAGTTAGCGGCGGTGGCCGCTGCCAGGGAGCAAGAGATGCTGAGAAATTATGAACAGCAGCAGCACAATGATTTAGTGATGTTCAACAGTGGGTTTGGCGACACCGGAGTCCAGGTCGCTGCCACCGGATTCAATCAAATGCCTGAACCTGCAGCAGAAGTAGCTATGCAGCCTTCCTTAGCTTTGGGCTCTTATGAAAACGACCAATATCATCACCGTATTCAGCAACAAGCGCAAGATCTTCCGCATTCTCAACAAATCCATCCCCAATCTCATCAGCCGCACCAGCTTCAGCTTCAGTCAAACGAGCTCCTGCTTCAGCAACAGAGTGCTGCAACAGCTCACCAGCTGCTGCAGCAGAAACAGCTGCAATTAGCTCAACCGCAAGCCTCACACTCCCAGCCGCAGAAAGCGAAAAGCGATGAGGGCAGGAGCATTGGTTCTTCTTGTTGATCAAACATCACGTCAACAAAATCAAAACCCCACATGCCTGAGCTTTTATTCTTTCAAATAATCCAGCATCCAGGTAACTTCCTTCTACCCATTTCTTTACTGATTTAATGTTACATGTTTCGTTCGTGCATTTAGAATAATTCTCTCTCTTCCTCTATAATCCCATTAATGCATCAGAGGTGATGTATGATTACTCGCACGCATTAATGGTGGGAGATTTGGAACTGTTTTCTTTTGCATGAATAGGGTTATGTTGTAGCTGAGTAAGAAGAAAAGGCGCAGCAGAATTTACTCTCTGTCGAATAGCAGCAGTAGGGGGTTGGTTATGAGAATTATTGTCTTTTCACTGCCCAGACATGTCACCATTCAGTAATCATGATTCCTACTATAAACCCTAAGTATCCTTTTTTTCTCATCGGTTTTTGCATTTTATGTGGGGTACCATGTGGGAGCCAGATTTAGCTAGCATCTTCCCTCCACAGAATTGGTAGTACCATAAAGACAAATTTGTATATATTCCCTCCAGGTCCTAGGGTTTGCTTTTTATTTTTATTTCCTACTGATTAATTCTTTCAAATGTGTACCTAAATTTTGGATTTTATGTTCGTGCAGCATTTGTTGTCACCTGGGATGGTCGGTAGAATGTAAATTTTAAAGTTCAACTAAAATTGGGGGGAAAGATGTGATTTTAATGTGAGATTCTCTAACCTAACATCAAGACCACTTGATTTAATTACGATTCAATGACTAATACCCATTATTCAAATCTAAGTTTTCTTTTGATTCAATTGGACAGGAAAAATAAATTCTCAATATAGGAAATTAGTTGTCATCGCCAAATTTAATACTGCAAAGGGTTGATTTTTTATTTAAAAAAATAAAAAAAATACTTAATAGAATTGGGTTAGATTTCCTCCAATTGTATTCTTTGATTTCACGCACATATTACGAAGCATCGGAAATAAAAACTATTTTTTTCTCTACATTTTTTCTGGCAAAATGTGTATCTTGACTATTTTCATACACACATACATATATATATATATATATATATATATATATATATATATATATATATATATATATTACAGGTTTGACTTTTGTTGCAGCAAATTTTAGGCAGGGAACGAGCGTTGAAAGTAGAAAAGAGAGTAGAGTGAAGTGAGGGGAAAAAACAATTGTGAGAGTTATTTCACATTTTTTGGGAGATTTTAAGGACACTCATTCTTCAAGGGTACATTTAAAATGTAGGACAGTCGTATATAGTATTCCACTTTCCATTTACGTTTCATGATCATGCTAATTCTCTTTTTAGATAGTTAGTCATTTTTGTATTTAGGGTTAACCGTGCATCAATTCAATATTATATGCCCTTAATGAAACAGAAAACTATTTGTTTCCTTAACATCAACAAATTAGATAACTAAAATTTCAGTGATTAGCATTTGCTAAGTTCTATAATGAGCAAAATGGGGTTTTTAAGACAAAATAACAATTGCTTCTTTATTAATTTATTTTTGCATAGTAAAATTATTTTAACGAGTCTTCAAGAAATTCTTTAAAAAAAAGTGTGAGGTGAAATGTACTCCATACACAGGTGATATTGTCAGTTTTGGTCATTGGTTTCATGACTTTAAAATACGTCATAACCAAATGTGAGATTTCACCTAACTAAATATGCAGCATCTCTCTTGGTTTGGCTATGTGAGATTTCACCTGACCAAATGTAACGGCTCGACCCACTTGTGATATTTGAATGTCCTAGCCGAAATCTCAAATTGTCAAACAACGAGAGAAATGTTGAACATTAAAATGAGCGTGTAGCAACTCCTTGTGACGTGTTTCTAAAGTTGTAAGGTCACTGGCTAAATCGGACAATAGCGTATGTATGATGAGCCCCCACAGTTGGTATCATAGAGTCATGCCGAAATTTCTGTTAGCCAAAAAAAAAATTAATCGCTTCGTTGATTAAATTAATGAATTTTGGTTATTTTATCATTAAACACTAATTAGGAACACGAGCCCCACAATTAGTGTTCTCGTTCTCACGGGTTAAAGCAGATAATATCATTAATGAGCTGGACCGTTACAGATTTTAAATGTTAACTAATGCTCTTATTAAAATGTAGAGTAGATCCATTGAGAATTGAAATCTAAGAAAGGTCACATGCATGTGGCCTTTATTACAGCGGAAAAGAATAATGTATTTTACATAGTTTTGCATATTTTACCTTTATATATATAAAGGAAATTCGTTATACACTGCTTCAAACCTATTATTAATTTCCTCTGTTTGGAAACTCGTGGATGCATCAACTAGTTGGTAAATCGTATTACTTGAATCGGGCGTACTTTAAAAAGTCAAATTTGGCTACATATTTATCTTTTATGCAAATTTTAAAGACTTTTTTTTTCCCTTTTTGGATGGATTTGATAAGGGAATGTCTTATTTTCTTTTTTTAATTTTTTTTTTGCTTAAACATAGTTTACTTTAAAAAAAAACATATTTTTGTGACAAAAATTTAGAAGAACGACCTAAATTTTCCATTTTATAACATCTTGCGACAAATCTTCATAATTTCAAATCACGTTGAATATATGGATTTGTTTGATGCTTCACCAAGGTTATCATTCTCACCGGGTCATTCGATGCATAGTTAGGTCAATGACCTCGCATCCGAATTTCCGATAATAGGTTGAAAGTATAAATCAAGAGTTTTATAACATCTGTTAATAAACGGCACATTGTCGCTCATTTTTTAAAAAAAGTCTTAATATAATAAAAAATTATATATTAGTATCAGATATAAAACAACTGATACTCAAATATAATATATTAGTACCATATTTTTAAAGTTTTTTTTAATACCAATTTTCATTCGAAAAGACAAAAGTGTTACTAATACTAATATTTGTTATACATGTTTGGGCACTCAAACTCATATATTATTACTCGATCAGAAAAACTGATATTCAAATATTATATATTAATACCTTATTTTTAATGTTTTATACTGATTTTATCCAAGAAAAGGCATGGTCTGGGAGTTCAAACTCATTTTTTTATGACACAAAAATGAAATCAAATTTTTGTTTATTTTTTGAGATTTTTGAGCAATTTGCAGATCTGAGTAAGCCGGAATTATTGGTTAGAATATTAATATCATAATTAGATAAGATGAGAGAACCCATTTAATTTGCTGTTTTTCCTGCTTTTATGTGAAATTTACGCCCTCGTCCTCTTCTATTATGCACTCAATTAATTTTGATTTATGAATTTGTTTAATACTTTTACTCTCTTGAATTTTTCCTTGAAAAAAGCTTGGTCTCATTTATTTGTTTTTAATATAAAATTGGAGAAAAATATAATTTTGGTCATATAATTATGATTTTCACGATTTTTATTCTTCATCTTATCAAATTTTTAGTAATAATGTAACTTTATATTTTTGTTAATTTAAGTAATTTTTTAATCGAAAGTGCTGATGTAACACTATACACATCAACACCACATCAGTGCGCTATAGCACTACCTCAAAAAAAAAAAGATTAGAATTGAAAAAAAAAAAAACAGCGGACTAAAGTTGAAATTTGATAATACAAATTATCAAAAGTAAAAACAAACAAATATATAGAACCAAAAATATAATTTTCTTGATAAAATTTTTTGCATGCAGTGTTATACTTATTATGTTTATATAATATTTTATTTATTATTTGGCTCGATATAATTCAAACTATTTAAACATAAAATATATTTTTTCACATTGATTCTTCGCGCTTTTAAAATTTTTTTATATCTATTACTATTATTAAGAATTTTTATAATAAAAATAAAAATGGTGTCTTAGTCTGTTTTTTTATCTTCCAATTTTGCCTTTAAGTTATACTAATATTTGCACTTTTATTTTTTTTATTTTTTATTTCAACAAACACTTTTGTTTGTATTTTTTTTAAAATTACAACAATCCAAATAGCACTTTAATCCCTTGATAATTTATCGAATTTCACTTTAATCTCTCGATAATTATAAAAAAAAAACTATACATACCGTCGGTCAATGCGTATGCAAAATAATTTGTGAACCAATTTCTGGGACTGGGCCCTTCAATAGGAAAGACCACAGCGTTATAAAAGGTTTGGGCCGCAGTAAGTCGGGGAGCATATCTGGGGTCTTTCGTATTGAAGGGCCCAGTCCCAGAAATTGGTTCACAAAACTGAAAGAACCGGCTGGCAACAAAAACCTATGATTGATATCTATTTGTTTGCCTAGAAAGAATTCCAAGAATTGGCAAAATAATCCACCGGAAAACAGTTTTATGTATCAATATCATGTTGGGATGCAACCAAAGTCCAACATCGAAAGATCTAAAGAAAGATCATAGGTTAATAAAGATGGACTGATATCTCCATTGGTATGAGGTCTTTTGGATGGTTCCAAAAGCAAAACCATGAGGGTTAAAACCCAAAGTGGACAATATCATACCAGTGTGGAGATATCCGGATTTCATTGATCCTAACAGAACACATGTTCATGTCGTCCAAACCCCAAGAATTTCGTATTCTTAATTTGTTGCACATATTTTATCTAATAAATTTGATCATTTGAGTTTATCCTGAAGATCATGGAAGTTCCTAAGAACTCGTGACATACATATGGAAAATTTCACCATATTTTGTGGGGCACTGTCTTCATAAGAAGATCAAATGCCAAATTTTAACCACGCATATATGAGGTCCACCAATTTCTTTAAAACTAATGACCCAGATCATGTGAAGGCACTGCTCTACAGATAACATCGACATTATCCATATATACATGGTGCAAGATGAACGAATATCCACGTAGGTAGGTCTACACGGATCAATTATTAAAAGAGCAGCTGTATGTGGCACAATTTAAAAAGCTCCTCTTTTTCACGTGTGACAAATGGAGGGCTCCACTTTTTTTTGTTTTATTAGATACAAATTTGTGTGTGACGATAATACTGATTATATTTTGTGAGGTCATGTTTTATGAGACTATTTCACATGATTTCAATTAAAAATATATATTTATTTTTTATTAAATATAATTAATGAATATTAAAATATATCCATGATAAATTACATATATACATAAATGAATGAAATGTATAAATTGATTATGTAAGTTAATAGTTGGTCTTATTTATTAAATAAGATTATGTCTCTTGTGATACGATCTCACGAATCTTTATCTGTGAAACGGGTCAATCCTATCAATGTTCACAATATAAAGTAATATTTTTTCATGGATGACTTAAATAAGATATTTGTACGACCCATAAAACTGTCTCACACAAGTTTTTGTCACTAAATAATAGATGAGATATTTAATTGAGTGTATGGTTCATAAAAAAGTTGTGAGTTTTATCATATAACAATATTTACAATCATTATATCGTTAGATTATTCTATTATCTTTATATTCAATTTTTAATGAGATTTTGATAAAATTTCAATTTTTGTATTGAATAAGAATTTTGATGGTACGCTAATATTTAATATTTTATTGTTTTTGAATACGACAAAAAGAATGGTTGTGGCGTAGTCGTTATCGTGGATGTCCTAAGGGCAACTCCAACCCTTGCTCCACAATGGAGTTGCTCCATTGTGGAGCAAGGTTTTTCACTCCAATCCAGCACCAAAAATGGTGCTGGACTGGAGTTGCTCTCAATACAACTCTAGTGCTGCGCTACATCTCTTTTATTTTTTTTTAAATTTTTTTATTTGTTTTTAAATAATTAAAAATATTTAATATTTTATTATATATTAATTATATAATTAATATTTTTATTTTTTTAATTTTTAAATTAATTTCCTCTTGAAACTTAAATATTAATTTAAATTTTTTTAAAATTTTTTTAAAACTTTTTTTTAAAATTAAATAGATAAAATTTAAATAAACAACCAAATTCTTATATCATTTTCAATGTTTTTTAAATTATATATATCGTTTTCAATGATTATATTGAAATAAAATATTTGTATCATTAAATAATTATTTTATTTATATAAAATAATTAATCGATTTTCTAATAAATAATGAAATAATTTAATTATATTTATTATGTATAATTGTGTAATAGAATTATAAATAATTATTATTGAATTAAAATTAATATTAAAAGAATATTCTGCGAATATTCTCTTTTAGTGTAGAATGTAATGTAGATAGGTTGGAGATGAATTTAGTGTTACACTATTGTAGTGCAGAATATAGTACAGAATGTAGTGCAGTGGACTGGAGATGGTCTAATATTTAAATTCGGTGAGATTTAGGCAATATAGTAGTGGTGAATTAGCAAGAAAAAGTAGAGAGAAGCAGTATGCAAAAATGGAAGGGGATAAGAAACAAAAACACGTTGTGTTAATCCATGGTGCAGGCCATGGCGCTTGGTGTTGGTACAAAGTGGCGACGCTGCTCCGATCCCGACGTTTCCACGTAACCGCCCTGGACATGGCGGCATCCGGGGTCAATACCCAGCCTCTGTCGGAGTTGAGCACTTACTCCGACTACTCGCGGCCGCTGATGGAGCTCTTGGAGGCGCTGCCGCCGGAGGAGTCGGTGGTCCTCGTGGGGCATAGTATGGGTGGGATTTGCATATCCCTCGCCATGGAAAAATTTCCCCAGAAAATCGATGTAGCCGTTTTCGTAGCTGCTTCTATGCCAGGACCAAGCCTCAGTATTGAAGAGATCTTTGACCAGGTAACTTGTAATATTACCTCATTTTCTGAACTACAAAATGTTTGTTATCCCATATCGGTCGGTTGAATAAAATATTTGGGAGTCGTATATATGATTTTGAACAATCTTTTCTCTCGAGTTAGTTTTTAGGTTGAATTAAGTCCAAGTTCTAATCTTAACCTGATATCAAAGATCAAGTTTCACCATTATGTGTTAGACTGTACATAGTTGGATCATTCGTTCTGTTCATAATTGGATCATTCGTAAATTCACGTTATATATATTGTCTTGAAGAATCTCTACTTTAAATTAATTTTTGAGATTGAGTTAGATCATGTTCCAATTTTAATGCAAAAACAATGAATCCTTATTGAAGAATTAATACAAGATCTGAGTCAACCTCAAGGCACCATGTAAAATCCGAGATCTCGATTTTATCGTGATAGTGGTTGTAATTTTTAGATTGGATAATTCTATCGTGTACAATAAATTTTTCTCAAGAATTTAAATATTACCGTGTATATTATTTTTCAGATTTTGAGATATGCAGAATTTTACCGGATATAGATCTAAGATTTGATACACCTGGATAAAGATTTAAGCAAGAAGATGACCCAATCAAATCTTGAGGATTTTATCATGGGATTTTCGAAATATTGGAAGGATTATTAGGGATTTTTCGAAAATCATTAGAAGTCTACGCGATAAATACAGACTGGGAAAAAAGTTCAACTACCAGGATTTTAGGAAAAATAACCCAAATATTATTTGTGGAAAAATACCACTAAATTTTGGATTTAAGTAAGCAAATTTGTGGGATTTAAGAAATATAATTTTTATTATTTTAGGAAGTCAAAAATCTACCGAATATTGGGAATTAGACACAAAAGTCGAAATTTCACAGACTGGGCAAGGCATAATTTCGAAAATTACCTTGGGATATATATATATATTTCGAAATTTAGGATAGAGAATAAATGTAGATTTGATCACGATTTTAGATAAAGATTTGATTCAGAATCAACGTGATTTGATACACGATCAGGATATCAGCCAACCCCTATAAATAGGAGGGCATGGATCTCGAAAATTCACATCATTTTACACCTCATATTTTCGAGAATTGTGCCTCTAGTTCCTTAGGATATTTTTCGAGCACAGCGAAGCGCTGCCGCAGTCCAGCCACCGGAGTTTTCCACGTTTATTTTCTTCAAGAATTTAAGGTAAGTGGGCTTGTTTTAAATGTTGAATTTCGTGTGATGCATTTTCGGTTTTATTAAATTTCGGTCGAGTACAATTCTTCTTCTACCCCTTCTGGTTATGTATTCTGCATGAGTTTTATGTTGACACTGTTAGGATCCGACTGGATATGGGAGGGAATCCCAACTATGACACGACCCTCATACGGTGGGGATATAACCGATTCGGCCTCGCCCCCTTAGAGGAATAAAAATTAGGGACTGACGTCAGTAAACCATTGAAAGTAGAGGAATCTCAGTGTCAAGTCAAGTATACGAGTGTGATATGAGTCAAAGTATGCATGGTGTGTGTGTGTATATTTTCGAATTGTTATATGCATGTTGTTGTGTACTCGAACGACCCCCACTTGCTGAGTATTTCCCAAAATACTCACCCCCCCTTACACCTCCCCAGATAAAACTGAAGATAAATCAGAGGAACAGGTCGAAGAAGAGGAGTCGGACCAGTTTTGGGGCTGGTGAAATTATTATATTCGATTTATGCTGCAAGATTTAAGGATTTTAGTTGGTTTATTTTATTTGTAAACGCTTCCACAATTTATTCAATTTATTCAGTTGTAAAGACAGTGGTTGTTTTTGGCGAATTTATGAAATAAACTGGTTTCGGTTTATACTGTGCTACGAGGCTTGTCGTTTTTCGATTTTGTGATTGATGAGCGACGCCGGTGTCAAACCCGAGTTTCGGGGCGTGACATTTTAGTGGTATCAGAGCCGCCAGATTCATAATCCGTGTGGGAAAAATCGAGTTTCAAAAAAAAAATTCGAACATTTTCGGAAATTTTCGGCCAAACAGAGCCTTAGCGCGCTGCCGCGTATTTCGCCGATTCCGGTCGTGTCCGGTAGTTGTTTTTCGATCGGCGACCTTTTCTGGAATCGTCTCGACGAAACGAACAAAAGCCCTCAATCAATTTCAGATATTTTATTCGGAGGAAGCCGTAATTTCAGATCTAAGAATTTGGGCATAAACCCTAAAATTCCGAAAATAATTTCGTCCAATTACCCTACCAATCCTACTCCGATTTTAAATTAATTTTACCAAAACGATACACAATCCATGGGTAACGTTTAGCTCCAATCAATTTTGGAATCTGATCAACCGATCGTAAACACCCAAATTCGAGTTTAGTTAGCGAGTTGCGCGATTTCTCCGGCGAAATTAGGTAACTTCCCGACCGATTCTGGCCGTGCCATCACCGGTTCCGTGACCCTTACCCTGTCGCCGACATGTGCCTTTACTCCGACCGGAGTACTCGGCGAGTCAACTCGGCCGAGTCAACGAGTCAACCCGCCAGCATGTTTTCTTCGATTTTTTTCGTAGGAAACTCCGAATTCGGTTCGGTCAATTGTTCTGGAACCCTCTCGACGTAATCTTTCAATCCATATGTTAATCCCTAGACTTCTATTTTTGGTAAATATCTCGAAAAAAATTTCGTTCAACGCGTTTCTTGTAGTGCTTATCGGATTTTTATGGAATTTTATTAAGGAAACTATTAGTATTGACCGATATTGTTGAGATTGTATTTATCTAAGATAAGTTGATTTAAGTTTCTGATGTAAGGTGAAATATTTGATTTGGGACAATAAATTATTTTTGGGAAGAAAAAAAAAAACTAGTATGTCAAAATTTGAGATAAGAGTTATAATAAGTTTTGGATATTCCAAGATGGAAGTTGATTTTGGGCAATAGTTAAATGTGTAAACGTTAATTTGGGGTCTTAAGAATGCTAAGCGTTAAATTTAAATATGTATGATTTTGGGTTATCTTGTTTAAATAAATTGGGAGACAATATCTTAAGAATTAGTCATTTATATTACTTTGGGATAACCAGTATATTATGACCTTATGTAAAATAATTTACGAGATATTGTTTGGTATTGAGAAAAAAGACAGTATAATGAGCTTTGAATTTTGTTACGGTACTAAGAATAATTAAAGGAGAAAGACATTCAGTAGAACTAGTTGTGGTAGAGCTCTCTAAGCTAAAGGTCTCGAGGAAAGTAAGGTTTAGTGCAAGTAAGATTTAGAACAAGAATTAATTGAGGATTTATTTCATTTGTTCGAGGTTGAATAAGATTTTATGACGATTGAGTTATAATTTTTGGGATTTAAATCAATAGAGTATAGATTGATTATGAGTTAAGTTCCAAGATTTTATATGGGTTTTAAGTTTTGAGATAATAATTGTGATAATTTCAAGATAAAATAAAATCATCATTTATTCGCATATATTCCGTGCCGACTTGATTCCAAGTACTTTGGTAGATTTCAATGTCATCGTATGGATGGTTTGGTAATCTAAGAGCAGTGCAATAGCAGATTGCCGGAGTAAGAATTTCAAAATCCAAACCGTGAACCAAGAAAAAAAATCAGGTATCATGGCAATTCCAAGAGACAGAAATACATTTTTCTGCTTCCGAGACTTGGAAAGCCATAAAAAAATCAGGCAAAGAAGTTACCTAGAAATGGTGAACGAAGTGCAGGAAGAAATTGAGCTCAAGCTGGAAGATACCCTAATGATGCGAGAATTCCAGAACGTTTTTCTGGAAGAATTCTCAAGATATTCTCAGACCACGAGGTTGATTTCAAATCAATGTGGTTTTCAGTGCTGCACCAATTTCAATAGCACCATACCGAATGATGCCAACTGAACTCCAAGAGCCAAAAGAACAACTCGAAGAATTGCTAGAAAAGAAGCAATTCCAACCGAGTACGTCTCCATAAGGAACTCCAGTACTGTTTGTGAATAAGGAAGATATAAGTATGAGATCGTGTATAGATTATAGAGAACTCAATAAGATCACAATCGAGAATAAATATCTTCTTCCAATGATAGACGATTTTTTTCGATCAACTTAAAGAAGTTACAACTTTTCCAAACTCGGCCTGAGAAAAGACTACTACCAATTGAAGATCAGGGGTGAAGATTTTCCCAAAACAGCTTTCGGAAAAAGGGGTTCAAGACATTACTTGACAATTTTTTTAGCGTTGTTCACTGAAGAGATCTTCATTTTCTTACCAAGTGAAGAAGACCAAAGAAATAATATCTCACTTTTCATAGGTCAATGGAGAGGAAATTTTATTCCAGTTCAATAGTAGTGAGTTTCGGCTACAGAACGCCACAGACATCATGAGCTTTCTTGGACTGGCAGGTTATTACAGGAAGTTCGTCGAAGGTTTTTCTTCCATAGCTATACCACTGACTAAACTCACTCAGAAGAATTTCAAGTTCATCTGGGACGAAGGTTGCGAGAAAAGTTTTCAGACATTGAAGGAAACTTGCATCCACGCCAGTGCTAATCTTACCTACTGAAGATAAGGAATTCACCATCTACAGTGACGCATCTAAAGAAGGTCTGAGATGCGTACTCATGCAAGAGGGAAGAGTGATCGCCTATGCGTCAAGGCAGTTAAAGCCGCACGAAAAGAACTACCCTACGCATGATCTTGAGTTAGCAGCAATTGTCTTCGCCTTAAAAATTTGGAGACACTACCTCTATGGCGCCAAGTGTGAAATTTTCACGGATCACCAAAGCCTCAAGTACTTGTTCACGCAAAAAGAAGTAAACATGAGGCAAAGGCGATGGATCGAACTACTGAAGGATTACGACTTGACTATAAGTTATCATCCGGGTAAAGCGAACAAAGTGGCTGATGCTCTGAGTCGGAAAAATGGAGGCAAGATCACCCTAGCTTCACTCTCCGCTCGGCCATGTCTGCAAGAGACCGTCAAGTTAAATCAGGACCGAGACCCCGAGCTAAAAAAACTTAAGGAACAAGTCGAAAGCAGGAAGTCTCAAGATTTGCAAATTGATGACAAGGGAGTCGTTTGGATGAAAGGACGACTGTGGGTACCAGACAGCGATAACCTCCGCCAAGAAATATTATCAGAAGCACACAAGTCCAAGTTTTCAGTCCATCCAGGAAGTACAAAAATGTACAGAGACCTTAAGGGTAATTTTTGGTGGAATGGAATGAAAAGAGATGTGGCAGAGTTTGTCTCAAAATGCCAAGTGTGTCAACAGGTCAAAGCAGAGCACCAGCGACCTGGAGGATTATTGCAACCTTTGGAGATACCCGAGTGGAAATGGGAGCACATCTCCATGGACTTTGTGGTAGGATTACCAAAGTCGAAGCAAGGTCAAGAGGGAATATGGGTAATTGTAGATAGACTTACAAAATCTGCACACTTCCTACCCGTCCGGATGAAATACAATCTGGACAAGTTAGCTACACTGTACATGGACAATATTGTACGACTGCTTGGAGTGCCAGTGAGCATCCTATCTGATAGAGACCCAAGGTTTGTCTCACGTTTTTTGAAGAGCTTCCAAGGGGCCATGAGAACGAAAGTTACCCTTAGCACGGCCTATCACCCTCAAACCGATGGCCAAACCGAGAGAACAATTCAAACCCTAGAAGACATGATGCGAGCATGCGCCCTAGAATTTAGTAGCAATTGGAGTAATCATCTACCATTGATCGAGTTTGCTTATAATAACAGCTATCACAGCAGTATTGGGATGGCTCCATATGAAGCTCTGTATGGAAGAAAATATCGGTCACCCTTATATTGGGATGAAGTGGGAGAAAAGACAGTAGTAGGACCCGATCTCGTACAGATGACAGTAGACAAGGTTACAGTGGTCCGAGAGAAACTCAAGGCAGCTCAAGACAGACAAAAGAGCTGGGCAGATCTGAAAAGAAGACCAGTGGAATTCAACGTTGGCGATAAGGCCTACGTAAAGGTCTCGCCTATGAAAGGAGTTGTCCGATTCAGTAAAGCTGGGAAGCTGAACCCCCGCTATGTGGGACCCTTTGAAATTTTGGAAAGAGTGGGCACACTAGCATACAGATTGGCGCTGCCGCCAAACATGTCCAGAATTCATAACGTCTTCCACGTGTCCCAACTACGGAAATACATCCCGGATCCGAGCCACGTGTTGGAATTAGAGCCACTCATGATCGAAAGTAACTTGGGAGAAGAGCTAAAGTACGAAGAAGTCCCCATCAGAATCGTGGACTCCAAGGACCAAGTACTAAGGCGACGAGTCATTCCATACGTCAAGGTGCAATGGTCTAACCACACTGAAAGAGAAGCCACGTGGGAGTTAGAAGAAAGGATGAGGAACCAATACCCGTACCTCTTCCTAGACCAAGCCAACCAAAGTTTCGAGGACGAAACTTCTCATAAGGAGGGAGGGATGTAAAATCCGAGATCTCGATTTTATCGTGATAGTGGTTGTAATTTTTAGATTGGATAATTCTATCGTGTACAATAAATTTTTCTCAAGAATTTAAATATTACCGTGTATATTATTTTTCAGATTTTGAGATATGCAGAATTTTACCGGATATAGATCTAAGATTTGATACACCTGGATAAAGATTTAAGCAAGAAGATGACCCAATCAAATCTTGAGGATTTTATCATGGGATTTTCGAAATATTGGAAGGATTATTAGGGATTTTTCGAAAATCATTAGAAGTCTACGCGATAAATACAGACTGGGAAAAAAGTTCAACTACCAGGATTTTAGGAAAAATAACCCAAATATTATTTGTGGAAAAATACCACTAAATTTTGGATTTAAGTAAGCAAATTTGTGGGATTTAAGAAATATAATTTTTATTATTTTAGGAAGTCAAAAATCTACCGAATATTGGGAATTAGACACAAAAGTCGAAATTTCACAGACTGGGCAAGGCATAATTTCGAAAATTACCTTGGGATATATATATATATTTCGAAATTTAGGATAGAGAATAAATGTAGATTTGATCACGATTTTAGATAAAGATTTGATTCAGAATCAACGTGATTTGATACACGATCAGGATATCAGCCAACCCCTATAAATAGGAGGGCATGGATCTCGAAAATTCACATCATTTTACACCTCATATTTTCGAGAATTGTGCCTCTAGTTCCTTAGGATATTTTTCGAGCACAGCGAAGCGCTGCCGCAGTCCAGCCACCGGAGTTTTCCACGTTTATTTTCTTCAAGAATTTAAGGTAAGTGGGCTTGTTTTAAATGTTGAATTTCGTGTGATGCATTTTCGGTTTTATTAAATTTCGGTCGAGTACAATTCTTCTTCTACCCCTTCTGGTTATGTATTCTGCATGAGTTTTATGTTGACACTGTGAGGATCCGACTGGATATGGGAGGGAATCCCAACTATGACACGACCTTCATACGGTGGGGATATAACCGATTCGGCCTCGCCCCCTTAGAGGAATAAAAATTAGGGACTGACGTCAGTAAACCATTGAAAGTAGAGGAATCTCAGTGTCAAGTCAAGTATACGAGTGTGATATGAGTCAAAGTATGCATGGTGTGTGTGTGTATATTTTCGAATTGTTATATGCATGTTGTTGTGTACTCGAACGACCCCCACTTGCTGAGTATTTCCCAAAATACTCACCCCCCCTTACACCTCCCCAGATAAAACTGAAGATAAATCAGAGGAACAGGTCGAAGAAGAGGAGTCGGACCAGTTTTGGGGCTGGTGAAATTATTATATTCGATTTATGCTGCAAGATTTAAGGATTTTAGTTGGTTTATTTTATTTGTAAACGCTTCCACAATTTATTCAATTTATTCAGTTGTAAAGACAGTGGTTGTTTTTGGCGAATTTATGAAATAAACTGGTTTCGGTTTATACTGTGCTACGAGGCTTGTCGTTTTTCGATTTTGTGATTGATGAGCGACGCCGGTGTCAAACCCGAGTTTCGGGGCGTGACACACCATTTAATAAGGACTAGTTTGAACAATAAATCTGATTTCCGCAGTACAAGAAGCAAGGGAGTTTTGGTACGGATACCAAATTGTTCTATAGCAATGGAGAAGACAAGCCTCCAACATCCCGAACTGTTGGGCCCGAGTGCTTAGCCACTCAATTTTACCAACTTTCTCCGCTTGAGGTTAGCAATTCTAACTCATTTACCCCTCCTAATTTGTCTAAATTCTGAATCTTTAAACCTTTTTTTTCATATTATTTGTGTCCATTTTCACAGGATCTGACTCTTGCAACCTTGTTGACGAGACCCGTAGGTTTCTTTATAAACAATGTAGAATTTTCGGAAGAAAATTACGGATCGGTGCGTCGGGTTTACATGATTGCCGAGGAAGACACAAAAAGAGAATGCCAAGATTGGATGGTTCAAAATAACCCACCGGATGAGGTGAAAACGATTTATGGATCAGATCACATGTTTATGTTTTCGAAACCCAGAGAATTTTGTGTTTATCTCCAAGATATTGTTGACAAATATTGCTGAATTATGTGCAATATATGTTGGACGATGAATCCACGTCGATTGATGGTTTATTTTGAAATATAATTTAAAATTGTGTAAGAAATCGATATCTACTTTTCAAATTCGACTCTGGCGCCAGAATTCTCATTGAGAGGCAGTAAGGATTTTATTCAGATATTACTGTAGCGCAAATTTCTTTATTTCGCAAAATCACAAAAGAAATAACGATACAATTCGAATTTAAATAAAATTTTGTGGATGCAATCTCTAAATGATCCCTTGATTATTCTCTTCAATGACGATCTCGTGTAGAATTTGAACTTCTTGAATACTTGATCTTCGTGGAAGGTGATTTGATTTTTCAATAACGTTAATTCAATGGGTCGAAACCTTGATATTGAATTAATTTTCAAAATTTGAGAAGAACGTGATGAACGCCTTGAATCGTGCTTTGAATTTGTTGATCTTCAATTTGATGAAGAACAAGATCCCTTTGAATTTGGATGAATTTGAGGAAGAACACGATGAATGCCTTGAATCACGCCTTGAACTTCGCTGATTTCTTTAAGTTTGAAGAACTTGAGTTGAGAGAATTTATGTCTTGAATTCTTCTCTACTTCTTTGCCTTCTCACTATGTGAAAAATGACATTTTACTTCGCTAGGCGTTACTTCGGCAAAAATAAATTACGAAGTAATATATTACCAATAACTTCATTAATAACACAAGCGAAGTAAAATAATATATTTTACTTCGGATGTTTAAAAACACGGACTTCACTGTATTTTTTTTTATATATTTTACTTCGGCATATCAATTTTGATGAAGTAAAAAATAATGAAAATACGACCTAGTGAAGTAAAAAGATTAAAACATGCGACGGATTTTTTAAACCGTCGCCAAATTTTAAATCGGCGACGGTTTAATTTAACCCGTCGCTAATTTTAGCGACGGTCAAATAAAAACCGTCGCATATTTAAAACTAGCGACTGTTTTTTAGCGACGGGTTAAATTAAACCGTCGCCGATTTAAAATTTAGCGACTGTTTTTTAAAAACTGTCGCTATATTTAGCGACGGTTGTTAGTTGACCGTCGCTAAAAGTAGCGACAGGTTAAAGTCAACCGTCGCCGATTAAAAATTTGGCGACGGTTAAAAGAACACTGTCGTCATTTTCAAAAAAATTCTACCCCGGATATATTTCCCTCCATTTTAACCTTCGCCGATTTAAAATGTTGCGACGGTTTTTACTAAAACCGTCGCCATTTTCAAAAAAATTCAATCCAACCTATTTTTCCCTCTATTTTCTTCCACCACTCTCTATAAATACATACAAATTCTCTCCAATTTCTTCCACTTCACTTCACAACAATTAAAATTTTTTCTCACTTACACAATTTTACAACTTCACAACACTTAAAATTTTTATCACTTACACGATTTTACAATTTCACAACACTTAAAATTTTTATTTCTTACACGATTTTACCACTTTACGATACTTAAAATTTTTATCTTTTATACGATTGTACCAATTCATAACACAGATTTATTAAATTTTTTATATTTTACCGCACCAATTCATAACACAGATTTATTAAATTTTTTTTTAATTTACCTAACATATTAGCGACGGAACTCATATGAATCCCGTCGCTACGTAGCGACGGTTTTTGATATAAATTCCGTCGCACACTAGCGACGGCATTTAACATTACTTCTGTCACAAAATAGCGACTGTTTTGAACATGAATTCCGTCGCAAAATAGCGACGGTTTTGAACATGAAATCGCTAAATAATAATTAAGAGAAAGTTATATGATATACTACTTCATTATTCACTATAATCGATGAAGTAAAACACATTTATTACTTCGACACCGGTCCAATTCTGGACCGGTTTTTCTCCCAAAATCGGCAAAAAGACTTCGGTATTTTCAATACTACAACTTCGGGTATTATGCGAAGTAAAAGGTACATCTATTATTTCACGTCCATATAATTCGGCACTTAAGTACCCTATTATTTCAGATATTATCTGAAGTAAAAAGTGATTTTTGGCATAGTGTCTGTGTTGTTTTTCCCTTGCCCCTCCGCTCTTCTATTTATAGCTGAAGGATGCAAATTCTTTCCATTTTCATTTGATGAGGTGTCGTGATTTGATTGGCCCCTCATGATTGATTTGATGATTTATTTCCATTAACCATAATATTTGATTTCAAATACTAAAAATATTAGTATTCTTTTCCATCTTATGCAAGATTGGATTTTATTACTAAAATGTTAGTATTTTCTTCTCTTTTTAGCACAAGATTGCAATCTTGATTTAAGATCTTGATTTGCTCACACAAAATATATTCAAATATCAATTAACTATTTATTTTTTGTAGGAATCTAATATCCCAATAAATAGAATTTTTTTGATATTTAATATTATTTTGTACTTGCCATAATTTCATATACAACAAATTTAATTGTCTACAATTACATTTAGGTGGAAAACCAGGCAAGCGAAAAGAGAAGAGGATAAGAAACAAAAACACATCGTGTTGATTCATGGTGCAGGCCATGGGCCATGGCGCCTGGTGCCGGTACAAAGTGGTGACGCAGCTCAGATCCCAGAACCTCCGCGTGAGAGCCCTGCCCACCTCTGTCGGAGTTGAGCGCTTACTCCGACTACTCGCGGCCGCTGATGGAGTTCTTGGGACCAGGGGCGGAGTCATATTTCTGGCTCCGCTACGGCTTGGGACCAACACTCGGTCCTAAAGAGGTTGATGACCAGACAATTTGGAAAACT
Source organism: Primulina eburnea (assembly GCF_022965805.1). Lineage (NCBI taxonomy): Eukaryota > Viridiplantae > Streptophyta > Magnoliopsida > Lamiales > Gesneriaceae > Primulina > Primulina eburnea. The sequence goes on along the minus strand of NC_133109.1, from coordinate 30,539,295 downwards.
ACATATTTTTAGATTTTCAACATTTTGAAGAATTCATGTTAGAAATTTGATGCTCCGAGATTGTCGGGGAGATTTAAAAATATGTATATATTAAATTGCCGTGGAGACAAAAAAATTGGTGTCACATGTAAAATCGTAAGGGTGTGTTTGGTTGAGTTATTTAAATAAGGACAGATTAATAGTCAAATATTTATCGTTAAAATTTTAAGTTGTTTTAATAATAATTTTGACCCGATTTAAGATCCAATTTTATGGATAACTATTTGATTAATAAAATTGGATCTTAAACCGGGTCAAAATGATTATTAAAACATATTAAAATTTTAATGATAAATATTTGACTATTAATCTATCTTTATTTAATCCACTCAACTAAACACACCTTAATTCGACTCTTTCTCCCTGATTTGATAATTATAGCCAAGTACAAATAAGCTAGTGCCTTCTGCACGCATACATATTAAAATTTTGAGTCGCTCCCATATGCAACAATCTCACGGACAAAGATGAAACTTTAGAGCAAAGATGCGGCCAGCAGAGTTTTGCCCCAATCTTTTATAATTTAACCCAATTAAAATTGGGAAAAAATTGCATAAATTAAGAACACAAAGTAAAGAGTAGGTTTCACAAGAGAAGAATTCATTGATCTATGTATGTGACATGTCGTCATAAAATTGATCAGTGAAAATGTCATAGTTTTTTCGATAAGTAAAGGTGTATTTAATTCAATAAACTTTGAATGGAGAATAGAGTAGGAGTAAGTCTCTTATGAGACGGTCTCACGAATCTTTATCTGTGAGACGAGTCAATTCTACCGATATTTACAATAAAAATAATACTCTTATCATAAAAAATAATAATTTTTCATGGATTACCTAAATAAGATATTTGTCTCACAAAATACGACTCGTGAGACTGTCTTACACAAGTTTTGCCATAAAATAGTTATTCACCCTTGCAATTTTAGATTTTCAAAATCTTTCAATTTTCCGGTATAATCGATTTGTCCATTTTCAAATTGAATTTTGTAATTACTGATTATTTTATTTTTAGGATTCTTGTAATGATATTGATAAAGAATTGCTAAATGATTGGTTTTGTATAGTTTTTTGATTGATTAGAAATTATTTTTGATTAATTATGAATACTTTTTTTTATAAAATATAGATTTATAATTGTAAATCAATTTTTCTCAAATTATTTTTATGACTAGAAAATATAAGTTTCTTCTCTTACTTTTTTTTTCCCCTATTAATACATGCAAAATAAATGCATCAATAATATATGCACGATATTTTGAAGTTGACAAAAAAAAAAGTAAATTTCATTAAAAAAATTTATTGGGAACTTTCAAATTAATTTAGAATTTGGGTATTGTTAAAATAATAGTGTGGACTTTGGATAATATAATTACAAAAGAAAATTATAAAGATACACTTATGTATTTTTATATGTTTAGAAATGCACTTGAAAAAAAATTGTCAACAGATTAAAAATATTAGGTACGTCCTTGTTCACGAATCTATATATGTTAAATAAGTTTACATAGTTTATACATACAATGAACAATAATATTTTTTTACATACAAAGTAATATTTTGCACTCAAATTAAATTTTTCATTTAAATCAACATATATTACACAATATTTGTTCATAACATAACTAATAAAAAATAATATTTTTTCAATAACAAAATAATACTCTAGACTTAAAAAAAATAATATTTTCACAAGACCATCGAGTAAATATATATCCCACAAAGTTAACATGTGAGAAGATTTTAAAAAAATTATTTTAAATAAAATTGTAGAGATTATATTAAATTTACAAAGTTTTTTTTAAAAAATTAATAGTATTTTTATGTTATAATTAATATGATCATTTAAAAATTTAAAAATTATATTGACATTAAAATTAATTACTTTAAGCCATTTAAATTTAATAATATAGCATAGACATAAATAAATAATATAGATCAGAAAACATATCAAAATCATAAAAGTTACACAAGAAAAAATGTCAAATTTTTGATATATCAAGATTACCGTATTAAAAAAATATCGAATTTCGATATACCGAAGATTTCGTTATGGTACAGTAATGATACCAAAATTTTCGGTAATATAACAATATAAAATTTGAAAATTTTGATAAATACCGAAATACCGAAAATTTATAAATATAAATTTTTAAATATATAATATTTTAAAATAATAAATTTATAAAATTTTAAAAATATAAGGTTTTTTCGATATAAAACGACATATATCGATATCGTACTAAAATTTCGATATATCGTATAATATCGATGTGTTAGTTATATGTATTGGATTGTATCACATAGGAAGTCGCCAGCACAAAAAAATCTGACCATCACACGCACGTACAAAACACAAATTGGAGTAATATCAATTTCGAAAAGGAAAGGCGGATCTGCACTGGATTGTAAATGGTGTTAAAGCAATGGAGTACACATGCCTCCGACTCCCATATTTTTGGGCCCGAGTGCTTAGCCAATCGATTTTACCAATTTTCTCCCCTTGAGGTGGAACAAATCTCACTCTGCGCCTATTTTCACCCCATAATTTGTCTTAACCAGTGATGATTTAAATATGGGCCAGATTTCTTTATATATTTTTTTATTCCATTTTCACAGGATTTGATTCTTGCAACCTTGTCGGTGAGGCCTTCAAAAGCATTGTAGAATTTCATGAAGAAAATAACGGTTCGGTTTGCCGAGTTTTCGTGATCGCCGAGAGAGAAAAAATAGAGAGTTTCAAGAATGGATGATTCAAGATAATCCACCGGATGAGATGAAAAAGATTTATAGATCAGAGCACGTGTTTGTGTTGTCGAAACCCCGAGAATTTTGCGTTTGTCTCCAAGAAATTGTTGACAAATACTGCTGAATCTGTGCAACATTCATCTAAAAAAGTCAATAATAATAGTTACTAGTGTTGACAAATACTGCTGATATTATTTGTTGCGGAAACACTAATAACTTGACAAGCTATACAGTTGGGAACCTCAGAAGTAAGATTTGAGGTGGCGAACTAATGAAAATGCCAATTTCACCTTGAAAGGTTCTAAAACTTGTCTCTCCATGCACAGAGCTCCTCAAACTGAAACAAACTGAATTAAGACTGAAACATCAAACCAGAGCAGAAATATTGAATCAATAACTATAGATAATACAGATGAAAACATCTTACCGCCGGAGTAGTACTTGTGGATTATATGGAAATAGATTCCTTTGGTTCAAGCTTTCAATGGATATTCTCAATGAAATCAAACAATCCCTAGCAGCCAAAAATGGTAGTCTATGTTTATTATGCTCTTGCTTGATTGAACCAGATATTTGAGCGTCAATGTTTGCAGGAGATACTGCTTCCTGAAGAGCTGAACTGTCCACCAAAACCTTTTGCCTCTTAGAATTTGATCTGCTCAAACCTTCTTCCACGCCGGGAAACTCAAGAAATAGGTCCCATGAATCGCATACAAGGCGTAACGATCTGACACCATGTAAAGTAAAAACAGAGAGACAAATGTAAGAGATATATAGGTATGAAGCTTACAGAGAACCGGCAACGAAAAAATGGTCTTGTTCTATCACACAAAGGGAAGATGGATAAAAAATAAAGATATTTCAGAGTACATACCTCAAAAGGTATTCAGCACAACTGGAACCAGTGTCCCCCGAGATGAGGTAATCAAGAAGTACTTGGTGGTCATAGAGTATCTGCGTGAGGAATAAAAGCATGTACAAACGCGTAAAAGAATCAAGTATTCAGTTATCCATTGCTTACCGTTTAATTTTTACCATCAACTTACCTCAGCAAGAAATAAATGAAAAAGGTGAAGAGGATTAAATAAAAGTGAAGCCAGAAAGAATTTATGATTCTTCACCGTTAAAAGGGCCTCGCTCTCAGTAAACCTGCAAGGGGTTACAAAATATCCATTAGAAACTCATTGCCACGACGACCACAAAAGGGACATTTGAATCACTTACTGATGCTTTGGATTAAATGGCAAACAGAAAAATTGCAAGAGCATTTGAAACAGGATGTCATCCTACAATGCAAAAGAACAAAAGGAATCAGAATAACAAGTGTTTGGCGCGCTTGAGATATGTCTGCTCAAAATGAACAGATCAAATGTGTGATTATCATGATGTATGTTTTACTGAATTAGTACAAGTGACAGAAAAGAAAAGAGGAAATAATACGTAAAACTACAGGACGCCAAATAACAAGAACTAAATAGTTCATTATTGACTCCGCTGAGTTTCTTGACACAAACAAGAAGCGTGACTGCACTACTACTTTCCAAATCCTGCAATACGCTAATAAAATCCTAAAATAAGTTTCATTCCTGATAACTGGAATACAAAAACATGGTACAACAAATAGCAAGCCTAACCGTTGTATTGTAGATATGCAATGAAATGGTTATTTTCAAAGGAAATATCAAAGAAGATGTAGGGATTATAAAATAGAAACTGAAAGAAGCATATATTGGAAACTCGCAGACAGGAGTAAGACAAACCTCATGTATATACAGCTGAAGAAAAGACCGTGTAAATCTCACATATCGATCAAAATGTAATTTGTTGTACATGAAAGTATCAGCAGGAACATGCACTTGAAGCCATTTCTGAAGATCGGATAAACCTTGACATTTAGCACAGTACTCGGAATCCAAACTCCTATCAGACGTCAAACAAAGCCTCAGATCTTCATGGGTGCATTGTTTATCGCTATTTTCTTTTGAGCTGACCAAATTCAAGGAAAATTTAAGGAAAACAAAAGTTGCAAGTCTTTGCAGATGGTGAGACAGCATATCCAGTTTTCCTGGTTCAGAAATGCTACTACAGAAAGGTGAGTCTTCCACAGAAGAAGTCTCGTCAGGCTTTCCTCCTGATAATGGTTGAAACAGTAGATCTTCAAAGTACTTGTGGATAAGATGAATCCATATGATATCCTTAACATACCTTTGAGAATACCTTTGAGAACTAAGTTTGACCATTAGCATCTGTGATTTTAATATCAATTCAGTTGACCATAGATGCTGATCTAATGCTAACAAATATGTAAGAAAAATATATATTAACACTACTTTGCAAAGAAAAAAGTAATCAAAATCAGGTTGGGTCCAAAGGGACGAGCAGATTGAAGATAAAAAGACAGAAAGAGCAGCATGTTTTTGCATCTTCATTTACAAGAAATTAAGGTACGGTATAGATATCAAACACATGAACATGATAGAAACAAAAAAAACACACAGTGAATGCCGCCTCCGGCTTAACATATTATTTCCTGGAATTCAGAGCTGTAAAAAATGGACATCTTTCAGATTACAAACTAAAGGACTTTCACCTATTGGAAAAAACATAACAAGTAACAATGATACACAAGAGTTTGATGGTAAAATGGCAACCAATTAGAATATCATAATTATCAACATGGTAGCCAATTTCTTAAGCACTTGAATGCAACCAGAATCAGTTATCAATGTTTTATCAAAAAAAAAAAAAAAAATCAGTTATCAATGCATGCAATATATTTTTTACATGCAAATAACTAAAATGAAGAAGATTTACAGCATCATTTCACAGGACAAAATGCAGGATTGAGGCAACTTACCAGTATCTTGTGTCTGGAGTATTGCAAAATGGAGATATGATTAAGATTTTGTAGCTTATCATGGCAGCAGTCTACAAGTTTAAGTACAAGATCATTTATTTGACAGATATGTGCAGAAGGCCTCACTCCATCATCCACTTCGTCTATTTGATCCACAAAGGAGCAGAGAAACTGAAGAAGATTGCCACATAACATTTCCATTTCTCTCGGATGTACAAGCTTCGAGTGAAGTGAAACATCTTTATCAGAGCCTCTCAGAGCTTCAGCATTACAATCAACAATGATCTCACTCAAAAAATCCCATGAAACATTTAATAACAACGAGCCAACAGAATCTAGGTACACTTTCATGTTTTTGCCACCACCATCTTGTTTTAGATATTTGAGTATGTTTCGTAAAACCCGAATTATAGCTGTCACAACATACCATTTAGCACTTTCAGGTTTCGACGTCAATAACCAATTTGGTATTGACAAGCCATAATTTGAAATTTTTGTTGGCAATGCACTAGCTTTACGTGAAGATGAAAGAGTGCTACTGATTGTCAATTCCAAGAAAAAACACAGAAGATGCATGAAGATTTTCCAACTGCTCCCCTGCAAAGAAAACACAATGTTAGAACAGGAAACACAACTAGAGATGCCACACTTGACAAGAAAAATATGGTATCACAAATTAAACATACTGACGCAATCACAAACTTGGAACTGGCTAGAAGAGTATTCCCCACCAAGTGTTGAGCATATGGATTGTTGACAGCAAGCAAGAACACCTAGGACATATAGATAGTGAAGAGAGTAAGTACTAACTATACACGAAAAATCAAGAACAAAAATATTAGAAGCGTACACAACCAAGTGTCTCTGCTAAGAGATAACTGATTAATAATCAAAGCAAATTTCAGACAGACAATTTCTATTTCGTTCTTTCAAGGGAGCATTTGGTGTGCTAGTTAAGGCAACATTGATAAGTATAATATGCCTATGCTGATCTGGAACACAAGTAAAAATTGGAAGAAAAACAAAAACAAAAAAGATGGTAACAACAATGCAATTTGTACGGGATTAATCAGAAAAACATCACGTTGTAGCTCATTATTAAGCGTGAGAAGCAAGATTTACCAGGTCGCCAATGATCTTGGCCAAACAATGACGATTGTCCAAATATGAATCACCGCTATTAGAAAGGTCCAACTCCTGGAAACAAATTTTCTTCTTCGGAAAGGGAAACTAAAAGGTTTGAAACGTATAGAATTTCATTATGTGCGGGAGGCTAAACAGAGAGTACAAACCTCATCAGGATCAAATTTTGACTGGGAACCGAGTTGGTGCGTCCACTTCTTAACTTGTGTGAAAACCTGAAATTAATCAATTAAAATCAAGATACCTTCTTCAAGAAAATTAAAAAAATATATTGAAGAAATGGCTTAAAAATTCCAAGTACAATTCAGTAGAATCTGTATCAATAAGCTGAACCTGAGATAGAGCGATTAAAAGTTCTTTCTCAGTTTCCTGGCTTAAAAATTCAGCTCCAAGATGCTGCAGATTATCAAAATTATAACAAGAAAATTTCAAGAAACAAAAAACAAAGACGGGTTATAATCTAGAATGATTTGTTTTTTTTAAGGATTATAGACTAGAAAAAAGTGAAGAGGCACGTTACTGAGAAAGGGCGAAGAGCGACGTCTAGAAAACCACAGAGAAGTATATATTCGGGTCGAGGACTCATTCTCCGGTGATATTTCCGGAACCGAATTGCTTGAGTATCGAACCTGACACCAGCCCTGAATGCGAAGAGGAAGAAGATAGGTTATTTAAATAAATAACAATGTTAATTAAATTGATCTTCCTTACAATTAATTATAAAGACCCTTTTAAAATAACAAATAGACTCTTAATTTTAGATATTAAAAACTGACCAAAATATCATAATCAAATTTGATAGTAATTTGATTCAAAATCTTCAAATATTAATTTATTTTCATTTAATCTAGATAATTATAAAAACCTAAATAACAACTATGAAAACATTAAAATTAGGATTAAATGGCATTTTGTTCAAATTGCAATAAGTATATGTTAAGATTGAGATTTTGCCGCAACTCAACCTCGAGAAATGATGATTGTCTAAATCTATATATAGAACTCCCTATAAATTAATTCAACCAATGTGAGAAATTTACATATACAATTCTCTTGAACTTAATTCAGTCGATGTGGTATATTTAACACATCCATTTCTCAAGCTTAAGAATAAACATCTAAAGCATAAAGTATACAAGATCGGACGGCTCATAGGCAGTCCAAAAACTTAGATCTGATATTATATTAATATTGAGAATTAAATCTAACTCAAATCCAAAAACTACCTTGAAAAATAATGACCAAGTTCATATATACAACTCTTTATACTTAATTCAACTAATTAGGGACATTTAAAAGTATCATTAGTAAAAAGGTAAATCAAGATGTTCCAGCAATTTTTTTTTTATCGTGGTGTATTTTTTATTTTTTATTTTTGAAGATGTAATATGTAACATAAGTAATAATATTAAAATAATATTTTAATTTTTACATATATTTGGATTTGATTGTAAGGGTGAGAAACATCAAACTGAGGTGAGCGTAATTAGCCTTGAATAATATAAATATTTATTTAACAAAATATGTAAATCTATCAAGATTTTATTAAACTCAATATTTGACATTAAAGATTTGAACTTAGCTAATGTGATTTTTGGAATTAAAATTCATAGAACATCTTAAATCATAGTTCTAAGTCAGTCACATAATGTGGACAACATACTTGAGAAATTCAATAAAGATGACTATGCATTGGCTAAAACTCCGATAGATATCAGTCAACATCTATCAAAGGATCGAGGCGAGAGTATATCTCAATTTTGAATATTATCTGGTCATTGGAAGTCTGATGTACTTAATATGTTGTACAATACCAGACTTAGCTTATGCAGTAAGTAAATTGATTAGATTCACAAGTAACCCAGGAGTTGAACACTAGAAAGCAATTATCATATTGCTAAGGTACTTAAAGTACACTCGTGACAATGGACAACACTATACAAGATATCCTGCTATTATTGAAGGATACAGTGATACTAACTGGATATATGATATGAAAAATTCAAAATCTACAAGTGGATTTATATTCAATTTAGGAGGTGCAACAATTGCATGTAAATCTTTTAAACATATTTTAATAGCCAAATCCACGATGAACTCTGAGTTTATAGCTCTCGACAAATGTGTTGAAGAGGCTGAATGACTGCGTCAATTCTTAAAAGATGTACCAGGATGGGAAAAACATGTGTCGACTATATATATATGTATAAATTGTGATAGCCAATCTGTAATTGGAAGTGAAAAAAATTTATGTATGTGGGAGATTGTTGAAAATTTGAATCAGATTTAGAGTTTGAATAAAAATTATGTCTCATGAATGTGAGACTGTTCTTTGGATCTCCACATTCTTTAGTTAGTTGTGACTCGTTATTGTGGAAATTTCTTTTGACTTTCCACATTCTTGAGTTAATAGAAGATTAATTGAGTTAATTAATCTTGCATGACTCTTTGTGTGCATTTTGAGACTTATAAATGTATTCATTTTCTCTTCTCAAATACATGAAACTCTTATCTCTTTCAAGCATTTAGTGCATTTCAAATTGTTAGATTCCATTTGGTCTCCGTTAAATTTCGGTGACAAAGTGAAGATACATTTTCAGTTCGTCGTAGTAATATCTTGTGCTAAGTCATTGATGGTTGTTCCGTTGTATTTTGGGAAACAGACGTCCAAGACGATCCTCGAAGCACAAACAAGATGTAACAAATCTATTTTAAAGACGTTGTACTTCGTACAAGCTTCGGTTTGGTATATATATATTGAAATAAAGGCAATGTAATATTAGATGTACGAATGGTGGCCAAAATCTATATTTATTTAAAGTTGTATTTAGATCAATGAATTTTAATTTTATTCATTTTAAATGTGTTTTGTTATATAGAAAAAAAAAGTAAAACTACTAATTTCAAATGCGCTCATGACAGCATGACATATTTATGTAGTATTTAAAAAAGATGAATTTCAAGTTATCTAAAAATGATGTCATTTAAAATTCATTTTATTTTATATTACTAATTTAAAAATAAATAATGTATAAATATAAGATTTGATATATTATTTATCGTAAACAATAAAAGTAATCGAAAAGCATAAATTCCGAATAAATCTTCTCAAGCGACAAGGAATTTAATTGATACACGTGTCACAATCATCAAATACATGAATTGTAAAATTCGGAGGATGATAGAATTTTCAAATTCTTTCCACGATCAGTGTTCTTCAAGTGGTTGCCTAAATCATTTTTGAATCACTTGTCGTTCGTATTGTTTCAAATCTTAACAAAAACGTGTCAGAAACTTTCAATCGAAATATCTCTATATATTTTATATATGAAAAAAAGTTTATTTCACAAAAAAAAGTTATCGTATTATTATAATTTTTAAATTGGAAATTAAAGTACGGGAAAACCAAAAGACGTTTTATTTTAAAATTAATAATGCCAATGTATAGACTGCAATTATTCAAGCGTCGACACTAAATATTTGTTGTTCCATTAACGTTTTATTCACTTATTTAATCGCTTATTAAAACTGTATCATTTTAAGGTTGTCATGTCCTTTTATCCACGCATTTATTTAATTTTCACTGAAATGTTATTGTTATTATTATTATTATTGTAACAATAACAACAAAGACAGACGAATTCAGTTTTTGGTTCCCTATTATTACAATAATCCAAACCCTATATATAGCGGGGCGGAACTCGTTTAAATATTTCGAGTTTGGGCTGCCTGCATGCAATTTAAGACTCTTTCGTTCATTAAATCTATCTTTCTTATTTCACGTGAAACTTAATGAACACCAGAATCAATGTAATTATTGTTTATTAAAAAATTTGTTCGTTTCGTCCCAAATTTTATTGACGTCGAGACTACTTCTTCGCCATAAATTCCGATATTATAGGATTCTAGGTAGGTTCGATGCTATATGTGAGGCACTGCCCCCATATGGTTTGAACCCATGTATGTGTGGTTAAATTTGAGCCATTGATTCTATCATGGGGCACTACTCCTACATGTAAGATAGAATCAACCCTATTGGTTATTGAAGACTTGGAACTTTTAAGAGGTAATCTTGGTAGCAACTAATTAAGTAACATCGATAATCTAAGGGGCAAAGGGGTGTATTAAATATAAGTGATTTACTGATTTTTAATGACTTTGACGTCGAGACTACTTCTTAGGCATAAATTCCGATATTATAGAATTCTATTTATTATTGAAGACTTGGAACTTTTAAGAGGTAATAATCGCAACAAATTAAATAACATCGATATCTAAATGTTTTTGCATCAACTTGGGTCGGGAACATGATGTGGCTAGACATAAAAGAGACATTATGAAAAACATTATTCAAATGATTGTTTAGAATGTTGTAACCTTAAAATTTGATTATACATTACATTTTTTTTAATATTATATGGTTTATCAGTACATATATTGATAGGATTTTAAGCTCACCAATGGAAGATAGATCACAAATTCTATTATTCTCTATGAATATACATATACTACGCAATGGCTACCATTACATTATATATATGGCAATCGCATGTTTGGGCTAAATTTGAAACATGATTGATTATGAAAAGTGCAAAATGTTTGAAAACTTGGAATATATTGTCAAAAGCATAAACCAAACATTACGGCGACGAGAAAAAATATTTCGTTTCATTTCAGAACACCACCCGGTGTGGAAATAGCGAGATCTGGCAAACTGAAACAATCCCCACCACCATACCCACTCTCTCCATTCTCAAGCTGCCAGGTATGTTCCGACAAGTTCGCCGTCCCGCCGCCGCTGGTCGGAGCAGGAAAGGGCCAGACAGCCCTCCCGAGCCCGAAACCCATGTCATCGAGCCCGAGCCCGAATCCACCCAACGCCAAAAGTCCCGACGTTCCTTGAGTATTGAGCAGCGAGGTATAACTCCCACACATGTTCAACCCAGCCTTGGCATCACCAGGAAAAGGTAAAGGTCCGCCGTGATCAGCGGCCAGGGGGACAAAGAACTGAGAACCCACGGCGGGAAAGTGGCGGAACTCATGATGGGACGACGAAATGGCTCCTGAGTTTGAAGCAGATACGGCACTGGTGGTGCGAGATCGTTTGGCATTCTTCCGGCTTCCGCCACCGACGGGTATGTCGCGGAGGGTTCCCCCGTGAGTCCAGTAGCGTCGGCACGACTTGCAGAAATGTCGAGGCTGGGAGAAGTTGTAGTTGTTGTAGTAGCAAAACTTGGTGTTGATAGAGTCGCAGCGCGGGCAAGGTAGATGCTCCGGCTCAGGCGGCGGTGCGCCGACATGGGCAGCCTTGGTTGCCTTCCTCTCCACAGTATCACTCGCCATGGGTAAACAAATGGTAATGAAAAAATGGTGGTAGCTTCGGGGGTTTTATTGGTGTAATGTACGGGGAGAAGAAGAGATTCTGTCTGGGATTTTACTGAAACGGTGTGTTCTGAAATATTCTGAGAATTGCGAGCAGCTTTTGCAGAGTGAGAGAGGAGAATGCGTATTCGAAAATGTTGAGTCGGCCGGGAACAGGCTTTGTGTGGGTCGGCTCCTAAACGGGGGCTCTTGTTGGGGGGGCTATAAGTATGTATAAGCGTGAATGAATAATACTCTCGCCTTTTTAAAGTGCTCAGACATTATTGCCATTATTGTCCATTTCTTCCCTCTTTTTAAATTTTCCCGACTATTGATATTGAGACTTGGACATAATTCAACTTTAAAAGTTAATTCAAAAGAGAGAATTGTTCAAATCCATATGTACAACTCACAATGATTTAATCTAGCTGATTTGGGGCATCTAACACACAACCTTTATGTCCATAAATGAACAATTGGATGGTGAAATTTACATAATGGTGGGTCTGAGCTCAGATTTTATGTTGAGATTGAGACTTGATTATAACTCAACCACAGAAGATAACTCAAAAAGGAGGATTGTTCAAATCCATATATATATACATCTCTCAATGGCTTAATCCAGCCAATTTTAAACATCTAACACACGCATCTCATGCTCGAGAATGAACAATTGGATCGTGAAGTTCATATTATCTGGCTGTCTATATGACACTTCAACACATAACGGTGAGTTTGAGCTCAATATCATGTTATGATTGAGATTTGGACCTAACTCAACCTTAAAAGTTAGTTCAAAGATAATGATTGTCCAACTTCATATATATAATTTCCAATGACTTAATTCAGTCGATGTGAGATATATAACACTGACATAAGATAGTTAGAAAAAAAAACAATTCCAACATAATATGGTGTATTGCTATGAAGTTAAAAGTCGCATAATCAAAACAAAATCAAATTCATAAAATTCTTTTGTTATTTGACAAAATTTGAAGTTTCCCTTTTAATTATAAGCTTGCCTGGTGTGAATGAGTAAATTTTCCATTGAAATGCAAAAAGAGTAGGGTGGGGACAAACAGAACACTACGAGAAAGGACAGAGGTGGGAAGGAAAGTGCAGAAACACACTGTACGCGTGTAAGAAGGTAGAAAATTTTCTTTGACTGATGGGTAAACAATGTATCATATACGACCAAAATTTTTATTTTGATTTTTTTAATACAAATTTTAGTGGATTTAATTTAAATATCAATTAATTGATTAATTAAATATACCATTTATACATTTTTGTTCTTGACTTATCACTAATACAATTCTAGTTTGATCAAGCAAGACATCTATTTCTACTAATTTTTCCCATTGAAAGAATGTTGCTAGCTAAGCAAGTAGTAATGGAATACTAAAGAATATTGTTGATTAATTTGACAACTATATATTATTTAATTTTAACGTAATAACAGTTGATTAATTAAAATATTAGAATAATAATAATAATAATAATAAATGATGGAATGTCGGAATGGCGTGGGGGTGCAATAATTGGGTTGCTTCCCGTCGTTTTCAGGCCATATTCCGTACCCTAATTTCCTTGCCGGATTTCTCGTGTCCTGTCCACGCCTTCACCAATACAAATCACCAATATCAAAATTCGCTCAAGAATTTATATATGCTAGGGAAACAGTCTTTTTTTTATATTTAATTTAGTTTGTATTTAAATTAGGATTATATTGTTGTAATCGTAGAAAATATCGAGGGACCAATATGTAATTTTGAAATAATGAATTTTAAAAATAAAATTGGAGTTGTTCAGTAAAATGCACCACAATAAGAGTTGGACAAAAACTTTTGTGAGACAGATATTATATTTGGGTTATCCATTAAAAAATATTCATTTTTATGCTAATAGTATTACTTTTTATTGTGAATATCAGTATGGTTGACCCGTCTCACATATAAATATTCGTGAGACCATCTCACAAGAAACATACTCTAGGAGTTGAACTTCAATCCTAAAACACCTTTGTATCCACTTATCTACATACACTTTATATTAGCTAGGAAGTTGACGCTTTGTTTATATATAGCAAAATAAAAACAAATCATGGCAACAAGTCTTTTTAGCTCTACTATGAAGAAACTTAATCAACAATATATATATAAATAAATGATAAAGAATACATAAACACTTAAGTGTTTCATGGCAAGTATATTAAAAAGAAATTTTGTTTGCATTTTTTATGTAAAAAATATATATTATTTTATTATTATATGATACTTATAGATCAAATATGATATATTGAGATAATCTGATTATTTGATAAGTGAAAGATAAGTTGGACAAAAAATCAGAAAAAGATAGAGATATATACAAATTTATTAATACAATCGCATCAACAAAGTTAGCTAATAAATATTATAAAAGATAAAATTCTAAAAAAAAAAAATTTGATGTCACATAAATTGTAAAGAAACTTTGATGCCACGTTAATATATTGGTGATATATTGTACCGTATCGTATCGAAAAATGCATACCGTGTATCGTACATAAGATTACGACATTAAAACTATTTATATTTATACCGTACCGAATATTTTGGTACATTATCAGTATATATCGCTGTATACAGAAAAATCTTATATTTTTTGAAAAATTTAACTTCATTAATTAAAAATATGATATATTTTTAATTTATATTTATTATTCGCTATTTCGATATATACTGAAATTTTTTCAAATTTCATGCCTTATCATACCGAGAATGTGGGTATCGACATCATACCATATTGTATCAAAACTTTCAGTAAAATTGGTATTTTCCCGTACGATAATATCGATATTCCAAAAATTCGATATTTTTTATCATCCATATGTATTGACACACTAAAATTAGTTAGAACGAGGGTGTCAAGTTTGATGATACCGTATATATAATACATGCAGTCGCGCAATAGACTAAAATGGGGTGTCCAACTTTGAAAGCGACGAGTGATGACCAACACTTGGCGATGAAAGAGGTTTGGAGTGTGAACATACAGTGCATTGCAGTCCTTGTGTGTATGTGTCTTTTTTTCCTTGTACCTATTGGGCTACTTGATATTTAATACATTATTTTTTCAGACAAATAAAACCTGATGGAAAAAGCATATTCTATCATAAGGACATCAATTTTAAGAATTCAAGACTAGCATATCAATTCTGTTAAAATGACTTTGATCGATACAAACAAGTTAATTGAATCGAAAAATTTTAAATTCCACTGTGTTTTGATGGAGGACCCAACATTATGAGCATTCGAATGAAATCTATAATTTATAAACATGATCCAAAACATAGCATCTATCTTGATGGAATCGTCGTCTCTTGATAAAAATGAATAGTGGGAGTTGATCCACGATCTTAGAACTCAACCGTAGATTCGAAGAAACAAGGAAACCTAACCTTGCATGTTGATAGAGGAATTAAAAATTGACTAAATACTCCTCTTCGCGAATATATTATTATATAAAAATTAATCTCAGAACACGCGACATGATCAATGTTACATGGATCATCGCTTTGGTTTCGATAAGGTGATGTATAATTCACATCTGTGACTTTAAAAGACAAATAGATTATTGTAAACCTTTTCATTTTAGATTATCGAGTCCTCCCTCCCCAACAAAATATAGACAAAAACTTGTGTGAGACGGTCTCACGGGTCGTATTTTGTGAGACAGATCTTTATTTGGGTCATCCATGAAAAAGTATTATTTTTATGCTAAGAGTATTACTTTTTATTGTGAATATTGATAGGATTGACTCGTCTCACAGATTAAGAGTCGTGAGACGGTCTCACATGAGATTCACTCCAAAATATATTATACTATGGGTATCAAAATCTTTGGCTGTGGACATTGTTAATGGTCCGTAATGAGAACGAGTAGAGTTGGGCCCAATACTATTTTTGTAAAAAGATTACGAAATATAAGCCCGATAAATTTTTACGAGGCCCGTAAGATATAGCAAAAGCCCAGCTCGATCATTTTACTTTAGAATCATGTGATCTCGTGCAAAATGTATGAAAAAAAAAATTCAATATATACGAGAAGAAGAGAGAATTTGTAAACACTGCGGTGCAAATGTTTCCTAATGTCTACTTGTATTATAAAAGACAAACCACTAAACAAAAGATAAAGCATCCCAAAAGAGACCACCTTCTCATCTATCATTGAAATAAAATAATGGTTTGTCCGATTTTAAAGATGTAGTAAAGTAGTGAATCAGGACTTTGTCAAACAATAGCGCATGCATGCGCAAAGCCCCTTTTCTTAGTTGCCAAGGATGGAGATCGTCAATTACGATTCGTAGTGTTTTCGTCGAAAAATACTTAAGTTTCGTTTCACTCACATGTACACTGATTTGCTTATATTATCGAAATATACACCATCGAGAACCACTATAGTTTCATGTCCACGTTGCGTATATAAAATTTTGAGAATTTTAGGGAAAATAGCGATTTCATGGAAATTGAGGCTTATCTAAAGAATATAAAATAGAATAAGGTGGGATTGTTGAGCAATGATAGGGAGCAAGCCACTAAAGAAAAAGCATTTGTTTGCCACTTTGGGAAAAAAGGTCCATGAAATTGAAAGGTGCATAAGCTTTATCATTATCTACTCAATACATAAAAGGAAACAGTGATTATTGCATATTGACCCAAGCGATAGGTGAAAACTAAATATTATTAAAATAAATTGTTTAAACATTAGTATTTTCTAAACTCAAAAACTTCTAATGTTACAATTATCTATACCTAGAAGCACTATGGTCTAGGTAGAATCAGGGGCGGAGGTACATCCTCTTGTACCCTTTCAATTTTTTTTAAAAAAAATTTATATGTAAATTTTTGTATAATTTTGAATAAATTTGATATTAGCCCGAGTAGATCAATTTAAAATATTAAAGGATGATAGAATTTAAAATTCTAGTCCGGATAATACCAAATTCCTGGCACCGCCACTGGGTAAAATCTTCAAAATAAGTTAGCAAGGCGCCCACAACACATCATTGGGCGGAGAAGGTCGACTCTGCAGGTCTAGCCCATTTTGACGGTTTTGGGTGTCACGCCTCGAGCCCGGACTCGCGTCTGCGTGACTGAATAATGAGCTCCTATAACAATTACTTCGTATTCGTCATCTCTTTACGAAAATGATTAACCCAAGTTACTATAAAAATCCATTGTAAGTCCATTATATCTTATTTGATACAAATGAGTCCATAAATTTAGACAAGAAAAATGATTAAATATAATTTTGAGACTTCTTATTCAGGGAAAAATATCTATCAACCAAATCACAAAAACTTCGAGTTCATTTTCAGTAGTATGTAATTGATTCGTATTCAAAATTATCGAATTAGAAATACAATTTTAATATGTTTGAAGTGTTTTGAAACGAATCCAATTCAGAATTGTTTTATTTGATATTTTTCTCACTAGTGATCACCGTACGACTTTTGTTATAATATGATCCACATTAAGCATGATTTGTGGCACATGAAATCTTTTTAGGATACTAATTGAGCAATAATAATATTCAAAGAAGGATGCCTTTGATCGATCTTGCTTTGTTTCATATTGATATCATGCCATTCTTGACAAATTTTAACGTTTTATGTGCGATAGTCGGTGTCTTAAAAGTGTCGTTTAAGACAAATTAAGTCAGCATTCCAAAAGATGAAACTTTTAAAATATTATTCCAAAAAAGAAACAACTTTCTAAGATTATTACACTTAATTTCATTTTTATTGCAGATTTTGAAATAAACTAGTAAATTTTTGAAATCAAGCATCTGCTTCAACTTTATATTATAAATTGACATTACTATCAAAGAGTTAAAAATAATAAATAATATGCCTCAATGCTATTAAAAATGACGTGCCAAAACAAAAAATACTTCTTGGAGGGTTGTATTAATGATTAGGTCTTTTGTGAGACGGTCTCACGAATCTTTATCTGTGAGACGAGTTAACTTTACCGATATTCACAATAAAAAGTAATACTCTTAGCATAAAAAGTGATATTTTTTAATGGATGACTCAAATAAGAGATCTGTCTCATAAAATACGACTCATAAGACTATCTCACATGAGTTTTTGTTTTTATTCCTAAGCAAGAGACACTGTTCAATTGGGGACAAATTGGGTACTATTTTGGTCTTGTTTGTTGTCCTTTGGAGATTGACCGGGGACAATAAGAATATACTATTGCAAGATATTGAACAAGGTTGTTTCTTATGTATAATTGTTTGATTTCAATTCCTATTACACATCTTTTACTATTTATTAAGTTTAAGCATATTAGAATAACTGTTTTTGGTGTCTTTGGTCTGTTTTTTGGTTTCCCTATTTTGCCCCTATTTGATATCAAAATTACATTTTTGTTTTTTTTTTAATTTCAAAAAACATTTTTGTTTTTATTTTTTTTATTACAATTATTCAAATAGCACTTTAGTACCTCGATAATTTGTCAAATTTCATTTTAGTCCATAAATAATTTTACTATTTATTAAGTTTAAGCATATTAGAATAACTGTTTTTGGTGTCTTTGGTCTGTTTTTTGGTTTCCCTATTTTGCACCTATTTGATATCAAAATTACATTTTTGTTTTTTTTTTTAATTTCAAAAAACATTTTTGTTTTTATTTTTTTTATTACAATTATTCAAATAGCACTTTAGTACCTCGATAATTTGTCAAATTTCATTTTAGTCCATAAATAATTATAAAAAAAAATTGTACACACACGCACCGCGTGTGCAGAGTAGCTAGTTTTCATTAAGGTTTGGTTCATCCTGCATATAAATAAACACTTTTAGCATTATATATATATAGTTGGACGAATCGAAAGATATAATTAAGAGTCATTCACAATACCTCGTAATACATTGAGTGAGGAGTTAAGGTACACTGATTTTACGGTTTAAAGACGATGTTAAAAATTGTAAATTTTGTAATATTGTTAAATTTCATATGTAAAACTTATGTTGCAAAATATATCCTACAACTTTTAAAATTTTACTTAATTTCAATGTATATTTTTTAATGCTTATAAAAAATAAAATATTAAAATCGTGTTATATTGTATTTATTCATTGGATGCTTTTTGCCATTTCATTATCACATGGGATATATTGTACTGTAAATAAATACGTAGCAACGTCCACGATGTTTGCATTAAATACTCGCCAGCTACTGAAAACAGCCGTATTACTTCCCTGCCGTTGCAACCCATGCTATGCGTGCAGTTACTTCAATTATAAAATCAAAAGTTGTCCACTATATTTAAACTTGCCCCATAATTTTTAAATCATATATAATACCATGTTCAAGATCTAGATATTGGCACAAAGTAAATTAATTTCCTGTAGATAATTTTAGAATATTTATTTGCTCAGAATCGATTTCGTGTGAATGATAAATTGATTATTTAAAGTTGAGTAATTAAGTTTAGAGTATATCTCTTGTGAGATGGTCTAACGAATCTTTATCTGTGAGTCGGATCAATCCTACCGATATTAACAGTAAAAAGTAATACTCTTAGCATAAAAAGTAATATTTTTTCATGGATGACCCAAATAAGATATCCGTCTTACAAAATATGACCCGTGAGATCGTCTCATACAAATTTTTTGCCTTAAGTTCATTGTTTTCTTAGTAAAGAAACATAGAGTACTCGTCCCACGTTAGAAAAAATCCAACGAAACATTATATACAATTATGTGATGTTAGAAACTATAACGATCAAGTCAATCATACCAAAGTAAATCGAGTGTGAGGGAAGTGTAACACACCGACCAAACCAGAGTCTGCGCTCGTGCCGAGACCGAGCCGTTCACGTCGCAAAAGGTGCATTGACGGTACACTTTACACTTCGCATTGTCGCAAGGAGACTTTAATCATACGACCCCGAAAATTAGGCTCGATGACATGTCATATGGTATAGTCAACGTACACATGGTAGTGATGGGTAATGTTGCAAGTGATTGTGCACCACTAGGACGAGTGAGATAGCAGCAATCATGAGCCTTTTGGATCGTTATCTGAATGATAACGATGAAATGGTGTGATGATTCAATAATGGATGCGATCGGAATCGTTAGATGATGATCAGATGAGCTAGATTGATCTACATCAACGATATGAACTCTGGACCATGAAATCAAGATTGGCGGTTGAGATTTGCTAGATCTAGGGTTTCATCCAAAGATCGTGTTAATACAAAAGAGATGTGATCTTGATTGTCCAACTCAAATGGACGCATTAGATTGAATCTCATAAAAAAATATGAACCAATGGTTGTGGCTCACCAAATAGGTTGTGATCTATACCGTTAGATTAAGATATGACGAATCAGATTATATCTAAGCGGAGAGTCACAACAAATCATGAAAATGCCTTCCTACAATTGGAAAAATATAAATAGACATCTATATCATAATAGGGTTAAACAATCACAAACTCGAAAATACAGATACATTTTCTTCCAATGCCCAATTTTTGTTTGCTTATACGAAAAGTTCAAAAAAATATCTTAGAAGTTCTCCTGATTTTGTGATTTGAGTGTTTCTATCACAAAACGCAAGTCGTATCTCGAAAAACGATTGTCGTCTTCCATAAGTATCGTGTGTGAGGTAAATTTGACTTAAAGAGATAGAATTCAACTATCATCGACTTATATTTTTTGTTGTCTTGTTCCAGCATTTGTTGCAACATTTTTAGGAACAACTTCCAGACAGTTTCAGATTTGCTCAATTTCCTGCACCAACAAACACTAACTTTCACCGAAAACACTGGTATTATGGTAATAATACCAAGTTCTTAGCTCAAACCCAAAAGAAAAGATCTTCGTTAGGGAAGAAATAATCAATGCATGATTAAATATGAAGTCAATATTTACTCATGCCGTAAAACCTTACGAATTTATAAATACGCTCGTGATAAATGATATATTATAACATGGAGGTAGGTAAAGAACGTGAAACCGACCCAACTGCATGTTACAAAAAAGAAAAAGAAAGACCAACTTCAAATAAATATTTTATATTTAAATTCTTGAAGAAAAAAAAAATGTGAAGGTAAGGACAACATGGGAAAAAGTTTGGAGAGGTGACATTAATTGTGTCTGGCTTTTTTAATGGGTCCGAATTGCAATACCTCGATCTTAGTAATTGTTTGCGGAGCTCAATCCTCTCTCTTCTTTATTTTTTTATTTATTTATTATTATTAATCTTGTTTTGACATAAATTAAAAGGAAAACTTTTATTAATAGCATGGGTTAAATCAAAATCTTGAAGTCAAAATTAATAGATATTGTTTCTCCCACAAACCAAGAAATATGGTCAATGTTAACTTTTATCTTCTTTTTTTCTTTAACTCTTTAATTTAGTAGGAATGTCTGGGTAAAGTCTATTACCCACCAAGCCACCACTCCACCCTTGCAAAAATATTGTGTCTCATGTGAGATCGTCTCACGAATCTTAATATGTGAGACGGGTCAACAATCGTTCAACGAAGTTGTGCCTTACGGGATTTTAAAACATAAAATTCATCAATAATAGAATTTACATCAATATGTTTAGCTAAATCTCGTTCAATATAGAGTGTCAAACAATCGGCAAGAAAGTCATCCTCCATTTTATTGCGAAGTGCCGTCTTCATATGCTTCATTGCTGAAAAAGCCCGTTCAATAGTGGCAGTAGACACAGATAATGTCAAAACAAGATGAATCAATATAGTCAACATAACATAAACACTTGACCGTCCACTCTCGGTCAATTGCTGACACAACTCAACAAGTGTAGAAACCTTTAAATTCTGCATCACATCGAGTTTATAAATGTATCAATTCATACTTCAAAACAACAATTTCTTGATCTGTGAAATCTCCAGGATAAAACTTCTTCGCAAGCTTGCAAATATCATCACTGTTAAATGAGTCAAATGAAATTTTAGGATCTGAAGCTATACTAAGAGAAAGAAGTTTCACCGATGACTCATTGAACATATCTATATTCATAATAAAAAGTAATAATTTTAGCATAAAAAATACTACATTTTCATAGATGATTCAATTAAGAGATCTATCTCACAAAATACGACCCGTGAGACTGTCTCACACAAGTTTTTGCTCAAAAAAAAAGGTCTATTATTTTCCAAGAGTGTTTTCATTGTTAATTATGTGTTATACATATAAATTCTACATTTTGAAGCTTTGAGCAAAAACTCGATCAATTTTTATTTTTATTTTTTAAAAGAGATCTTTTTGTTACGATGGCCATGTGCAAGTGCAGCCACCAAAATTTTGAAAATTGACCTTACAGGATACGAGAAATTTGGTGGCTGTCACTAATTTGGTTTTGTGTTTTATGATTAAGAAATTTCCTTTGTCAAATTATAGTACCTTGATTCGATACTTTTTGGAGAGATCTATTTTAACCTAAACTGTTTGACAACAATCACGATGACAAATCTTCTGTCATGATCATTGCTGATCGTGAAATTTTAAGAATATATTTCTTGTGAGACGAGTTCACGAATTTTTATCTGTGAGACTGATCAACTCTATCGATATTCACAATAAAAAGTAATATTTTTTCATGGATGATCCAAGTAAAAGATATGTCTCATAAAATACGACCTCTGATACCGTCTCACGCAAGTTTTTGTCAAATTTTAAATATATTTGCAAGTCATTTTTTAGTGGAAATAACCAACTAAAACCATGATGTAATTGAAAAGAATTTCTGAGCATGCTAATAAAAAATTGTAAGTTTCGTTACAATGTTAATGGCTCAATTTCCGAGCATCGTTTTGTGTGATTGATGGGATATTAGTTGTTTATGCATATTTGTTTCATCTAATTTCGACTCAAATTCTACAAATGATTAGAGTCATAAATCATTAATTATATTATCACTTCTATATCGTGCATTCTTTATTATTTTATTTCACTGGTTGTTGGACTCTACAACATTTTATATTTCTTATTTTTTAAGATTTATATTGATTAAATAATTAATATCACCAAATTAGTGGTTGAATACTTGAATTATAGCTAGTCTTCGTTTAACTCGAGGCCAAATTACAAAGTCTAACGGTCTTTTTCTCCAACTTCCAAAACTGAAAATTTGACAAATTGATTTCATCATCCATTTTTAGTATACGCACAATTGATTCAGACAAACACAAGATTTAAAAAAAAACATTAAAAAAATAACGGGATCCTGTCCTGTAATGTCAAATAATTGTTCGCCCCAGTTTTAAAAAAAATACAATTCACTAAAAAATTATTAAAAACAAATGATTTTTTTTATGAACAATTTCATTATTGAATTTGTGCGAAAATGTTGCGTTGCGCTCTTTTTTTATCAGTTTATATCTAATCAAATTGTTTATGTTTTAGAATTTAGCTCGTATGAGTTTTGTTTGAAATAGAAACTTCGTCTTCATGAATCATGGTATTAGAGCTCGAGTTCCACCGTTATGTGTTGGATTGTCTATAATTAGACCACCCGTTCTGCCCATAATTGGGTCATTTGTAAAATCCACGCTCCAGATGTTCATTCTTGGATGTGAGAGTGGTGTGTTAATTGTCCCACATCGGTAGGATAAATAACCTGAGAGTTGCATATATTGACTTGGACAATCCTCCCTCTTTAAGCTAGTTTTTTAAGATTGACCAATCTTTAACAGATTCGATGCCTTTATTTTGGCAAAAAAGTCTGTAATTCTTAACTTGTTGAATTGTTAATGCCAATCTTTGTTTTACTTTTTATAAAATAACAATAAATTTTTCATCCATTTTTGTTTTCTTAAAAAATATTACAAAATCCGAATAAAAATTACAAAAAATATAGGACACTGTACACTCTGAGGAGATTGATGAGGAATCAACTTTTGGAATGAGATGATTGGATAATTGACTTGGAATCATGACTGTTAGAAGAAAGGGACTCAGAGGAATGTAATGGCTGGTGGAACCCATTTAATAAAGAATCCATTATTATCTTTCAATATGTTTTTTTTAGTAGATCTTTTATGATACGGTCTCACGAATTTTTATCTGTGAGACCTGTCAACCCTATTGATATTCAAAATAAAAAGTAATACTTCTTAACATAAAAAGTAATATTTTTCATCTATAACCCAAATAAGAGTTATGTATCACAAAATACGACTCGTGAGATCGTCTCATACAAATTTTTGTTTTTGATTTTTACTAATTAAACAAAATACAATCACATAAAAGTCACATATTCATTGCGGATGTGTATAAATCTTGATCTCTAATACTAGTAATTTCTCATTCTTCATGTTTTTACAAAAATAGTATAAAATACTAAACAAAATTTGATTCTTGGAGTGTAACTCGAATGATATCATCTCATTGATTTTTTTTTAATATATTTTCATCCATTTTTGCTGAATAATCTTACTTAATTAAAGTTTTAATAATGTATAGAACATTTTTAATATCTCATAAATTGTTTCTGTAAATATTTTCTCAACCACATTGTAAAAGCGGCGGAGTTTAGAGACGGGTTGGTGTGATCGTCTTGTGTGCGCCGGTCTCACCCGTCATATTTTATGAGACAGATCTCTTATTTAGGTCATCCATGAAAAAATATTATTTTTAATGATAAGAGTATTACTTTTTATTGTGAATATAGGTATGTTTGACGTCTCACAGATAAAGATTCGTGACATCGTATCACAAGACACCTACTCATATATACATATATATTTTTTCACATGTATTCAACTAAGGTATAGTTTGGTACATGAGATAAGAGAGAGATTGATTTAAATAATCCTCATTATCCATGTTGGTACCTTTTAAAAAGTCATGATAATATTCATGGGCTCTTGATAATAATTTTTTTAGAAGGATAAAATATCCCTAATCGAAGGTGTGATATAATTTTAATTAAATGATAAAATACACTGCAAAAGACTTAATTACCCTCAATTTATAAATGATTTTTTATAAAATCTCTGCTAGTAGGTAAGTGAGAAATTAACAATCAAATAAATATTTTATTTATTTTTTTATATTATTATAATATGATAATTATATAAATGAATTCAAGATATTATATAAATAATTTTTATAATCTCAATAAAATTTATTAGTATCACTCTGATTCTTAACCTTTTAAAAAATTGTATTGACTGAATCAAAAAAATCAAGAGCTCAATTATCATTATATAATATATTAAATTAGGTAAGGTAAAACATAAAATAAATCTTTGCAAGTACTATCCCGCACATAAAAAATAAAAAATATGAACTCAAGTAACAACTTTGAATTATAATATTTATTATGATAAGGTTAATTTTGTCATTACAATCTAATCATATAAAATTAATCACTCTTATTAAAATCATACCAAACATAAATATTAATATCCTACATTTTATTTATCCTTAACTTATCTTTATATTATATATCACATGTTATCTTATCATGTGTACCAAACTGTGTCTTAGTGTTTAAACATGACAAAAATGCTAGAACATATTTCATACAATAAGAAAAATTTTATATATAACAAAATACTACAACATATAGCATACAATCAGAAAATCCATAGTAGACCCCTAGGCCCCCCAAATAAAGTCAATGTCAAAGGAGGGGAGATGGAGAGAGAAGTATATACTGAAAGAGAGTGGGTGCAGTGGGGTAAACTGCAATCAATGAGGGGTATGTTTTTTTTTTTTTGATTAACCACAGAGAGTGAAAGGGATGCGAGGGGGATTGATTGAAGAAAAAGAAGGGTGCTCTCACTTTGATCATTATTTTCAAAGATAAGATTTTGGGAGCTATTTTTTTCCGCAGCATTTGTTCATATAGGGGTGTTTTCTCTGTGGTCTGCTTCGTCTTGGGGATCTGAGATTTTATGTTCTTGTGCTTCTCTTCACATTCTCCGTACTGGGTTTTTTTTGTTTTTGGAAAAAACTGATGTCAAGGTTGAATTTTTGGGATACTGGATCCTGAATCTGTTGTGGGTTCATTTTTTGGGTTTCTTTGCTATTGTGGAACTTTCACTTAACTCAGGCTTTGAATCCCGAAATATTATGGCGGAAACTGCGGAGTTTACACATTTTTTTCTTTTGTTACTTAGGCAATGTTCCGCTTCTTGTCCTCACCGGAACTATGTCTTCAAGATATTTCGAATCTAGGGTTTTCTTGATCTGGCCATTTACTTTTCCTCTGTTCTTTGAATTAGGATTAGGATTCTTTTTATTTTACCCCAATCTCTGGTCTTTGTGTTTGAATGTTGGCCTAAAAGGAATTTCTCCTCTCTTTCCCTCCTTAATATAGAAGATTTTGATTTTTGAAAGCAAAGTTTTATTCTAGGGGAAGCTTTTTTTGGCTGGCTTTGATTCCTTTTGCCTTTTGGGATTTTTTGTTATTTCAAAACTGAGCCACCTTTACAGTGGTTTGCTGATAGATGGGCTGAAACCTTAATGCAAGAACATTTATCTTCCCTTTTGTTGCTCTGAGATTACTGGTTTTCTCTCATTTGTACTCTGTGGAAAAGGAAAGAAAAAAGCTTTAATGCATCTCTCACTATGGAAGCCAATATCACACTGTGCTGCTCTTATCTTGGACAAAAAGAGCCGAAGAAAAGATGGTTCTGACAATTCGAGCCATGAAACCAAGGCGAATCCATCGGTTCTCCGGAAATTGCAGGAGCACAAGTTGAGGGAGGCTCTTGAAGAAGCGTCTGAAGACGGTTCTCTTGTAAAGTCTCGAGATATGGAGGCCGAATCTTTGGCGGCTAACCCCGCTGATAACTTGGGAAGATCACGATCCTTGGCTCGATTAAACGCCCAGAAAGAATTCCTCCGAGCCACTGCCCTTGCAGCCGAGCGCATATTCGAGGCTGGGGACTCGATCCCACAGCTTAATGAGACATTCTCCAAATTCCTCACGATGTACCCCAAGTATCAGTCGTCGGAGAGGATTGATCAGCTGAGGTTGGATGAGTATTCACATCTCTCTGGTGCTGGTTCGAAGGTATGCCTGGATTACTGTGGATTTGGGTTGTTTTCATTCTTGCAAAGTGTCCATTATTGGGAATCATCTACATTTAGCTTATCTGAGATTACGGCCAATTTGAGCAATCATGCTTTGTACGGGGGAGCTGAAAGAGGCACCATAGAACATGATATAAAGACAAAAATAATGGATTATTTGAACATACCTGAGAATGAATATGGTCTAGTTTTTACTGTGAGCCGAGGATTGGCCTTTAAATTGCTTGCTGAATCGTACCCTTTTCACACAAACAAGAGGTTGCTGACCATGTTTGATCATGAGAGCCAGTCATTAGATTGGATGGCTCAAAGTGCTAGAGGGAAGGGCGCCAAGGTTCAGAGCGCATGGTTTAAATGGCCCACGCTTAAACTCTGCTCAACTGATCTAAGGAAGCAGATTTCTAACAAAAAGAAGAGAAAGAAAGATTCGGCCACTGGTCTTTTCGTCTTCCCTGTTCAATCTCGAGTCACTGGTGCGAAGTACTCATATCAATGGATGGCTCTGGCGCAACAGAACAATTGGCATGTCTTGCTTGATGCGGGGGCATTAGGCCCGAAGGATATGGATTCTCTTGGATTGTCTTTGTT
Organism: Primulina eburnea; assembly: GCF_022965805.1. NCBI lineage: Eukaryota > Viridiplantae > Streptophyta > Magnoliopsida > Lamiales > Gesneriaceae > Primulina > Primulina eburnea. The sequence continues at coordinate 30,511,476 of NC_133109.1, read as the reverse complement.
CCGGCCAGATTTCATTATCACATCGTTCTACAGGGTGTTTGGGTATGACCCAACTGGATTTGGGTGCCTTTTAATCAAGAAATCCGTGATGTCAAGCCTTCAAAATCAGTCTGGTCATGCAGGTTCTGGTATTGTGAAAATTAACCCCGTCTTTCCTTTGTACTTGAGTGATTCAATGGATAATTTCCCTGGATTTGGCGAAGATGAAGAAGCAAGTGGGAATGGTGAAGTGGGCTCTGAAACTCGTCCCGGAATGCAATTGCCTGCTTTTTCTGGGGCTTATACTTCCGCTCAGGTGAGGGACGTTTTCGAGAGTGAGATGGAGCATGATAACAGCTCCGACAAGGATGGAGCAAGCACCATAATTGAAGAAACTGAGAGTTTCTCTGTTGGGGAGGTTATGAAAAGCCCGGTTTTTAGCGAAGATGAATCATCTGATAACTCATTGTGGATCGATCTGGGTCAAAGTCCTCTAGGTTCTGATTATGCAGGTCATTCAAACAAAAAGAAAACCTCGTCTCCGCTTCCACCAGCATGGTTTTCTACCTGGAAAAATAATAAGCTGACGTCTCCAAAAACTTCAAAACAATCAAACAGCCCTATGTATGACAAAGAATTGAACTCGCTGCATGATGATGATGCTTGTGTCTTGTCTTTTGATGCTGCTCTTCGTTCAGTGTCTCAAGAATTAGACCATTTCAAGGGGATTCCTGAAGAAGAACAGTTTACAGAGATGCCCCCTGCTTCAAGAGAATATAGGACCCCGGATAATCAACGCCTTCAAGAAATAGAACAAGAAACCAACTTGGGCTCGAGTTTCAAAAACAGGGCGGCTGTCTCCAAAAATCAGGGAACTTGGAATAGCAGATCTTCTGAGATATGTGTTGAAGCAAAGGATAGTGCAATAAGAAGAGAGACGGAAGGCGAATTTAGATTGCTAGAAAGGAGAGAAAGAAGTAGAATTGCAGGTGGAAGATTTTTCGGTATAGAAGTGACTGAGCAGCCCGGAAGCAAAGGAAGAAGGGTATCCTTTGGGACAGATGACAACCACGGGGCTCGTCTTAGCCAAACTCTTGAGCCTGGTGAATTATATGCAACGAGTCTGGATGATGATGACTATATCAGCGCCGGGGAATATGAGGGGCAAGAATCAGAAAGAGGCGAGCCAGAGATTACTTGCAGGTATCTTGATCACATAAACATGTTGGGCCTAAACAAGACCACTTCTAGACTGCGTTTTTTGATAAATTGGCTTGCAACATCGTTGCTGCAGCTAATACTGCCTAGTTCGAATGGAAAGGATGGTGCTCCACTTGTTCATATCTATGGCCCGAAAATCAAATATGAAAGAGGGGCTGCTGTTGCTTTTAACGTTAGAGACAGAAACAGGGGTCTGATCAATCCCGAAATTGTTCAAAAACTGGCTGAGTCACATGGTATTTCATTAGGTGTTGGAATACTCAGTCACATACGAATATTAGACACTCCCAAACATCGAGGGTCTCTGAGCCTGAATGATACGACCCTCTGCAAGCCAATGGAAAACGGAAGGCATGATGGTAAGAGCGGATTCATCAGAGTTGAGGTTGTCACTGCTTCACTTGGTTTCTTGACTGATTTTGACGACGTCTACAAGTTGTGGGCTTTTGTTGCCAAGTTTCTTGATCCAGCTTTTGTGAAAGAGGGTGACGTCCTTCCAACTGTTGCAGAAGAGGGAGAAATATAAACCGGAATCTACACACATGTTTGTCCCTTTCGCCTCTTCAGCCACGAGCAGAAAACTGAGAAATGCTTTGCTTTTTTCATTAGCACGCGCGGGTGGATTTGTTAGTTCTTGTTTTTTATTTGCTTGGATTTAGAAATTTGTATGATTTCAGATAGTAGTGAGCCTTTCAGAATGAGTCGTTAGCGTAGGGGAATTGCGCCTGTGTAAAAATCATCTTGTTTTGCTTGGTTCTACTATAGTACTTATACATTTACGTATCATTTCATTTGCGGCTTATTGCAAGCCATAAAAAATTTTATTCGCTATTTCAAGATTTATTATGTCCAAGTCAAATAGGCTGATATATCGCATACCATCATTTCTGTTATAAATACAGATGAGTCCTTTTAAGTTTCAGGCTATTTATGATAATAGGCTTTCTATAAATTTACGCATTGCATGCGTGCGGTCAAAGATGATAAGAAAAGGTAATATTCTTTTAATAATTATTGTTGGGGAACACCGATAAATTTTGTTTGTCACTGTAAAAATGTGATGGGGTGCTATTAATTAAATTTATCTACAGAATTTTTGTTCTAGGAGAAGTCATTTATTGGAAAATTAAGTCTGAGATTCTTATTTTAGTGGTCTTCTCAATCGACAGTTTCTTAGTTATGATTATTTACAAAATACAATAAAGAATTACTGCATAATTTTAACATTTAAATTGAAATTTTGGTGTAAAATAATTAAACTGAAACATTACATTTCATAAATGGACGTTGTAAACACATTTAGAATTTCAGAAGAATGAAAATTTTTCGAGTCAAAAAATAAAATATGAACGAGGTTGCAAAACAAAATAACAATCATTTTCTATTCTCTTGAATTTCACATAAATAAGAAGTACCAAATCCCATATTACAAGAAACAAATACATATATACCGGTTCTTGATTATACAAAAACAACTGTACACGGGCAAGAAAAAGCCTAATCTTGCCTGATTCAATGAGAAGAGCTCGTTTCTGTGCTATAAATCGAATACTCGCTCAAGCCCAAGTTGTCTCTCTCTTCATCCCAGTTAAGAATTTCCTTTGCATATTTAAGTGCAGAATCTACACTGGTAGTCTCTACACCCTTCACTTGTGAGACATACAATTTTCGGCCAGTGACAGATGAGAAGAGCCTTTTGAACTTTACAGCGATATAGTGAAAAGCCAATTGCCCAATTGTTGGGTGATTTGGATTGTTGCTGTTAGGAGCGATTACGGCTCATTACGGGTTGAAAATCATCAAACCAATCACATTTACTCAAAGGGACTTGCTCGATTTTCTCCTCAAACAAGTCGAATTTGTTCAATAGGAGAAGGAAGTCTATCTGATAAAATGTTGGATGAGTAACCATGCTCTCAAAAAACTTCTTGCTCGACACCATCTTGTTGGTCGAGTTTCCTTCACCATCCGTTTCAAACAGATCATAGTCATTTAGAGACACGCAGAAAATTACAATTCGAACGTCTTCAAACATTTGAAGCCATTTGCAGTTTTCTCCGAATCCTTTTGCCTGTAATCTGATCAGCTGAAATCTGAATGCCAATTAGAAAAAACAAAAATGTTAAACAATATCGCGTAAAGCCACAGGAGGTTGAGTTTACAGTGATCAAACAATGAATCGGAGAATTGGATGTACAATGATAACTACATATTTTTTCATTTGAGTTCATTGACCAAAACAAGCACAGCATAAACAAGCTTTATTTAGACTACCTGAGCCGGGAATCAGATAGATCTCCTGTTTCTGCATCATCATTTGACGACTCAGGAAACGAGAAGTCCACACATGAAAGCCCATTGGATGAAGTAACACGTTCAGCATAGAGTATATCGACATCAGAAGGTTTATAATCAGGTTTCAATATTTCAACAGCCTGAAGAAACAGAGCAACATAAATAACACAACACATAAACAATCAATTTCAACAAAGGAGTCAGCCAAACATCAAACCTTATCCACGAACTCGTGAAAAAAGTTGTACATATTAACATCCAGGCAACAGACACTTCCTTCTGCTATACAGTGAACTTATTCAAACATGGCATCCATAATTCACACATAAAAGCATGATATCCTACACGAGATTTAGCAGTCTTCATACTAAAACATTTGGAAACATCATATTACCCGCTCTAAAAAATAAGTCGCAATACTGGGGAGAGTTTCCAATTCACTTCTCCGCTTGTACGTCAACTGGAAGGCAGCATTATTCCAGAGTTCCTCAACCAATGGTGCATATTCTCGACTAGCAGCAGGGAATATTGCTTCCAATGTACCAGATGCCATGGTTTTAAGAAGCCAATCGGAGAAAGCCTTCAACCGTGGGCAAATGGCATATAGAGTCTTTTCATACTTATCATCAACAAGCCCTGCTATACACCCAAACATGAAATAAGTAGTGAATCACAGCCTTCAAAAGCTTATGCTAAACAGAAAACAAAGAAAAATATCTAAAGACATTTATGGTACAAAATATGTAAAGATAAACTGATGAAAAACTTCTGGACTTGAAAAGTTGGAGGAACGAATAAAAAGCAACAAACAAGAATCAGTTTAATCTGTATAATATATTTAAATAAACTTGTACCAGTAGTAGTTAAACCATCAGGAAACTGATTTTTCCTCAACTCATGTAAACTTTCTTCTTCAAAGCGCTCACGGGCATCAAGGAGTATTCCAATATAACTATAAACATTGCTCTGAATCACCAATTTAATTTGATCTTGCTCATCCTCCGAAAATGGCACCTCTTTGTAAAGGATTTTAGCCTAATACAACAATTTTTTTAGAAAGTAACAACAGCAATTTTTAATAATATTAACAAGTTCTGGTATCATAGAAACAGTATGCCACAAAGTGGACGTTGTCATAAAATAAGAGAGCAAGGAAAGAACATGCAATTTGATCAAGCATATAAAATGAGAAAAAAAAATTATTATTATCAGGATAAGAAAAGAAATGGAGATGGATGAGTGACAAATAGTGTGAGTAAAACGAAAATAATTCTCTATCTGACATAAAGCAATTTCTAAAGTTTTCTACATCATTTCAACCCCTATGCACCTACAAGCATTTAAAAGATTTCAATAGCAGTCACCACTGAGTACCCATGAAACCGTGATGGAAGTTTTCTGTAACAGAAACCTAATAATTATGTCCATTCATTGTTCCAGAAAACAAGTTTGTTGCTGGGGAAAAGTCAATTTGTCCTACTAATTGTTTGTTAGTCTCATGTCACCAAATAAGAATGCAAAAAAAGTAATTCAAAGATAATATAAAGGGAAACATGCTATTCAAGACAAAGTTGCTGATGTCCCATTTTCAAGATATACACTTACGATAATCGATGTCTTTATTTAGGGTTACGCATGCCACTGACAGAAAGCTCAAAAGTGGACAAGGTTTGAGAAAATTGTATACCGATTAGTAATATGAAAAAGAAAAAATGTTGCAAAGTGCAATAACAACAACAATGATTATATGACTGCAAGAACAGCACATGAGGTATATTCAAGTTCAACAAAATGAAGCATGACCTTTTAATAATGTAGACAATCAAGTCAACTCGTGAGAATTTAAACTAAAAAATATTTGGGAAAAATTGTTAAGAGTAACCTGTTTAAGTATGGTACTTGTCCCAGATCCACTATATCCAATCAAAAGAAGTTTCTGAACTGTTTCATGCCCAAGATGGTCTGGGAATGCTTGACTACTCACAGTAGTTACTTGCTCTCCACTAGGATTGGATACTTTTGAAGGTACTGGAAGAGAAAGTACAGCACAAAGCAGCTTTGTGCCAGCCTGAATAATAGCAAGAATAAGGAAAGGTAATAAAAAATGAACAAGATTTTAGAGGCAGGTAGCATAAAAGTTTCCTCCATTTCCGTTAACTTATAGGGAACAAGAAGGCATAACACAAGATTTGATAGAAATCGAACCTTGCCCCAGATATAACCTTTGGTGTTTTTTTGTCCCTCCTCTTGGTATGAACCATCTTCATTCACCCAAAAATGTGGATTTCCAGCACACTGAACTCCTGCTAACTACATTATTCCAAACCATGAAAAAATCAATAAATTATGTCAAGCAAATAGAACTCAAAATATATGGTGGATAAAGCCAAACGGCAACCTTCAACATCCGCAGCTCCACATTAGTAATCTCACGACCATTTATATAGACTTGTGTATTCCCATTGCTAGCATCTGCCTTAATTGAATCCCCAACATTCAGATGAGGGCTAATTATTTGTAAAGGTTTCTTCCCTTCCTGTTAAGGTCAGCAAGTTTGTCAACTTAACAGTGGCTACTAAAGTTAAAAGCAAAAAAGCTAAAATATTGAATTTGATTCTGTTCACCTTTCCCCAAAGACCGGATTCTTTGTCGTACCAATATTTTCCTGGTTTCAGCTTCTTAGGGGGATTGGAGCAGCTTTGCAATGCGATCAGCTCCTCATGATAAAGGGGAGAACCATTCACAGAAATATACTCTGGAGGTAATTGGTTCACATCACACAATTTTTCGGCCTTCATGATTTGACGAACCTCCAGATCATTAAGCAATCGCTTGAGCATTCTTGAGCACTTCCCCAAATTGCCTCTCTTCGGTTCGTAAATGGGGAATCCAATGCAACCCACACACTTTCTACCCTCTGGCATGGACCCCATTGCCCTAAGAACACAATTGAGGCAATACTTTGCATCACAAACAATACATACTTCTTTTTCCGTAAATCTATTTCCTTTTAAGCACCGGTAGCATGCTCCTTTCTTCACCTTAACAGCAGGTTCTTTCTTTTCTCTAACCACCACAGGTCCAGAGTTGCTAAACTCATTAGCATTTCCATCGTCGGACTCGATATCACAAAACGTCACTACAGCGGCTCGCCTCAGATCACAGCAAGATTCATTATTTTCATCTCCAAATTTACGAGAAGACACTATAGATGATGGATAATCCACACTCAAGACCGAGTCATTTGATGCCCAATCCAGTCGATTATACTCATTCAAATCTAAGCTCTCGTTAAAACCATTAGGCACCCTAACGTTATGAAAGCTCCCAGAAAGTTCAGTGGATTTCACAAACATATCTGAAGCACCCAATGCGCCTGAACTTCCAACAACACCCATTAACTCGGAGGAATTATCTCGACTTGTAGAAGAATACCCCTGCTCATTCAATTCATTGGCTCCAAAATCAGTATTACGACACTCCAAATCACTAAACTCCCCGGACAAAGCACAATCACCACTATCCCGACAATTCACAAGTTCAGCATCTTCAAATGCATTATTAACAGAGATAGGCGACACAGTAGCATCAGACTCTAACCCTAGTTCTTTACTGTAAGATCCCTCACTAACCTCATTGTTCCGCGGCTCAAACGCAATAACTGAAGTCGGGGAAACGGTCAATAAATCCGTGGAGGAGTTAAATTTTAAATCTTTCGATAGTTTCTTGCTAAAATCAGCTGCTGATATCGGTTGAACAATGGGCAACAACAACTTGTCTGAAAATGGAAGCGGCGAAACGACAGCAGCCACGGGGATCCTATCCACATTGATGGGTACCGCCCATGGCAGCTCAAAGGTTATCGGTGGGCCGTCGTATTCCATTGCAAATGAATACTCCACCCCATCTCTCACCTCCACAGACATGTCTTCCTTCTCAATCGACGAATCCCAAAATCGAATCTTGAACCCACCTCACCTAGACACAAAAACCACCAAAACCACGATCCTATGGTCCCAAGCAGAAGTTAACAGCAATTTTCCAAGCGAAGCATGGAAGAAAATACAATAGGGTATTTGGGGTGGTGGAAAAAAGTATCGGGAAAGGTAAAGTGGGCACTGTCAGGAGTTTGGCATCTTGTGTTGTTTTCTTTATCTTTTGGGGTTTATCGTAGTTTTTATTCGCAAGTTTTTCAAATTTTGGTAACAAAGAACTGAAATCCTGTGTGTGCCATGGGTGACGTTAGGGTTGTTGGGGGCGGTGACAAATGCGGAGTTGGCATGTGAGTGAGAGGTGCGGGGACGGGAATTTTAGTCTTTGCCTCGCGGATATTCAGCGACGGAATCAAATCGAAAAAGTTGTAAAACCAAATCAAATCACATTGTTTGCATTTAGTTTTCAGATCTAAAAATTATTCGGAATATGTTTCTCTAGGCAAGAAAATATCTAGTAAAGGTTTAGGTTGAGATTAACTCATAAATGACTTAATAGGAGATTAAATTACTCATTTTTTTGAAAGAATAGATCTCTTGTGAGATTGTACTATGAATTTTTATTCGTTAGACGAGTTAATCGTGCTCATATTTATTTTGATAATATTTTTTTATGAATATCTCAAATAAAATATTCATTTCATAAAATTGATCTATGAGACTGTGCATGTGATAGGAAGAATCTTATGTCCAATTAAGATATTTGTATGGACTGAGATAATGATGGTCAAGTGACTCCTTTAAGCAAGATAATTAAATCTAATATTTAGCGTACATCTACATTTTTTTAGATTTGACCTTGGAAGACTCAAACTTGAATCAGAGCATGACGTCCGTCAACTTATTTGAACAGATTTCAAATATGACAAAAACTTGTGTGAGACAGTCTCACAGGTCGTATTTTGTGAGACGGATCTTTATTTGGATAATCCATGAAAAAGTATTACTTTTTATGCTAAGAGTATTACTTTTTATTGTGAATATGGGTAGGGTCGACCTGTCTCAGAGATTGTGATCGTGAGACGGTCTCACATGAGACCTACTCTTCAAATATATTTACTTTATAAAAATTACAAAATTAATTACAAGAGGTAAATTATATGTTTTATTACAAAAGAGTAAAATTGTACACCTCGGCATTTTAAGGAAAGCAATGCATAAGCATATATAATCTTGTAAATATTCTCACGTCTCTCACACACACATATATATAGGTTATTTAAAAAATTATTACAAAAACAAATTTCACAAAAAAAAAATTGAATGTAGCTAATGTATTTTATGAATGAGGTTATAATATTGGCATAATTTTTTTTTAAAAAATGCTAAATATAAATTAACATTGAATTATATATAACACTTCCCTTTAATTCTATTTCTATTATTAAGTTTCCTCTTGTGTCATGATCTGTTATTAAAATTAGATATATTAATTAAGTTTCAAGCATTCAATGCAAGATACATGCAATTTATTGGATAGAATATGGATTTCTTAAGGGAAGAAGTTGTAGATTCAATCTCTATTTGAACTGTTTTTGGTCTTTTTCTGTTTCTTTTTAATTCATTATATCGAAATTTCAGTTACATTAAATATTAAAAAAACTGTATAAACACACAACACATACCAATAATCACTAGTCCAATTAAATTGGTAGACAAAGACAAGAAAAGTCGGAGCAAAGAGTGTAGAGTGGACAAGAGCAAATCAAAGATTTATCAAAGTTTTTAGTGCATTATTCTGTGTCACTTTGAAATACATTCTGTAGAATCTATTGAGTGAATGATAACTAAGATTGGTTATTCCATGTGGGAAGTTGTGAAATGTAAGGCTATTAATTCTGCAGTGAAAACCGTTGTTGTACTAATTTATCTAGTGAAATCATTCGAAGAATCAGTTTCGGGCATCTTGGAATGGATACAAAATGCGCTTCCACCCGATACTCCCAATATCATCATCTTTCAAATATGACTGTGTCTACGTGCCTGCAGTTCGGCGGAATGCGGACACATTTCCATATTTGAAAGATTTGGGATTATGTGTGCATGGGAGTGCATTTTGTCTCCATTCCGGATGCCCGAGTTAGCAAGATCAAACTCCAGCTTCATCGAGAGATTCGATGTCATGATCCACGTTTTCCTTGAGTGTTTTGAATAATATTCTTGCCTTCCCTGCATCATGCTTGTATACAGAGCTTGAATGGATATCAGCAGCTGATTTTAACCATCGAAAACGCAAACGAGCTTCCAAGTTTGAGTGAGCCCATTCTTACAAGCATATACCAGGTAGTGAATTTGTGTTGTGAAGCGTCTGAATCCGAATCCTTATGGTGGCAAGCTTGAATGGAATAAGAAATGAATTAAATCAACTTCAAAATGAAAATTAAATGTGAGAAGAACACTACAAGAAAAAAAGCAAAAGACAACGGTTTTTAATCGTTGTCGTATGTCAAATGAAACTGTTGTTAAAGCCATGTGGTTAAAAGGTGTGCTCAAAGACAACGGTTTTTAACTGTTGTCGTAGACGTCTAAAGACGACGGTGAAAAACCGTTGTCGTAGGTCTTGTAAAAACCGTTGTTAAAGGTCCTGTGGTTAAAGGGTGCGCTCAAAGACAACGGTAAAAAACCGTTGTCGTACATGTCTAAAGACGACGGGAAAAAACCGTTGTTGTAGCATTGAAAAATCTTGTTAAATTAAATATTGCGACGGTTTTTATACGAAAATCGTCGTTAATTAGCGACGGTTTAAGCTAAAATTGTCGTTAATTAGCAACAGTTTCTATATGACTTCCGTCGCTAAGTAGCGACAATTTTGGCATATAAATTCCGTCGCTAATGTTTTACGGAAAATAAAAAAATACTTTTATAATTTAATAATTATAATAATAATAAATTTAAATCTTTGTCATATAATAATAATATTTGTAATCTTAACTCCGAAATTAATTTGTGGAAGAGAGAAAATTTTTGTGAAAGAGATAAAAATTTCGTGTGGAGAGAAAAATTTTGTGGAGGGAAAAGAAAAAAATTTTGTGTGGAGGGAAGAGATAAAAATTTCGTTTGGAGGGAAGAGAGAAATTTCGTGTTGAGGGAAATGAACAAGTGCGCCGATATTTATAGACAATGTGCGACGGTTTTTGTATAAACAGTTTTAACGGCCTTTAATACACCGTCCTTATTTTCAACGGTTTTATAAACACCGTCTTACATAGCGACATTAATTTAGAACCGTCGCAGGTTTGAAATTAGAGACGGTTTATACCGTCGTGAATTTGAATTTGCGACAGTGTTTATTGAAACCAATAGCGACAGTTTGATAAAATCGTCGCAATATTTAGCGATGGGTACAACTGTCGCTAATTTAAAATAGCGACGATTTGTTTAACACCGTCGCTAAATACCGATTTTTTAAAAAAATTTAGAACAATCACAACGGTTTTTGACAAAAAAAAATTAAAAAACGACAACGTTTTACCAAACCGTTGTCGTCGTTCTACAAAAACCACATGAAAGACAACGGTTTACACAAACCGTTATCTTTGACCTTTGACAAAAACACATATAGACAACGGTTTTGAAAAACGTTGTTGTAGCCCAAAAAACACATTCATGGACAACAGTTTTAAAAACCGTTGTCGTAGCCTAAAAAAAATGCTCATATACAGCGGTTGTTAAAACCATTGTTGTAGCCCCAAAAAATTTCTTTTAGACAACGGTTTTTAAAAACCGTTGTAGCAAAAAAAACGCTAATAGACAACAGTTTTTAAAAACAGTTGTCTTAGACACATCAAAGAAAAAAACCGTTGTCTTTAAACGCGTTTTTATAGGATACGACAACGGTTTTTGTTAAAACCGTTGTTAAATGAAAAAAACAGAAATTTTAATAAAAACCGTTGTCTTTGATGTGATGTTGAATGTGTATTTTCTCGTAGTGAAATGTACATGAAATGAGAAAGTATAATCAAATTTTATTTTTATTTAAATATTAAAATAATTGTTTTGTACTATTTATTATGTATAATTAATATTTTACTTTTATTATTATTAATTTGAGTAGGTCTCTTGTGAGATGGTTTCATGAATTTTTATATATGAGACACGTCAATCCTACGATATTCACAATAAAAAGTAATACTCTTAGCATAAAAAGTAATAATTTTTCATGAATGACCCAAATAACCGATATTCACAATAAAAAGTAATACTCTTAGCATAAAAAGTCATACTTTTTCACGGATGACTTAAATAAAAAATCTGTCTCACAAAATACGACCCATGAAACTGTCTCATATAAGTTTTTGTCTATTAATTTTGTCGCTGTCAAATAATAATTAATTTTATTTAATTTTGAAATATCCTTATTAAATGATAATTTTAAATTTTTTTAATTTATTTATTATTATTAATTTCTTATCATGTATTTTTATCATCAAATAATAATAATAATAAAAATAATAAAATTCCCAAATTTGATACCACATCACCAAACTCTGCCGTCTAGTACCAATTTCCGGCCAAATTAATTAATCATGCAAAAATTGGACCAAAACAACATAAATATGCAAAGATATTGGATGTTGAATTGGTTTGACAACATTTATGACGAAATCTCAAAATGATCTAAGCATACCAAATGACTATTTTCCCAATAATAAAAAAAACCATATTTATTTATAAGATTTCCATATATATATATATATATATATATATATATATGTGTGTGTGTATATATGGCAAAAACTTGTGTGAGACGGTCTCACGGATCGTATTTGTGAGACGGATCTCTTATATGGGTCATCTATGAAAAAGTATTACTTTTATGCTAAGAATATTACTTTTTATTGTGAAAATGGGTAGGGTTGACCCATTTCACAGATTAAGATCCGTGAGACAGTCTCACATGAGACCCACTATATATTTGATGTGATCATGTTGAAATGGATGAGTCGGGTAAGGACTCCAATGGATCAAATCAATTTTTTTTTATTTTGAGTGAAGATGATGGCTGAGATAACACCTGCAAACAATGAAAAGAACTCGTGAATGAGCGCCGGAGGGGTGTCCGGCGTGACCACTCTGATGCTAAAGTCAGCAGGTTTTTCAGGCGAACACAAGTAATATTTGAGAGAAAATATGTGTACTGCTTGAGAGTTAAAAGATTTCAGAATCATTAAATGAGAAGTATACTTGCTATTTATAGTAGAAAATGGGGTAGGTACCTCGTTTCCAGTGCCACCTACTATGTATGGCAAGTTGGTTGCCCATACTCTAGTTTCTGAAGGCTTCTTCTGACAGATTGGTGATGGTTGCCCGGGAAGAGCCGCAGTGCCCGGGAAGAGAAGATTCACCCTGGTCATCAGGAAAGTAACTAGCTTATTGAGATGAGATATGGACTATCCAAATAACAAACCGGATTGACGAGGACCCAGATCCTTATGGGAGTATCAATATTCCCCAGCAAACATACAACAAACAAACAAACAAAGGAGCAAAGGTCCTTAGTTCTTGGAGTTGCAGCCAACTAGAAAAATTGAAGAATCTCTATGCACATCGTTATCTTCAATACACATGCAAGAATTAATAACCACAAAAACTAACTTTTCGATGTTTACGGTGTTAATGGCATTCTATATATATATATATATATAAACAGAATGCGTGATTGGATAAGGTTATCATCTCAAAATTTTTATCAGAAATTTTGGTAGCCTTGAAAACAATATAACTGAGAATCATGTGCGTAAGAGTAGATTGCAGGAAGTGTGGGAAGTATTCTTGGATGGGATGTGGAAAACATTTGGTCTCTTTGTACGCCGGCATTGAGAAAGGGAAGCATTGCATGTGCAAATCTTGGCCGGGAGTTGTTATTCCCTCGAATACTCAAAATCAGAACAATCCTTCATGTGGATCAACGCCGGCCAAAGCCACCGGTACGCTTTGATTATATATAGAGATGATATCTGATGTTATGTTAGCAATTATCGATGATATTATATATCAGACATATAAAATCACAAAGGAATTATTGTAATAAAATTTAATGTCGACTAGTTAATGGATCAACATCTCATTTTGGCAACCTGCGTAACGGACTTTGCTATTTTTCAAAAATTTAAGTAAACTTCTTGAGTGGACTACCGGAATCCTTAGTATATATATCTCAAAATCAATATCGAAGAAATGAAAAATTAATATTGGTTAAACAAATAACTATTTTTGGCATTTTTTTTTGCAGGTACTGCAACAACTTCTTGATGATTTCCCGAAGGACACCAAATCAACGAATAATAAATAGAATTTATGCATCTTAATCCCACGAATTCGCAGTTGCTTGGATTAGTTTTGTTTTGTCGCTTCGCGACGAAGAAATGTAGACTTGTTACAAAGTATATGTGTAATAATGTGCAGCAAAACGTGGATTATGGAGTGAAATATTATGGTCAATACTGTGTTGATCAATATCATGTTTCAAAAATGGTGTAAAAATATTATAAATAAGAAACACTGCACCTCTGTTTACCTTAATTATTTGGTGGACTTTCTTCTGTACTGTCTATTTTTCACCTTATATCGTGGAAAAGTTTCGATCTAACCGGAAATGACCCTAAAAATGCAAGGTGTTTTTCAATAGACCTCGCATATATTATAAAGTATACAGCGTTAAATATATCATTGAGGTTATGACCTAAACATGACATCTAAATTAAAGCAGGTGATCTTATTCGTCATTTAATATCTATACGAATATGAAACGGATGAATGGTATGAATTTTAGAATAGATACTCTAGAGTGTGGTTGGTTGAGTGGATTAAATAAGGATAGATTAATAGTCAAATATTTATCGTTAAAATTTTAAGATGTTTTAATAATTATTTTGACTCGATTTAAGATCCAATTTTATTAATCAAATAATTATCCATAAAATTGAAACTTAAACCTGGTCAAAATGATTATTAAAACAACTTAAAATTTTAACGATAAATATTTGATTATTAATCTATCCTTATTTATTACACTCAACCAAACACACCCATAATATGTCTAGCAATCATGGTTTACGATGTTGAGTAGGTAGGTCTCTTGTGAGACGGTATCACGAATATTTATCTGTGAGACGAGTCAACCCTACCGATATTCACAATAAAAAGTAATAATTTTAGCATAAAAAATAATACTCTTCATGGATGATCCAAATAAGAGATCTGTCTCACAAAATACGACCTGTGAGATCGTCTCACACAAATTTTTACCTAAGATGTTATGGTTCAATATAGAATTTATGAGAAAGTAGTATAAGAATTATACAATTTTTTCATCGAAAATTTGTGGTTATATTTACTTCGAAGGGCGGCAAAATAAACTATTTGCGGGAATTTGATTAGGTCGAATTTGTGTTTGCCATATGGATGCCATTGCATTTATGGCCTATAAATCATGAATAATTCGTCAATTAATTCTTAAAATATTTTTATTTAACATGAGATCTTACCGTTACCGACAATGAAAAAAAAAGGATATCAATGATTTCGCATTCAATATGATGGTTCGTTCCACATGGGTTAAATTCAATTTTTTTAAAAAAATTACCAATCAAACGATTGCCATTTATGATTATGATTTTATGTATATAAATCAATAATACTATACTGATAGCTATTAACCACGAAAAGTGAAAACTAGCTAGTTTGCAAAGAGATATAGAGTCCATTATTTATTATAAAAATAAAAGCAAGAATTTGTGTGAGACAGTTTTATGGATCGTATTTTATGAAACAAATATCTTATTTGGGTCATCCATGAAAAAATATTACTTTTTATGCTAAGAGTATTACTTTTTATTATGAATATCGGTAGGGTTGACCCGTCTCACAAATAAAAATTCGTGAAACTGTCTCACAAGATACTTGCTCAAAAATAAATTTTAAAAAATGATATGGCTAAATAATTAATTTTCCAAAGGCGCAGCGAGTGTATATTGTCGCTATTTAAGTATTTCTTGAAATTCAGAAATTTAAGTGGCGCTCTTTTTTCTTCTATCATGAACCTCTCTCGTTTCTTCCCCAGCCCCCCATTCACTCGACATAGAAACTAGAAAGAGGAGATAAATTAAAAGAAACAGAAGATTGTGGTCTGATCCAGTGAGCAAAATCAACCAAAATCACAATTTCACTAACCCTATTTCACTTTTCTCAATTTCTAATCAAAACCCAATAATTATTGCTGTTCTTTCAATCAATTTCTCCGTACCTACTCCCCCTTTTTATAGACTCTGCTTGGATTTCCAAAAACCCCGGTCATTTCATAAGACTCAAAAACTCAGAAAAGTGAAGCAAATTTAGTCAATTACCTTTTCAGTTTCCAGCTCCCATTGTCTGTCTTGAAGCCAACTTCAAGATTTTCTTGGAACAAATATGGCGTCTAAAGGCCAAGCATGGTGAGCCCAAAATCTCTTCCTTGAACTATTTTGTCAAGACTTTTTCTTCATGGGTGATTTTTGTTTCAGGTTCTGCACCACAGGTTTGCCCAGCGATGTTGCGATTGAAGTTGATGTGATGACTTTTCATCTTCACAAAGTGAGCACTGAAGAACCCTAGAACCGAATTACTTCATTTTTGTTTTTTTTTGTTTTTGGTTTCTAAATTTGTGATGATTCGTACTCTCGGTTGTTGTTTAGTTTCCTCTGATGAGGAAAAGCAGAAAGCTTCACGAGATGATAACAGAACAAGAGACAAACCGAACAACAAACAGATTTGCTACAATCCAAACCGTCTTTGAACAGAATGAAAATGACCAAGGAGAGGAAGAAATCCAAGTGGAGGACAACGAGGGTCAGTTTCATATCGCGCTCCCTGACTTCCCGGGCGGCTGCGAGGCGTTTGAAACCGCCGCGAAATTCTGTTACGGCGTGAAAGTTGATCTCTCCGCCACCAACGTCGCTGCAATCCGCTGTGCCGGAGAGTATCTGGAGATGACCGAGGAATACTCGGAAGATAATATAATCTCTAAGGCGGAAAGATTTCTTGTTAAGTCTGTATTAAAAAACATCAAACATTCGATAAAGACTTTGACCTCTTGTGAAGGACTGCTGCCCATGATGGAAAATCTGGGCATTGTTCAGAGATGTATTGACGCCATTGCTACTAAAGCATCCGCCGAAGATCCCTCTCTTTTCGGTTGGCCGATGAACGGCGGAGCTGTGGATAGTAAAACTGAAGTTGACTCTAGGAGGAAATACGGTGTTGTGACGCGAGGAGCTGTGATAGCGGATTCGTGGTTGGATGAGCTTGGATTTTTGAGTGTGCATATTTTCAAACGTTTGATTTTCGCCATGAAAACTTTGAATCTGGGCGGAGATATCATAGAGAGTTGTTTGATAAATTATGCGAAGAAGTTTATACCAGGAATCTCTCGCACAACAACACGGAAGCCATCAGCGTCTTCCGACCTTCCATCGGAGAATGAGCGGAGGGAGCTTCTGGAGACGATAATTTCCAATCTTCCGATTGACAGAACATCTCGATCAACTTCGAACACGACGAGATTCTTGTTCGGATTGTTAAGAACGTCCTACATTTTGAACTCTTCTGAGGTTTCCAGGCGAGCCTTGGAGAAAAAGATTGGATCGCAATTGGAGCAAGCTACATTGGACGACCTGCTGATTCCGAGCTATTCGTATTTGAACGATACATTGTACGAAGTTGACTGCGTGGAGAGAATTCTAGTTTATTTTCTACAAAGGTTTGAAGAGAGATCGGTCACCAGAATTCAAGTCAATGAGGAAGAAGGTAACATCACTGTATCTACCGCGTTGATAATGGTGGGGAAATTAATGGACGGTTACCTGTCGGAAATAGCTTCCGACGCTAATTTGAAGCCGGAAAAGTTCTACGAACTGGCCGTTACTTTGCCCGATCGTGCTAGAGTTTTCGACGATGGCCTCTACCGAGCTGTTGATGTTTATCTCAAGGTGAATCACCAATTCATTCAGGATTACTTTTTCTGCATTAGTCAAATCCAAACAATTCAGCTCTATCTTCCTTCTCACAGGCGCACCCATGGGTCTCGGAGACGGATAGAGAGAAAGTATGCGGACTTTTGGACTGTCAGAAGCTGACGTTAGAGGCGTGCACTCACGCCGCACAGAATGAGCGGCTGCCGCTCAGAGTGGTGGTGCAGGTTCTTTTCTTAGAACAACTTCAGCTCCGACAAGCGATCTCCGGCACCATTCTAGGAGGGATGGAGGGGGAGAATGAGGATGCGGAGATGGTTGAGACGTCAGGCGCGGAGAAGAGGAACAGCACGTGGAGGACAGCGGTGAGAGAGAATCAAGTGCTGCGCGGGGACATGGATACCATGAGGGCGCGGGTGCAGGATCTCGAACGTGAGTGCTCAATAATGAAGAAGGCCATTGAGAAAATGGACGAGTCGGGACCATCTGGACACGGGGAGAATAGTGGTTGGTGGTCAAAGTTGGGTTGCAAATTTAAGATTCAGGCGTGTGATTCACACGAACAGCCGGCGGCGAAAGGCGGGAAGCGCCGCCGAGAAGGCAACCGTGAACATTAATGAATTCTTGTTCCACCTTTTTTTTTCTTTCTTTAAAAAAAATTATTCTCATCTTTTATATTTATTATTATTATTATTATTATTATTATTATTATTATTATTATCTTGTTTATGAAATTGTAAATTTTGATTTATGAATGATGAATTCTGTGCATTGATGCAAAGTGAGGTGGTGTGCACAAGGAAAAAATCCTAAAGAGAAGCCTTAATTAATTCCATGGTGCGATCTACAAAGTATGAATCTTCACATCATTTATATATTTTCATAGTTTCTAAAACATTTTTCTAACCAATACTAAGATTGGAGGATTCCCACCACATCAATTGGTCTAATTCAGATTTGGATCCTTTACTATATTGAAAATACATCACTCGATGTTGTACATTTTTTACACGAGATGATCACATGATCATCTTGTAGACATCACATCATATGAGATAAATTTAAAAAGTTATCAGATTAAACAAGATAATCATATTATCATCTCAGGTAAAAAGTGCACAACACAGTAGAAGATGTAAATCCAGTCTAATTCTTCACAAACCAATGTCACATGGCAACGTCATATCCCCTCCTCCACAGGAGGTGTGAATTGGTCACTCATTTCTTGGAAAACTCACCATCACGCCACACCCAAAATCATCTGGATAGTGGAGCCAATGCCTTGTCTGTATTATCAAATAGCTTTGAGATTAAGGGAAGCCAATGCCCTTTTAACCCGATTCTTTCCAACTAAAAAGAAGCCAAATTACGTGAAAACAGAATGGTGAAACAGTGGGATATGGACTTGAATACGAAATGGCATAGACCATGCCACCAACACCAATTCCAGCTTCCTCTTTTCCCACCCCCATCACACAACTAGTTAGTTCTTGTGCTAATTTTGTTTACTTCACATGCTGTTGTTTGATCTACCTTGGTGAATTGGTTGATGGAATTCGATTCTTCATTTCTCAGTGCTATTGCTTTAAATTTCGTGCGACTTTTGGTCCACCCACATGCATTAAGGGGGGCTTGGGCGCTTGGCATTGTAATACAGATATTTGATAGGTTTTCAAATGGTCCCTTACTTTTAAGATGTGTGCATCAGTTTTTGAATTGAGTCACATTTTGCAAAGAAATCTAATATCAAACCACTAACTACTAATTTGAAATTATTTATGCGTTAATTGATTGTGACATATCTTGATAAATAACTATAGACTAGAAGGACAAGATGTAAGAATCTTCATAATGACAAACAAACGTAGCTTTCATCTATCAAGGTGATATTTATTTATTTTTTTTCCCGAAAAATGATTAAAGCTAAAATTTTAATATAAATTAACTCCAATAACTATATTAAGTCCAAATTCAAATAGTTAAACTGGGTCAATATCCCACTTATACCTTCTATTGCGCTGGACTTTGAGCCCATAGAGCGCAGCCCAAATGCAAGCAATGGCAATTTAGTCAATTCCGTCTATTAGGGCCTCGAGGCGATATCCCTAAACCTAGAAACCCTAAATTCAAAATTAGCAAGAGAAGCCGTTATAAGTACAGCTGCTTGGATTCAGCAGCTGCCACAAATACGTCGCCTCCGATATCAATCATTACCATTGGATTTCAGGTAAAAAAATCATCATTCAATTCATTTTTCTCAATCATTGCTCTCCATTTTTGATTATATTTTCTCCGTCGGCCGTAGTCTCCCAGTATCTTTTTTAAAATTAATTTACGCTTTTTAGTATAATTTTTTCTGGATGATTTAACGAGAAATTTCTCGCGATGCATCTTGGCGACGAGCAGATTACTTGCGCGGCTCCGATTGAATTCCATTTGTTTTGAAACCGTACGACAAATCGAAGCATTTTTCACTTCTCATTTTCTCCGTTTCTTTTTTTTCTTTTGAATTCGTGGATTTTTTTTTTTGCGTTTTTGTTTAGTTTTGTTATTTGAGCATTCCTCTTAACTATTGTTTTTTGAGGGGCATAATGATGATTAATTTGTTCTGAATTTTTGTTGATTGAGTTCTACAACCTCCTACTCATACTGAATGCCCCTGTTTAGATTTTTAGAACCTTAAAACTCTCAAAATCTTGGATTTTTAGTTGATATCTATTTCGTGGAGATTTTAATTTGCACTTTTTAATTCTCACTCTGAATGGAAACGTGTTTTTTGAGTAGCTTGTGAGAATATTTTAAAAAAATTATGGCAAAAAGTTTCTTAAATCTAAAGCTGTGGGGAAGCTCAAGTGTGTGTGTGTCTATATATATATATATAGCAAGAGAAGAAACGTGGCAATGATGAGAAACTCAACTCTTTTCTGTCAAGAGATGAAGTAGCCTCTCAATCATTCGTTTGGGAGGAAAGCTATGATTTGTTTTTCAAGCACTTTTGAGCCGCTATTTCCATGTCTTTATTTTTATTTTCTTTTCATTTTAGTATACATAATTTTGATTCTTAAAATATAGGTTCTTAAGTTACAACGTGTACCATAATTGATATCCCACCAATTGAATATTAAATTTCGAGAAGTAAATTGGTATTCTTGAGAATGCAATGTGTTTGTGATACGCTCTCACGAATCTTTATCTGTGAGGCTGGTCAAATATATCGATATTCACAATAAAAAGTAATACTCTTAACATAAAAAGTAATATTTTTTTCATGGATGATCCAATAAGATATCCGTCTCACCAACTACTACCCGTGAGATCATCTCACACAAATTTTTGTCATCTTTATATTACAATCCGCGGTCAAAGGTCCCCCGATTTTCTTTTGTCGAACTTCACCGGAAAAACAAAAACAACAACAGTTTGAGGACTAAGTCCTCGAATGAAATTTGTTCCTGTTTTTTTTAATTAAAAATTTGAAAAACCGTATTTATATTACTTATTAGAGACGTTTTCAAAACCCTCTCCCAACTTCGCGACAGCTTTTAGAAAACCATAGGTTAGGTGACCAATTAATTTAGAGACGGCCTACTCTAAAATAGGACTACAGGTTACTTCTTTAGAGAGGCATTGACAATATAGACGTTGAAGGACAAAAAAAATTTAGGAGGGGTACAAGAATAGGGGTGTTTATCAGTTGGTTCGGTTCGATTTTTGGTTTTTTATTTCGATTTTTTTGGTTTTCGATTTTAGAAATATATAATCCCATATCCGAACCATTTTTCTTCTGTTCGGTTCGATTTCTATCAAAACGGTTCGGTTATTTCGGTTTTTGTATAATTATCTAAATTAATAATGTAAATATATTGTAAAATATAATATGTTAACTTTCTATATGTTTTCCTAGTAAAATATTTAAATATAATGTCTAAATTAATTAAACAAACAATAATCAACTAAAAATTGTTCAAAATAGTTTTTTTTCACTAAATATCATATCAAAATATATAATATAAATAAAAATATAAAAAAAGTTATTAATTTAATGAAATTTAGGTTTTTCGGTTTGTTCGGTTTTGACATATATAATCCAAAATCGAACCAAATAAACTTCGTTTTAACATTTATATCAGAATTACGAAATTCGACTTTCGGTTCTGTTTGGATTTTTCGATTTTTTCGGTTTTATCCGAAGTTTGAACATCCCTAGACAAGAGCAAATATTAAGAAGAAAAGTGAAAAAATATAATTATTTTTAGACCTCTGGTCAATAAAATTTAAAAAGACAAAAAAAAAAATTAGGAGGGGGACAAGAGCAAATATTAAGAAAAAAGTGAAAAAATATTATTATTTTTAGACCTCTAGTCAATAAAATTTAATTTAAAAATTGAAGCGGGCAGTCGTACCCACCCACGCCCCATTGGCTCCTATAAGTGGTTATGGATATTAGTTCTCCAATATCAATCTAAAATACGTGGGATTGAGGTCGTGTTTACTCTTCCTTTCACATGACCAAACCATATTTGGTAATTATCTATTTCATAAATTTTTTTATTTGTCTTTGTTTGAATATAATATTCTTAACTTGGTATATTTATGTTTAAGTTTAACCGTAGTTTCTTATATGATTTTAGTTGTAATGTGTTTGTCGTCTCCGAAAGTATATCATTTCTATTCATTCAAAAAAAAAGTATATCATTTCTTTATGACTAAGTTATTCATTACCTAATAAATTATATGTGTGTGTGTCTATATATATGTTTGAATATTTTAACACATACTTAATATGTACGTTTACTGTATAGTTATTTAATATAATTTTTATGCAAATATATTGTTAAATAAATGTATGATTTATTGATTGGTAATTTTTACGGTATAACTGTAGAATAAAATGTTGTGTATAGGCTGCATAATTTTTTGAATATTCTACTTGATTGTTTTATTTAAATAGGAAATACATAATTGATACTAACAGAAATTAAATGTATCACCGGTTAGAGAATAGTAACAAATGAGTTAAATTGATGTCTCGAATCATTTGTAGAGTTTGCGAAAATGCGTGCACAATGTACGTATAAAAGAGAACTGTGTTGTCCGTGTAATCTTAAGAAATGTAGAAATAAATTATTTTTAGACAAAAATACAGTTAAAGTGTACTTAGACCAATATGGATTTGTATCAAGATGTTATCTTTGGTATCACCGTGTGAATATATATGACTAAAACTTGTGTGAGTCGGTTTCACAAGTCGTATTTTATGAGACGAATATTTATTTTGGTCATCTATGAAAAATTATTACTTTTTATGTTAACAATATTATTTTTTATTGTGAACATCGGTAGAATTGATCCGTCTCACAGATAAAGATTCGTGAGAGCTCAAAATATATTTGTCCTTCGTTTGCGAATAGAATCCCGATGCTCCTACTACCTCCCGCATCCATAGGAGGCTGCGAGTATCGACACTGGTGAATGGATTAGGGACGCCGGCATTTTGTATATAAAATAATTATTGAAATTAATTTTAGCACAAAAAAATTTAATATTATATCACAATATGGTTTCTATATTTATGTTGATTGATATTTATATCGTATCCATACACGTTGCATTTTAATTGAAGGTTTCATTACATAGACTTTTCTCTCAATTTTTCCTACTTGAGCAACCGATCAGTCATTTATTTTTATAATATATAGTAAAATTGTTAATATTAAAATATATCTAATGTTCTCTTTCAAATGTAGAGAATATTAGTAAACAAAACTCATGTTATTTCACAAATCAATTTCGTAAGATGGATTTCAATCTGACTCGATACATAAAAGTTTTTTTTTGTTTTATGTGCAAAATATCATTTTTTACTATAAAAATATATTTAATGAATTTATATTCATTAAATATGTAAATTTGAAATACAATACATATGTACTGGGCATCTCCAATAGATAATTAAAGCCACTGAAGTCCTACAACTGTTGTTACCTCTTCTCGTCGAATCTGAAATATGGGTCTTGAATCTCGAACAACAGCAGCAAAAGTATTAAGTCGAGGCAAGGATTCTCCTTTGTCCGCAAGACGAAATTGCCCGTATCAAAGTGCTATACGTTTCAAGCAATCGTCCCCAAGATACAACGACTTCAAATCAAAACTTTGCAGCACCACAAAGCCTTGATATCAGCGAACGAATTTATATGCAAGATATCTCAAGTATTTCGAAGAATTGAATGCAGCAAAATGACAAGAAGTAAAGCAAGGCAAGATGATCAGCAGCCTTCGAAATGTGGTGATAGGATTTATTTATAGATGGTCACCGGACACGTAGAGGAGACACATTTCTCCAGACCGGATGCTTCGAAGAGACACCATTCTAGGCAAGGGATACATTGGTTGGGGCGAAAAACTGATGCCATGACCGCCAAAGGACGCGCATTTTTCCAGAATCAGTGTTGCACGCGCAGCCGCGCGACAACACGCGCGGTCGCGCGCGATACACTGTAATTGTGCAGCGCACGCACAGTGAGGCGCTGCGCGGCCGCGCGCCCTATTCTGGACGAATGCGCACATTCCAGTGACAAGCTCGCATCCGCGCGGGATGTGGCGCCCCCGCGCGGCCAGTTCTGTCCGAGTGCGCACCATGCACTCTTGTGTGCATCCATGTTGAGTTAACATTTAGTTTCCAAATAAATTTGGTCTAAAAAGATTAACTTTGGTCAAAGACCGCACCGCACCAACCCGACCCGACCCGAGACGAAACGAGCGCGCGCGCGCGCGTGTGTTTCATCGAGACACAGCCTATTAGCGTCTTCCCCCTTCTAAAAACTTCTGGTACCCCTTGGGGCCCAAACCCCTATTCAAACTTGGAGCTTATTATGGACACTTCATTTGGTGATTTTCTCAATGTGGGACAAACCACATTTGAGACATCCCACTTCCCTTTACAACTCCTCACTCTTCCTCTTATTTCCTCTTCGGGAAAACTTCATTTATCCAACAATCCCCCACATAAATGAACTTAATGCATGTATGCAGATTTACTTGAAAGCTCTTGTGAATTATTATTGCATTAGGATAGGTAGCTTTTGACTTTGAACCTTCCTTAGTAACATACCATAGGATTTACTAGTTGAGTTGTGACACGATGTCTTGAACTAGTCAACCGTTTATGTAAACCAAGTCAATAGTATTTACACAATAATAACTCTAACATATTCTTGTTCTCACGTTGTGTCCGTTTCGGCCCTGGACCATATCTTAGATTCATAAGTGTTTTTCATTGAAGCGGCCATTACTTCTCACTTATATAGGTGATCTCCTATCTAGAGTATCCTGCCATACTCTACCTCATAGGTATAGGAATCATTAAAAGAAAACTTAACCTCACCACATGTTGCAGGTCTTTTCTACTTGGATTTCGTAGGAATGAGCCTTTATTTATTCCAAGTACTCAAACTAATATTTATAACTTAGTTGTCCCATTGAACCAAGGTCATGGGATCTCCACTTCACAAGGTTGGGTTACCGCTATAAATATTTTATTTTGTGGGTTTTAAGCCCATTCCTCTCAACAGCTTGTACATTTGATCTCTATTTATACCTTTAGTAAACGGATCCGCTAGGTTTTCCTTTGACTTCACATATTCCACAGAAATAACCCCATTTGAGATCAATTGTCTTATGGTATTATGTCTTCGTCTAATGTGACGAGACTTACCATTGTACATACTGCTTTGTGCTCTTCCTATTGCCGATTGACTATCGCAATGAATGTTAATGGAAGGCACTGGCTTATTCCAACAAGGAATATCCTCTAGGAAGTTTCTTAGCCATTCGGCTTCTTCCCCGGCTTTGTCTAATGCTATGAACTCGGATTCCATAGTGGATCGAGCTATACACGTTTGCTTAGACGATTTCCATGACACCGCTCCTCCACCTATTGTGAATACATACCCACTAGTGGACTTGGAGTCTTTTGTGTCAGATATCCAATTGGCATCACAATATCCTTCTAGAACTGCAGGATATTTTGAATATATCAAACCATAGTTCAATGTATATTTCAAATATCCAAGCACTCTCGTTAAGGCTTTCCAATGATCCTTACTTGGATCACTTGTGAACCTACTTAATTTATTAACTGAATATGCAAGATCTGGACGAGTACAGTTAGTCAAGTACATTAGACTACCTATTACCCTTGCATATTCTAGTTGTGAGTTGGGTTCTCCTCTATTCTTTGCTAAATGAACACCTAAATCTATAGGTGTTCTAGCGGGTCGAATGTTTAAGGTACTGAATCTTTCAAGTACCTTTTCAACATAGTGTGTTTGTGATAACACTATTCCTTCAGGTATTCTAGAGATTTTAATCCCTAATATGATATCACACAACCCCAAGTCTTTCATATCAAAAGATCTTTTCAACATATTCTTGGCATTTATAATCAACTCATGATTACTTCACATAATCAACATGTCGTCTACATAAAGGCATACAATGACATAAGCACTTGCACTACCTTTAATATAAACGCATTTATCACATTCGTTGATTTTGAAACCATTTGACTTCATTGTAGTGTCAAATTTTTCATGCCATTGCTTAGGTGCTTGTTTGAGTCCGTATAGTGACTTGACAAGTTTACACACCTTCTTTTCTTGTCCGGGAACGACAAATCCCTCGGGTTGTTCCATATAAATTTCCTCTTCCAGTTCTCCATTCAAGAATGCTGTCTTTACATCCATTTGGTGAATCTCTAGGTTATGCAATGAGGCAATAGCTATGAGAACACGAATGATGTAATCCTAGTGACTGGAGAGTATGTGTCAAAGAAGTCGTATCCTTCTTTTTGTTTGAACCCTTTAGCCACCAAACGGGCTTTATATTTGTCAATAGATCCATCTTTTTTGTATTTCCTTTTAAGGATCCACTTGCATCCTAAAGGCTTACAACCCGGAGGGAGATCAGTCAACTCCCACGTATTATTATGCATGATGGATTCTATTTCAGAATTTATAGCTTCTTTCCAAAAAGAAGCTTCGGGATTGGATAGAGCTTCTTGAATAGTTCTTGGTTCATCATCTAACATGTAAGTCATAAAGTCAGGACCAAAGGACTTTTCAATTCTTGCTCTCTTTCCACGTCTTGGTTCTTCATTTACTTCTTTAGAATCAACACTAGATTCATAAGACCGTTTAGATGAACCTTCTTTTCTTTCCTTACAAGGAAAGTTGTTTTCAAAGAATATTGCATTCCTTGATTCCATAATTATTCCTTCATTAATATCAGGAATCGTTGACTTATGCACCAAAAACCTATATGCACTACTATTATAGGCATATCCAATAAAAATGCAATCAACGGTTTTGGGTCCAATTTTAACTTGTTTTGGCTTTGGTATCTCCACTTTAGCCAAACACCCCCACACTTTTAGGTATTTATAAGATGGTTTGTGACCCTTCCATAACTCATATGGAGTTTCATCTTTCCCTTTGTGTGGTATTTTATTAAGAATGTGGTTTGCAGATAATATAGCTTCCCCCCACAAGTTTTGAGGTAAGCCCGAATTTATCAACAACGCATTCATCATCTCCTTAAGAGTACGATTTTTACGTTCTGCAACTCCATTTGATTGAGGTGAGTATGGTGCTGTTGTTTGATGAATTATGCCAAAGTTAGTGCACAATTCTTCAAATGGAGCGACATACTCTCCACCTCTATCACTTCGAATCATTTTGATCTTTGAACTCAATTGATTCTCAACCTCATTCTTATAGTTTTTGAAAGCTTCTATAGCTTCATCTTTACTTTTCAATAAGTAGATGTAACAGAACCTTGTGCAATCATCAATGAATGTTATGAAGTACTTATTCCCACCTCGAGTTTGCACAAACTTTAAATCACATACGTCGGTGTGAATTAAATCAAGTGGATTCGTACTTCTTGTCACAGAATGAAATGGAGCTTTGGCCATCTTTGCTTCAACACAAATCTCACACTTATCTTGTGGATTTCTTTTAAATGCAGGTGTTACATTTAAATTTGCAAGTCTTTGTAATGTGTTGAAGTTAACATGTCCTAATCTTTCATGCCATAAATTAGAACATTCAACCAAGTAAACAGAATCATAAACTTTATTCTTCGCCTCTTGGCGGTAAACATTCATTACATTCATTTTGAAGAGACCATTATCTTGGTACCCTTTTCCAACAAATACACCACTTTTGGTTAGGACAAACTTGTCCGATTCAAACACAAGTTTAAAACCCGCCTTACTCAACAAGGATCCCGAAACTAAATTCTTTCGAATGTCTGGCACATGCAGCACATTCAACAATGTTATCTCTTTGCCGGAGGTCATTTTCAATACCACCTTGCCAATTCCTACGACCTCAGATGTCGTAGAGTTTCCCATAAACAATTTTCTATCACTCACAGTAGTGTAGGATGAGAACATACTCTTTTCAGCACAAATGTGGCTAGTGGACCCGGTATCTACCCACCATTCCCTTGGATTATCCACCAAGTTGCTTTCAAACACAACCGCGGATAAATCAAGTGTTGATAGGTCTATCGGTACACTTCTTTCCTCGACGACATTGACATGCTTTAGTTTCTGATTTCTGTTGTCTTTCCTTGGAAGACGACAGTCTTTGGCCATATGATTCGGTTTGCTACAATTGTAGCAAGTTCCTTTGAACTTTTTGGCCAGCCCTTGTTTCTTCTCATTTTGAGGGCGCTTTCTCTTGTGTGTGTTGCTAGATTCTGTCAGATTGGCCTTGGCCTCGGCCTCCATCGCCCTTTTCTGTGTTTTGGCTTCAGAAGATCGGCTATCTTCCTCAATACGAAGCCTCACAATAAGATCTTCAAGTTTCAACTCCTTGCGCTTGTGCTTAAGGTAGTTCTTGAAATCTTTCCACATCGGTGACAATTTCTCAATGATAGCCGCCACTTGGAATGGTTCATTGATTTCCATTCCCTCTGCCAACAAGTCATGAATAATAATTTGAATTTGTTGTACCTGACTTATTACAGATTTGGAGTCCACCATTTTGAAGTCTAGAAATCTACCAACTACGAACTTTTTCACTCCTGCATCTTCTGTCTTGTACTTTTTCTCCAATGAATCCCACAATTCTTTGGCTGTCTTGACAGAGCAGTAGACACTGTAAAGCATGTCGTCAAGTCCGTTTAGGATGTAGTTGCGGCAGAGAAAGTCACTATGGTTCCATGCATCAAGAGCATTCCTTCGTTGCGAATCGGTATCATCCGCAGCAATGACAGGGGGTTCTTCCTTGAGGAATCGAGATAGGCTAAGTGTGGTGTAGGTAGAAGAGCATTTTCTGCTGCCAACGTTTGAAGTCTGCACCATTAAACTTTGCAGGCTTCTCTCCATGAGCAGGAGCAGTAGGGACGGTAGGCATTGGTGCAGGAACAGTAGGAGGAGTCGACATTCTTCAGAAACGAGAAGAGAATAAACAATAGAAATTTCGTCTTGCGATTGTTGTTACCTCTTCTCGTCGAATCTGAAATATGGGTCTTGAATCTCGAACAACAGCAGCAAAAGTATTAAGTCGAGGCAAGGATTCTCCTTTGTCCGCAAGACGAAATTGCCCGTATCAAAGTGCTATACGTTTCAAGCAATCGTCCCCAAGATACAACGACTTCAAATCAAAACTTTGCAGCACCACAAAGCCTTGATATCAGCGAACGAATTTATATGCAAGATATCTCAAGTATTTCGAAAAATTGAATGCAGCAAAATGACAAGAAGTAAAGCAAGGCAAGATGATCAGCAGCCTTCGAAATGTGGTGATAGGATTTATTTATAGATGGTCACCGGACACGTAGAGGAGACACATTTCTCCAGACCGGATGCTTCGAAGAGACACCATTCTAGGCAAGGGATACATTGGTTGGGGCGAAAAACTGATGCCATGACCGCCAAAGGACGCGCATTTTTCCAGAATCAGTGTTGCACGCGCAGCCGCGCGACAACACGCGCGATACACTGTAATTGTGCAGCGCACGCACAGTGAGGCGCGCGCCCTATTCTGGACGAATGCGCACATTCCAGTGACAAGCTCGCATCGCGGGATGTGGCGCCCCCGCGCGGCCAGTTCTGTCCGAGTGCGCACCATGCACTCTTGTGTGCATCCATGTTGAGTTAACATTTAGTTTCCAAATAAATTTGGTCTAAAAAGATTAACTTTGGTCAAAGACCGCACCGCACCGCACCGCACCGACCCGACCCGAGACGAGACGAGCGCGCGCGCGCGTGTGTGTTTCATCGAGACACAGCCTATTAGCGTCTTCTCCCTTCTAAAAACTTCTGGTACCCCTTGGGGCCCAAACCCCTATTCAAACTTGGAGCTTATTAGGGACACTTCATTTGGTGATTTTCTCAATGTGGGACAAACCACATTTGAGACATCCCACTTCCCTTTACAACTCCTCACTCTTTCTCTTATTTCTCTTCGGGAAAACTTCATTTATCCAACAACAACTCCCTACCAAAACAAACCGGCAAACAATCAACTAACTGTATAGATGAAACTCAGAAATAATCTAAAAATGAGTAACTTGATTTTGTTAATAATTGCATCCATGTGTGGCTTCTCATTCGCAAAGATTGCTCTGTTCCTTGCATTCCAAATGTGATACACTGTCGCTGCAAGAGCAGAGGTCCTCATCTTGGATAGTGTGGAGTTCCCGCGATAAATCTTTCGAAATGCCCTAAACACTGTTGCATCTGATCCCATTATTTTTCGCATACAAAGCCATTGTCGAATATCTGCCCATATTTTCTCAGAAGTCGGGCAAACGAAGAAGAGATGTGCCATACTCTCGTCTGCTACATTGCAAAGCCCGACTTTTGTCTTCTATAAATACTAATATGTCTCGTGTAAGGAGCTTTCGGTGTGCGAATAACCAAAATACAAATCGATGATTTGGGAGAATGCATGATTTCATGAGTAGCGATTTCCATGGCCACCGAGCCTCCTTAGCTCATACTAAGATGTCAGAAGTTCAATTGTGGTTTATTTGATCAACCTGATTTGCGTATTATTGTGTTGATCTTCAGAGTTTATCTAAAATATATTAATAATAGCGACGGTAGATTCTAATATTAAAAATAAATAAATCGTTTTTGACAAATTATTTAATATCGTAACACAAAACATTCCTCTCGTGGTCCAATCAGTAAAAAATTGTCTGATTGAAGAGGTACAAATATCTTTATCCAAAACACCAAAATTGCCACGTGGCACCCCAGGAAACCAGTAACATAAAATCAAACTAGCCAATAGAAGAACACTTATCTGATATCTTATCCTTCTCGAATCCAAGCCACCAGTGCAACTTGTCCTCCATCATCCCTGGTACCCCTTTGTAATAAGGAGAAACAAAGACGATTGGAGTCTCGAAATCAAGAAAATGGCCAACTCACTGCAGGCAGCTGCCACTCTTATGCAACCAACCAAGGTTGGAGTCTCGGCCCGGAGCAGCTCCCAGCTCCGACCATTTCAGAGCGTCGGCAAGGCTTTCGGAGTTGAAACCGGAGGCGCAAGGCTGACATGCTCTCTTGATGTCAAGGAGTTGGCTCAGAAGTTCACCGATGCTGCCAAGATTGCTGGCTTTGCTCTTGCTACTTCCGCACTCGTCGTCTCGGTATGGATTGAATCTTGTTTAGCTTTCCGGCGGATTCTTTTGTGTTTGTTATGTGTGAGATAAGTTCTAGATGATTGATTCCAGATATGTATGCCAAGGGATGGTAACATCTGTTGCAGAACAACAATTTTGATAAGGAAATTTAGATCACTGAAAAATATTTAAAAATCAAGGCTTGTGAAATCGAGGACCTCGGAACGTTTTGTTTGTCTGTTTTTTGTTTCAGATCACTCGCGATTGTGCTATACGGTCAGATTCATGAAGTGCTAAATGGGTATTTTGAGATAAACTTGAATCTGGTAAACGAAGTTATTTGAAATTATCGAAGTGGAAAAGAGTAGACGGGTGGGGGGTAGGAATTTTGTAGCTCATCACATTTACAAGTTAATAACAAGTTTAAGTTTTTTCCCAGTCTATCTAGATCTTGAGATATGAAAACTTGATCGAATTGTTGATGAACAGGTTGAATTTTGTTGTGATAGCTCTGCTATTCCCAAGATTGTACTTCCTACAGTTCTTTAGAATTTCAGCAAGTCTCTTGTTATTTTGTATGTCTGGGTACATAAATTTATGCTGTGTCGGTATGTATTTTGTCATTGGAACCTTCAATGTTTTCTTGTTGAATTTGCACAGGGAGCTAGTGCTGAAGGTGTTCCGAAACGGCTCACGTACGATGAAATTCAGAGCCAGACCTACACAGAAGTGAAAGGATCAGGAACTGCTAATCAGTGCCCAACCATTGTAGGTGGTGTCGATGGATTTGCCTTCAAAGCAGGCAAATACAAGGCCCAGAAATTCTGCCTAGAGCCCACATCATTCACTGTCAAGGCAGAAGGTATAAACAAGAATGCACCACCTGAGTTCCAAAAGACCAAGCTCATGACCCGTCTGACCTACACCCTCGATGAGATCGAGGGACCATTTGAAGTATCTCAAGATGGCACCATCAAATTTGAGGAGAAGGATGGGATCGACTATGCTGCTGTCACCGTTCAGCTCCCTGGTGGTGAGCGTGTGCCTTTCCTCTTCACCATTAAGCAGCTTGTGGCAACCGGCAAACCAAATGGCTTTAGTGGGGAATTTCTGGTCCCATCATACAGAGGTTCATCTTTCCTTGACCCAAAGGGTAGGGGTGGATCTACTGGATATGACAATGCTGTTGCGTTGCCTGCTGGAGGTAGGGGAGACGAGGAGGAGCTACAGAAGGAGAACATAAAGAACGTCTCTTCTTCGACAGGGAAGATTACATTGAGCGTGACCCAATCAAAACCCGAGACTGGTGAGGTGATTGGAGTGTTTGAGAGCATCCAGCCATCGGATACTGATTTGGGGTCGAAGGCTCCCAAGGAAGTCAAAATTCAAGGCATCTGGTATGGTCAGCTGGAGTCTTAGGCTAACTTGATCACCATTGTACTGTTTCTTGGTTGAGTTGCCTTGTACCATTAAATGGCGCTGAGCTCCTAGTGAAGTTGCACTCAAAACTATTACAATTCTTGTATATTATTGTGAGTTTTAATGATGTCTGAAAAAAAAATAAGCACCTGTGATACATTCATAGCACCGGAAATTCAATCTTAAACCACTCAATTCCTTTTCAAGAAACGTGGAAAGAGCTACCTATTTTTGATTCAGAGACTCAAAATGAGATGAAAAGTTTGCAGAAACTTTCAAACCTAATTTTCAAAATTGACAAAGTAAGCAGGAGAGCCTTATTTTCTAAAAGCCCATTTGGATCTATCCTTTCTTCCTAATTCTTCTCTTTTTTCCAAGAAAAGTTTCTATTTTGCAAGTTGCCATTGAAGGAATGCCATTGCAAAATTTCATTTTTGTTTGTGGTAATTTGTTTATCCAAATATAAAAATTATTGTTATAACTTTGATCTTTTCATTATTTGTTATCGGAATTAATTTTCTCTAACAAAAATAATCATGTAAATGATTACTATGATTTTTAGTCCATTCTGTTTGATGATAAAAAATTGGTCGTTTAACTATTGAGATAATCGGTTTATTTTTATTAAATGAAAAACAATAATTATATCGCTGATTCAATAAAAAGTACTAATTACATCCTAAAATTTTATTTGTGAGTTTATAATTTTTGTGAATCTTAAGAAGAATATGGGTAGAATTGACCCGTCTGACAGATTATGATCCGTGAGACGGTCTCACATGACATCTACCTTTTTAAGAAAAGACTAATTTGCTGGCAATATAACAATTATTTTTCATTAAATAACGGAAAACATATTAAGTAATATAAATAATTAACATATTAGTAATTTCAGGGCCAGGATCCTCTACTGTGGCATCCCCACAGTAGGGGATGCTGTGCCACAAAGTTTTTTTTTAAAGCTTATATATATATATATATATATATATATATATATATATATATATATATATATATATATATATATATATATATTTTAGTTTTTTTTTTCATTTTTATGGAATTTTTGTTTTAATCTTTCTTTTGCTTTCATTCAAAATTTTAATTTTTAAATATTTTTTACTCTTTTTAAAATATATTATAATTTATTTTTCTATTTTTATTTTTTTTGACATTTTGTTTATCTTGTTTGTTTTGAAAGTAAAACATATTTTATGTTTCAATTTTAGTTCTTTTCGCATGCTTGATTCGTCCATTTTCATCGATACTCGAACAAGATTAAAAATTTGTGTTTTGTTTTCGTCATCAATCAATTCTATCAAAAAACATCGAATTTTCATTAATGTGATAAACACTTGGTTCTACAAATAAGAAAGAGGGAAAAAAATTATAATATATTTTAAAAGGAGCAAAAAATATTTTAAAATAAAAATTTTGAGTGGGAGTAAAAAAAAAATTAAAACAAAAAATCCAAAAAAATTATAAAAATATATATATATATATAAGCTTTTTAAAAAAAAATTTGTGCACAACATCCTCTACTGTGGAGACATCTAAAATGAATTCTAATTACAGGAACCAAAAAAAAATTTATAATTGCATGTTTGCAATTAATTCGATGTGTCAATAGTGAAACCACTTAATCGATTGTCAGTAAATACACTTAAAATAATTAAATATTCAAATAAAAATATATTACAAAATATAAAAATATAATCTCTCTATCTATCTTCATGAGATAAATTGATATAATCCATATCAAAATTGAAAAGTAATATTTTTCACATGTCTATTAAATTAGGAGATATGTCTAACTAAATTAACAATGAGACGAAGTCGCAGGAGTTTTTGTGCCCGTTGAAAATTAAAAGTTGACCAACATCCCTCGAGTATATTATACTTGCCAAACAACAACCAATGGTCAGTTATATCTTATTATATATTCATGTAACAAAGCAGAATATTTCATTCCGAAGATTACACACTCATGCATACACGACGATACCTTGAAACAAAATTTTAGCAATAATCAACTTTTAATTGATGAAACAAATTAGGAAATCTTTGATTAAAATTTTAAAAGAAAGTTTAGTGAATAACATTAAATTAAATTTATTATACTGCTCACCGAAAAGGACACAGAAAAAGTCTTCTATCCAACTCCTGATTTCCTCCGACAACTCTTCACCATTGGTATTGCCATTCCAGTTTCAAATCCACGCAGGAAGAAGATTTTCTTGCTTTCTTTTTTTCTCCAGCTTTTATCTTTAAAATCCCAAAGAATTTCTATCGTTTTTCTTTTCCTTTAATCCCTTGTTATCTTTTGATGGGAAACGTGGCGTGGCCGGTGTAAGGAATTGAACGGACATGATCGTGGAAGCTGACGAATTTTATGTCTAAAAACTGAGGAAATGGGATTACTATGATTGGTTTTGATGGAAGAATTGCCAGGGTCTCTGGGGACAAGTGCGAGCTTGGTCTTGAGATTGGGACAAGCCATTTTTGCTGTTGTTTCATTGATTTCATGTGTATAGATGTTGAGTTCTACAGTTACACTGCTTTCTGGTAATTCTAAATCTTAAATGTTGCATATCTTTTTCTTTCTTTTTCCCTAAAAGAATCTGAGTAATGAAATAATTTATTTTTAATAATTTTCTTGTAGATTATTGGATACTGATTCTTTGTACTATTTGATTGCTGTTTGAGTTTTTGCGAGTATGAAATTGGGTCATTAACGGGGCAGATGGATCACATGGATTCTATTCTATGGTAACAAATGTTGTGCTATCTTCCTTTCTTCTTAATTATTGGCGGGTGTGAGTGGTTGCCACATAACATCTATTGTTTGACATTTTTGAGTTGGCACTACTAGAATCCAGAATCAGATATGCGTGTAAGAGAATAAAGAAATATTACAAATTTTTAAAATAAAATTAGAAAGGGAGATCAAGGAGTTGCATTTTAATATGTTGAAGCAACTAGTGATTTTGCTTTTGAGATTAGTGAGTTTTAAATTGTATTATTATTCTTGGGAGAGAGTGTCGTGCTTCCATAGTTGCACTAATGTCATGCAAGAGCCAAGAGGATCGGTAAAAGTAATTAGCGTCGCGTCCCAAGATTTGGTTTTGCTGTTGATTTGGGTGATCTGTGTCTCATCTCGGTGTTGTTTGACTTCAGTTAAAGACGAGGAGGGATTATGCGAAGACTTTTGTTTTGGATGATGAGTGAAGGTGACACCTAAACATTGATAAGTGGATGAAGAACAAATATGGATGATTAGTTTCTCAAGGAGGATATCAAGCACCGTTTCTGTGTCTTGTAATGTGAAGTTCGAGTATGGGAAAATGCAATTATTTAGAGTGGTTTTCTCATACATTACCCTTAGTAATTAATAGGCTCTCATTGATGGAACTGGTTGTCCACAGTAGGAGACAAGACAGGATTTCACAGGGGAGAAATGATGGTTATTTCTTGCAGGGTTGGAGAAGATATATGTAGGTGATTTGAAATGGGAAATTTTGTTTGTTCATCAAACAACCTTTAAAGAGGTGATATGTTTTAAAGACTAGGCATAGAAATGGACACAAAAGTTGGATCTTATGTAGTAGGGAATCTATAACTGATTCATTGTCATCTTCCCCATGCATGATTCTTTGCTGCTGCATTGTCCACTGAAAAGTCCTACGCATTTGCTAAGATAACGAATACTTCTGTCTTGTTCTTGCACGCGTGAATGCTTTTTCACATGTTTGTCATAAAATGTTCTACTTGCAGCTTCTTGGTTACTATCATGGGATTAACGATTCCATGGAGCTTGACTTTGGCAGTCGTAGATATATACTTCGTTTTCTTGAAACGCTCACCTAATCAAGTTGGCATACTCGCCATCGTTCTCATGGGAGATTGGGTAACTAAAAGCCTGATATAACACATTTTGCACCTAACAGAACAACACAATTAACGTCCAAAAAATAAAATTCTCTGTAGGTTCTATCATTTCTATCGCTGGGTGCGTCTTGTTCAACAGCCAGTGTGACCAATCTTTTGCTTTCTGCTGGTGGCTTCTGCGGCCTAAAGTTTTGCACAAGATATCAGCTGTCTGCTGCTATGGCATTCTTGTCCTGGTTTCTGCTATTTGCCTCATCTCTCTTCAATCTTTGGCTTCTTCCCTCTCTATAGCTCATCTATACGCCTAACATAACGATATTCGGGTTAGGCGTGCAGTGATTTTATGTTGTTGATTGTAAGAAATTTTTTTGGATGATTGTTTTTATAGATGAACTTTATACTTCGGAGAGAGTTAAGAAATTGGAGTTGAATTATTGTTTTTATGAGGCACTCTCAATTCGTAACTTGAGAGCTTGTGTACACTGACACGGAAATGGTTCTTAAAATTCATCAATCGATCTCACATAAACGTAGACGTAATGTAAACATTTATTTGTGATGGTTTTTAAAATTTAGAAATTAGAGGTGTCTAAATTAAAGAGGATAATTTAGTTGTTCCCACCTTACTCTCAATATCAGTGAAAGATGCGGAATTATGTGCTATCAGGTTCGGCATGGAGTTTTGTTTGAATCTAGGCCTTCACGATGTTAATATTTTCTCAGATTCGTTATTTGCTGTTCAAGCTATTAGCACCTCATTAGTTGACCTTGGTCCGAGTGGTGTGCTCTCAATCGACATTCTCCATATGCTGAGGATGGATGCTTTCTTGTCTATCAACCACATGTCGAGATCGGCCAACAGAGCTGCTCATCGTTTAGCTCGTGTAGCTTCTGATGTTTCCTCTTTTGTTGTTTGGTGTTCTGGTGATATACCAGTTTGGTTACGTAATATTGTAAATCATGATATTATGAAATAATGAAGTTGTTTTACTTAAAAAAAAAAAAAATGATCAAATCAACTTGTAATTGTAGAATTCAATACAATTCAATAAATTAGAGGATTATTTATTTATTCGATACAATTCAAAAAATTGATTGCTCTCAAATTCTAACCCAATCAAAAAGGATGAAGGGCTAGTCTAACCCAATTGTTTTCCTCCGTATAAAAAATAATTGTCTCCCTCCGTATAAAAAAATGACATCAATAAAAAATGTCAGGATAACTAATCTAATATGTTTTTTTATTCTCTGATTTATTTTATCTATTTTTCCCTCCTCCTATATTTATCAAACCCAAATATTCTCACATTTGTTATTATCACTATAAATAACATACACGACACTTTTAGCTGTCATTATAAATGATTTTAACTAACATATAAATTTGTCATTATTACTATAATAACAAGACATGTATAAATGTATTTAAACATGAGTTTTCCTGACATTTAAAATTGTCATTATATGAATAATTAGTTAACACGTATTAAGTTGTCATTAACATCGTATAATGACATTAAAAAATGTCAGTAAGTTTAAGACGACATTGGAACAGATGATATTTGTTGGAGGTGTCACTAAAATTTAAATGTCACTAAATATTGAATATGGTGATATTTATGAATGTCAATATACGCATTTATTTTTGTAGTGGCTCTCATATTTAGTTTTGATTGAAAAAAATTTGTGAAATTCAATTTTTCGTTCTACGATAAAAACCGAGCAAATGCTCCTCTTTGCTCCAACCTCCTCTCATTTCTAATTCTGTGACTACTCCTAACTCCGGACTAACTTTAACTTAGGCTTCAAATGAGAGC
Organism: Primulina eburnea; assembly: GCF_022965805.1. NCBI lineage: Eukaryota > Viridiplantae > Streptophyta > Magnoliopsida > Lamiales > Gesneriaceae > Primulina > Primulina eburnea. The sequence continues at coordinate 30,473,274 of NC_133109.1, read as the reverse complement.
AGGGAATTTCACTGAACAAACAAGGATTTGTTTATACTGTAAATCCTAATCATTCCACTTTTTTCCAAATCTCCCCGAAAACATTTCTTCAAGTATAATGAAATTCAAAATGGATAATTTTTCCTTGAAATATATATACTTCCTCTCCCCTTTTTAAGTTGTAATTAATTAGTATGACGCTAATTTTCACTAGTGGTCAGAATTATGGTTGATTCCATTCTATATGTAGGAGCACTATCCACATGATAGAATCAAGGACCCAAATTTAGTCACACATACATGGGATCCACTAATTTTTTTAAAATCACATGTGTATAAATCTTGTTCATCTAAATCATGTGAAGACAGTGCCTCATTAGGTAGCATCGACTTAACCCAGAATTATGGAGACGTGGCAACACAAAATATAAATGTACATAATAATTTGTATAATATAATTAAATATGCGTAGGGTGTATTTATTTGCATTGATATACTAAAACGTTATCTTGCCGGTTGGTGACTGCGGCCACAAACGCGTGACCACATATGTATGTTATTCGTGTTAGAATATATTGTTGTTAGTTTCAAAGACATATTAATCATTTTATTGTTTTTGTGTTTATCTTAGTTATATAAACATAATTCTTTGTATTCTTTATGAATTTAACAATATCGCGATTTGAATTTTTTGTTCACTCTCTATTTCTTCAATTCGTCACTCTCACTTGCGATATAACTCATGACACCAAACTGTAAGTACATTAAAAATTGAGATTTGTAACTAACTCAACTCCAAAAATTAGTTTAAGAGGAAATATTATCCAAATTTATATATAAAACTCTCAGTATTTTATTCAACCGACAGGGATAACTAACACACCCTCACACCCAAAAATAAACATTTGGAGCATGAAGTTTACAAATTGCCCAATTATAAGCAGATCGACATATAACGGTGGAATCTGAGTTTTGATATCATGGTAAGATTGAGATTTAGACCTAACTCAAATCCAAAAGCTAGTAACTCAAAGCAGAAAGATTGTCTAAATCTATATATACAACCATAAAGATTTTATCCAATTTTATGTTAAGAATGAGGCTTAATATATAATTTGACGTCTTTATTAATATAGGCAAAAACTTGTGTGAGACGGTCTCACGGATCTTATTTGTGAGACGGATCTCTTATTTGGGTCATCCATATAAAAGTATCACTTTTTATGCTAAAGGTATTACATTTTATTGTGAATATGGGTAGGGTTGACCCGTCTCACAGATTATGATCCGTGAGACGGTCTCACGTGAGACTCACTCATTAATATATACAATTTGAAGTCTTTATAAGTTGTATATTTACTCATACACCAACCATTGGCACACAAATTAACGTACATCCATTAAATATGATGAAAATAAAATTGGAGATCAGAAATTGCATAGTCGTTTATAAAAAGTTATATAGACGATAATAATCATATATTTCAACTTTTTCAAACCACAAAACAGTTTGATCGTCACCTTTCAATAAATATATTTTTAGGAAATTCAAAATAATGAATTACATAATTATTTTCTATTACATGGATCTCAATCATCACATGCATAAGAATATATTTTAATTAATAATATATAACGCGATCTAATGGCATTTATTTAACGAATACTATTCAAAACATTATTTATTTTTAAATCCATTTCACGTCGAGGAAGCTTCAATATGGGTGCTGGAGATTATAACTAATTAATCATATTGGCCCACCATTTTCTACGGTAATAATTAGTTTAATTTATTTCAACGGACATATTATGTATGAAATTTAAGGTTATTATATGGGGTTTAAGTTTAATTTGTCGGAGATTAAGCCAGAACATTTAAAAAAAATTCAAAAATTGTTGTCGGAAGAAAGGATCACTAGCTACACAGCTATTAAATATACGTACAAATTTTGATACGCTACACACTCACCGTGCACACTTATGTAAACATCGATGAAGTGACACTCATCTATTGGATCATTAACTAATCTCAAATTAAAATACATGAAGCTGGAGTTTAATTTGAACCGTTTTACTAATCAAAAGTTGAATTAAAACTCTCAATATTCCTATTTTATATCTTACAAATATACTCAGAAATCGTATGATCGAGCCGATAATCGGCTAAAATAAAGAATTTCGAACTCAATTTGAACTCAAATTATATTTATTAATTTGTTTTTTTTTTTAAAAAAGAGAGACTAATATTCGAGTGGATTTTCCAGCGAGGTTTGCCAACTTATGTCGCACAATCGAGTCCCCAAGTCAGCCAACATTTGAACCTTTTTCTGGTTGTTTTGATGCTAATGTCCTAAAACCTACCAATACAAATATTATTGCTTGTCGATACCCAATAATTAATTATACCCTATAATTAAATAATTAATTATTATGAATAATATTTAAAAAATAAATAAAAGCCCTTGTTCTAGCTGTACGTGGCTATGTGCATTTTTTTTTTTTTTGCAGCGCAGCTTCGAGAGTTGCCAGGCTCCAGCTTGTCCCGATGATAAATAAATCTTTCAAGTTACGATTCGTTTTATTGAAATTTGTTTTTCTATATTAATTTATCAGGAATATTAATTTTTATAGATCCACCTCTCACAGATTCAAATGCTCATGTTTTGGGACAAACATATTATAATATATATTTGACATGCATGATTTAGGGGTGTTTGTGAGAGTTTTTATTTATTTTAAAGTGAATTTTTCAGAGATTTTTTGAAAATAGATCAGAAACAAAAGTAAGAATTGTTCAGAATAAAATCTTAAAGTTAATACAAGTTAAAATTTGAGTGTTTGGAGAAAAATCGCTTTCAAACTTATTTTTTAAAAAAATTACAATTTAATGTACATAAAATTTGCCTTTTTTAATTATATAAATTTTGGTATTCACACTATTAACAATGTATTTATATAACTATCTTCGTTAATCATTACCAATACAAAATTCCCATGATTAAATCATTAGAATATTGTACGTCTTAGATAACACAAAGTTTGTAATAAAAATGATATGAAATTTATAATTCAATCCCGATATTTTTTTTTAAAAAAAATTCAAACATATACTCCCTTTTTGGTCGCCTTTGACCACTAAATAATTCCACAATTTTATATATGCGGACAAGAATAAATACCGAGTACACAAAAACTCCACCACTACTTGCTTATTGGTTCATCTAAGCCGCAAGAATCATGTGATTAATCACGCAGATAATAAGTATATATAAAAATTATTTTGTATTTATTTTCGTTTTACGAATATTTAATGTATTGTATAATTAATAATATTCACAATATATTATACGTTTCTTAGTAGACTAAATTTTATTGGAGTGGTACTGGAATGACCACGCATGAAATATATGTTACTCTGGACTCACATTGGTTAAAAATAAAAATTTTAAATAATATTTTATTAAAAAATTACGATAAATTTATATAATAACTTGGGTTAAGGATTTTTTAATCTTAAATTAAATTAATTTTATTTTACAGTATTTTATTAATATATTATCTGCTCGAAATATTAAAATTATATTGAAACTAATTAATATATATTTTCAGGTTTAAACTTGGATTAAGCATACTTAAACTTGTAATATTTTATTCTTCACCTCAAAGCTTTTCCATGTTTTGGGAATTTTATAACCTTGTAAAAAAACATGGATAAACCCAAAATTCATTTCACTTACAATTAAAAGTAAGGAAGAATGTGAATCTGCTCATTATAACTGTCAAATTTCAATCATGGTTAGGTTAAAGATGACCCTCACTATTTTGTTATTGAAATTTTTGGTATATATATAGTTTGTATCCGGGCTGGTCCAATTTTTTTTAAAAAATTATATGTAATTTTTGTATAATTTTAGAATAATATGATATTAATTCGGGTAGATCAATTTAAAATATTAAAATATTCTAAAGTTTAAAATTCTATATCAGACATAGCCATATTTCTGGCTCCGTCACTCTGTCTACCCATCGTGTCCATCTCTCTGTCCACCAATGAAGTGTCACTCATTTATTAGATGTGATGAAATATACACAAATTATACATTTAATGTGCAAGTGACGTCTATTGATAAGTACAATGAATGAGCAAAATGATAACGAAATTTGCTGCTGCTTTTTTTGTAAGCTGAAATTTGTGTTGCCATATAAAGTAAGGATAACACTGTGCTCAAGAAAGCTTTTAGGGTAAAAGAAAATAGAGGAGAAGAGTCCACCATTAAAAGCAACCAATCCCCAACCATCACATTTATTTAAAATTTGACCTTGATATATCTTATCATGCTGATACCAAAGATTTTTCATACAAATTTTAAGAAATCACAATCATTTGTTTTTGTTTACACTTGTATAAATATTATACTCGTGAAAACATTAAATTTTAAAGGACTCATATCTTTAAATCTGCCTCCTTTATGTTTAAGCAATCTTTTCTTCCCCACATCTCCATATTTCTTTTTAGAAGTTTTCTTAGATGGGAAAAAAACATAAAAAATGAGATTAGATTATTCGAAAAGCATTAAGATGTCGAGTAGTTGTGTCACGCCCTGAGCCCGGGCTTGCGTGACTGCACAATGGGCCCCTATAGCAACTATTTCGTATTCGTCCTCGCTTTACGAAATGATTAACCTAAGTTGCTATAGAAGTCCATTGTAAGCCATTATAAATTCATTTTAAATATTTGATTTTTTCGATGTGGGACAAAGGTATCACAATCATCCCTCCTTCAGATCGCGACGTCCTCGTCGCGGCCTGACCCCTCGATCCACCACACCGAGAATCTAGAGGTGACTCCTACAGGTTCAAGAGGTGGCTCCCGTCATGTAGCACTTTGTCCTGCAGGTTCAAGAGGTGGCTCCCATGCACGTAGCACTTTGCCCTGCATAGCACTTATTTCCCGGTGTTCCATGCCGGTGACCGGCTCTGATACCATTCTATCACTCCCCGAGCCTGCGTGACTGCACAATGGGCCCCTATAGCAACTACTTCGTATTCTCATCGCTTTACGAAAATAATTAACCTAAGTTGTTATAGAACTCCATTGTAAGCCATTATAAATTCATTTTAAATCTTTGATTTTTTCGATGTAAGACAAGAGTATCACAAGTTGGACCACATCTCTAAATTGTTTTTAATACACGTTGTAATGATATGTTTCGGAAAATCATTTTTCTTATATCGATAATAAAAACAAGAAAACAAAAAAAAAAGGCTTTTTTCCAGTCACTCTGTCCGTAAATTTGATGGAAAAAACGTGGATAATGGTACTACAAGGGAGCAGTACTCCTTCATACAACCTGTCACGCACGAGTTGACAGGTTGGCATCCCCGCCAACCGATTCCTTTATTAATTTTTTGCCCACACCGTGATCTATGTATTATTTTTTATTTTCCCATAATACCAGTCCACGCGGAAATTGAACAAAAATTAATTATTGCTCACGAATGCACGGATAAAGTTGATTTTATGTTGGTTTTTGGCTAATAAATTTAATAGACGAGTGCAATAATTATCTTTGTTGAGTAAACGATCGATCGAGTATTGTTGTCTGAGTTGTCGTACAATATAAAAAAAATTAGATTTTCCGTAATTACTATCGACTATAACTTTTGATAAAACGATAAGAGTTCATTTCTACTATTGGTATTTGAAGTCAAGATCATATGTTCCATGTATTGATTACAAAGAATTCATTAATTGAAAGTATATTGTTTGTGATACAATAATTATCACGGTAGATGAGCTCAGACTGTGACGCTTGAATGTAGTACATTTAAATATTTGAATTATACTGATACCACAAGTTTATAATTTTTTTATACCAAAAATCGTTCAATCCTAAGCAAATTGATCATATTTAATCCGGGTATATAAATTAGTGTCTGTTAAATATCTTGTTCATTTTGGTCGGAGGTGGTTAACATGAACATGGATATTACAACTACTATAGTGTTGGATAAGTGTTATATACGGTTTAAATTGTCTTCTTAAAATTTGATATTGTTTATACATAAAAATCTATAATTTTATTTTTTTAAATAACAAAAATATATTTGAAATTTATCGATCAAATAACAAATAACAATCTTATAAATATCAATCTCACATATCAATTCCAGCTCTCTTTCAATTATTCAAGTTGGTTAAGTTTGGTTATATTTTTCAGATCACATATATAATTTAAAAATGAAAAACCCTGTAGTGTTTGTTTATTATTTGACTTGTACTTCCCATAATACCCCTCAACTCTGTATTTATATAGACACACACGCGTTATTGTGGCTCTCTCAAAATCAACCCAAAAAGAAGTGCAGAAAAAGAGAGAGGAGTTGAAATTTAAGAAACTACACAGATTATTATCATTCAATGGGTGTATGCAGTTCTTGCGAGGCGACTTCTGTGGCAACGGCTAAGTTGATATTGTACGATGGGAGATTGCAAGAGTTTCCTCACCCGGTTAAGGTCTCCTACGTCTTGCAGAAGAATCCATCTTGCTTCATTTGTAATTCTGATGAAATGGATTTCGACGACGTTGTATCGGCTGTGAGCGATGACGAGGAGCTGCAGCCGGGCCAGCTCTACTTTGCGCTGCCGCTGAGCCGGCTGCAGCGCAGGCTGCAGGCGGAGGAGATAGCCGCGTTGGCGGTGAAGGCGAGTTCTGCTCTGACCAAGAGTGGGGAGAAATGCGGGCTTCGGGGGAATGTGTTGGTATTCGCCGAGGAGAATGGTGCCAGAGTACGGCCGAGGAAGGTGTCAGATGCGGTAGATAGCGGATCCAGGAGGCGGAATGCGGGTGGCGGCGGTGGTGCCGGGAGGCGTGGTGGGAAGTTCCCTGAGCGGTTGAGCGCGATTCCTGAGTAGGGTTATTTTGGGAATAGGGGTAGGAATATTCATTTTTTGTAAATATATAGTTTATGTACTATGACTCGAGCAAAAAGTTGAAATCTCAAATTTCGATCTACAATTCCTCCTGAATTTACAATTTTATCCTCGTTAATTCACCCAACCTTAATTATATAGCATATATGAAATCTAATATTTAATTTACAACCAGCAATAACATTTAAACTTCATAGGTAAATAATATATATATATATATATATATATATATATATATATATATATATATATATATATATATATAGTTTTATATGTTATATTGTACACTTATTAAATATATAATTTTTCTATATTTCATCGTACTTGTGATCAGTGTTCATATAAGTGTGCATGATAGATGTACATATTATAATTATAATTATATATATATATATAAAAGATAAAGACACCAAAATATTTAATTTCATAATTATTATTCTTGATCATTATCCCACTAAAATCCTACTCAAATCACTATATTTTACATAGTAAAACTCTATCTAAACAAAACTTTTTTTGTTCTTGAATAATTTTTTTGAAAACAATTTCGTATTAATGGTTTAATATTATTTATTCAATTTAAAAAGATAATAACAAACTCCATTATTGTGGATATGCATGTATCACTAGTATATATATCTATTACTATTATTAACAATCTTTATAATATAGACAAAAATAGTGTTTTGGTCTGTTTTACTATTTCAATTTTGTCTTTAATGTGATGTCAATATTACATTTTTATTTTTTAAAAATTTCAACAAATACTTTTGTTTTTATTTTTTTTAATTACAACAATTCAAATAACACTTTAATCTCTCGATTATTATAAAAAAAATTATACACATCACCGCGTGTGCATAATAACTAATATATATAAAGTTCTAAAGTAAAATATGATTAGATGTACACCTACTTGACGTGAATCATTTTAAAAATGAGATAAAGACAAGTAAAAGGTATGCCCAATTCATTACCTTGTCATTTGACCTTGTGGTTGTATTGCGACTTTGCGAGACTGCCATTTATAAACGCCGGCCCGAAATTACTAACTGCCAAGATTACATTAACATCATGATACTTCTATTAAATCATATTTACAACTTCGTGAATTCTCATCCCCGTATGATAGCGAGATAAAGAAATAAGCTGTTTAGATATACATGAAAGACACGATTCAAGATTTTTAAACTGTATAACATTTCAAACGTCAGATTTCAAAATATGCAAGAGATTTTGTATAGCATATATGATATATATTATAAATCTTGAATTCGATGATGTATTGGAAGATTCTTTTTGTGTATTCCTGATTGATAAATGAGATGGAAGTTTTGAATTTTGGTATCAATTTTTTTTATATCCTAATATAGGAGATGGAGAAAACTCGAACTTGAGTCAACATATAGGAAATTCCGGTGAGACAATTGGGCCAAGCCCTCTGTCTCGAATTTTGGTATCAATTTAATGACGTGATGTTAGAAGAATTTGGAACTCTAACATGGTATATCTTAAAAAAGGCAAAAACTTGTGTGAGACGATTTCACGAGTCATATTTTGTGAGACGGATCTTTTGTTTGGATCAGCCATGAAAAAATATTATTTTATATGCTAATGTATAGTTTGGTACTTGTGATAAGAGAGAGATTGATAAATAATCTTCTCTTATCTCACGTTTGGTACCTTTTTAGAAAGCCCCTGATAATGTCATGAGCCCGTGATAAATAATTTATATAGGGATAAATCTCTTTTAAGAGATGTGATAATTTTAATCTAATGATAAAAATATTACAAATGACTTAATTGCACTCAATATATAAAAATCATAAACCCTATTGTTCACTCATTTTGCTTGTAGTTAGAAATTAAAATCAAATAAATATTTTTATTTATTTTTATATAATATATAATATGATAATTATATAAATGAACTCGAGATAATTATATAAATGATTTGTATAAATCTCAATAAAATTATTAATATCACCCGATTAATATTAAAAATTTATATTTGACTTGACTCACAAAATTAAAAGCTCAATTATCATATTATATAATATATAAAATTAGGTAAAAAAATAAATAAATCATGCAAGCACTGTCGGCGCATGAACAGATAAAAAATATGAACTCAAGCAACAAATTTGAAATTATAAAATTTATTATAATAAGGTTAATTTTGTTAATTTTGTCATTACAATCTAATATATAAATTTAATCACTCTTATTAAAATCATAACAAACATAAAATATAATATCCTACATCTTATTTATCACTGATAAATATTTGTGATATCGTCTCATAAGAGGCCTATTCTATTAAAAATTGCACGAAAAATAAAATAAAGTGGTGTTTAATTATTTCCAATTGTCAATTATTTCTCGTTCAAGTTGGGTAGGGAGCTAACATAGGTTGGGTATACAGGGCTGTGAAGTGCTTTAGAGTTTGAACCACACAATGTATATACGTAGGTAGCTAAATAGCTACATTTGGTTGAATAAAATAACATAATGTTGTCAAATTCTAGAGTTTGGCGAATTTTTCACCCCAAAAAATCAAGTGTGGACTCCCAAAATCACCTTGTATTGTATGGGTGGAACCCAAATATGCTACTCTAGATTTCATAAGATTAAAGAGTTTCCTTGTCTTATTAATGAAATTTGACGGATTCGACCTAAAATTCAACCCAAAAAATAAGTTGTGTTGTGAAAAGGTAAAAATTTATGGTAAAAAGTAAAAATCTCAAACTCTCAAAATTTACCAAACTACACACTTTATAATATTTTTCTCTCTACTCAATTGTGATTTTCTTCACAAATGAGAGATCTATTTATAGAGTTTCATTACACATAATCCAAAAATAACAAAACATCATTACCTACATCATCACACACAAATTTCTAACTTTACAACTCTTATTTTCAACATTCAAATATTCAACTATTACTTTTTCCATATTAAAATATATTATTTCAACACTCCCCCTTGTGATGATGATCATGATACGATGATGTCTTCATTACGTGTTTTGTACTGTCTCGTTAAAAACCTTACTAGGAAAAACTCATTGGGATAAAAACCATAGTAAGGGAAAAAGAGTGCAGTCACGTGAACTCCCCCTCATGTTGACACGAACAACTCTTCACAAATTTCGTAGATTGCGCATCCCAATATTATATATGTGCTTTCTGAATATTGACGTAGGTAGTGCCTTTGTGAAGAGATCTGATGAGTTTTCACTTGATTGAATGTGACGAACATCAATACATTTATTCTTCTCAAGCTCCTTGGTGAATGAGAAGAACTTAGGAGGAATATGTTTAGTTCTGTCGCTTTTTATGTATCCTTCATTCATTTGAGCAACACATGCAGCATTATCTTCATATAGTATCACAGGCTTCTCATCGAATGATAATCCGCATGAAATTTGGATATGTTGGGTCATTGATTTTAACCACACACATTCACGACTTGCTTCATGTAGTGCAATAATCTCGGCATGATTTGATGAAGTTGTTACGAGCGTTTGTTTCTGTGAACGCCAAGATATTGCAGTGCCTCCACGAGTAAATACATATCCAGTTTGGGAATGTGCCTTGTGTGGATCAGATAAGTATCCAGCATCGGCATAACCAATTATACTTGGATTAGCATCTTTTGAATACAAAAGTCCCAAGTCTGTCGTTCCTCGTAGATAACGGAATATATGTTTAATTCCGTTCCAGTGTCTCTTTGTTGGACATGAGCTAAATCTTACCAACAGATTCACGACAAAAGATATATCAGGCCTTGTACAATTTGTAAGGTACATAAGGGCACCGATGACACTTAGATATGGTACTTCTGGACCAAGAATATCTTCATCATCTTCACATGGACGGAATGGATCCTTTTCTATGTTTAATGATCTAACAACCATTGGAGTACTTAAAGGATTTGCTTTATCCATATTAAAACGTTTAAGGATCTTTTCTGTATAATTTGTCTGGTGAACAAACATTCCACATTCTTTTTGTTCAATTTGTAAACCCAGACAATACTTGGTTTTTCCAATATCCTTCATTTCAAATTCTTCCTTCAAGTATGACACAACTTCTTGAATTTCCTTATTCGTTCCAATGATGTTTAAATCATCAACATATACAGCAATAATTACGCATCCGGATGTTGTTTTCTTAATGAAAACACAAGGACATATTGAATTATTTACATATCCCTTTTTCATCAAGTGATCACTTAGTCGATTATACCACATTCGACCTGATTGCTTTAACCCATATAATGATCTTTGTAATTTCACAGAATAACATTCCCTGGGTTTTGAACTTTGTGCTTCAGGCATCTTAAATCCTTCAGGGATTTTCATATATATATTACTATCAAGTGATCCATATAAGTAAGCTGTAACAACATCCATAAGACGCATTTCTAAATTTTCAGATACCGCCAAGCTAATCAAATACCGAAACGTAATTGCATCCATCACAGGAGAATACGTTTCTTCATAAACAATTCCAGGCCTTTGAGAAAAACCTTGTGCAACAAGTCGAGCTTTATATCTTACTATTTCATTTTTCTCATTTCGCTTTCGAATAAAAACTCATTTGTATCCAACAGGTTTTACACCTTCAGGTGTAAGGACTATAGGTCCAAAAACATTACGTTTATTTAGCGAATCCAATTCAACCTGGATGGCTTCTTTCCATTTTATCCAGTCATGCCGATTTTTACATTCACCAAAAGATTTTGGTTCATGATCTTCATTATCATTTATGATGTCGATTGCCACATTATAAGAAAATATATCATCAATTTCATCTATATCTTTTCGGTTCCATATTTTTCCAGTATTAATGTAATTGATAGAGATTTCATGATTCTCGTCAGTTTGTGGTTCTGACAGAACATTTTCATCATCATGTGTTTCTTCAGGAACAACATTCTCTATTTTGTGATCATCATGTTTCTCTATGAATTTTCTTTTTCGAGGATTTTTATCCTCGGAACCGACTGGCCTTCCACGCTTCAGGCGTTTAATGACATCATGAGTATCTCCTATTTGTTTCTTTGGAATTTCAATTCGAGCAGGGGCATTTGCAGCATGCATATATGATTTAGTTACCCCTTTTGTGTCTGCAAATGCATCTGGTATTTGATTTGCTATTCTTTGCAAGTGTATAATTTGTTGTACATCTTTTTCACATTGTTTTGTTCTTGGATCCAGATATAACAATGATGATACATACCATGTAATTTCTTTTTCGGTATGTTTTTGTTCTCCCCCTAACATTGGGAAGATTTCCTCATTAAAATGACAATCAGCAAAACGTGCTGTGAACACATCTCCTATCTGAGGTTCAAGATATCGAATGATTGATGGACTATCATAACCGATATAAATTCCAACCTTTCTTTGAGGTCCCATTTTCTTTCATTGTGGTGGTGCAATAGGCACATACACCATACATCCAAAAATTCTCAGATGAGAAATGTCTGGTTCTTTACCAAATGCAAGCTGCAATGGGGAGTATTTATGATATGCACTTGGTCTGATGCGAATTAATGAAGCAGCGTGTAAAATTGCATGTCCCCATATAGAAATAGGGAGCTTTGTTTTCATACTCATTGGTCTAGCAATCATTTGCAGACGTTTAATCAATGATTCAGCCAATCCATTCTGTGTATGTACATGAGCAACAGGATGCTCAACAATGATTCCCATAGACATACAATAATCATTGAAAGTCTGGGAAGTAAATTCACCAGCATTATCAAGTCTAATTTTCTTGATTGTATAATCGGGAAATTGATTCCTCAATTTTATTATTTGAGCAAGTAATCTTGCAAATGCAACATTTCGAGTTGACAATAAACATACATGTGACCATCTGCTGGAGGCATCAATCAATACCATAAAGTATCTGAATGGTCCACATGGTGGATGGATTGGTCCACAAATATCACCCTGAATACGTTCAAGAAACATTGGTGATTCAGTTTGGATTTTGCCTGGTGATGGTCTTATAATAAGTTTTCCGAGAGAACAAGCTTTACATTGAAACTTATTATTCTGAAAGATCTTCTGGTCTTTCAACGGATGACCATGTGTATTTTCTATAATTCTTCGCATCATTGTTGAACCAGGATGTCCCAATCGATCATGCCAATTGGTTAATATCAAAGAATTATCAACTACCATGTTTGATTCAATGGGACTTATATGTGTATAATGCAATCCAGTAGGGAGCATTGGTAGTTTTTCAATCACATATTTCTTTCCTGATTTATATGTGATAAGACACATATATTTCTCATTCCCTTCATTCATTGTTTGAGTATCATACCCATGGGAATATATATCATTAAAACTCAACAAATTTCTTTTCGATTGTGGTGAATATAAAGCATCATTGATCAAAAATTTTGTACAATTAGTTAACAAAAATTGTGCTTTACCACATCCTTTAATCAAGTCTATAGGACCTGATATTGTATTCACCGTTGTTTTTGTTGGTTTTAGTTCCAAGAAATATCTTTTATCTCGGAGGATAGTGTGCGTTGTACCACTATCGGGTATGCAAACTTCAGCTTTGCTCATAGCATTTTCCATATTTGTACTTCAAAAAAAAATATGCAATGAAATAAAATTACTGACAATACATATATAAATATAACGCATATCATAATTGTACAATAAAACATTATTATATGAATACATGAAAAACAAATTATTGTACATTTATATTCTACCACTATATTGTTCATTTTCAGAAAAATCATTGAGAAAATCTGCAGCATCAAAATTGTTCATTTCTATCCCACCACATGTTGATCATTTCCAGAGAAATCATTCATAAAGTCACCAGCATCAAGATGAGTTGAATCACTCAAACGGTCACTGCGTTCAGTGAAGTTGGTCTCCTTTTCTTTCCCCTTTAATGATTCTTTATAAAGTTTACAAAGGTGCTCAGGGGCTCGACAAACTTTGGACCAATGTCCTGGAGTACCACATCTGTAACAAGAACTTTCATATCTTTTTGAGTGATTCTCATTAACACTTGTATTCTCATGATGTCTTTTCTGTGGATGGTTTGGGACGCTCTTTTGAGATGAGTTATAAAAATAACTATCTCTATTATTTTCAAAACCACAGCCGCGTCCACGACCACGACCAATTCCACGTCCACGTCCACGACCTCGACCTCGACCTCGACCAAAACCTTGTCTTTGAAATTGATTTTGGTTTCCAGGTATAAATTCATTTTTACTCACAGCATTTACTTCTGGAAATGCTGTTGATCCAGTGGGTCGGGACTGATGATTTCTCATTAATAGCTCGTTGTTCTTTTCCGCCACAAGAAGACATGCGATGAGCTCAGAATATCTCGCAAATCCACGTACTCTATATTGTTGCTGTAGAGTAATATTTGATGCATGAAATGTGAAAAATGTTTTTTCAAGTATCTCAGATTCTGTGACCTCATGTCCACAAAATTTTAATTGCGAGATTATTCTATACATCGCCGAATTGTAATCACTGACTTTTTTAAAATCTTGGAATCTCAGTGTGTTCCATTCATCCCAGGCGGTCGGAAGTATAACTTCCTTTATATGTTCAAATTTTTCTTTTAATCCCTTCCACAAAGCCATGTGATTTTTTTCAATCAGATATTCACATTTCAATCCATCGTCGAGATGTCGACGCAAAAATATCATGGCTCTTGCCTTTTCTTGTGACGTGCATATGCCATTTTCTTTAATGGTCTCGCTTAGACCCAATGACTCAAGATACATTTCTACATCTAGAGTCCATGGCATATAATTCTTTCCCGTGATGTCGTGCGCAATAAATTCGAGCTTTGTTAAATTTGACATGGTGGTACTAAAAAAAATTACGATGCATTTTATTAGTTAGTAAATATTGCAATACAAAGTAACGGATAAACAACAAGTACAAGTATTTGTAAAAATAAAGAAAACGCACGAGGGGGATATTCTCCGATAAATACAAGACTCGTGAGTATGATAACCAAAATAATTAAAAATATCCTTGAGAAAGCCATCTTCTTTTTTCTTCGAAAAATTTGATGATGAATAATTTTTAGAGAAGGAGAGAAAGTTGGAGTGATTGAATGTGTTTGTGAGATGATATTTATAGGGCAAAAACTAGCCGTTTGTTACCGTTTATGACCGTTGGTGTACAAAAAATAAATGTATGTATTTGTATAATTTTATGGTAATAATATGATGTATATAATATTAGACATGTTTAAATAATTATGTATATCATATCATAATATTATAATAAGTGTCATAATTTATTTTGTTTAAAAAACCTTATAGGGTTTTATACTTGTCGTATCCCTTACCGGGAGTGTGGGATGTCGTCTTAACATCCTCCCAGGATTTATAACAAGTTTATGAAAAATTTATTTTTATTATTTCTAATAATAACATTATATTGTATATTAAATAAATACACAATAAATAAATAACAGTAAAATAAATATTATTACTTTTTGTTTAAAAACCTTATAGGCTTTTATACTTGTCGTATCCCTTACCGGGAGTGTGAGATGTCGTCTTAACATCCTCGCAGGATTTATAACAAGTTTATGAAAATTTATTTTTATTATTTCTAATAATAACATTATATTGTATATTAAATAAATACACAATAAATAATAACAGTAAAATAAATATTATTACTTTTGTTACCTTTTTCTTCTGTTTGGAGCTTGGAATAGTATGTAGGGCTTTTAGAGCTTCGTGCTGATAACGTGTTGTGAAAAAGTAAAAATTTATGGTAAAAAGTAAAAATCTCAAACTCTCAAAATTTACCAAACTACACACTTTATAATATTTTTCTCTCTACTCAATTGTGATTTTCTTCACAAATGAGAGATCTATTTATAGAGTTTAATTACACATAATCCAAAAATAAAATACATCATTACCTACATCATCACACACAAATTTATAACTTTACAACTCTTATTTTCAACATTCAAATATTCAACTATTACTTTTTCTATATTAAAATATATTATTTCAACAAGTTGAAATTATATTAAAATGAATATTACCTTACTTGCGGGCGTAAACGCTTTTTTCACTAAATCTATGCCTAAATTACTCACTTCAAAAGGCTAGGAATTAATGGAAATAATCGAATTTGTTAAGTATATTTCGGGTATTGATTATTTGATCCACTTCTATTTCATTATAGCGCTAGCATAATTTCAAATTCGTGACAATACTTGAGTGAAATATGATTGTAAGAAAAAATATAAGACACATGAATTTTTTTGAGAGCGAGATCTATGGCTACACAAACTATTGAGGACAATTTTAGGCTTTTGTAACCTTAGACTCGTTATGTTGTTCGACTGAACTCATTGGCTCCACAAATTGAATATTAGTATAAAAAATCCCTCGAATTGATTTAACATTTCTATAAAGTATATATTTGATAACTCTAAGTTCACATTATCTCTTTCCTTTCTAGGATCCATTTTAAAGTAAGAGATATGAGACATTATTTCTCTAGGGTAACCGGCAAAAAAGAATTCTTAAATTAACTTATACTACGTTCCCGTCAATAGGGATTTTTTTGAGGTGTGTTTTAAAAACATCAAATGGTCTCTCCTAGCACGAGAGAAGGGGTAATAGAATTGACTTGAATTCGAGAATGCTATCTCATTTCGATGAATGATCGAAATGAGAATAGTTGAAATGATAATAAATACAAATGAAATATAAATTGAAAGAGTGTTGTTGATCATAAACGAATATGAAATAAATGTAGATGTGTATATCAGAAATTAGTGTTGTACTCGATTGTTGTCAACATCAGCGCACAACATGCAGCGAAAATTAATTACTTAACACACGTAAACTTTATTAACCAGAATAAGTCATATCAAACTATGTACAAGTACGAATACTTGTATAACGTCTCATGACAAAAATTCACTAGAAAAGTCTGTAAATCATTTATACAAAACTATACTAGTGAGATTAACAAAACTAAATTCCTTGACATTCCAATAAATTAAAATGCATTAAAAACTCAAACCAAATATTAGATACATAAAACAAAAAGCATATTGTTCAAAACCAAACGAAACACTCTTCTCCCAAAACTTCACGTAGTGTTGTTCTTCCAGTGTCATCAACACCAATCAGCAACACAGCATAGTGATCACATGATCATAGAAAAACGTCTGAGCAAATAGATATCGAACTCTCGTATTTTCTTCTATGTGAAAACTCTTCTCTCGAACTCTATGTATGATCAGTAAAACTCCAGTAGCTGTGTTCACTGCTTCTCTAAAATATATCGTGTGTGTGTGTGTGTTTACATACCCATATCTTGATCTATCAATCTTACAAAAATGGAAACAAGAGTTTAATAGAAATAAAACTATTTTAGAGATAAATATCCTATAAAAAAAATTTCTAATATCTAAAGATAAATTAAACAAAATCTTATAATTTAGAAAGACAAAAATTTAAATTGATATTATCAATTCAGCAAAATAAATAAGGAATACAATATTCCTTTCACAAACTATCAATTTCATCGGGTTCGGATAGAGACCAAAGAGCTCACCCTCGCGGGATCATAACCCTTCGTCCTGGCTGTTGTAGCACATGCATTGTCGCCTGGGGGCTTTAACATGACTAACTAATAAAAGGGCATTGAAAAGTTTTAATATAAGTAGTAGGATTCACAGATATTCCATTTAAGGCTTGAAGCAACAACTATGAATGACACGAACTTAACCCAACACCTTACGAGACGAGCTGACGACAACCATCCATCACCTGTGTCCGCATTCTCGAAGGATCTATCACTTACTCTCTTTACCTTCGGATCCTCGCGCCCCCCAAAATAAAGAGCATTGAAAACTAGAAGAAAAGCGCATCGAAACAAATGAAAATGAAACTAAAGATGAAACATGGATTAACCCCCCAAACAATCCTAATTTTCCCTACGGCGATAAGGGGCTAAAAGATGGTAAAAAAAGAAGAAGATGGATTCAAGGAGAGTTTTATATAACGTATTAATAAACTAGACCCATACTACGAGTTGAATACAAGGAAACAAAAAAAAAACAACTAACAAGATCATTTTAAGCCAAAATTTAGTGTCACATATATTATCATTGAATTATAATTAAATTTAGAATCCACAAGTAAGCAAATGAATAAGTTTATGATCCAATAATTATATTTTCATATGGTAAATTATGGTATAACACACCTTACACCCGAAGAAGAAATCAATAAATAGGAGTGATAATTTATCTCGCCAATAGTTTTTTGTAGGACTCGTATATAAATTTAAGGAAATAAACTTTTTTTTTTAAAAAAATTATATCTTAGAATGACTATTTTTATATGATAATACATTTGTGTTAAATAATGATTAATTTGTGGTCGGCACTCTTTAATAATCAGATTAGTGGAGTATGGGAAACGGGGCTAGGCTGGAACAACTAGATATATGGTGTGAATTCTACTAATTATTTGAGACAAAAATTTGTGTGAGACGATTTTACATGTCGTATTTTGTGAGACTGATCTTTTATTTGAGTCATCCATTAATAAATGTTATTTTTTATGCTAAAAATATTACTTTTTATTGTGAATATCGCTAGGGTTGACACGTCTCATAAATAAAGATTCGTGAGACTGTTTCATAAGAACCTACTCATTATTTTATAATCAGTTGCCTACAAGCGACCTTGACATAATTAATTCTTTTTCAATTTGCTTATCGGTTTTTTTATAAGTAATTTAAAATATTTTATTAATTTTATAAAAACAGTAAAAAAAAGGTGGCAAAAATAATGCAGAACGCGAGCTTAAATTTTTACAGCGTCCGCCCTTTGTCGAGGTTGCCAGTTTGTCACCGTCCGCCTGAAAATATCATATTTATATTAAACAATTGTATTATTTTTGTCTTGTTAATTGTATCTTCGAAATAGTTATCAGTGTAAATAGTTAAGAATTAAGTTTCACTAAAATAATCAAAAAATAAAATTTTAGTCTGTCATTGCAAGACAATAAAAATTTAAAAGGATGTAAATTGATTATTATAAAAATTATGATAACTTATGAAAATGAAACAATGTTTTCCCATTCTTGAATCTTTTGAGAGTATGTTTCTTGTGAGACGGTCTCACGAATCTTTATCTTTGAGACGGGTCAACTCTACCGATATTCACAATAAAAAGTAATACTCTTAGAATAAAAATTCATAATTTTTCATGGATGATCGAATTAAGAGATCTGTCTTACAAAATACGACGTGTGAAACTGTTTCACACAATTTTTTGTCATTTTTTTAAGGTAGCTTTAGTTTTTAAAATAAATAATTAAGTCAAAGATTTTTAAATTTATTTAACTAAAATTTTTAAAAATATATATAATCGTGGATCGATTCACCATTTTTTCCGGGGGGAAAAATCTAGGTAAAAAAAAAAAATTGTATTGTAAATTATGTTAAAATTGAATCTAAAAATAGCCAGGTTCGGAGGGGTAAAGAATAAAGTATATTTAAAAGTTAACCTTCTATATTTGATTAAGATCAAAATTTCCCGACTTTTATTGTCAATTATTTTTTCCGGCGTTAAAAAGTTTTTGAACTATACGAATTAATTAAACTTAAAAGACCATGCATGCCAGTATTGATTACAACCATAATTACACGATTCCTACCACTACCAGAAAAAGGGTAGAGTAGATGCTATCTGTGGGGCAGTACTCTCACAGGATCTCAGCCATTGATTTTACATGGTGATTAAATCTGTGCCTTTGATCACTTCATGGGGTGTATGTGTGTTTAAATCTGGGCCTTTGATCACCTCATGGGGGCAGTGCCTCACAAGGTAGAGTGAAATAAACCCAGAAAAAGAGCTTACGAAAACAGTTTTACATTAAACCATCGTCAGCATTTGCGATTTTTTTAAATAATCATCGCAAAACCCTAGTTATAATAAAAATATATAGTATTTTTTGAATAATCATAACTTACTCAACATTTTGAACATTTTGAAAAGGTTTAAATTTCATATATATATATATATATATATATATATATATATATATATATATATATATATATATATATATATATATCCCGAAATTATTTAAAGTTTGATTTTTTTTAAATCAGATTGATAAAAATAAAAAATAGATAAAAAGTAGTATCATAAAAGTGTGTATTTTTATAATAGAATTAAAAATTAATTTTAAGGGTGATTTTATCCATTATAATATAATTTTTTAAAAAAAAAAATTGTATAATAAATTATGACGTACAAAAGAAACCTCCCTCAATAATATAGTAAGGTATAATCGAGAACTTTGCTGCGTCGGTTGCAAGAATTGAATGTCCCGATTTAATTCTTCGCCAACGCTTCAAGATGGTGCACGTGCTCCGTCCTCAAATTTCACTTAATTCTCTCGCTATATATTATTTATTACTTCCAAGTATTATTTTCTTACAAAATTTTTATGAGTACGTCTCATTGAACAATTTTGTGATAAAAACATTTTATATAACCCGATACATAAAAAAATATTATTTTTATTTTAAATATGAATCAAATCAATTGCACTGCATAAACTTACATGTCAGTAACACTCAAATTCATTGCACAAATTTTAATGCATTTCTTAAATAAGTAGGAGTGAAAACCAACTCGAGTTACTCATGATAAGTATATGCTCGACTTGAGTTCGGTCAAAACTCGATTTGAGTTATGTTTGACCGAGCCAGTCGGTTCGAGTTACTCGAGCAAATTTATATTTATATATATTTAATCGTATATATTTATAAATCTATTTATTTTTATATAAAATTATTAATTATATTTAAACTTTTAAATAATCCTTTTAAAAAAATTTGAAATCGAGCTCGAGTAATGCAATACGTTATTGAGTCGATCTCGAAAATTACTAATCGAGTCAATCGAGCTCGAGCAGAGTCGAGCTCGAGTAGCACTCGAGTTCGACTCAGCTCGATTGCACCCCTACAGACAAATAATCTAAATCAATTTTAACTATACCAAACTTTTGGTATGATTTAATTCTTATAAATTTTGAATATAACTAAATAAAATAAGATCTTTTTTATAAAACGCTTTTTTACGGAGCTTCACACTCTCCAAATCATAGCCCTGAAAATAATTTTGACACTCTCGGAATGAAAATGAAGATGTTCCTACTCTTGCCAATATTCACTTCTCTCCTACTCATTTCGCAAGCTGCTGCCCGAGCTCAGCCGCCACCTCCTCCGGTGGCCGCACCCCCCGCTCCATCAGTGCCTCTCCCCAACTCGACCCAAGAATATCTTGAAGCCCACAACCAAGCGAGGGCCCAAGTAGGTGTCGGCCCCCTCCTGTGGAGCGAGCCACTAGCCAAATCCGCCAGCCTCATGGTGAGGCTCCAGAGGGATAAACATGGCTGCTTCTTCGCTAACTTGACCAACAACAGGTACGGCAGCAATCAGCTGTGGACCGGTGGCTTAACCGTAACGCCGCGCATCGCTGTGGAGACGTGGGTGGCGGAGAAGAAGTTCTATACTTATGCTAACAATTCTTGCGCGCCGGACCACCACTGCGGGGTTTACACGCAGGTGGTGTGGAAGGACTCGCAGGAACTGGGGTGTGCTCAGGCTGTTTGTCCCAAAGAGCATTCTGGTTTAACCATTTGTTTCTATAATCCCCCTGGAAATATAGTGGGAGAGAAACCGTACTAGAATCAAGTACTATGAATGTCATGCAGCAAAAGATGTTTTTTGAAGTTGTCGAATCATCATTTTTGCTACATTTTTTTTTTGTCTCTGATTTTGGTTCTCAATGGTTTCCATTTCTAAATTTCTTGTTTAGAGCTCAATTTCTTGAAGACGTTAACTTTCTTGCATGTCCTGTCAACAATTTAGTCTTTCTTAAACAATTGTATACTTGAAACTGAAATTTGATCTATATACAGTACAAAATCAGACCTTTCAACTGAAGAATGTAACAAGTATAAAGAATGAACCCGGGCTAATCTTCACTTCACCAGCTCTTTCATTATTATGTACCTGAAAGAAAAATTATGTGGAACCCATTCGATGTATTTGCGCGGAGATTGAGCAAGCTTGGATCTCCTCTTAATTGTTTTCCTTGGAGACTCGGGTAAAGATTGTTGGATCATCTGTACTATCTCTCCGGTGCAGAGACCTGACTCCTTGGCGAAGTACTCGACGATCTTCGGCAGGATAATCTTTTTATCCTTTCGTATACCAAATGTCGCTCGAATGTACTCTTCTTTTGCAGCCTCCAGCTGATGATATACCCTCTTTGGCGTGTATGTACGAACCTAATAGCATACAAATACAAGCCTGTTAGATCCAAATAGCTTGAACATGATAAGGTTTGAGAAAAAGGGCATGGACAAATGATTACTGCTGGATCGGAGTGGCTCCCTGCTGAGAGAGCGAAGTGCAGAAGTGGCTCGGATCGTTCTATTGCATATGTTTGCCGTGCATCACTTGACTTAAATTTTGTTCTTGATGAAAATATTAACCTAAGCCACTGAATTAAGAGCAAATTTCATCAGCAATGTTCTATATTTAAACTTAGACAGAAAGAGCGATGAAAATATGTATCAAGATTCAATCCAGGCAATGTACCTGTCCAGGATGCGGCATTCGGCATCCCAGTATAGAATTCTGTATCACATCTGCGCTCACTATTTGACCTCCAACATTGTAGGCAGCCTATGCAAGTAAAACTGTGAGATCAAAATTTTCCAGCCGAGCCTTTTATGGAAAATGTAAATGATTGATTTCTTGCTTTCTTACCTTCATTAGTAGAAACATCCGCTTCATATTGTTTTCCGGGATGCCATATGCCAAAAACGCCTGTTAAAATAAAAATAAATACATGTATAACTTGTAATCTTTATAATATTTGTCAGGCTGTAACGATATTATTTGTTCGAGTTTATACATGCATCACCAAAGCATTGTGTACATTGATCCAGAAAGCCAGCTTCTCCTCATGTGTCATCCGCCCGGGATCAATCTCTTCCAATCGACAAATAAGCGACCTGCGAAGTATAAATTCAAATATCATATCAGGCTTGATCAAGGTGATATTTCTATAAAAAAACTTTGTACAAAATCTGACTATCGTCACCTAAAGTCCCGTAGTAAGTATTCGAAATCATTCAATTTCTCTCTACTTCTGTATATACAATTCACTTCAACCATTGTGCTGTAAGGTCCACTAAAATCTTTCAGCCCTTCAGTATGAAACAGATTATCCAGCCGAACATCGAACGAAAAATCGTTTCTAAATCCAGGACTCCACAAGTCAGTCTGGAATTTTGGAGAAAATGCACCCACAGATGACAAAGATGAAGAGGGCGACGAGTAGCTGTGGTGCATCAATGTAGGATCAGCAAGCTTATAATATATATTGCACATGCAGTTGACCATTTCTTCAGAAAGCTTGTTCGGTGTGTCTGGTAAATGATCTGAAATACGGGTTCCAAGATGCTCCGCCAAACTAATAACATTTGAAGACGTATTCTGAGAATAATGTAAAAGGTTCAAAACATTGCAATTCATTCGATAAATCTATAAAGATGAGAACCCTACAACTTCAGCTCTTGAATATCATAAACCAAGCTTAAAATGGATACCTCCATGATGGACAATGGCTGAGAATGACATGCCCGAAGAGAAGTTTTGTTCGATGGTGGTGTACGTTGAGAGAGTGAAGAGTGGGAGCGTTGAACTACTGACTCGACAAGATTATCTTCATCGATTTCCTTGGAAAATGAACAAGTATCAATTTCAGGTGCTAATTTCTCTCTTGCTGACGAAGTATCTGTTCTTGAAAAATTTAGTCGCCTCCTTCTCGAGGTCGGTAATGGTGATTTTACTCCATATTTCTTGGATGGGGTTAAGGAAGGGGATTGAGGATCAAATGCTTTTCGATACATTGATAGAAGATGATGCTCTAAATGCTCAACTTCTAGCTCCAATACTGCAATGTCTTTAATGAGTTCTGCAGCTGACTAGAATCCGGTAGCAAATCTTTCGTTATTACACTTTAAATACTGATGATTTTAAAACTTAGAAGCAAGAAACTGATAAACACTATACCTTAGGAATAGCGGTTTCATTTATATACTGGGACGAAGCCGTGTGACCAAGTGCCTTTTCCATGGCACAGCGAACAGATATTTGATCCTTCAATCTTTTTTCGAGCTGCAGTATCTGCATTGAAAGTAAAAATTACAAAATCTCAAAGACTTAACAGAACTACTTACTAAACTGCAAGCAGAAAATGCCCTTTTTTTTGCATACCTCTTGACTCAAAGAATGTCGAATTTCAGATTTAGATAAATGACTTGTAATGCTGCTGGAACAGCCATTTAAGTGTCCTGTATCCTGGAATCCAAAAACAAATGTTTGCGTCGTCGTTTAAATGCCTTCTATTGAAACTTAAAATCTACTAAATCGATCACAAATGATTTATTATGTGGGATTTTGAAAGAGTAGAACAAAGATAATTTCGCCTTTTCGGGATAATCTGAATCCGGAAAGAATTGAACAGGGATTGATCATATGAACCGGGAAAGTCTCTTGAAAAATGTTCACTTTAAGGATAACTTACCAGCTTCTCATGACGAGATTGTTCAAAGTTATCTTCCTCAGGTTCTCTGGGGTGTGGGAAGCTGCCATTACAGCACAGTGACAGGAAACAGAGTATTAATTCAGCATGTAAATATCATAATTGCTAACTCTATCTGTTCATCTAAATACCAAAATAACCTTTCCAAAACTCAATGCAGAAATAATAACATAATCAAAATGCATTAGAACATGGACAGGGATCAAGAGTTTACGCAGCTCCCACCGACTAACAAATTCTTCGAAGATCTCCAAAAATAAAGGATAAAAGTAAATGAAGACAAAGAAGATGGCTGACAAGTCACAAAGCTAAGCTCAACACAACCCATTATATAAAACTGCGTAGTACAGTAAAATAACCAAGTAAAAAGGTACCTTTTGGAACGCCTGTGTCTAACCAGCGCAGGCAACTTGCTGCTGCGAAACCCTTCGAAACCCATTAACACGAGAAGGCAAACGAACAAGGAAGAAGTGGCAAACTAACTCAGGAGCTCTATTTTGAAAAAAATGATTAGCAAGACCGGCGTAAATTTAGGGTAGAAAATGCCAGAATATGAAAAATGGTCCCAAAAAACGTAGCTTTTAGTCAAAGGCCGGCATTGCCCTGTCCTATATTTGTCTATATTTCAGCGCTAAACCAGGCAATCACTCCATAAATACAAAGTCATAACACCAAAGAGGGTCATGTGCGCACACAAAAATGGCTGAGAAAAGGAAGCCCTTTTGACCATTAGGCGCACCTTCTTTGTTAAAGAAAAAGCAGCTCCCATTACCATTTTCTGAGAAAACTAAGCTTTTGTGCAATGGAGGGACTGACTTTCCGCTTGGCGTCGAAATAAGGAATCGGATTTTGTTCGCTTTTGTCGAAGAAAGTTCGCTGGCAATGTCAAAGTGTTGAGAGAGCGCTAGTGCTCAGAAAGTCGACTAATTTGGAGAAAGAAACAACTGGGGATCATGAGCTTTATATATATAATTTTTATATCAATCTTTCTTGTTTTATCTCAAAAAAAAAATCTCAAATTTACTTTATGTTTATGGCAAAAATTTGTGTGATATGATATCATATGTCGTATTTGTGAAACAGATATCTTATTTGGGTCATCCATGAAAAAATATTATTTTTTATGCTAAGAGTATTATTTATTATTATGAATATGGGTAGGTTGACCCGTCTCACATATTAAGATCCGTGAGACGATCTCACATGAGACTCACTCTATATTTATATATATATATACACATACATATAGTTAAAAATATGTATAATGTATTTGGCAAAAACTTGTGTGAGACGGTCTTACAGGTCGTATTTGTGAGACGAGTCTCTTATTTAGGTCATCCATGAAAAAGTATTATTTTTTATGTTAAGAGTATTACTTTTTATCGTGAATATCGGTAGGATTGACATGTCTCACTGATTAAAATCCGTGAGACGGTCTCACATGAAAACCTCTCAATATATTTTCTACCATTTCGGTGGTTTTATTTGATATATAATTGATTATATTTATCAAAATAATTTCATCTTTTTTACGATAAATTTTTTAATAGTTCATTATTCCAACAAAAAAAACAAAAGCATGCTAGGCTATTTAAATATTATGCAAACAAAAGCAAGCCTACGCAAAAGAAGCTAGAAATATGAGGTCAACAAAAAGAGAGAAAGGTGTATGTAACTAAAAGTATTGGAAATTCGACGGCTATAAAAATTAAGAAATATTGCACCATATACTTAATATACGATTCAAGACTCAAGATACACATATATTTTTAATCCTAATAATAGAATTTACATGTACAACTACAATTTGAATATTTGTCGAGTATTTACAAGTTGAATGAATTAAAGAACAGTAGAGGAACTCGCTTGCTATAGAACAGAAAAATAAATAAAGAAGCATGTTGTGTTACCTCAAAAGGGATGAAAGTTAATTAGCTATAAAAAGGGAACATTGGATGCTTAATTGAAAGGAAATGAAATTTTGTGGGTTTCCCTTTGTCTAAACCTTCGCGGGAAAATTAAGAAAAATGGGAGATACCCACGTTGTCTTTGGTACAAAAGAGATTATCGTTTGTCAAAGAATCAGCAAATAAAATAAATTATATATGTCGATGTGTACGTGGGTTAATCTTTTCCAAGATCCGTACAAAAGGTTCTTAGGAATTATGCATTTTTTATTTTATTATTATTTGTCGTAGAACAATATTGTATAGGTTAAAGAAAAGTTGTGTATGAGTTTCACTAGTTTTGTTCCTATTCGACCAGATCTGGAGTTCAAATTTTGTGAATAAAAAATTAAGTGTTAGAACTTCTTTTTTTTGGTAATGGGCAGTAAAACTTTTTTATTTATCGCTGTTGTCAAATGTTGTCTCGATTTATCTAAAAAATACGCTTCTTCCCACTTTTTTTTTTACGTTTTTTAGAACATTGAAAACAATAGCTAACATGATAAAACAAGAATATTTTAAAAAGAAAATGTCTTCTGTTTTTTCTTAAATATATATTCTCATTTTATACTGCGACTTCTGTAAATTCTTAAATGTCTTTTTTAAAGTATACTCGTTAAATGTTTGGAAATATATTCTTTGGGCAATTTTAGAGAAAACCAAAATAAGTGTCACACGTGGACCAATGGATTAATTAGACGACGACGACGTGGTTCTTACATGTCACAAGTTGAGCTAAAACTCCGCCGTTATTGGTGCGGACATATGCGGAGCACCAACGTTGTTGCATTGGTAGTGCATTTTATTTTATTTTGTTAGTTATTTAATGGGCAATTTGGAAAAAAATACATCTGCACATAATTTACTTAAGATTCAGTACCTATCAAATTTTTTTTCTATTTTAATACTTGAAAAAATACAAACTTAGTTTTTAGTACATGTTTCATGCATTTTTACCTTTTTACCCTTATAATTAATAAAAAATTATATAAATACATATTTTTGTTTGTTATCTTCTCTTTCCACTCATGACCGATGCATTTGGATTATATGTATATTTAATTTAAATATTTTTTTATTTAAAAAAATAAATTCACAACTAAGAATTGAACTTTTTGAAATACTAAGTTTTACTTACGAAATACTTAATTTAAATTTTAAAATACTTAATTTAGTAAATTACGAAATTATTACTTACGAAATACTAAGTTTTACTTACGAAATACTAAATTAAGTTTAGTATTACGAAATTATGAAATTATTACTTACGAAATACTAAGTATTTACTAATACCTGAAATATTAAGTTTTACTTACGAAATACTAAATTAAGTATTTTAAAATTTAAATTAAATACTCAGAATGTGTATTAAAATACTGGATATTTGAATATACAACGCAAGTTAACCAAATGCTCTCATTTCCATCCAAGATGCATTTGGATGACATCTTCATTTCATTTAATTATTTTTTTACTGTTAAAAAACAAATTGCAGCTAAGCATGGAAGTTTTTCAAGTACTTAGTTTTACTTGTGAAATACCTAATTTCAGTTTTAAAATACTTGATTTGGTAAATGAGATACTCAGAATGTGTATTAAAATACTAGATATTCAAATATGCAACGTAAGTTCACCAAATGCTCGCATTTCCATCCAATATGCATTTGGATGACATGTTCATTTCATTTAATTATTATTTTTATTTAAAAAACAAAAACAAATTCGCAACTAAGCATTGAACATTTAAAAGTATTTACTTTTATTCGCGAAATACATAATTTCAATTTTAAAATACTTGATTTGATAATTGAGATACCCATAAAAGTTAATAAAATACTGGATATTTTAGTAGGCAATGTAAGTTCACAAAGTGCTGGCATGTCCATTCAAGATGCATTTGGATGACATGTACATTTCAATTAAATATTTTTTTATTTAAAAAACAAATTTGCAACTAAGCATTGAACTTTTTCAAGTACTTAGTTTTACTTGCGAAATACTAAATATCAATGTTAAAATACTTGATTTGGTGAATGAAATACTCAGAATGAGTATTAAAATACTGGATATTGAAATATGCAATGTAAGTTCACCAAATCCTCGCATTTTCATCCAAAATGCATTTGGATGATATGTTCATTTCATTTAATTATTTTTTTATTGTTAAAAAACAAATTTGTAACTAAGCATTGAAATTTTTCAAGTACTTAGTTTTACTTGCGAAATACTTAATTTCAATTTTAAAATACTTGATTTGGCAAATGAGATACTCAGAATAGGTATTAAAATACTGGATATTCGAATATGCAACGTAAGTTCACCAAGTGCTCGCATTTCCATCCAAGATGTATTTGGATGACATGTTCATTTCATTTAATTATTTTCTTTATTTAAAAAAATCGCAACTAAGTATAGAACATTTTAAAGTACTTACTTTTATTTGTGAAATAACTATTTTCAATTTTAAAATACTTGATTTGGTAAATGAGATACTCAGAATGCGTATTAAAATACTGAATATTCGAATATGTAATGTAAGTTTACCAAGTGCTCGCATTTCTATCCAAGCTATATTTGGATGACATATTCATTTAATTTAATTGTTTTTTATTGTAAAAAAACAAATTTACAACTAAGCATTGAACTTTTTCAAGTACTTAGTTTTACTTGTGAAATACCTAATTTCAGTTTTAAAATACTTGATTTGGTAAATGAGATACTCATAATGAGTTTTAAAACACTAAATATTCGAATATGCAACGTAAGTTCACCAAGTGCTCGAATTTCCTTCTAAGATGTATTTGGATGACATGTTCAAGGACTTTTCAGCAGCTACAAAGTTTTGAAAGAGAAAAATAGGCTTGAAGCGAATATTTGAAGATTCCAGGCAATGTTCTTCGAGAGAATAGCCTCTGATAAGAACGAGTAGCATAATCTGTGAATTTACAATTTACATAGAAATATGAAGTCGGATACCCGTCGATAGTCATAGTCCAGTAGGTCGAAATAAAACGACATGCAATTCACCCTTGATAAATAATTAAAGAGATTTAGTTACTTCATTGAGTTGAATTAGTTTGACATAGCTTGAGAGAGCATGTTCAATTGGATAGGAAATCTCTTCGAAAGAATAGATCATTGTCGAACGAATTAAGTAGATTAACGAGGGGTAGGTGAACCGAGATTCTCAACAAATTCATTTCTCATTGAACTTTAATCAATCATTCTAGCTTATTTATTTCATCATTTAATCCTTGAACTATTTCATTGAGTTTTTATTTAATAATTGTAGTAGTAAACAATCATCTGAAGTATCGCAGCTAAAAATTGAATAAATGAGAATAATAATTGAGAAATACAGTCCTTAAAGGAACGATAATCATACTCTTGTACACTATATTATTACTTGATATCGTGCACTTGCGATTATTTCGAGCTTGGATATTATTAATTTTTACTAAGAATTTTACAATGAAAGATTTGCTCGATCACTAAGCATTGAACATTTTGAAGTACTTACATTTACTTGCGAAGTACCTAATTTTAATTTTAAAATACTTGATTTGGTAAATGAGATACTCATAATATGTGATATAATACTGGATATTTGAATATACAACTTAAATTCAGTCATGGTTGGTTTTTCCAACTAAGATTTATTAAAATACTTATTCATGTCATTTAAAGAAATGAATACAGTTCATTACTAATCGTGGAGTAAGAGTAAGTTGTTTGTAGATCAAAATAAGCTTGTTTGTAGATCAAAATAAGCACTTACTTTTAACAAAAATATAGTAGCATACTTGTCCCGGAGTAAAAGTAAGTTCTTTCTTTGTATACCAAAATAAATTGTTATTTTTATTTCATGAGGAGTGATGAACATGTTAGAGTAGGTGCACGTCGAGCCAAGTGTTGGCCGACTGTTCACAATGAAACTCTTTGTATAAACGATCTTTATTTTAATAATATTTCAATTTATTAATTTGGCGCATCTTTATCTTTATACCCATGCTAGTTGCATAGATAAAGTCCTTGAATATACAAATAGTAGAAAGAATATGAGATGCTCATATGATGAGTATCATGAAACTCATATTTGGAATACTGTATATTCTAAACCGTTCCTAGTCGATTCAGCCGCCACTAAGAAGGATAAAGGCCGCTCGAGTTAGAGACTAGTATCTGCGATGTGAGTACCATGTTTCATTGGTAGGGGACATTGTGATGTCCGAACATGCAGATAGGTGCTCCTTGTAGAGTGCACTGAACAACCCTCCATAAAAGGACTTTCCAAGTGGTTCTCACTTATCGAGTGGAAAAGTCCTGGTTTATGGTTGTACAGAATTAGTCCTTATGACCCGGGACAACATTGAGACTCTATGTGCTAGCGTTTCACTTTGACTTGTTTACCGACTCTTATGGGGTCATTAGGTGGCAAGGTTGGGTGTTACGGCGAAACATATAGGAGTCGATGCATTGTAGTCGGGGATTCACCGCTTACCTACGGGTATGGATATCCTATGTGTTTTTTCATGTATATGTGGGTTGAAATCTCTGATCAGAGTATGGTGGTAATTATGAAAGGGGTTTCATAGATTACACCATCGATGCAACCACAACATGACACATAGTATCGATTCATTGACAACTCTCGATAGACCAATAGTTGTCGAATCGGTCGGGATATATGAGTTGAAGGGACCGTACTGTACGCTAACCATAATTGAATGGTTCTTGCAGGCACTATCATGTGATACCTAGGGAATCACGTAAGCGATGCTGCTAGGCGTTTAACGTGATTGGTTGGGTACTATCAGACTTGAGTTCTGACGTTCTTACTATCAAGGAGTTGATAAGTAAGAATGGAGCAATTGGGGTATGCTCGAATAAGGACATGTTTAGTCCGAATCACATTGAGATGTGAACCCACGGCTAGTTGTATCAATGAACCATTGAGGGCCACACAAGTACTTGCTTAGTAAATCCCGAAGAGAAGTAAAATAGTTCAATGTGTTGAACGGCTTATAAATGTGTTTATAAGCGTTAAGAAAAATAGAAGTATGACTTCTAAGAGAGAAATACAAATTTTAATTTATGGAAGTGTTCCTAAGATTAAAATTTGGCCGAGTAAATAATGTAGTTGAAAATTGTGATTTTCATGAACATTATTGGAGACTAAATTAAATTAATTCAAGTGTTGAATTAATTAAACACTAGTGGACCTAGTAGAGTCTAAATAATTAAATTAATTCAAGTGTTGGATTAATTAAATAATATTAAGTCTAGTAGAGCTTAATTTAAATAATTATTTAACTAGTGGGACTTGAGTAAAATCAAGTAATATTTAATTAATCTCAAATGTGTTTGAGATAATAAAATTTAGTCTATGGTTTTTAATGTGTTAAAAACCATATAATATATGTGAGACATGCTAGGGTTTGCATGCTTGGGAGGTGAAAGGTTGTTGATTACTTTTTAATAAAAAAATTCCAAAGACATGCAACTTTTGAGAGACAACTTTCACAACTACCTAGGCTAGTCTCCCACTCTCACTTGGAACTCACTTGGCCGAAATCTTCTTCTAATTTTCTCTAAAATATTTTCAAGTTTTGTTCCTCATTTTGGAGAGCAAAAATCATTCTCTTTGAAAAATCTTCTTGCTTTTCTAGTGCAAAGTAAGAAGGGATTTACATAGCCAAGTGGTGGGCCTTATTCTTGAAGGGAAAAGAAGGAGCTTGTAGATTTCTTTCATCCATACAAGAGCCAAAGTGTTTACACTTGGTTGGTGCCATTCATCAACTCTAAGGGGTTGATAGGTAAATCCTAAATCATCCTATGAATGGTTTTAATTTGATTTTGTAAATATTGCACAAATTTATTAAGGGGGCCGAAAATTTTGTTCAAAAATTTATATTTTTCGCTTCCGTTGCGTTTCCGGCCTCCGTAACCGGTCCGCTTTCAAGTGGTATCCGAGCTAAGGTTACGGATTTTGTGCTATATTTACATAATATTATGTTGAGATTCGATTTCTAACCGCTTGAAATTTTATGTGCAAGAATATGAGCAAGGCCGAAAATTTTTGAAGGAAAACAAAAAAAAAAAAAATTATTTTCGGGCAGCTTGTTGCTGCCCGTGAGTTTCGGGCTGCCCGAATTATTTCGGGCAGCATGTTTGGGCAGCCTACGGGCTGCCCGGAAATTCCTGTTTTAAATAAAAAAAAATTTTTTTTTTTGTTGCCGGAATCCGGCGACGGAGCTCCGGCGACGGCGATGACGGCTAGGGTTTCCAAAAGTGTTTTGGACAATCTTAGTGTCATGGGCCTTGAGTTGTTGGGCCATTGGATGGCCAACATAATTTGTGAAATTTAAATGGGCCAAAGTATTTTTGGTGAAAAATGGTTTTTGGGCCCTTAAGTTTAAATTTACAATTGTTGCACATATTTTCTCATAAAATAAATAATTGAAGTAGGACTTTAATTATTTATAGTAAATTGTGATTTACAAGAAATTCGATTATAAATAAATTAATTTGAAAGTAAACAAAGGTGTTTGTATACTTTGTTAATTTAATTTATAATTGTGGCGGTTAGTGATTGGATCAAGATATATAATATTGGATCAATTAATTATAGTGATAATTAATTGATGGTGTATGATATGTGATATTATGCATGAAGGATGATCAAAAGCCCAAGCCCAATTTGCTAGGTGTATGCTAGGATATTTGTGTTGAATGATTGTAATAATTATCAATTTATTAAGTGGGCTTGGTTTATGGCCCGTTCCCACCCCATGAGATGTATCCCTATGTGCCATGGATATTTAATTGTAAATATTAGAATAGGGGAAGATCAAGATTGGAAGATGGTGGCCTTGGTGATTATGAAGATCGAAGACATGTAATATAGGATGCTAATGTAATAGTTTAGTTGCATTGCATCCCTTGCATTTACCCTAGGATTGGACCTAGGCCCGTGTTTGGCTCACACGGGCCATTAGTGTTGGGGCAATTGATCATCCTTGTACTGTTTTCTATTTATAATATATGCATGATATGTTATAAATAATGAGTATGTGCGTTATTATTATTATAATAACAAAGTTGCATGAATCCGGCAAACATACGATCAAACATGGCGAGCTTTTAAAATAAAATTAATGATGAGACCTTTCAAAATTAAAAACCCTCATTTTGAATAAGATTCAAAATTAATATCAAGTCCGAAAAGGGGAATTATAAATTTGTTTATAATTTCCTTGTCTTCCATCGACAATGGATGCATGATGAACGCTACCCGTACTCGGGGCTCGGCTCATATTATTGGGAGAGCCTTGAGTGCCGGAAAGCTGTGACATCCATTGACATTGTGATGTGAACTACGTGGAACTCCCATGATTTCGGCTCATATTATTGAGGGAACTCATGGCGACCGTCCATTAAGGTTCAATATCGATGGGTTAGGCTTGACACGTAAAGATGAACGACGTCATATTATTGGGTCCTAATCAAACGTGAGACAAAAGTTTACGTAGAGGGTTGCATGGCGATGCAATTGGAAACTACCTTTTAGGAATTGTGATGGCCGATATTATTCGGGATCACAATTCGCTAATTGGACCTTACGTACCTTCTGAGGAAAGTGTTTCCCGTTTTCACTAGAGGGTAGTGAAAATGTCAAAACAGTGGGAGCGATTATTTATAAAGTAAAAGTCCAAACTTTATATCTTATTAAATATTTTAAAATAGTCATTAACATTTATCTGTTTTACTTTTCAGTACAATCTTTGACATGTCATCAATTCGCAACCCGTTTTCGGTCATTCTCGAAAAACACATTCTAACCGGACCAAACTATATCACTTGGCTAAGAAATTTAAAGATTGTCCTAAACTCGGAGAAGATCGCATATACACTTACTGAGGCGCCCCCTGCTGAGGCTCCTATAGGCTGCACTCCTGAGGAATTGCAGACCTACAAGGATTGGTGCGACCATGACTTGAAGGCGAAGTGTTATATGCAGGCTTCGATGAACGATGAGCTACAAAGGCGATTCGAGGATGCTAAGAATGCTGCTGACATTCATATGCACCTCAAGGAGCTCTTCGGTGAGCAGACTCGGCCTTTGAGGCATGCCACAGTGAAGGAGCTCATCACTTTACGCATGCGAGATGGGACTTCGGTCCATGAGCATGGCCTAAAGTTGATTGGGCTCGTGGATAAACTCGTAGGCATGGATTTGATCTTGCCATCGGAGTTGACCACGGATGTGTTGCTGTTGTCATTGCCCAGCTCTTTCGATCCTTTTGTCGTGAACTTCAATATGAACAAGCTTGAGCCCAGCCTTGAAGAGTTGGTGAACATGCTTGTGACCTTTGAGTCCACGATCAAGAAGGAGAAGCCGGTTCTTTATGTGGGCTCTTCATCTGGCACGAAGACCGGTCCACCTGGGAAGGGAAAGAAGCGTTCTTTCCAGCGTACCAAGAAGAGCGAGCCCTTGAAGAGGCAGACTTCGAGTCCCGTTGTGGCAGCCGCGCCAGTGAAGGCTGAAAAGACTGTTGACATCTGTCACCACTGCAAGAAGCCTGGACATTGGAGGCGTAACTGCAGGGAATATCTTGCGCAGAAGGGTTCTGCTAAAGGTATGTTCTACATTGAAGTGAATATCTCTATTAACTCTACTTCTTGGGTATTGGATACCGGCTGTGGCTCACATCTCTGTAATGATTTGCAGGTGATGGGAAGAAGTAGGAGGCTCCGAGAGGGTGAGACCTTCCTGAGGATGGGCAATGGAGCAAGGGTTGCTGCCAAAGCCGTAGGAGATGTTTATTTATGTTTGAACAATGATTTTAATTTGGTTTTAAGAGATGTTTTGTATGTACCAGACTTGGTTAAAAACATTATTTCCATTTCTATGCTAGATATTGATGGATTTTCTTGTTTATTTAGCAAAGGTGTTTGCAATATTTACAAGAATGAATGTTTAGTTGGTACCGGTGAACTTGAAAACAATCTCTACACCTTAAAATTAAAAGATATTCCACTTAACAATGTCCAAACGATAACAACAACAAATAAGCGCAAACAAGATACTCTTAATTCGGCACAATTATGGCATGCTCGATTAGGTCATATTTCCTCAAGAAGGATGAACAAGCTAGTGGGAGTTGGCATGTTTGATATGTCTGATATAAACGCTCTCACGACTTGTGAATCCTGTCTGAAAGGAAAGATGACCAAAATTCCCTTTAAGGGCCATGCGGAGCGAGCCAAAGGGTTATTGGATTTGATCCATACCGATGTGTGCGGTCCGCTTAGCATCACCACTAAGCATGGACATGCCTACTTCATCACCTTTACCGATGACCATTCGAGGTATGGGTATGTGTATTTGATGAAATACAAGTCTGAAGCCTTTGAAAGGTTCAAAGAATTCAGAAGTGAAGTAGAGAAACAATTGGGACGAAGCATCAAGACACTTCGATCGGATCGAGGTGGTGAGTACTTGAGTGCCGAGTTCCAAGAGTATCTTAGAGAGAATGGGATTCTCTCGCAGTGGACTCCGCCCGCTACACCACAATTGAATGGTGTTTCGGAGCGTCGTAACCGGACTTTGATGGACATGGTTCGGTCTATGATGGGGTTCACGGAGTTGCCGCCATCCTTTTGGGGATATGCGCTTGAAACAGCGGCACTGTTGTTGAACAATGTCCATACAAAGGCAGTTGACAAGACTCCATATGAGATATGGATGGGTAAGCCTCCCAAGTATTCTTATCTAAGAATATGGGGGTGTCCTGCTTATGTGAAGCAGACAGTGGGAGATAAATTGGATAGTCGATCCATTTTATGCTACTTTGTGGGATATCCAAGAAATTCCATTGGATATTATTTCTATCATCCCCAAGAAACAAAAGTGTTTGTTTCTAGGAACGCAACCTTTTTGGAAAAGGAATTTCTATTAGATAGAAAAGGCGAGATGATAGAACTCGAAGAGGTTCGAGAGGCACCCACAGTTGTAGAACCCACACCCAATGAGCTAAGTGAGGAGATACAAGCTCCTAGAAGAACCGAGAGAGTCTCGAGACCACCTGTGAGGTATGGTCTGCTTCTTGAAGAGGGCCATGATGAGCCTAATCTTGGATGTGATCCAAGGACCTTCAAGGAAGCATTATCAGATGCCGATTCATCCAAATGGCTTGAAGCAATGGAATCTGAGATGAATTCCATGCATTCGAACCAAGTGTGGAATCTTGTGGATCCACCTGAGGGAACTGTTCCCATAGGGTGTAAATGGATTTACAAGAGGAAACTTGGGGCGGATGGGAAGGTATTGACCTTCAAGGCGCGATTGGTAGCAAAAGGGTATACTCAAAGACAAGGTGTTGACTATGAGGAAACCTTTTCTCCAGTTGCGATGTTCAAGTCCATTAGGATATTGCTAGCCATAGCTGCATGGTTTGACTATGAGATATGGCAGATGGATGTGAAGACAGCCTTCCTTAATGGGGATATTAAGGAAGAAATTTATATGTCTCAACCTGAAGGGTTTACATCCATCGGAAGTGAGCATATGGTATGCAAACTTCAAAGATCTATTTATGGTCTTAAGCAGGCATCGAGGAGCTGGAACCTCAGATTCGATAGTACAATCAAAGAGTTTGGTTTTACTAAGAATCCTGAGGAACCCTGTGTGTATAAGAAGGTCAGTGGGAGTGCTGTGACATTCCTTGTTCTTTATGTTGATGACATTCTACTCATTGGGAATGATGTAGGAATGTTGCAATCAACAAAGATATGGTTAGCAAGTAAGTTCTCAATGCAGGACTTGGGTGAAGCATCTTTTGTATTGGGAATACAGATCTATCGAGATAGATCAAGAAGATTGCTTGGTCTCACCCAGTCCACATACATTGATACCATCGTGAAGCGGTTCTCGATGGATGAGTCCAAGAGAGGACATCTACCAATGTGTCATGGCGTGTCCCTATCCAAGTCTATGTCTCCCAAGACTGATGCAGAGATAGCGGCGATGACACGAATTCCGTATGCTTCGGCTATTGGTAGTATCATGTATGGGATGATATCTACACGTCCTGACGTGGCATTTGCACTAAGTGTAGTGAGTAGATATCAATCCAACCCTGGTCTTCCACACTGGAAAGCTGTGAAAGACATCCTCAAGTATTTGAGAAGGACCAATAAGTTGTTCTTGGTCTATGGGGGTGGAGAACTAAAATTGGAAGGCTATACCGACTCTAGCTTCCAAAGCGATGTTGATGACTCGAAGTCAACCTCCGGATTCATATTCATGCTCAATGGTGGTGCTGTCTCTTGGAAGAGTTCCAAGCAAGACAGTACTGCGGATTCCACCACTGAGGCAGAATACATTGCTGCATCGGCTGCAGCAAAGGAGGCTGTTTGGATTAGGAATTTCGTCCAAGAGTTGGGCGTCATTCCAAATGGAGTTGCTCCTATCCCGGTGATGTGCGACAACACGGGAGCCATAGCTCAGGCGAAGGAGCCAAGGTCTCATCAGAAGTCCAAACACGTATTGAGAAAGTACCACATCCTCAGAGAGATCGTGGAAAGAGGAGATGTCGTGATTGACAAAGTCGGCTCCGCAGAAAATGTTGCTGATCCACTAACTAAGCCTTTACCAGGACCATCGTTCGAGAAGCATCGCGAATCAATGGGTCTAAAGTATATAGGTAGTTGGCTCTAGTGCAAGTGGGAGATTGTTAGAGTAGGTGCACGTCGAGCCAAGTGTTGGCCGACTGTTCACAATGAAACTCTTTGTATAAACGATCTTTATTTTAATAATATTTCAATTTATTAATTTGGCGCATCTTTATCTTTATACCCATGCTAGTTGCATAGATAAAGTCCTTGAATATACAAATAGTAGAAAGAATATGAGATGCTCATATGATGAGTATCATGAAACTCATATTTGGAATACTGTATATTCTAAACCGTTCCTAGTCGATTCAGCCGCCACTAAGAAGGATAAAGGCCGCTCGAGTTAGAGACTAGTATCTGCGATGTGAGTACCATGTTTCATTGGTAGGGGACATTGTGATGTCCGAACATGCAGATAGGTGCTCCTTGTAGAGTGCACTGAACAACCCTCCATAAAAGGACTTTCCAAGTGGTTCTCACTTATCGAGTGGAAAAGTCCTGGTTTATGGTTGTACAGAATTAGTCCTTATGACCCGGGACAACATTGAGACTCTATGTGCTAGCGTTTCACTTTGACTTGTTTACCGACTCTTATGGGGTCATTAGGTGGCAAGGTTGGGTGTTACGGCGAAACATATAGGAGTCGATGCATTGTAGTCGGGGATTCACCGCTTACCTACGGGTATGGATATCCTATGTGTTTTTTCATGTATATGTGGGTTGAAATCTCTGATCAGAGTATGGTGGTAATTATGAAAGGGGTTTCATAGATTACACCATCGATGCAACCACAACATGACACATAGTATCGATTCATTGACAACTCTCGATAGACCAATAGTTGTCGAATCGGTCGGGATATATGAGTTGAAGGGACCGTACTGTACGCTAACCATAATTGAATGGTTCTTGCAGGCACTATCATGTGATACCTAGGGAATCACGTAAGCGATGCTGCTAGGCGTTTAACGTGATTGGTTGGGTACTATCAGACTTGAGTTCTGACGTTCTTACTATCAAGGAGTTGATAAGTAAGAATGGAGCAATTGGGGTATGCTCGAATAAGGACATGTTTAGTCCGAATCACATTGAGATGTGAACCCA
The DNA here is from genome assembly GCF_022965805.1 of Primulina eburnea. Classification (NCBI taxonomy): domain Eukaryota; kingdom Viridiplantae; phylum Streptophyta; class Magnoliopsida; order Lamiales; family Gesneriaceae; genus Primulina; species Primulina eburnea. Next base: position 30,433,926 of record NC_133109.1, on the reverse strand, counting down.
CGGCTAGTTGTATCAATGAACCATTGAGGGCCACACAAGTACTTGCTTAGTAAATCCCGAAGAGAAGTAAAATAGTTCAATGTGTTGAACGGCTTATAAATGTGTTTATAAGCGTTAAGAAAAATAGAAGTATGACTTCTAAGAGAGAAATACAAATTTTAATTTATGGAAGTGTTCCTAAGATTAAAATTTGGCCGAGTAAATAATGTAGTTGAAAATTGTGATTTTCATGAACATTATTGGAGACTAAATTAAATTAATTCAAGTGTTGAATTAATTAAACACTAGTGGACCTAGTAGAGTCTAAATAATTAAATTAATTCAAGTGTTGGATTAATTAAATAATATTAAGTCTAGTAGAGCTTAATTTAAATAATTATTTAACTAGTGAGACTTGAGTAAAATCAAGTAATATTTAATTAATCTCAAATGTGTTTGAGATAATAAAGTTTAGTCTATGGTTTTTAATGTGTTAAAAACCATATAATATATGTGAGACATGCTAGGGTTTGCATGCTTGGGAGGTGAAAGGTTGTTGATTACTTTTTAATAAAAAAATTCCAAAGACATGCAACTTTTGAGAGACAACTTTCACAACTACCTAGGCTAGTCTCCCACTCTCACTTGGAACTCACTTGGCCGAAATCTTCTTCTAATTTTCTCTAAAATATTTTCAAGTTTTGTTCCTCATTTTGGAGAGCAAAAATCATTCTCTTTGAAAAATCTTCTTGCTTTTCTAGTGCAAAGTAAGAAGGGATTTACATAGCCAAGTGGTGGGCCTTATTCTTGAAGGGAAAAGAAGGAGCTTGTAGATTTCTTTCATCCATACAAGAGCCAAAGTGTTTACACTTGGTTGGTGCCATTCATCAACTCTAAGGGGTTGATAGGTAAATCCTAAATCATCCTATGAATGGTTTTAATTTGATTTTGTAAATATTGCACAAATTTATTAAGGGGGCCGAAAATTTTGTTCAAAAATTTATATTTTTCGCTTCCGTTGCGTTTCCGGCCTCCGTAACCGGTCCGCTTTCAGAACAATGTATTTGTTAAAATTTCAATTGTATTGAAATTTCATCATGATGAATATTAGAAATATCCAGTATTTTATTACATATTCTGAGTATCTCATTTATGAAATCAAGTATTTTAAAACTGAAATTAGGTACTTATCAAGTAAACTAAGTACTTTAAAAGTTTCATACTTAGTTGGGAATTTGATATTTTTTTTTACAAAATAGACATCACATGAGAATGATATGTCGTCCAAATGCATCTTTCGAGAAAAGACCAATAATTGATGAATTTACGTTGCATATTCGAATATCCAGTATTTTAATACCCATTATGAGTATCTCATTTATCAAATTAAGTATTTTAAAATTGAAATTAGGTATTTCGCAAATAAAAGTAAGTATTTGAAAAAATTCAATGCTTAGTTACTAATTTGTTTGTTTTTTTTACAAAATAGATATCACATGAGAAGGATATGTCGTCCAAATGCATCTTTCAAGGAAAGACCAACACTTGGTGAACTTACGTTGCATATTCGAATATCCATTATTTTAATACCCATTATGAGTATCTCATTTATCAAATCAAGTATTTTAAAATTGAAATTAGGTATTTAGCAAGTAAAAGCAAGTATTTGAAAAATTTCAATGCTTAGTTACAAATTTGTTTTTTTACAATAAAAAAATAATTAAATGAAAGGAACATGTCATCCAAATACATCTTAAATAAAAATGCGAGCATTTGGTGAACTATCATTGTATATTCGAATATTCAGTATTTTAATATTCATTCTGTAAGGCCCGAGAATTTAATTACCGTAATCTGAAATGATTTGGGTATAATTACCGTAATTTAAGATTAATCTGGAATGATTTATTGATCAATTGACATGATTGGGGTTATACAAACTTGAATTAAAAAGTCGGGCATTGTTACATTCTAATCCAAGATGTTCGGCCGAACATCTCAAAAGAGACGACCGGCACATATGCGCGAGAAAGGGCGCGCATATGCGCGAGCACTACAGTAGGTCTCGCGCATATGCGCGAGATGAAGCGCGCATATGCGCGCGGCATGCGAATTGCTAGATTGCCACTTGCCGTCTTGCATGTCACGGAGGTATATATATATATATATATATATATATATATATATATATATATATATATATATATATATATATATATATATATATATATATATATATATACACATGCAAATTGCCTCAGAATTCAAAGGGAAGAACCGAGAGATTTTAAGGAATTGGAGTTCGAGATTTTAGAATTCAATTTGCGAGAAATCCGTCCATCAGATTTTAAATCCGACTTCAGTACCGAGTTCCTATCAACGTAGGCTACAACTGGACGTAAGTTTTGCTACGTTTTGATATGCTTTGAAATTATGCTGTTGTCATAATTGAATAAGATTCATATATGATGTTCTTGTCATGTTAGACATCATAGAATCGAAGTCAGATTAAAGAACGGACTGGTTATGTAATTGTTATGATTTTCGGAGTCGATGTGACTGAGAATTCATATCAGATATGTATTGTTATTGAGATTATGACTGGTATCGATATTGATTATGAGTTCTGGTATTATATCCGTGATGTTTGGACTGACGGGATTATCGAGACAGTATTGTTATGCCGTCGAAACATCAGTTGATTGAAATTGATCAGAGTCGGTATTGATTTAGATTGTATTGATATACCGTATGTCGATTGACATTGATCAGATTGTATTGTGATTTGATATTGATCAGAACAGGTATTGAATTGAGTTGTTTATTGATATTATACCTGTTCGATATTGTTATTACCAGATTGGGAATGGACCGAGATAGAGTCGGGACTTCTTCTTCTTCTTCTTCTGAGCGAGAAGATAAATGTATAAATTAATGTTGAGTTGGGATTGCACAACTCGAGGGAGGTTTGACTCGAGTTTCCCTAAATCACATACTTTACCTTATTGCATTGATATTTTCATTAAGTTGATTGATGTACTTGTTCTCTTGATATTAGATGACAGGTATTAGACGAGTTATCTTGTGACAGAAGTGCCGGATAGTGGTGGTATCGCCACGGCACATTGCACGATGTCTCAAGACAAGATATTGGCGATAGAGCTACAGTCCTTGACGGTTAGGTCAGGACACTGGATGTTTGGTTATATCGAGTAATGGAATCTATTACGGAATTCGATATAGGAACACCATATTTGGTTATATCGAGTAAAGGGTATTGGAATTCTTCTATTACGGAATTCGATATAGGAATACCAGGGCACTGGTTATATCGAGTAATAGAGATTATGGTTCCATCCTTTACGGAATTCGATATAGGAATACCACATCTGGAAACCCGGATCCCTAGACTAGGATTGAGTCTAGTCTAAAACGTAGAGTCACGAGCTTGAGTGACAGTTATATTGATTGATATTGATTGATGTTGATTATGTTCCTGAATATGGTTCATGTCCTTTTATGTTCCTGATATTGGTACATATTTAGAATAGAAATTATTCTTGATACTGACCATGTTCCAGATGTTGGTCCATGTTTAGAATAGGAATTATTCTTGATATTGATTTATGTTCCTGATATTGTTACATGCCTAGAATAGGATTTATTCTAGATATTGAATTATGTTCCTGATTAGGGTGCATGTTTAGAATATGATTTATTCTGGTTATTGATTTATATCATGATGTTGATATAGGATATGATTTTTGTTATATGCTCTTATATGATTTATATGATTGCATGTATACATGATTTATATTGGGATATTTATATCTCACCGGAGTTATCCGGCTGTTGTCTTGTCTGTATGTGTGCATGGCAACAGGTGGGATAGGAGCGGGGTCAAGAAGAGAACGAGGCTGGACTAGATAGCGTGGAGATCCGGGCTTCAGAAGCAACTTAGGATTCAGCACTGATATGTAGTTGAACCTAGTTGGGTTATTGTAGATGACATCAAATTTGTATGTTCATGTTTAACATGTAATTTGATTTTAATTACATTACGTTTCCGCTTTGCATTTTAAAAGAAAAATTTTTAGACCCTGTTTATTATGAATGATTAAATATTCCTAAAGACGATTAAGGAATGGATTAGTGTCCGGGTCCCCACACATTCTGAGTATTTCATTTACTAAATCAAGTATTTTAAAATTGAAATTAGGTATTGACAAGTAAAAATAAGTACTTCAAAAAGTTCGATGCTTAGTTGTGGATTTGTTTTTCTTTTAAAAATAAAAAGATATTTAAATGAAATGTGCATGTCATCCAAATGCATCTTAGATGAAAATGAGAGCATTTGGTGAACTTACATTGCCTACTAGAATATCTAGTATTTTATTAACTTTTATGAGTATCTCAATTACCAAATCAAGTATTTTAAAACTGAAATTAGATATTTCGCAAATAAAACTAAGTACTTGAAAAAGTTCAATGCATAATTGCGAAATTGTTTTTTTAAAAATAAAAAATAATTAAATGAAATGAACATGTCATCCAAATGGATCTTGGATGGAAATACGAGCACTTGGTGAACTTGAATTGCATATTCGAATATCCAGTATTTTAATACTTATTCGGAGTATCTCATTTACCAAATCAAGTATTTTAAAACTGAAATTAGGTATTTCGCAAGTAAAACTAAGTACTTGAAAATGTTCAATGCTTAGTTGCGAATTTATGTTTTTAAAAATAAAAAAAATAATTAAATGAAATGAACATGTCATCCAAATAGATCTTGGATGGAAATACGAGCACTTGGTGAACTTGCGTTACATTTTCGAATATTCAGTATTTTAATACCAATTTTGAGTATGTCATTTACTAAATCAAGTATTTTAAAATTGAAATTTAGTATTTCCAAGTAAAACAAAGTATTTCAAAAAGCTCAATGCTTAGTTGTGATTTTTTTTTAAATAAAAAAATATTTTAATTCAATGTACATGTCATCCAAATGTATTTGTGAATTATGAGTGGAAAGAGAATGACTAACAAAAATAAGAATTTAAATAGTTTTTTATTAGTTAAAAAGGGTAAAAAGGTAAAAATACTTGAAACAAATAGTAAAAACTAAGTTGATCTTGTGTCAGGTACTAAAATACAAAAAAAAAACTTGAGGGTACTGATTCTTAAATAAATCATTGGCAGATGCATTTTTCTCCAAATTCCCGTTTAATGGGCATTTAATTATCTTAATTAGTAATGATTGATATGTAAGTTAATAAGGCATAGTTTGGTACACATGATAGGATAAATGTGTGATATATAATATAAGGATAAGTTAAGGATAAATAAGATGTAGGATATTATATTTAATGTTTGGTATGATTTTAATAAGAGTGATTAAATTTATATATTAGATTGTAATGACAAAATTAACCTTATCATAATAAATTTTATAATTTCAAAGTTGTTGCTTGAGTTAATATTTTTTATCTGTTCATGTGCCGATAGTACTTTCATGATTTATTTAATTTTACTTAATTTTATATATTATATAATATGATAATTGAGACCTTGATTTTGTGAGTCAAGTCAAATATCAATTTTTAAGGTTAATCGAGTGATACTAATAATTTTATTGAGATTTATAAAAATTATTTATATAATTACCATAATATATAATATATAAAAATAAATAAAATATTTATTTGATTTTAATTTATACCTACTAGCATAGATTTATAAAAAATCATTTATAAAATTAAGGGTAATTAAGTCATTTGTAGTGCATTTTATCATTAAATTAAAATTATCACACCTTCTATTAGGGATATTTTATCCTTCTAAAAAATTATTTATCAAGGGCCCATGATATTATCATGAGCTTTTTAAAAATGTACCAAACATGGGATAAAGAGGATTATTTATCAATCTCTCTCTTATCCCATGTACCAAACTATGCCTTAATACATATAATTAATTGATTATAAACTTAAAGTAATTCAAATTATGTTTGCAATGGTGTAAAATTTGTATAGTTGCTTTTGTGAGATTTCTTTAAAGACTCCACTTAAACTTTCATGGATATTGCACAAAAACTCATATGAGATAGTCTTACGAGTTAATTTTGTGAGAGGAATCCAACTCGATCTAATTCATGAAAAATATTAATTTTTATATTAAAAATATTATTTTTCACTTCAAGAATGAATCAAATTGATTCGTCTTGTGAAAATAAAAACTTTGCAAAATTGTCTTCGGCTCTTGCATGCTTCATTTATTTCTTCTCGTTTATGCGAAATTCCTTCCAGCCAGAGGCGGAGACACATGCCTTTGTAGCCCGGGTGGCCCAATTTTTTTTTAAAAAAATTATATATAAATTTTGTATAATTTTGGAATAATATGATATTAGCCCGTGTACTCAATTTAAAATATTAAAAGATTCTAGAGTTTAAAATTCTAGCCTGGACATAGCCATATTTCTGGCTCCGCCACTGCTTCCAGCCAGCTCATTCTGAAAGTACTCAGTTGAATTGATCGGAGTTCAGATCTGTTGACATGATTTTTGTATCAACTCAGTTGCAAGGCAAAAACTTGTGTGAGACGGTCTCACGGGTCGTATTTTGTGATACAGGTATCTTATTTTGGTTATCCATGAAAAAATATTATTTTTTACGCTAAGAGTATTAATTTTTTATTGTGAATATCAGTAGGGTTGACTCGTCTCACGGATTAAGATCCGTGAGACGGTCTCACATGATACTCACTCAAGTTACAATTAGTCCGCTTCAAGTTCATGCAATATAAATAAATACATATATGCTTCGAACTTATCAAAGTATGCTTCTGATCGCAAAGTCCTAAGAAATATACTTCGAGTGGTGTATTATTGAATCAATTAACATCTCCCAAGGTCTCTAACAAAAATTGGCTCGTCTCCGGAAAGCTCCCAGCGTGACGTAGTCCCAGTGTGAGTGAAACGACGTCACCCGCACTTGTCCCCAACTTTATAAGCGTAGATTCAATGCCACCATTTTAAGGGATGATTACTGTGGATGATTTACTTAATGATCCTTAATAAATATAATTAATTAAATATCAAGCCCGACTTTAGTGGGCTGAATAATTAAATTTTTTGAAGGAAAATAAATAATTAAATTTTATGTATAACCCATCATTGTTATTTTATTTATTCTTTGTATGTCAAAACCACTAAGTGAGTATTATTTAGATGATTCTTTAACTTTTGTTCAGGGACGGATTTAGTGTAGGGCGAACGGGGGCCACGACCCTCCAAAAATTGTAAAAAAATTTTTAGCGACGGTTGTGACGAAAACTGTCGCCAAATCAGCGACGGTTTTATCAACAACCGTCGCTATATGGCAGCCACGGCCCCCCCAAAAAAATTTTAAAAAATTTTTTTAGCGACGGTTTTTGTAAAAACCGTCGCAAAATATAGCGACGGTTTTTGAGAAAACCGTCGCAAAATATACTAAGCGGCCCCCCTAATCCCAAAATCCTAGATCCGCCCCTGCTTTTGTTCACCTTTATTATTTGATTACATCATGAAAATTTTGTAAAACATCACTAATAAAATAAAATAGAAATTGAATTCAACATGTTTGAGGCCCAATATTTTAAGTTTGGGTCAATCCAAAAAATTCTCAAGTAAAATGGATGATTAATCCACAATCTGGGAATTTGGCGGCGTTATTTTCTTTTCGATGATAAATCCTTTGAAATTTTATTGAATAATTGTCTTGTGTCCGACTTTTGTGCTTGTCGGATATGCACTTGAAGTAGATGTCAAGCCATGTTCAATTTATTACTGGAATGATAATAATCTTAATTCATTATTTGATTGAATTGACGATAAATATTACAAAAGACCTTAATATGATATCTTATTTTTTATTGTGATATTTTATATCTCAATATATATCTCAATCTTACATTTTTTTACAAGTGTCATTAAAACATGTAAATAATTGTCATTTTTCTTATGGTACTTTTCCAATGAAAATAGATATTTAGATTTTTATAATTTTTTTTAAATATAATTTGATTAGATTGACTTATTTCAATTTTATTCATAAAAAGAGAAATTAATGAAAAATTAAGAAGAATGAAATAACTTTAAAATTAATGACAAGAGACCTACTCTTAATAAAAATAACTTTGAAACTTTAATGTGACAAATTTAATTAACTCAACTTATCAATTAATTAAGTTAGTTTTTTTTGGATAATTTAAAAGTTACCTTGTTAATAAAGTTGCATGCTATCGAATAAACGATAAACTCTGAAATCAGATTTAATTTCTTGCAGATCAATCCAATTTATTAAGTTTCCTTTTATAACTCTACATACATACATATCCCTTAAAAATCTAGTTTCTTGATTTTCTCTTTCATAAATTTGAGATTTCTGATTATCAGATATCGCTTCCTAATCCAACTAGGATACAACAACATCCACACTATAAATATACGGCCATTGCACAACAATTTGCATATCATATCTAACAGAGAGCGTACAAGAAAACTAAAGAAGCTTTGATAATGGCGGTCGATTCTCTCGAGTTCCCTTCATGGTTGAAGAACTGCACGCAGACCGGGTTCTACGAAGAAAGATGTGAGAAACATACGAGGAAATACAAAACCATCTATTGTAGGAGTTGCAATGGAACCCTAGAATGCGAGATATGCTGGAAAGATTCGACAGAGCATCATGACCACGAATTCTTGCAAGTGAGTAATCCATTCCCGTGCAATATTTTGAGGGAATGTTAGACTTCTCGACGTCTCGGTTTTGTTTTTTTATTTCTGTTTTCTTGATTCTAATCTTTCGAATGGATTTGTTCTCGTGTTTAATTCCGTAGGTTTATATAGCTTCACGGAGGACGTCGGTGGAGATCGGAGACATAAGCCGTGTGTGGGATGCGTCGAATATTCAAATGTATAAAATCAATTATAAACAAGTCGTGTACTTGAATCCGAACCAGAAAGGGCGAGAGGAGAAAAATGAACAAACCCCCAAGTGTCAAAGTTGCAGACGAAAGTTGATGGGTTCGGAGTACAGGTTTTGCTCCATTGCTTGCAAGGTACGTACGTATTTTCATGCAATATATATATTATATAATAATAATAATATTATTATTATTATTATTATTATTATGATCAGCTAAAAACAAAAACTTTTAAAAATAATATTGAAACTGAACTTCTGATTATTGCAGATGAGGGGCATAGGGTTTTCCTATCGAGTGAGGAGAAGAAAAGCTAGGTTTCCTCAGAGGGCTCCATTGTCTTCGATCGATTACTAACAATAGGGTTTAATTTCTGTCAAGTTATTAATTGTTAAGGGAATATTTTTTCACTTTTCTCTAAAGTTTTTGATCAGAAATTATTCATAAGATATCATATATATATATAGTAATCATGTTCTTAGATATTATTCATTAATCCATTACAATGACAAATCAAATAAAAAATCCATCAAGAAATCTGGTGTTTTCTTTCTTTTCTTCTTCTTCTTCAATGATTGCAATAAAGGGAGTTTGAGAGTTTTAGATATCTCTTGGGGGTTATCGGGTCTTGAAATTCTTGGATTTAACTTGGTGAAATTATATCTTTTTTTTTTTTGCTTTTTTTATTTATTTATTCTTTTTCTTAATTGATGAACGAATCCCTATATTTAAATATTTTGTGGACGGTCTCTTGAATCACAAATTAAGTGCATAAAGTTTTGAAAAATTTATAAATATTCAAGTATACAACTGATGTATATATAAAACAAGTTAAAACTCCGAATTCTCTAAAATTACTAATTAAAAAACAATTATAAACCACTATTTTTTTTCCATGTTAACAAAACCAAACAACAACTGTCGTTCGAATTTCAAACCCACGATTTAGTTATCACATAAGCAATCAAATATTCTGCCGGCTGTCAAGAAGTTGTCATATTAAGAACTTCAAATACCGTTACTTATTCATTATTAATTTCTTCGTTTGGTAGACAAATATATATTAAAGAAAATATTTTATCTTGTTTACACGTTTCTTGAGGAGGTGAATACAAAAAAACTCATCTAAAAAATACGTACACATATATATTGTTCTTGAATTATTTCATTTTTTCGAGATCTGTAATAGAATTTTGAATTGTTGAAAAATTATTGATGATTCATAATATAAACAATTTTTTTTCCCATAAAAAATCGAAGCGGAAAGAGCACATGTATTTCGTATCCTAATCGAAAAAAACAAAGGGCTACAATATTATTAATTACCCAAAATCCTTGTCTGAAGTAAATCTTTTATTTATCGCTGTTCGTCAAATGTTGTCTCTTAGCCTTCAAAGAAATGAAGGGTTCAGAACAAATTTTATTTTTATTCCTTAAATAAAATTTGTTGTTTAATTTTTTTATATTCTTAAATATTTATTATTTAAAATAAAATTTAAAATGCATAAAAAACTTAAAATTTATCTAAAAATATACCTATATATATTCACACTTTTTTTTACATTTTTTATACGCTTAACTCTGGTCGACCATTTTTGTCATGGTTTTGCTCGAATCAAAACTTTTTCCTCACGTTTTACGTTTAAGTTACATTTTTCACGTTTTTTAGAACATTGAGAACAATAGAACATGATAAAACAAGAATATTTTAAAAAGGAATTGTCTTCTGTTTTTTATGTATATTTCTCATTTTATACTGCGACTTCTGTATATTCTTAATGTTTTTTTTTAAGTACCCTTAAATGTTTGGATATATTTTCTTTGGGCAATTTTAGAGAAAAACCAAAAAACAAAAAAAAAATTGTGACACGTACGTGGACCAATGGATTAATTAGACAACGACAACATGGTTTTTACGTGTCACAAGTTGGCTAAAACTCCGCTGATATTAGTGCGGACTCATGTGGAGCACTTACGTTAGAGTAGGTTTTTTTGACAAGTGAGTTTCATGTGAGACCGTCTCACGGATCATGACGGTCTCAACCCTATCATATTCATAATAAAAAGTAATACTTTTAGCATAAAAATTAATACTTTTTCATGTGTGACCCAAATAAGAGATCTGTCTCACAAATACGACTTGTGAGACCGTCTCACACAAGTTTTTGTCTTTTTTGAGAGGGTCTCACGAATCTTTATCTGTGACACAGGTCAATCTTACCGATATTTACAATAAAAAATAATACTCTAAGTATAAAAAATAATATTTTTTAATGGATGACCCAAGTAATAGACATGTTTCACAAAATACGACCTGTGAAACCGTCTCACACAAGTTTTTGCCCCTACCGTTATTGCATTCGTACTGCATTTTATTTTGTTTTGTTAGTTATTTAATTATCTTAATTACTAATGATTGATATGTAAGTTAATATTACTACATATAAATAATTGAATTATAAACTTAAAAGTAATTTAAATTATGTTTGCAATTGTGTAAATTTTGCGTAGTTTGCTTTTGTGAGATTTCTTTAAAGACACCACTTTCTCATGTATATTATATAAAAACTCAAATGAAATAGTCTTACTAGTTAATTTTGTGAGAAAAATCCCCAACTCGACATAATTCATGAAAACTATTACTTTTTATGTTATAAATATTAATTTTAACATTAAATATGAATCAAATTGATCTGTTTCACGAAAATAAATTTCTTTAATTATCTAACAAGAGACCTATTCGTATATTTATATACAAGTCTAGCAAAATTGATTATAACAAGCAGGGTATTAAAATTATATTTACATGTAAAAAAAAACAGTTTTCAATTATCTATTTAATAGTTAATAGATAATATTTAAAATTATATTTACATGTAAAAAAAAACAGTTTTCAATTATCTATTTAATAGTTAATAGATAATATTTAAAATTATATATTATACAGGTAAAAAAACACAGTTTTCCATTATCTATCTGTTATAGATCGAGTTGAAGTATTGACAAAATATTTATTGCGACAGAATTTCACGGAATTTAATTAAGTTAATAGCAGTCTTACAATGTACGATATTATTCTCTGACCATATATAGGAATGAAGACAGTTCTATTTTTTTAAAAAAAAAGTCAGGATAATTCAAATTTTAATGAAAAGGAGGAATTGACATTTGACGATTTTTTAAATACAAAAAATTTTGTGAGACGGTCTCATAGATCAATTTTGTGGGTCGACCTGTATGGTGGACCTATCTCACAGATAAATATTCGTGAGACTGTCTCAGAAGAGACCTACTTATTTTTAAATATGGTTTCGATATAGTTATAAGTCAAATCGGTTTATAGTGAAAAATAAATAAAATAACTACGTGATTAGAGATAATGAAATTAATTGAATTTAATTATTTAACATATATACAAAATATTATGAATATTTAATTACATTGTTAATTATTTAAAAAATAAAATAGGTTTAAATTTAATTCATGAAGTGGTTTAATTTATATAAATGAACTTGTATCTATATTTCAGGGTCTTAAAACTCTAGGGCTGCGTTTGGTTGCAGGATAAAATAAACTAATGATTAGCATGTAAATGATAAAGAAAATAATTGTTGTAGAGATGTAATATATGGTAGTATGTTTGGTAAGATTTTTAAAAATAGGATAATTTTGAAATTTTTTATGAAATGACAAAATTGACCTTCCTCTTTTATTTTTCTTCTTCCACTCCGACGACGGTGGTCCCACGGTCCGATGGTGGTCCGACGGCGGTCCGGCGACCACTTTCCGGCAACGGCGGTGAGTCGACAGTGGTTCGGTGACGGCTGTGAGGTGGCGTCCGGCGAGGGCGGCAGCGGCGGCGAGTGTCCGGCGGCGGTCCGGCGAGGGCGACGGCGGAGGCGGCGGTCCGACGGTGACGACGGTCGGCAGCCGAGGAGGTTCAATAGCGATGAAAGAAGAAGGGTAAAATTGGAAAGAGAGTAGGGATAAAGGAGGGATTAATAATCCTATGGAGAAAGGATGTATTATTTAATCACACGTAATACCACCTAATCACTTATAGGAGGGATTGAGCTGGATAAATAAAAATCGTACCAAACATAGGATAAAGTGTGATAAAAAATTTAATCCTTCCTAATCCGGCCTACCAAACGCAGCCTAGATTGATTCCCGGTGCTACTTACAAATTCAAATGTCCACGTCGATTTCTATTTCTTATTTCTTCGGATAATATTCTGACATAGAGAAGCATATACTATTTTGCGACTTAAAATTCAAAATTTATGGTAATAAAAAAAAGAAAAGGAAATGATTGGTAGAATATTTTTTGGAAAATAAATAGTAATAACTAATTTATGATGGAAAGTAGAATGTATATTTTCGGAAATGTGTAGATTATAAAAGTTATTTGTGATCTAAAATTGTAATTTAATTTCGAAAAACAAAAGAAAGTTGGAAAAACAAAAAAGAATGTTACAATATTTATTTTGTCTCATAATTAAAATTCTATCACTTTTTTATGTTACTTTATGTAATTTATGTACTATTTAATTGTATGTTAGATCTAACTAGTATATTACTTTATTTAATTTAATTCTTATCATTAATGTATATTCTTTGTAACAATTTTCAACAAAAAAATTTAACAGAGGTCTAAAAATAATTTTGCATAGTTTGACCAAAGTTAAGTAATACATATATTAATTTTTTATAAATTTTAATAGCAGTCTATTTTTAACGACCATATAAATAAAAACTCGCTAAAGTTAATAAATCTGCCGCTAAATTAGAGACGGATTTTCACAAACTGTGTCAACGACGACCGATATAGAGACGGTGGTTAAAACTGGGTTACACGACGATTTTAGCAACAGATTTGACCGTCGCAACTCTGTTTGTTTTTTTTTTTACTGAAAATTTCCTTGTTTTGATCCTCTATTATTGTCACCAATTAAATTTATCGAAAATGAAAATACTTTCCTTTCTTCCTTTCAAGAATTTAGGTGGAATTTGATTGTTCTTGACAGATTGTTATTGGATTTCAGAAAAATTATCCTTTCTACGAATTACTTTGCGTCACATTTGGTCTGTCTAGCGGGATTGATCGTAGCATACACAAAAACAATTTACGTCAAAAAAATTGTAGCAGTCATGATCACATCACACACACATGCTCTGTTTATCTAGTTATTAGTGAAAAAGCGAGGCCAAAGAAAATTCCAGAACCATAGTTACCACAAACAAGAAATTTACTGATCAAATCTGGCTCTGTTTCTCAAGTTCTCCATTGCTTTTTCCCACCTATCAGAGGAATAAAATGGTACCAATAATACTCGTTCGTAATTAAAATCCCAGCGCAGTTACAACAGTTCAATTTATACTACAGATCCTGGCTAAATAGCAACATAAAAGAGTTTATCAAAGTTCAAGACTTTGACCCCTCTGCCAAGTTCGAAACCGCTACAAAATCAAAA